>NW_027271313.1:646844-1293688 GCF_040938485.1 Diadema antillarum | reverse complement strand
GCAGAAGGGAAGCAGCGCTGAAAGCTGAGCATGCATTCCAGGAGGAGGAATTGAAATTGAAGCTGCAAAAAGCTGAATTTGAAAGAAATCGGCTGATTCTCGAGCAGGAAGAATCTGCTCTCGCAAGGAGAAAAGAACTAGCCACTATCAAAGCTGAACAGGCAGTAGTCGAGGAGTTTGAGGATGAGCTGGATGAGGATCGTGATGAGGAAATTGTTTTCCCAAATGTGGAGAGGGAGACAAAGGGTGAGGAAATGAAGCGCTTCTTTGCATCTCAGGAAGTTGAAACTCATTCCAGCACTGAATCAAAACCAGCTGCGACAATGCCTCAACCAAACCCAAGTAGCAAAGCACCAGAGGGATTGGAGAGAATGTTTACATCACTTGAGGGATGCCTTGCCCAACTTACACGAGTAACTGTCCATCAGAGTATGGCAAGCCAGCAACTTGCAGCATCAAGCCAGCTACCAAAAATTGATGTCCCTACATTTAGCGGGGATCCCCTGCAATATCCATTGTGGAAGAACGCTTTCATTAGTTTGGTGGACAGCAAACCACTGGATAATGCCTCGAAACTGAACTTCCTCTGTGCGTTTGTGTGTGGTAAACCTAAGGAGATCGTCGAACACCACCTACTCATCGGGGACGAGGATGGCTACAAGAAAGCACGCGAGCAGCTGGAAGAGAGATATGGTCATGCGAGCACCATCAGTGTCGCCTTCACCAAGAAGCTAAATTCCTGGGGTAGGATTGGACATCGTGATGCTAGCAGCCTGAGAGACTTCTCAGACTTCCTGGTGAGGGTAAGAGCAGCAAAGCACAGCTGTCACAGTCTGGGAATCCTCGATTACCCTCAGGAAAATGCAAAACTTGTGGAGAGACTACCACCCCATCTGGAGGGCAAATGGAGAGATGAAATTGTAAGATGGCAAAGGAGAGAGGGCCCCCAAAGCTTTCCGCCATTTTCACACTTTGTAGAATTCGTGAAGATGGCTGCTACTAGTGCGAACATTCCAGAGTTGGAGTCAGTCTCAAGAGAGACATCCAGGCCAAGCTTCTCTTCAAACCGAACCGACAAGCCCAACAAGGCAAGAACATTTGCTATCAACGGGACCTTTGATGAGAAGAAGAAAATGAACCCATCCCACCGACTGCTTCAAAGCATGGTCCGTACTCGTCCTGCCCATTCTGTGCACAAGATCATCACATTGATGAATGTGAAGAATTTGCCAAATGTCACTAGCAAAGAGAAAAACTTTCTTCTTTCAGAAGATGCTGTGTATGGGATGTGGCACAACAGATGAGCACCTGTACAGAAACTGCAAGGAAAGGAAAGCATGTAAAACCTGTGGAAAAGCTCATCTGACGTGTCTCCACATGCAGGGAACCAACCCACTGGCAAGGCAGGATGATGGGTCGGCCAACTGCACTCTGTCTGCTCGCTTCCTGACCAACACGAAAAGATAACTGCATGATCGTACCGGTGTGGCTTCGTCACAAGGACAATCCCACAAAAGAGCGTCTCGTGTATGCAATTCTGGACGATCAGTCAAACGTTAGCTTTGTATCAAAGTCTGCCACGAAAGAGCTGAACGTTAAAGGCCCACAGACGGATCTTCGCCTCACCACAATGCACAAGACTGCCAACATAGCAAGTGAGAAAATTTCAGGACTAGAGTCTTGGACTACAAGAAGGAGAATGTGGTTCAACTACCAGTAGCCTTCACCCGGGAGACACTGCCAATCTCACGCTCGCAGATACCAAAACCTGAAGTGGCCAAAAGATGGCCGCATCTCCGACCCATCGCAGACAAAATGATGCCGTACAGCACGACTGTTGAGGTCTCCCTCCTCATTGGCAATGACTGCACACGGGCAATTCGACCGCGGGAAATAATCACAGGAGGAGAAGATGACCCATTATGCACAGAGGTCTCTTCTTGGATGGGGCATCATTGGACGAGTGTGCAAGACCCAAGGTGAGAGTCTAAGGAGTGCTGCATGCAACAAAATCAGTGTTGAGACGTACTCAAACTTCGCCTTCCCTACCAAGACAAAGGAAGTTCTCTGTCCCAAAAGATCATTCAGACGCTAGAAGCAGACTTCAAAGACATGAGTGGAGGTCAAGAGCCTCTTTCTGTAGAGGATCGGCGATTTCTCCAAAGGATGGAGGAAGGGATCAAGAAGAGGGATGACGGTCACTACGAGATGCCTCTTCCATTCAAGTCAGAGGATGTGAGGCTACCGCATAACCGGCAGATGGCAGTGAAAAGGTGGAACCAGCTTAATGCCAGATTCCGAAAGAATCCTAAATTTCTGGCAGACTACCAGGAATTCATGCTAGATGTAATAAGCAACTGCGCTGAGAAGGCCCCAGTCGAGTTCAGGAATGGCAGAGTGAACTATGTTCCCCATACAGGAGTCTACCACCCAAAGAAGCCTGATAAGATCCGCGTTGTCTTTGACTGTTCTGCGAAGTATCAAGGGGTGTCGCTCAATGACAAGCTGCTGCAAGGCCCAGATCTTACAAATGGCCTACTTGGAGTCCTGTGCAGATTTCGACAGGAGGATGTGGCAATTATGGCGGATATCAAGAGCATGTTCCACCAATTCTTTGTAGCGGAGGAGGACCGTGACATGCTACGCTTCCTGTGGTGGGAAGACGGAAACCCCCAAAATGAAGTAATTGAGTACAGAATGAAGGTTCATCTCTTTGGAGCAGCTAGTTCACCTGGGTGTGCTAACTTTGGTCTGAAGAAAGCTGCAGATGATGGCGAAGAAGAGTTTGGGACAGATGCGGCAAACTATATTCGCAAAGAATTCTACGTTGATGATGGACTAAAGTCTGTACCAACACCAGAAGAAGCTGTGAAACTTCTCCAGGCAAGTCAAGGCATCTGTGCAAAGGCTGGACTCAAGCTTCACAAGCTCATGTCAAATAGCAAGGAGGTCCTGCAGAGTTTCCCCCCTGAAGACATGGCAAAAGGATTGGCAGATCTTGACCTAGAGGTTGACACGCTTCCTGTGGAAAGAGCACTAGGAGTTACTTGGTGTGTGGAGAGCGATACTCTTCAGTTCAAGATCGAACTCCAAGACAGACCCCCAACCAGAAGAGGCATACTTTCCACAGTCTGTTCTATCTATGATCCAAATGGATTTGCCAGCCCAGTCACGCTAAGAGGGAAGCAGATTCTGCAAGAGCTATGTCGCCGTAAACTGGACTGGGACGCGACAATACCAGATGATCTGAGACCACGTTGGGAGAATTGGCGAAAGGAGATTCAGGAACTTGAGAAGATGAAAGTTCCGAGATGTTTCAAGCCACCAGGATTCGGCAAAGTGAAACACGCAGAGCTCCACCATTTCTCTGATGCGAGCTACGAGGGATATGGGCAGTGCTCTTATCTCCGACTCATCAATGAACAGGATGAAAGCTGCTGCTCTCTCGTGGTAGCAAAGTCAAGAGTAACACCTCTGAAGCCAGTGACTATGCCCAGACTTGAGTTGACCGCAGCTACAATTTCTGCCAAGGTTAGCAGGTTTCTACGCAGTGAGCTGATGTACGGAGACCTTCAAGAATTTTTTTGGACTGACAGCAGAGTTGTCTTAGGATACATCCAAAATGAGTCCAGAAGATTTCACATCTACGTGGCGAATCGTGTAGAATTGATACACAATGAAACCTCTTCAAGCTCCTGGTTCTACGTCGACACCAACTCCAACCCTGCAGACTGCGCGTCACGTGGTATGACAGCCACGGAACTCTTGAACAGTGACTTCTGGTTATCAGGACCAAAATTCCTGGAAGGAAAGGGGATCTTCCATCCTCCCCAGGAGGAGGTAAAACCAGACATCAGTGATGAAGACCCAGAGGTGAAGAAGGGGATTAGCTTCTCTACCACTGCAGTGAACGTCACCAGTAGACTGAGTACTAGCCGCCTTCATCACATCTCCAGCTGGAATCGTGCAAGGAAGGCAGTTGCCTTGTGTCTACGGCTGAAGAGGAAACTTCAAGAACGACAGGTGAAGCTGAGGAAATCGGTTCAAGTTGCTAGACCACTTCCCAGAGTTGACCTCACCGTGGACGAACTTCAGCGAGCAGAGACAGAAATCTTCCTCTGCCTGCAAAGAGAGCAGTTCCATCAGGAGGAAGACATCCTCCGAAAGCTCCAGTGTAACAAACAGGGAGACCGTGCTGCTGCCCGGTTGAGAAACGACAGCATTAAAACTACCAGCTCGCTGTACCGCCTTGACCCCTACATAGATGAGAGCCAAGTCATCAGAGTGGGTGGCAGAATAAAGAGAGCAAATATCCCTATGGAGGTGAAACACCCTATCATCGTGCCCCGACATTCACACGTTACAGAAATGCTGATTAGACACCACCATCAGAAGGTGAATCATATGGGTAGAGGGATAACCCACAATCAGCTGAGGCAGTCAGGTTACTGGATCATCGGTGGATCGGCAGCAGTTTCCAGCATTGTGTCGAAGTGCGTGACATGCAGAAAACTTCGTGGTCCCCTGGAGCAGCAAAAGATGGCTGACCTCCCAGAGGACAGGCTGACACCAGCTCCACCGTTCACCTACTGTGCTGTTGATTACTTCGGCCCATTCACAATCAAAGAGAGACGGAGTGAGGTGAAGCGGTATGGTGTCTTGTTCACTTGCATGGCATCCAGAGGAATTCACCTAGAATCGGCAAACAGTTTGAGCAGTAGCTCATTCATCAACTGCCTGAGACGATTCCTGAGCAGACGTGGCCCCGTGAGACAGATACGCTGTGACAGAGGAACAGCTTTCGTTGGTGCACGCAACGAGCTCCAGCAAGCACTCAAGGAGCTCGATGAAGAGCAGGTTAAAGACTACCTGAAAGAAAATGACACAGACTGGATCCCTTTTGAAATGAACACCCCCCACTCCTCTCACATGGGAGGAGCATGGGAACGACAGATTGCCACTGTGAGACGTGCCCTTGAACCCTTGCTGATAAACTCGTCAAACCAGTTAGATGACGAGTCCTTCCGTACGTTTCTAGCCGAGGTAGAACTGATCGTGAACACAAGACCACTCACCACAACAAATCTATGCTCCCCTGATGCACCCGAGCCCCTGACACCGAACCATCTGCTGACTATGAAGCCGAAGGTAGTGCTTCCGCCACCAGGAAAGTTTCAACGGGCAGATGACTACTGCAGAAAATGGTGGCGACGAGTTCAGCATCTCACAAACGAATTTTGGTTGAGATGGAGGAAAGAGTTTCTCATCGAACTCCAGGCAAGGCAGAAGTGGGTGCAGCCAAAACGAGACATCAGAGTGGGCGATGTCGTCATCATCAAGGAAGCTGATGAAGCTCGCCGATGCTGGCCCCTGGGACGAGTAGAGGAAGTCTTCGCTGGCAAAGATGGGCATGTGAGGAAGGTCCGACTTCTCATGGCTACGAAGATGCTGGATACTGAGGGGATGCGCCACCATCGACCGTCGTTCCTCGAGCGACCCATCCAGAAACTGGTAGTCTTGGTTCCGGCAGAAGAAGTTGCAACGGGAGAAGAAGTCTCGCGTGCATAGAACACCGATGTAGATGGGAAGACCGGGAGATTCCCAATCAAGGAGCCAAATCAAGTCGAAGAAATCTCACAATTTGTAATGTATTTACTCATAATGCTTCTCTCTATCTCTTCTCTCTTCCACTCTTTCTCTCTAGCTTGCCTCTCAGGCACTTTTACCCTTTCATCTTTTCACAGCCCACTAGCTGTAAACTTATCTGTTTATTCTCTTTAGCATGTCAAGCAACCAGAGAAATGTAACTGTGTTTATTGTTTTGGTGTAACAGCTGTGTATGGCTGTTAAAGGAGCCATGTCACTGCAGGAGTATGCAGTGAGTACTATATTTTGATTTAATGCTTTGCAGTAGTCTGCACCTTTGATATAGTGCATTGCATGCACACTGTACAGAGTATGCAGGATCAAATTGTGGGAAACTCTACCTCTGAGCAAGCATTGCCAGCAGTGATAATCCCATTTTATAGTTTCCCCTCCCCATTCATGGGTTTGGCTAGACTAAACATTCTGTCCAGCTCTTGACCACCAACCCCTGCCCGTAAACAATGTTCCCATTCATGGTCAAGTTCTGAGCTATGACTCACACCCCCTTTCTTTGTCTCTGGGGTATGATGTAAAGGTCCTTGGTAGTATAGCTTGGTAGTACACTGTATATAGCTTTGACATTCTAAGCCAAAGAGTCAGTTTAATGTTCAGTTTGGACGAGAGAGGTGTTCTGTGTTGAAGCTCTCAAGCCAGCAAGCGACCGCTTTTCAGTTAGTTACTACAGACTGTTTACAGGCCCCAATTGGTAAGTTTCACATTAGATACATTATTTCTTCCACAAGCATTTGTGTAATATAACGAAAGCTGAAATGCATCTCAATATTGTAGTATTATGTTTGCAGTAGTTAAATACCACATCAGAGACTGAAATTTGTATTAATTTACAGCTTGAATTAAGAAGAACAGTTGGTGGAATTGTTAGAAGGTAGTGAGTCTTGTTAGTATACAAACATGTCAGTGTCATAATATGTGTGTTAGCTGATTTAGCTTAAATCATTAAGTTTCATGATTATTTTAGTGTTGCTGTTGTGTCTAGAATATGGGTCAGTGTATTAGGTTATGTGCATTTAGATAGGTTGGTTGACCTTGTGTGGGATAGCGACGTGCTTCTGTGTTCTGTTAAGTCTGTGCAAGTTAGTTCGGAATAGATCAGATCACGATGACTTATAATAATCGTTTTTGTGTATAGAAAGGAAGCATAATATAAATTATACATGCATTATTGGTGATGATGATGCATTTTATGTGCTCAATTAAATGTTAACTACAGTGTAATTATAAGGATTATTTGTTGTTTGAATTACTTTAATTATGTTATTAATAATTAGCAATTGGCAGTTGTATCTAAAAACAGATAACATGGGTAATGTGTTGTTAAAGGTTAAATGTTTCAACATTATGAATCATTTATGATACAGAATTCAATAAGGTATTGATTAAGTGAGTGAAGGAATCAAAGTAGTATGAGGTATTATTAGTGGTACCATATTCACTAGGGTAAATTACGAAATGATGAATGCATTTATTGAGATCACATAAGTTTGGAATCTTAGAATGTTTTATGAATACTCATATTAGTTGTTCAATTATTTCATCATTTTACAGAAAGTTATCTTGAAACCTGTACACTTGAATACGACTTGACGTCATGTCATGGACCTGCATCTGAGCAACAAGACGTTGAATAAAGCTGCACCCATTTAATTCAAGGAACAGTGTTTTATGAATAAACTTCTTTGGAGTTTTACGCGTTGTTTTAAAGGAAACTCCTCACAAGCGTGAGGCAGCCACAGAACTGTTTCCTGAAAAATCAGCGAAACTTCAAAAATGCGATTACTTCCTTATTTTTCATCCGATCTTGTTCAAATTTTCAGTGTTGTGCTAGCAAAAATTTTACTCCTTCTTTTCAGAGTAACTTCCAACTGCCTGGAATTCCCTTTTAACATCGACCCAGACTTTTCTCAGCGATATAATACCCGTCCTTGTTCAATCTTAGTGTATATAGCTTTTTGTACATTAATGCATTTCGATTCTTAGAATCAAGCTTGCGCACATGAATTTTGCTTTCTTTAACTAGTTTCAGGCTTTCAGGAATAATGTGTCATATCATATCATTTTGAAAGAATAAACTTCATAAGCAAAATTATTAATGTTTTACAATCATGAATAAAGAGGGGTAACATATTGAAAACAAAATATCAAGCCAACATGTAGCCCGGCTATAAGTCTTTTGTTGGCAAGATGTTGGACGGAAAGATTCATAATCGAAGATTCCCAGGCCCTGTTGTATATAACTTCAGATCAAAGATAACTTAAAAGTCAGAAACTTAAAAGTCAGACCAATTTTGATTGGCTTTTTTATGCAATGGAGTCCAGGGCTGAAATGAAGCAACTTGAGTTTTTAGTGGAAAACACGTTTGAGACAAATAAAGTGATTTTCGCATTGAATATACACTCTAAAAAAATCCGGGTCAGAACTGACTCGGAACTGGGTCCGTTGGGGTCACACACCGTCCCGGGTGAAAAATGACTTGGAATTTGGTCATGAAGACCAGGAATGGGGTCACATTGACCCAATTCATGTCTCTGGATGGGGTCATATTTGACCCCATTCCTTGTCATTTCTGACCCGGAACGATATGTGACCCCCAACGGATCCAGTTCCGGGTCAGTTCTGACCAGGATTTTTTAGAGTGTAATGTAACGAGAATACTCCATATCAGACAAAGAGACAGTTTAAGTTTGTGTTCATTTAATTTTAAACAAGTAAAAGTCATGTAATGTAAAATCAACAATATATTCACTAATATCAAGTAGAAAACAATGGTACGAACTCCAGATTCAGATTCATCTTTATTGATCTATGATAGGACATCGAAATTTGCTTCCATTGACATTTTGACAATAATTCAAACACGATCTGAATCACAAAAAGAAAATGAATTATTAAAATCCTAGTAAAAACTCAAACAAGCATACTACAATTTAAACTAAAGTGATCTCACTGACAATTAAACTTACAGAAATTATTATGTGAAAGAAAATCATGCAAAACCATAAGCCCCCCAAAATGTTAAAACTGGGACTATTTCAACGTAACACAGAATGCACGAAAGCAAAACATAAAGCAGTGATTGTTACTGTCTAAAATTTTAGCTTTTGTATATGAACTGTCTCTTGCACATTTGAATGCACCCTGCCGACCTCCAAAAAAAAAGAAGATAATAATAATAAGCACTTTGTTTGACATCACTTGATAGACTGTTAAGCGTTCACTACAATCAATCATGAAAAATGTATATTATCAGAATCTCAGAATTTCTCTTATTCATGAAACAGTGATAGCAACAGAATCAGATTTTCCAAACCACGTTCTAACAAAATCATATACATATCAACATAATTAAACATAATATGATATACAATAACATGTACCACCGTTTATATTGCACATTGCTATAAAAGTCACTTCTTTTATGGTTTTGTGTCTGTGTGTTTATAATCTAGCGATTTCATAATCGATCTCCTTCAAAGCCATTACTGATAGACAAGTTGTTCCAATTCTGCAATAATTTGCTGCGAGTGATACAGTTCACATTTTGTAGTGTCTGTATGTGTTTATGTGTGTGAGAGTCACTTATTGGATGTGATGAAGAGATCATTGTGTGTATGTGTTTGTGAGTGTACCTGTGTTTGAGCGTGCGTGTGTGTTTGTGAGAGAGAGGGAGGTGAAAGATATGAATACAAAGTAAGAAAAGGAAGTAACCGCATGGGTCCCTTTTATTCAGTTTATGTTTATTCGTCACGTACAGTGTGTTGAATGTAGTGAATGTAATATATTTTATAATGAATAATGTTGTAAATGATGTCAATGGTTATTTTTTAAATAGTGATGAATTACTTGAAAATTGTAAATGCTTTCTTTTTTAATCAACTATGTATTGTGTGAACAAATGTTACAATTCAGCCTTTTGGCTGCGAGAACATTTCATCTAATAAACCATACCATACATCCTATGAGGTTTTATCAAATTGAAACCATGAGGTCAATTTTCGTTTGGATGTCGGTTGGAGAGCAATGACACGATGTTCCGAAGATTCGTTAATCCGAAAATGAAATGGATTTTGTCTTTTCAGTTCAGTTCAGTTCAGTTTGGTATTTATTTCCATCCATACAAGAAAATTGAAACAAAATACAAAGTATTCATTACGCAATAACTCTTGCTTCATCATTTTGTAAGAAGACATAATATGAGGATCATAAAGCATAAACTATATATGCAATTTCGTAAACTAATCAAGAATAATAATGAACACTTTGGAAGGTTGACAAAAAAAAATATAGATATATAACAACGGGAAACAAATGGAAACAAAAGCAAAGTTGTAAAACGTGAATCACTTAATTCGTGATAATGTACTGAATATCATCCCAAATTAGTTAATGTATAGAAGGTAATAAAAACATCATAATTATACACAGTAACTATGTTGAAATACAAAGGAATACAATTAAGGCAATGGCAACAGTGTTACAACCTACAGATACTAGGAATTCGAGACGTAATTGAGCCTTTTCAGATTCTTAATTCCGTAGATTCATTCATCCGAAAACAAAAAATATTAATTAAGGTTCGCTTGAAAGCTACTTTTGTTTCCTTTTTTTTATCTGATGAACGAACCGTCGTCGGAATAACGAACCTTGTTTCATTTTTCTGAAAGCTACGGAATAACGAACATCATCCCTTGAAAATATATCCAACGAAAGAAATTAATCCAAACTACGATGGGGGGGGGGGGGGGGGGAGTGTGAGAACGATGCTCAACCAAACGGGTTCGACTGTAAACTCTGCCAGGTTTCCTCCGCCTTCTTCCGACGCGTCTCGACAAGCTCAAGCGGCTTAGGACGGGGTAGAATCACTGAGCTCGCCGGCGCCTCCCCCACCATCCGCACAATCTTTCCCCTCCGACGTCGAATCGAGATGGGATCGACCCAAGAGATCTATCTGCTGGTAACCGATGTTAATCCCACTGTTTTTTGGACGTGAAAGTCAGACTTGAATTAACGATATACAACCCAGCATGCTTAGAGCATCTGAAAATGCGCCGTTATGAGAAATGAGTTGACGCCTCGGGGGCGACAAGATATCAGAGCCAAAGATAACTTTCGAAGTTGATGTGTTCTTTCGCGTAGCACTTATCGACAGCTTGTATCAGAAAGTTGGTAATGCGCCCAGAATTTGATTGGAATGGCATGATTACCGGGATTAAATGTTAAAGCTGGGGGAAAATCCTGCCTGCAAGAAAGGCTGGAATGATTGAAAAGACAGAATTTACTTGGAGAAAATGTTCTGATTACCCCTCGCTTCGAATTGTGGAAGCAATAGTATTTACCCTTCACTCAGCACCGAGTTCCACATCACATTAATGTATATATATATATATATATATATATATATGCGCTCAAGTCTATGTATCTAAGATATTTTGCATGATGTGTATGGCGAGGAGCAATGTATGATTTTCTCAGCTGTGCGCTTCGTGCGTATCAATGCAGATGAAAAGTACGCCCCATCATAGTTATACGGCAGAAGATAGATAGATGGAAATAGAGAAAGAAAGGAATAAATTTTCATGGGACGTTGATACGTGATATACTTTTTAAAATATATAGTACACATCGAGTCTGATCAGAGATAGAGCTGATGCTATAACCCGTAAAGTTGTGGTAAAGTGTCGAGTCACGTAACATAACACTATCCTGATTACTGGGCGTGAAATGCGATCATGATCAAATATTCATAACGTGAAGATAATATGGATTGTGAGAGGGAAAACTAATTCCTTAAAAAAGGGGGGCAACACTCTTGACTCTTGGTGTTTACATTAAAGGTGGATGCCCTTCCGACCAAGTACAAGTACTCCTCGGAATTTCCACGAATTTTTGTAGCGTAATGACGATTAGGGGCCTATAAGGTTTTGGAGTGTACAGTGTAACGCGCAGTGTAACGTATAAGAAACCTTTGAAAAATGAAAGAAATATCATCATATTTCAACACGATTTATCATATGATTGGGGCTTCTTTACGTCACCCACTTAAAACGTGTTTACTATTTATATTTTCGGCAAGTATACCCAGTTTCTATGAAATGTCACCCACACCAAAGACATTTCAAAATCATGCAAGTTTAACAATACTTTGACCGTAAAGACGGCTTAGAAGTGAAACGCCTGGATGCGCCAGATTTTGCCGACTATCTCAGTGGAAGGATATAAGTGTAACGAATGGATAGCTCAGACCTTTCTGATAGGAACGTCTATAATAGACGTATATATAAGCGATGTTGAAACTGGTCAAGTGGCACTTGGACATTATTATTCGATGTTTTCAGTGAAACTGCATTCTTTTTGAATCAACAATAAACACTAAAATTATGTTATGCCAGTAATCAGGGCTGAACATTATTTTTTTTTTCTGTTGGCCCATTTGGGCCGCTAGAGTCTTTAAAGGACAAGTTCACCTTCATAAACATAAGGATTGAGAGAATGTAGCAATATTAGTAGAACACATCATTGAAAGTTTGAGGAAAATCAGACAATCCGTTCAAAAGTTATGAATTTTTGAAGTTTTTGTGCAGTACCCGCTGGATGAGAAGACTACTGCAGTGTATGAATAACTTAGATGTCACATGCGTACAACAATATAAGGAAATATAAAGGGAATTTCACAAAATTTCATCTTTTGAAAAAAGTACACATTCCCCTGACTCGTTACCGATAAATGTTATGGGTAATATTATTCCCCCCTGCCTTTAGAAAGAGGCAAGTCAATTGCTCTTTATTATGCGAAAAAAGTGAAAATATGTTGAATTTTCTTTTATATTTTCTTTATACTGTTGTACGCATATGACTCACAAGCTGTAGTAGTCTCCTCATCCAGCGGTTCCAACACAAAAATTTAAAAAATTCATAACTTTTGCATCGATTGTCCAATTTTCCTCAAACTTACACTGATGTGTTCTACTAATATTGTTGCATTTTCTCAATCCTTATGTTTATGAAGGTGAACTTGTCCTTTAAATCTGAAAATTTGGTGGCCCGGAATAAACTGAAACATGGCATTCCCCTGCACCAAAAGAAAACTCGGCGGCCGACATCAAAATTCCCGGGCCACCGGGCCACCGGGCCACCGGGCCACGGGGCCACGAGGCCAAGGGGCCACGGGGCCACCGGATCACCGGACCACCGCTAATGTTGAGCCTTGTGCCATCAGTTCATGTTTTATTTCACTCCTTATGTATATAGAAAAGAATGAAACAAACAGAATGGTTTAAAGTTATAATGAAACAGGACGTATAAGATGACAAAGTTGTGTAATGTCAACGTTTTACGTGTTTTCACGAATCGGTACATATTCCTTGCTTATAAGTTACACTATTTCAGACCATGCACATATTTATTTACACTTATAGTAGGGGATGTATTATCATGTCAAGTTTTCAACTCAAATATTTTATGATGTAAATAGTTATGAATATGTACATGTGTTATGTATTTTTAATTAAACTATACAATTTGTAGAGCTATTGATTGTACTGTACTTATTACCTTTTTAGAACCTTTGTATCAGACAGGTATCGGACTTGATTAGCATCATGCTATTTTCTGGTACCTTTCATCCTGTATTCATGCATGGGGAGTGTCTTTTGTTGTATATCATGCCATGTAAACATATGAATATAGATAATAAACTTCAACTTCAACTTTACTCTGGATGCAACAGCCAGCAATGGGTATCATCTGTGGTAATGATGAGGTCATCACCTCACTATCTATACTCTCCAAAGCAAAATCTATATATGTTAATCATGTTCTGGTTGATAGTCATGATAATTTGGCAAATTACACTCCCTTCCTCCTAGGATTCATCGCTGTCAGATCATCACAAAACAGCATATGGTGTAGGGATACAAGTCACTCTTCTACATTTCGTTAAGAAATAAAAAATGGTAAAGATTTTTTGTTCGATTCAGTTACTTTATTTTCATCCAACAAAAGATAGTAGTAGATAATAGAAAATATACATTTGATAAATCATATTGTTTCAAAAATTTGTGAGCAGTAGAAGTCATAGATTACAATACGAATATGTATTCGAATAAATATCATAATGAAAAAACGATGTATACTTTACAAGGGTATAACGAAGATGTAAATATAGCGATGGAAGTGAGTGATCTACTGGAAAGAAAGGCTTTTGTTGCTCGTAGGTCAAAGTCAGACTTTGGGTTTATCATCCCCTTTCATCTGAGTGGCACATGTGGTTTGGACTCGTGCCATTGTTTTTTGAGGAAGACACGAAACTTTAAAAATCGCATAATTTTGTATAGTCTTGAGTCCAGGATTGATCGCATACTTTTGTTTCTGTTCACTTAATTCAGTCTAGATAAGTAAACCATGAGAGTTAATTGTACGTGGAATGGAATTGTACTTAATTTGTGCATATTCTTTATCTTGAAAGGATTTACATATAAAGATATAAAGAAAATATAAAGGGAATTCCACAAAAATCACTTTTCTAGCATAATGAAAGAGCACTTGACTAACCGCTTTCAGAAAGCAGGGGGAATAATTGCTATATACCCTTATATGTCAGTATCAAGTTGATGGAATCTGTAATTTTCATGAAAAATGAATTTTTGTGGAATATCCTTTATATCTTTTTTTTTTATATTGTTGTCCACACATGACACCATAAACTCTAGTGGTCTCCTAATCCAGCGGTTCCAACACCAAAACTTTAACAATTCATAACTTTTGCATCGATTGTTCGATTTTCCTCAAACTTTCACTGATGTGTTCTACTAAAAATGTTGCTGCTTTCACTCAATCCACATTTCTCTTTGGGTTTTGGTTTCCTTTAAGGCACTTCACTGCGTTGGGAGCAGCCTTCGTTGTTGCATCACATCAAAACATTGTCACGGTATTGTCATGTCATTGCCTTGTCGTGAGAGCAGCAGCCGTATATCACCGTGTGTCATCATTCGCAATTAGAATAATCACCACATGCCGAGATCACCTTTATGAATTAGCAGAAACAACAAACACGAGATGGATGCTGTTCGGATCGCTTGGGATGAGAGTGCGATTCTCGCCCTTGGATGAGCCACACTTGTTTGCCGTTTAATCCTCGGCTTGCTACACTGATTTCCTGTCCAGAGGTACTAAGTGTTACAAAAAACATTTCCCACTTTTGATCCTTAATAGTTCAAAAACTATATATGAGATAACACTGTCATTGATATGAGTAATAGTTGAATAGCGTACAATTTAGTTGAAGGTGATTTGAATATGAGAGCATGAATCAGTATCATTCAATCCATGATTAATTCTAAAGTTAAGTTCCAGATTTTGGTCAAATTTAAACCATCTGTACAAAATTTAAATTTACACAAGAACCAATGATGCGTATGTGAGTGTGTGCTTACGATGACCCTGAACAAAAGATATGAATGCCACGAATGCCACCTTTTCAAAGCTCTGTTGACTAGGCTTCTGGACTCTTGCTCCAAGGCACATGAATTCTTTATTAATAATTCATGATGGATTGCCGTATAGGAACTGCTAGTCTGAATTCATGGTAAAGGGTAAAATGCATGCACATGAACAAAAATAAGCACATGTTTTCATGTGCTTGCATACACTACATTTCAGGATGAATAAAGATTAGCTGTGATAGTCGAATTTCTCATGAATATGTAATAGAGCATTCCTATCCTGGCCATTGTTCAGGACCACTGTCAGGGTGTTAACCACACACTCCCATACACACCGATTGACCCTTGTGCAAAATTAAAATTTTGTACAGACGGTTGAAAACAGCAAAATCTGAAACCTAACTTAAAGATAAATCTCAAATTTAATGAAACTGATTTATGCTATCATTTTTAAATTACCTCCAACAAAATTGTACACTATTCAGCTATTGCTCATATCAATGTCACTGTAATCTGATATATAGTTTTTGAACTATTAAGGATCAAAAGTGGGAAATTTACTTGTAACACCTAGTACTATATGTGTAATTTGTGCACATTTGACTCAATGACACAGCAAGGGTTAATGAAGTGCTCTGGAAATCGCGCAGTGCACGACTATAATAGAGGCAGAGATATTAGTCTTTCGAGTCAGATGTCTTCAACATGGCATTGTGTACCTTACGTGATAGCCTTGCCATTGGCTATTTGATGCAAACCAGAACCGTGCCCTAATTCTGCAATATATTATAATCGAAATGTATAAGGTATCTTTCTTCTGCGAGTTGCGTTAAGTTTGCACGATCTAGTCTTAAGTCTACTTAGTTTTGTGTGTTTTGTCTTCTGTTTTTCATTGTATCATGTCTTTACACAGGCTTAAAGTGTCTGCATGAGATTCGCCTGACATTAATAGAACAACCAACTGTCATGAAAGACGATAAATGGGTTTTATCTTTTATTTGTTAATTTATTTCATGCGAAGAGCACCAATTGCCCCTTGAAACAGTCTGTTGACCTTGAATATCACGTAGATATGTCAGACAAACCGGATGACTGCCGTAAATGCACAAACACAAAATAAATTGGACGCTTTAAAAAACACACATCTAGCAGGTGGGAAGACTTTCATTTCAGTGAACTCAGAAAAAAAAACAGTATATAGACATATCTTACTGAAAGATTTGGCGGAAAGCACTTGATATTTTGTGACTAAGGCTAGATGAGACAACAAAACGATAGTCAAATAAAGTAAAACAAATGTAGAATTTGAAGTAGTATATGCATAGCAAAAGATGAAGAAGAAGTAGTTGTAGTCCATCATGCTGTTGCAGCAGTAGCACTTTTGCAGTTGTAAAGTGGTAGTAGCGTGCATGGTTAGTGGTCCACAAAGCAGTAATATTGTAGAAATTGTGGTGTACTTATTGTAGTATTCCACGTAGTAGTAGTAGTAGTAGTAGTAGTAGTAGCAGCAGCAGCAGGTAGTATAGTACTACCAATAGTAATATTGCAGGAGTAAAAAGCTTTAAACAGAATCGTAAAAGCAGAGGTAGACGTATACGGTGTGTATACATTATACTTCTCTGTCTATTCTCCTATATATTATACGACAAACACTTCTTGGTTGACTTGTTAACGTCACCCTCTCAAGTCAACTTGCATATAGCATTATGATGATAGATAGATCCGTCAGTGACAAATTGATTGGCTATCCAACACATACAACATTAGCAATGTTATTGATCATTCATTTGCAAATGGGCTTCAAATGTGATAATTAAGGATATGTAATGGTGGCACTACCATTCACACGTTGCGATTTAAGTTATTTGTGTGTGCATTTTTTGACTAGTCCCTATTTCATATATATAACATCCAAAGTGAATTTTGTATAAGACCATTAAATATTCGTATCTACTCCGCTATCCAGTTTAATGCATTTCCATTGAGTACTATTGTGTTATCAATCAGTAGACTCTACCTATACTTAGGACGAGAATATTGAGGTCGAGAATATGTTGTCCGTTCCTTGCCTTACTAGTAATTCATTCGGTTGGTTAAAAAAAAAAACCGTAGAAACATGAACAATCAAAACTTTTGCTTATGCGCAGTCATGATTCAAAACATTACCTTTAAGATCGTTACTCATTAAAGCTCAACGCCAAACGACCAAAGATATGTATGTATGTATGTATGTATGTATGTATCCAGAAAAAAGATCACACGTGGTTTATACGAGGTCCATGAGAACAATCCCATTGAGTGACTATATTGTATAATTATAAAGAAAATGTGTTAGAGTATAATTTAGGGCATCTTGATGACAATAATATCATGCGATTCTACCAGTACTGCCATATTCGTTTGCTACTTGATAATAGTTTTCTATAAATTGACGTGAGCCAGTGCATGGTCCAAGTAGATGGGCATCTCTGTACTTGTGTGTGTGTATGTATGTATGTCTGTATGAGAGGGGGTAGAGAGATGAAATGGAACAAAAGACAAAATTGACTTGAATAAATATCACACGGGGAAACATGCGCCATTCAAGGACGCGCTGATCGATTGCCAATGAGAATATATATAAATGCCATGCTTTTTTTTATACGCACTGGATCAACACACCCAACATCTCATTTACTATATAGTACACTGTATTCAATCTTACTCACGCCTACGCGTGTTCATCATCAAAAGTAAATGTCGTCAGCACAATAAAATCACTCTCACATGATACATAAGTTACGATGGCTCGACGCAAAAACCGTCTTTCATATACAGTGATGAGTTCGACTCAATGAAACTACAGGACTGTTGGGAGGTATAGTGTATTTCGTGAGGTTAGGTGAAAGGACTTATGAAGGAACTGCTGTTATTTTTTGCAGAGTATTGTATGGACGAAATCTGTACGAGGACTCAGAAAGTAAACAAAGCAATAAAGAATGTAGCTTTTCGTGTCCATTCGGGCACGCAAAGTGTACAATGTTCGATTCAGAGTATTCATAGTTTAATCAAGACGGCTGGCAAGTGGTGTGCGCGTGCGTCTTTGGGCACTTCTGTGGTTAGAAACAAGAATGAGTAGGGTGCGACAACAAAGTGCTCATTCTGCAATACAAAATCAAAAGGTCACGTACGAACAATTATAAAGTTAAATCTACGAGCACAACACTCTTTTGACAAACTTCCGAAAGTCATCATCTCAACGCGCTGATAATCTGCACTGTTTAATCCGTCCTTGCCAGGGATAATGGAGCGCGTGATGGTTGTTTTGTGTGTGTGCGTGCGCGATTACCAACAATAGACTGTAAGCGTTGCTCTTTTCTTACGGCATTAAAGATCGCCTCTCTCAGCAAGCACCATTTACAAGACACTGTTAAGACAATAAAGTTTAAATAACCACGCCTTCTTACGAGAAAACTATTTAGATAATAATGTTTTAAGTCTCAGAAGTGAAAAGTCTGCCACTTTAAAGGGGATCCTAGTGTTGACACTACACGGAATTCAATGGCAAGGGTAAAGACATAATGCCGTGTTAGCTTACCAGTTTTGCGTTGTTCCAGGAGCGAAACATTTAGTATTCACTGGAATGTTGACATAGAACTCACCTTTCCCACATTATACAGTGTGTTTCATGGACACGTGAAGTGATAAAACCCCAATACAAACAAGCAAACAAACAAACAAACAAATAAAACAATAAGAAAGTGGAAATTATCACTATGACATATAAGAGATTGTATCATTGATTTGTCGGACTTTTTTTACGGTTTTTGTATTATTTTAGACATTCGTAGAATTGATTTTCGTGATTCCGGTGAACAGATGCTTTATATGGATGGATACCACTTCAAATAATGCTTTATGTTTCACAGTCTGATCGAGAATGTGTGTGTATTTGACAAATTCACAGTACGGATGTGTGCGTGCTGCATGGGGTGTAGGTGTTTGGATGATGTGTGCATTACACACTATACAGGAATGTGTTGGTTTGGTTTGACCGTGAGCACATTACTCAGTATATCTGTCTCTCGAGTATTCTTTTCATAGAACGAGGAGGAAAAATACAGTTTAATCCAGTTGCTTTGTTTTCTCTTCGGATCAAAAAAAAAAAAATGTCACGACAAAAGATAATAACTATAAGAGCGTCAACCACTAAGCATGCAGAACATTTAACAATAATACTACCTGACTAAAACAATAAGAATAAAAATCGAAGATTTTTTGTTGGGGTTTAGTGCAATTTTGCTCTTAGTGAGCGTAAACAGTTTGTGTCATCCCCTCCATTCCTCAAAGAAGAATATCCGCTCATAGGAATGATGTGATGCAATGTAACTGATACAAGTAGTCAATGAACTGACAATTCACCATCATTCATGACACCGCAAACTAGACAATCATTATGTGTAACTAGTCTCAGAAGTGCGAAATATAAAATATTCGAGAATTGCAATTTCCCATGTCTTTTAGTCTCAGCCGCTTACGTACACATATTGCATTAAAGATTTTTGAGTTGAGTATATCCAGCTGCCGATATTCGTTCAGAATGTTGACATTGAAAAGAGGACCGCAAAACAAAATTCCCGGTGTTTCCCTATATCGATCTTTCCCAGAACGATATTAATTTCGCCGTTACCCACTGTTTGTTATGTGGGTCTATAGCATCGAATATTGGGGAAAGCAAAAAACTTGGTGTGAAGGGCCTTTTCATTAATTTCATTTGGGATGGCATACTCAGTACAGTCCGGTTCATGTCACGGTCATGTCGCATGTGATGCCAGAATGACTCTGTTTTTTTTTTCGATAAGTATAAAATTTAATGATGTATGTTTTGCCCATTATCTTTTTTTCTTCTTCTTCTCTTTCAAGGCTGTCGTATTTTCAAGCTATATGCTTATTTGACGACAGTCTCCTGCATTCACACTCCCAACACATGCGCCATAATTCAGTCAGATCATTTGATTCACTTTATCCCGAATGGTTCCCAATTGACGTGTTCTCTTATTCTTTTCTTTAATGATCTCTGCTACATGTATATCTCAGTTATGTTCGATGTACACACTGTATGTTTTATTGTTTGAAAACAAAGAGATAATGACTGTATTTCATTTGTAATATATGTTCAATGCAGAAAATCCTCAATAAATTCAGTTGAATTAAATTGATTGAATTATGTCATTGATGAGTTACATTGGTTATCATTAAAGTCACTTTGAAAATGAGAAATTGAGGTAAATCCATAATGTTCCAATTCGACTCATATACTGACATTAAGATGTGAAACATACAGTACACCCGTGTAACGCAGAGCATGCAGAGCATGTACATGCACAATAGGAGACATAATATCGAGTGTGCACGTGTTGAACAGGAAAGTAAGTTTTCGCTGCAGCCATGCTCAACTTCGCTCCTGATCTTTGTTCTCCACGCAGCGTGCTACTCTGTTCAATATTACATCAGGTAACGGCAGGGTATCGTAATAAAAGTCATGATATCTTGTCATAGAAAACTACAAAAAAAAAACAAACAGCGATTTGGTAAGTTACCATGCACTGAAAATGGAGAGGTACATTATCATGGTCTAATCTTCTAGCATTTTTAAGTATCCTCCCAATACACTGTATAGCTTCATTAACGCAGCAACTGGGTGTGAACATTGATGACTGCTTCTAATTAGGTTGATGTTCATACAAGGTCACGTGTAGATAGTGTTTAAGTAGTTCGCATGTAAAAGCTAGAAGCGTGGGTTTCGAAGTTAAGTCATTAATGGTATAGCTAAAAATACCATGCGAACACTAATAACAGCTGATGGCAAGAGCATCCTACTTGATTAAGTCCACGCATACAAAAAATACAGCCACATACATCGGCGTTATACATGCGGGGTTTACAGTGAGAAGGATGACACGAGTTACAGCATATCTTTTTGGAACGAAAAAAAAGGGCCTATACGCCTATTGAAGACATGTGGTAATGCCGTGCAAACTCTCGAGAGATACCGGGATGTCAAGACGTCACGGTTGCCATGGATACTGGCGAGAATCACTAAGGTGGAGTTGCTTATCGCGCTGCCCGCTGCTGTCTGCACAGAAGCGGGGAAAATGCACGGAAGAATATTCAAGCTGAGAGCCTTGCAGTCACCGTGTGCAAAATTCCTCGCTCAGAAAATGGCTTATCGATCGCACTGAACGGCAGTGGCGATTAATCGTCTCGATGCATTATGGCAAACGTTCACACACAAACAAAACCACACACACAAACACACACATCCCGTACATATTATAACTGTAAATTGTTTACCACGTTATGTTTTTCTTCAGCTTCAACTGAGTCTCACATATAAATTTAATTTGATCAACATTTCTATAGGTACAATCAAACACGTTAAGTCTGCATAACAAGTTTTATTTGCTAAGTCACTTACACTCAAAGTTGTTCGTCCTTACACGAGTAATGACTAAATGTGAATTCTTGATAAACAAGATCTTTACGATGAAATATAGTTTGTCATGCAAGAAAGGTTGATTGCTGATTGATGAAAAAAAGACTTAGATGCTACAAAACTCAATTGACCATAAATTTATGATGTATAATCTCCACAGTATAGATTCGTTGTTAGTCTGAAAATCAGTGTCTGTATAGGAAGACACAAAGCATGTCATTTTGTTTGTTGAATGTTTGTTTGCTTATATTTTTTTGTTTTGTTTGTTTGTTTGTTTTTGTCCCGAAACCTTGTCTTCAAAACGAAACAGCACGTCTCCGGCCATTAGTCTGGTTTATTCACGAGATTAATCAGACATATGAACACATTTATGAGGAACAGAAAGCTTACCTGAATGCCGCCTTGCATATATTATGGATATCCGAGTATTTGAATGTCGTAAGAAGGTTCCTCAGGGTAAATTATTCCTAACTTTGAATACATCGGCAAGCCGACTCGTTTACTGGCTTACTGACACAATCACAAGTGTTTAATGCATATCTTTACTACATTTTTTCCTCATAGCCAGAAAGCTTCAAAGAGGATGGCTTAATATAGCTACAGTATTGAACTTCTTTTTTTTTATCGAGAGGAGCAGGTGAACCGAAAGCTTGTTGCTAGGTGCTTGGGGAGAAAAATATCCATCCATAATTCTAAATTCACCGGGAGATTGATAGCACCAACTCCTTCCTTCACAGGTAACGACAGTCCTCTGTGTATTATATTGTCGGGATTTTGAAGCAAAATAGACAGGTTTGTAACTTGAAATGCTGGCCCATCAGCTGGCATACATAATAGGCCGGATTGTTCTTAGCTTATGTGCACATGGCCAAAATGACCTTTTTTTCTCAGTTGGTTTATAGGCACTTCTGTTTTCAAAGCGACATAATGCACAAGCTTGCTTAGAAACGACATTCTATGGAATTCATTTTCAAACAAAGAGAGAACCAGGTGACCAGAATGGTTCGTCAATCAACACTTGGGGACGTATCCATTTCATTACTTTACATAGGACGCATTAACAATCTTTCTCTATCATTACTGCCAAATACTAGGCTTTGATGAGCACTTTGTTGGTATCAGGTGGACATGCTGGCAAACACCACAAGGAATACATGATAACCATTCAATCACAAATGCTTATCTCAGTGAATTTAAAAGCTAACATGCCTGCAATCACAAATGACCTTTTCCGCAAGTCAGAACTACGAACGGGCTCATTTATATCATAACATGTCACTGCACATGGATAATCAAAGTTTTCTACGGTAAAAAATTCACTGGTGAAATAGAATACGAGTGGTCGCCCAAAGAAAAGCCGAGTGGCAATGTATGCAAAGTAACCCTGTTCCTCTCTTTCTAAAACTTATTTATAAATTAGCTACTTTGTGAGAGATATTTTCAATCAGCCAACATCAGAAGCAAATTATATCTCTGTATTCCATACGTGATTTTGTGTGTGTGTGTGTGTGTGTGTGTGTGTGTGTGTGTGTGTGTGTGTGTGTGTGTATGTTGGCCTTAGGAAATGGGATTTACAAGGAATAACATCACATTTAAAACATCTGTAAAACATGAAAGAAAGGTAGAAATAACATTGGATTGAACATTCTAATTTTCTTGATAGATATACTGCTGTACATCATGTAGGTATTTTATTGTTATTACCATCATTATTGGGAAGAGAATGATGCCAGGAAGGAACTACTGCATGCATGATTTTTCTTTCCATTCATCATTGATCTTGTATTAGATATAAGACTGGGTAGATATGACAAAGAGTACGTTTGCAACGCGAAACTGTTGGTACACTATATGCCAGACTGCCAAAGCAAAGTGATCAAGTGCTATACAATGTGTAGGTCCCACAGTACCTTGTAAACACGTACTGGTAAATGCCCATAGTCTTTCTGTTTTTAATACGTATAGTCACCTGCATCACCTTATAAAATGTTTATTATGAGGAGAGAATAAAATGTTTATTATGAGGAGAGAAACGTGTTGTGATCTCATGTAACAAAATAAATCACAAACTTGGTAAAGACGGTTAAGGTATCATTCAAGAAAACTTCAAAAAAAATTGCGTAATGTTGTTGACCGCACATAGACTCCCATGCAAGCCAAATTATTGCAATCAATTATGCAGAATGCATGTACTGTGATTGGCTGCACGCCCGGAGATTTGTGACGTAACTTTATTCATTAGCCCCGTCATCCAATGAGTGCGCCGCTGAAAGACCCCCCATGGAACGTGGAGCTTTAATGAATGAACTGTGCGAGAACCGCAGACTCTGCATGGCAGAGCAGTTGTTTACATCTTGCTTTAGTGTGCGCGACAAGTCGGTGTGTTTCTCCTGTTCGCTTGCGAGCTCGCACGCTCGAAATCCCTTGGCTACTTTCGTCGCATCGCGCAAGTGGTGGTGGCAGTTCGAGTACGTTCACCGTGACTTGTGTGCGAGGACGTTGGAGAACAGTAAACCAACGACCCGTTCTGGGATTATAGTTTGCCAACATAATAGGTGAGTGAACGAAGTTCCTGTTGTTTTAACCGACTGTCATTCAGAACTACATGTCTAACTTGAGATAGTAAATCACAGTAGCTTTCTTCTAACCAATATGTATGATTTAGCAGTTGTTTGACAAGTGACATCGACCTGCTTTTATTTGTTATGAATTGCGTGGAGATCGAAGAGCTCGAGATACCCAAAACCTGAAGTCTAACTAGAATAGTTAGCGTATAACGTTACTCAGTAAAGACGGAAGGGAAGACGTGCAAATCTGCTCAGAACGGGGGAAAAAAAGTTATCAAATTAACGATAGTCTCAAGGTCAGGTGGGATGTAATTAAGACCTGGGCTGTACATTTACAATTCAGGCTAATCAATGTGAAGGGAATGTGAAATTCTTTCATTCTCCTTCTTAGTCCTAGGTCCTATGACCATTGCATCACAGAGAGAAGGGGAGGGAGCATGTACATACACGTGTGTGAGGCAAATGGAAGAGAGTGAAAAACCCGAGGTTAGTTTCGGTGCCACGGTACGCACGACTTGAAAAACAGTCGGCTGACTTCACGACAGGTAGTGATTGATGGCAGGTTTGGGGTTTGCTTGCTAGCTCCCGAATGTCACAAATTTGTCGGCAGCTGATGGCGAAAGTAGATATTCTATTTTCCTCCATTCCTGCATCTAACTGAAGTCATGTGCTGTTGCTTTTTGTCATTTTTCTTATTGAACATGACATTTTTGAAACTTTTGAATTGCAATATGAAAGCATGCGAGATGCCCATAATTTGACCGGAACG
Organism: Diadema antillarum; assembly: GCF_040938485.1. Taxonomy (NCBI): domain Eukaryota; kingdom Metazoa; phylum Echinodermata; class Echinoidea; order Diadematoida; family Diadematidae; genus Diadema; species Diadema antillarum. The sequence goes on along the minus strand of NW_027271313.1, from coordinate 1,268,772 downwards.
CCTTCCAAAATTTGACCACCTGCTACATGCAAAACCTGTACTTTTGCATGTGGTCAAATTTTAGTCCAGGAGGTCGAACTTTGATGCAGTTTTTTTTACTTAGTATGGCTGGGGTTGAAAATACTCCAGAAGAAACCAAAGATACAATATGTAGAATCTAGGTAGTAGAGTGAAATGAGAAATGATGTATGATGTTGTCAACCTCAAGCATGCTTTAGAGGGGGTGTACAGTTCTGGTCGAGGTGTAGATTTAGCTTTTAACATTTTGCAAGATATTCAGAAGCCACTCTATGAGATGTCAAATAGCATGCAGTTCTAAGGGGTATCAAAAGTTTATTCGATGAAAATCGGTTTTGAAATGGCTGAGATATCCAAAAACAAGGTGAAACAAAGAGATCCTAATAAAGTTGGGGCATGTCGCCTTTTATTATTAGCACTTTTTTGGATATCTCAGCCATTTGAAAACCAATTTTCATCAAATGTTGAATCCTTCTTCAAATTACATGCTCTTTCATATTTCATAAGAGGCTTTTCATTATCTCACTTAGGAATGTTCAAAACATTAATCCCTACCTCAACCAGTATTGTACAGTCCCTTTAAATAGTGCTTTACGAATTATCCCAGTGCTTTGCATGATTTTTACTGGTGGGACACTGAGCTGAGTATTATCCTTTGTTCATGCAGTTATATTGTTGGTGTACTCGGTAGACCCTCTAGTTAAAAGATGATAAAAATAACTCACCTGTAGTAGGGATGAGCAACATACTTTGTAGTCCGTCTAGTTTTGTTTGGGGATTAGAATGAAAACTGTCTGGAAAGGTAGATGAAATGATAAAATAAATGAAAGAAATGAAATGCCAGGGGAATTATTAGCTGTACAGAAGAACCCTTATTGGTATTTGAATGTGTTTTAATCAGGCAAGCGATTCTTTTCCCCCACTTCCCCCCCCCCCCCCCACCTTCACCTGAATGTAGCCATTCACCTTGTCTGCACCTTCGTCTGTTGATTGGCTGAATTGATGAACCGCTCCGAGCCAAAGCACAGTGACATCATGCTGCTGGAGGAGTGTTGTCAGGTTCCCGACGTCAACAGCAGGAAGCCCCGGCCTCATCGTCTTCACATCCAGAAGGTATGATCTCCCCCTTCTTCTGACCATGGACCTACAAATTCTGACCTCATTCCATAGTTGTACATGCACACTGTAGTGCTTTGTACAGATTTGTGGAATTTATTGTGGTTCTTGCTGTATAGCAGTTAAACCAGTACTCAGAAAACCTAAAACATAATACCTGGTACACTGAACAAGGATGATGACATGGGAGGCTCACACATTCCAGTAATAGCAATGTAATTCAATTCCTTGACCACTTGCTCAACAATTTCACCTGTGTGGAATCCATGCATGCTTTCTTCTTTTGTTCTACTTCCTTGAGCAATCAATAGTGGCATATTGTGTAATCGTCATTGTTCGTTGTGAAAATACTCTCATAGATACCTCATCCCAGTTACCATAAATTTAAAAACTCTGCACCCAATATGACCAATCTTCAAATAGATATTAAAAGCAAAAGTCTAAAAATCATCTGGCGGTCTCCTTTAATCCTTCCCAGCTTGTTAGCTCTGAAAATTGGGAAAAAATAGGTTCACACAACATTTCCAATCTTCAAAATCAACTCGAAGTTTTAACTACTGCGCACATCCACCTATTCTTTTAGAGAAAGTGGTGCTAAACTACAAGTGAATCATCAAAGTTTAAAACTTTGAATAAATCTTAAAAGATTAGAAACAGCATCTGATCCTAACTAATGTAAAATATATTGTCTCCTCTAGAACAGATTTGTAGAAAACTGCCGATTGCTGTGTGAGTGGGTGTATTCATGCACATGTTGTAGGATTACACCATTAAAATAGGGTCATTTTGTGGGAAAGCCACATTTTGTCATTGTGTGAAATAGGTCATCACGGGCCTTTTATCTCACAAAAACCAGGACACAAACAAACTATACAACAAAACTTTTACACCAACAAATAGCAAACAAAAGCAAATAAATGCCACTACCCAAGCATTGTCACTATAAAATGCTACAACAGTAGATGTTACAATTTGACAATGACAAGAAATTCTCCAGAGTTTGCACCACACTCCACCAAAGCATGAGCTTTAAGTTGTAGTTTTATTTCAGATGAAAAGAAAAACTAAGTACAGGTGTTGGTATGGTATTTTCCTTTCCAGATTTCAAGAATTCTCTTGAAACATAGCCAGTATTATGTGTATGTGATTCACTGCATTTTTTCTCAGCACGGGATGTGACATGTATGGCAAGATCTGAGACAACACCAACAGAAAAAGAAATAGCAAAACAGACAGGAACGAGAGGTTACGGAGTTCACAAGTCTTAGCTTAGAAAATACACAAAACAAGTTCATTGCGAGGTCTGTCAGCCGAATTAGGATTGTGGTGAAGTCTTGGTCTATGGGTGCTCAGCGGACTGTGGCCCTCCATTGTCCGAGTCCTGAAAATAATTGCGTGCGTGAAAGGATTGGCGCCAGTAGTGATGCATGATTCTCACAAACCCTAATGCCATGCTAAGTTCACATGGGGAATGGAGCAGAACGAAATTGGTGGTGTCACACCCCAAGAGTCGGGCACTGGACTCACTTCAACAGTTCACTGGTGTGAAGAAAAGGGACAGACAGACAGTATAAAAAAAATAAAATGAAAGAAGTATGACGTAAAGTTCACATTCTCATATATGCCAGTCTTCCTGACATTGTGTTGAGAATAGTTGTAGACAAAACATTGTTGTCACATAAAGTGCTATTCTTGGACTGAAAAGAGTCTTAGCATTGCTTACTTTGCATACCACTTTGAGAGTAGTTCTAGTTCATCCCCTCCCCCTTTGACTGTCTGTCTGTCTGTCTGTCTGTCTCCTTTTCAATTTAATGAGCTCTTTTCAGTGACAAGGTTGCAAACATATATTTAACATTAAGACAACAAGCATGACAAAACTTAGCCACACCTGAGAATGAATTTCAACATTGCAAGTCTTGAAATCAGTTTCAGAAATGGAGCAATTACTTCCACAAATTTTGGATCTGCATGACTAAATCTGTGTGAAAAATGCAACAACAAACAAACAAGCATGGAACTTTTTGTCATTCTAATCATCAATGAAGATGTGATCAGTCTTAATCAGTCCTTTTAGGCCAATGCCCTGTGTACAGTTGTATCATAATTGATTTGTAGTGGATTGCAAGCCAGAGACCCTAACAATCCCAGATTTGATACAAATTGCAACATTTTATTCAGCCATTTCAGAGACAATTTTAGAGCAAAGAGCAATTTGTTAAACATTTTCTTTATAAAGTAAGTATTTAACAGTTTACTTAGTAGATTTGATTTGTGTCATTTGGCTATATACATGTATCTAGGGATTTTCACCACAAAGTAGCTGGAATGACAAGACTGAATTACTGTCATTTGAATACTACTTGACTGAAATTACAAGACATTTTGCATCGTAGAGCATTAATACTTAGGGGAAAAAAGTTTTCTGAGCAAAAGGAAATGCACATCATCCCAAAAAAGTTGTACAGATTTTGTTATTTTGTGGGGGGGGGGGGGGCGGGGAGGGAAGGGCATGAGATGTAATTTTTACACATTTCACTTTGAAAGTCCTATCTTTTTTGTGTGTTTTTTTTTTGGGGGGGGGGCATGAGATGTAATTTTGACACATTTTACTTTTGATAGTCCTCAAGAAAAGGAAGATGGATTTTATGGTATCTTACACCAGGTTAACATAGGAAATTGATTACTCTATGCAATCAAAGTTGAGATTTAGGTTCTTGTGAGGCATCAGTGATTCTACATTATGGTATGATTTATCTAACTTTAAAGCTGCATCAGCCTTCTCCTGAATAGTCAGAATATTTCAATTTGTCAAGCTGACTTTACCCTGACTCCCATGTAATACTTCATTCTTTAATGGAAAGAATGAGATCTCTTATTGAAGAGACTGTAACATTCATTGACTTTCCTTGTGTATCTGGTTGACTGGCCATGGCTGCACAGAGCCGCGGAAACCCAGCAACGAGTGAATCCTCGAGTGCACTCTTGACCAACCCACAGGGAATTCTTGAAGTTGATCAGCGGAGATGAATGGAATACTTTTGAACTTCTCTCTTGTCTATTTTCAGCCAGCTTGAAGAGGCTTGTGTCTCCAACAATAAAGCTTTTCACAGGCGGCTATCAACTGGCATTGTGATGTAGGGATCAGCGGAATGCTTGGTCAACTATGTCCCCATGGAAACAAAGAGGAAGAATGGAAGAGGGGGAAGTAACTGCCACCTCATGATAGGAGCTTAGTGCCTTAAGGAGCTTAGTCACGGGTGATGGGCATGGAGGGCAAAGAATGAAGGGGTAAACAAATTGTCGCATTGATCCCCCCACTTGACTCCGCTGTACTAAGTATAAGTGAGTCCATTTAGAAGTCTTACTAGGGGTCATTCACCTATTTCATCTCAACGTGTCCATTCTTGAAATGTCTGAATCGTAGGCGTAGCTGATTTGTGATGGAAATAGAGATCAATTCTGAGAACAATGATGACTGTGATTTGATAGCAGTACAACTATGACAGTAACACTAATAATGGTAATACATAATCATGTTGTCTGAGAACAATGATGACTGTGATTTGATAGCAGTACAACTATGACAGTAACACTGATAATGGTAATACATACAGACTGTAATCATGTTGTGGGTGATATTAGTCATGAAAATGAGTTAAGACCCTCATGGAAAATTATAAAGTATAAAAAAATATTCTCTTGTGCAATTTGAGAACATCTTAAATTTCTACAAGTGCAAGGAGTAACATGGAAATAATCTGTTAATTACATATTTCCTTTATATCTTGTCATCACATTTAATGCCAAGATATTGGAGGATGGTATGGATCAAAACTTACTGAACACATACAGTACTGCAGCAGGGCATAATATCACTAAATTAAGTTGCATTCCTATCACCTAACACAACTTGATTTTGATGATTTAAATAGTGCTCCAAATAGAGACAGTTACTATAAGAATTTTCTGGCGACAAATTGAAATGAAATGGAGAGATGTGCGAGTTTTGTGATTTTGAATTATCTTTTGCGGATCTGTCAAGGCGGATAAAATTTTCAACAGCTGTGCAGAAATCATCTTCACTATCTTCAGTTTGACTTGTATCTCAAGTGTGAAGGCATTCGTGCGCACACTGATGGTGTGATTTTAACTTCAGCGAGGGAAGGGGAAAAACTTGAAATAAACATGAAGTGTGGAATTGAGCAGAGAAAACACACTTTGAAACATTCCTGAACTTTTAATACCAGATAGTGTTCTGTCAAAGTGGTTGTTTCAGACGCACATTTTACTGATGCTAGGCCAGGATAATGTATTGCATGGCCCTGTTGCATGAAGTTAACAAGTTAATCTTGGTGTTTCTGTGTGTAGGAACCTGTGGGCTTACCAAATTTCAAGTCAGCTAATTTATGGCTGATTGTATAACTTCTTTCTGTGCTTTACTGCAGTCAAACACTTTTAGGCTCTTTTCATTTCTAATCCAGCATATGGGAGGAGCAAGCTGACTGTGTGATAAAGCTTCTACAATGTTATACGTTAATGGGGACAGAGTGAATGGTTGTTGTTTAGGAGTTGCAAAATCTGTGAGAAATCTGATACACAAGATTTCCTGTATGAAATGCGGGGCCAATGCACCAAGCCCCGTTGCCAGCCCGCAGTTGACAGTCGTGCCTGTGGTCATGAGATCAATAACCTCTGCCAATGTTTGGCCGCTGATGGAAGCTGGGGTCTTCGTATTTCTCGCGAGACTTTTCAAGGGTCTGCTAATCCTCTCACTACTATAGTTTACGCAGTGCAGTTGATACGTTGTGCTTTTTATGCTTGTATTAAAGGGAAAGAAAGGAGAGAGGCGTCGCGCTTGACTTGGTTTTCCTTCTCAGCTTTTCATTATTGTCACTTGCCGGTCAAGATTGTTTGTTTGTTCTCCGGGCCTTGAGACGTCAGAAAGTGAAAGTGCTTTCGTTGCGCAAACAAGGCTTATCGTCTGCTAGAGTCAGTTACCTTACTTCTGTATCTGACTCATGCCCCTGTCGTCCAGTAGATCAATGCAATTGTTCAGTTTGTAACTTATTCTATGACTTTTGTGAGAAAATATATATATGGAAGGCAAACATCTTCTCCTTTTTCTTTTTCTTTTTCTACATTTGCCTGATATTGGCAACTAAGTGAGATCCGCTCTGTAGTTTTTTCTTCCTCTTTTGTTATTTTGTTTCAGACATTGCTTTTTATGAAATACAGGTCTGTGATTTACATTAGCATCAAAGGCTGATCACAAATAAAGGCAAACAGTCATTCAATAACTAAACGTAAATGTGAAATCATGGTGTGTAGGTTAATGAAGGCTAACTAGCATCAGCATGTTAACTTGTTACTAGGCATATGGATTTGAGAGCCCTCTGGATGAGGGTTATGAAATAAACTCATGACCGTTCTGCTCAAAAGAGGGGGGGGGGGGGGTTACTTGAAAGCTAGTCTTCAAAACATAGGCTAGGATGTTGATATTAGGTTGCTGCTTTTATTTTTTTTTTTGGGGGGGGAGGGTCAGTCTAGGAGAAATGTATTTGATGAGGAGCAGAGCTAACATTGTGTTGTTGGTGTTGCTTTGTTTTTTAGGGAAAATCAAATTGATTAGAATGTTTATAGTTGGCAGAATATTCAGAGTGAAATATTGAAAGTCTGAAATCACAGACTATACCACAGCACAACATGTGTGTCTGTGGAAACAATCCAGAATTTTGAAAGTGCACATTACCTTGTGATTACCGTGAACTGTTTAATGGTAGTCTAGAAACAGAAGCATTTTGTAAAAATGCAAAGTGAAAAGCCTGCAACACGTTTTATATTTTGTATTATCGTGTCCATTGAGGGCAACCTTTTGCCACCCCAAGAAGTGTTACTTTTTTGCCCCCAAAATATGTTGTTTGTGAAGTAAAGGCACTTCTGTACCCAGTCAAGCGTTTTGTTTATAAGAAAGAGTCACAAGATATCAAAGCATGCATGAAGCATGATTTATCACTTTCCAGAAAGGTATAGCAGGAGGATGTAAATCATATTGATGGACTTCAACATGTAGATTGAGATTACCTACCTAGAAGCTCACACTTAAGAACCACAGAAAACATTAATCTGACATTGAGGTGACAATAATTTCTGATAAGACACTACTAGTAACATTAGTAAAAAACAAAACAAAACAAAAGCAATTATTCATCATAATGCTATTTTTTTTTTTACATTCATACATCGCAAAATATGTACCTGAGAAGAGTTTTAAATGTATCATCTGACCTCACTTCTGGCTGATTACTTTGCCATATATGTAGTTCACCAGAAATAGCTAACATAATAGCATTGTCATCAGCAAGTTTTTTTAATTTATCCTTTGTAAGTTTGTGAGTCAGAGAGGAAAGAGGTTTTGCACTGATTTCTTCATGGAAAAAAAAAAAATTCACTCCAGAACTACAGGTGAAAGGAGAAATAACATGCTGTTTTTACTGAATGTAAAGCCACTTATAAAAGACCGCTGATTGTCGGCCATTAACCCCCCTCAAAACCACAGCCTCAAAATTCCATTAATATTGTGCGTGTTATTGGTACCAGTGGCAGTGAAAGGCTTGCTCATGACTATTAAATTGCAGATTGCCTTTGAGCATTTTGACCATTTGGGTCTGCAGCTTTAAGGCTAGGAAACCAGTGCCACAAAGGTCTAGGAGCAGGCAGCGAGTAAGGTATTGGAATGACTCAGGCTACTAAACCAAAGTTCGTTCAGGTCAAAGGGGCTCTCCTCTGGGTATGGCCCTCTGGGATTCAGGGGTAGAAAATTGTGGTTAAAAGTTGATTTTTTTTTTTCATTATTAATTATTCTGGATTCACAGCAGTTGGCTTTAACCTGTTGCGGGTAACTTTTGCAGGGGACAGAAATGTAAACAGCTGACTTTTTCCTCTCATGGGGGATAAAAAAAAAGGAGAGAGAACAAAATTTGCAAGGTTTTTCTACATGTTATCTTCATACTATAGTTTGTGCTAGTTGAATCAAAATTACCAAGGCAGGTGTTACAGGAATCAGTGGCAAGGGCTTTAAATGCTCCTGACTATGATGTCATTTAACACAACGTCTGTATATCAGACTAATTCATTGAGAATCTTGTGGGTCAAAAGAACTTGCAGTGTGTCTTTTGTACACTATCAGCACCAATGGGGGAAGAGGGTTAATCGTGTTATTGTATACTCCAGTTGTCTCTAAGAATGCATGTTTTGGGGCAGAATATGATGGTTTCCAAGAAGAAATAAAAAGCTTTATGCAGCACGCCTACTCCTACATGAGCATGTGAAAGGCATTATGTGAATTCCTGGTAATATGTGACGTTAAAAGTCTATTCATAATGCATGACATTTGGATGCATAATTTGCTGAGTTGGGGAAAAAATGGAAGGGCATTGAAAAAAAAAAGAAAAAGAAAATGCTGTTAAAAGAGTGAAATGCATGACCTAAAAGAAATGAACGTAAGAACAAATGTAGCAATCAATTGGTTTTCAGATATAGTCTAGCCATTCTAGAATTTCTGTGACTGTTTGGCCAAAGCATTGAATTGCTCATTTGTGTTTTATGGTCGTACTGTAGTGTCTTTGAATAAAAATATGCGAATAATTGCTCCTGAAAGTTCAATAACAATAGGGAAAACGATGACCTTAAAGCAACAAGAGGATTCCAAATGTCAGAGCTTTCTGTGAAGAATTTATGTTGAAAAGCAAACAGGAAAAAAAAAGAAGGTAAACTGAAACAAGTACTTCAATGATCATAGAGTCAAATAGTAAGCTTCAAGGAAAGTCATAAAGAAGTATAAAGAAAATCACGGCTGCTCATACAATGTAGTTTCAGGTAACTAATGTAGTTTTCGTTGGCATGTGAGAAGTAATGTCATGCTCACAAGCTTGAGACAAAGTGTACACAGCACTGTAGTTTGTTTTATACGTGTACAGTATGTGAAATGTCACGACCTCGTGCTTTTCCATGGTTGTACTGTACAGCTGAAAGTCGTTTCCCCAAGGCAAAAATTGAGAACGATCCTCCAAAAAAATAATTTGTGGAACAAACAAAATGAGCTTACTTAAATGGCATAGAAAGGATCTAATTGTTACACAAGCAAGCTGGCTCTATTTGGAAATAAATTTCCAAGTAGAACATTGTGCGACATGACTTACTGGTTTCCAAACAGCTATGTTTGTCATATTTACACCAAATAAGCTCATAATTCCTTTGATCTGCGTGTGTATCATTGTCCAGCAGTTCATTCAAAAGTAGTTCCTTCTGAGAGAGAGATCTTTGATAATTTGAAAAGAAAGAGAAGCCTCTTATTCTGTGTACTATGTACTATTATCCCTTGTGATATAGATATTATGTTTTGGTTTAAAAGAATAAAAAAATGCCAGTGTACCCACATGCATACACAATATTAAAAAGGAACCTATTTGGGATATTTACTCCCCAGCAATTTAATACTTGTGACTATCTAAAACTGTGATTAATCTGGAGTCAGATTTTGCATGACCAATTTTGTGGTCTTTGCAAAAAGACTACCTCATATAAATTGGGCACAAAATAAGGTTTCAGAGAATGGTGGTTAGAAGAGGTGATAATTCTCACATAGCGAGCAATTTCACACATCTGTACCTGCTGTTAACGTGTGAAAATTAGACTGAAACTGCCACAAATGAACTTTAAAGGTGCCCTCTGAAGTTTGTATGTTTGTTGTAATGTTTGAATTGTTCCATCTGCATTTCATTAAAATGCCAAAATCGCTGTATTAAATTCCTCTGTCGCTTGTCGATTATAAACTAATTGGCGTTTTGTATGTTTCACTTCAGTCTTCCCTTTCACAACACATATGAACCTACTGTACAGGGTTTGAGTCTCTGTGATACAGCTAACCCACAAACTTTTGCCTGTATTTTGATGACACTCTAAAATAGGTTTTTGTCGAAATTCTCAAAAAGCATTCTTTCAGTTTGGGAGTGAGAGAAATGAGTTTATTAACTCACAAGATTTGACTTGCAGTATTTATTAGTCTTTTAGAAGCTTTGTTTTAACTTTCAACATGGCACTACACGTAAACAATCTGGATGTAAAAACAAAAAGGAGAGTTTCCATTCATAAGTGAAGTACAGTAAGTACAGTCATGTTCACATTGGCCTTTGATGTACACATCATGATGTCATCATCATCATCATCAGTGTAAGTAATGAAGCATGCTGGCCGAATTTCTATGCAGAGACAAGAGATAGTTGGCTCAAAAAGAAAAGGGAAAAAAAGTTCAGACGTACAGTTGGCTATGAGTAATTGGCAGACGTCGTGCAGGCACAGAGCAAACTATTCCAACGATGGGGGATTTTAGTCATGAGCGGCTCATTAGCAGATCGTGAAGCGCAAAACAATGCAGTGAGGTGATTAGCTGCTTTCGTGCAAAGTAAAAGCTACACCAGGCCGAAAAATTCCAAGAGGTAGCATCGCGTCTGATAACGTCTCGTCTTGTTTTGTTTCTGCTGCTAAAGAGAAGTTTCCTGCCCAGAAATAGGGTATCTCAAATAAGGTGAGATTACAGGAAAGTGGCGATTTCCCCCCACCTAATCAATGGACAAAAGCTCCCTCTCTCCGTGAGTCGACTTGCGTACCCCCATTCTGAAACAATGGATCAGTCCCAAACAGATGGGGCTAATTTGCATGCAGGCTGACAAATGCCAATTAGGTCTAGACCAATGGGAGATGGGGGTGATTCACGAGGGGTGGATGTGTAGGCTTGTTTGTTGCATAGGATCAAGTTTTTTGCTGGAGAGTTAAAGTGCTGCAAAGTTTTATCACAGCCACATGTGTGTTTCTTCGGTGTCCCTACTTTTGCCGTTCCACTGGGAATAATGTTGGAAAGTGTGTAGCGGGCCATCTCTTTTCTCCTGCAACCGAACATTTTTTATAAAAAGGATACTGTGGACAATTTCCATTCTTTAACACGTGGATTGATACGGATTTAGTGGTCCAGCCTAATTTTGAGACATAACTCCAAGAGGTGTGTATCGTTTTCTCAAAGACTCCTGTAACTCACCTGTTGATTAATAGTTACAGCAGTGTGATTGCAGGCTCCTTCTCACGTTCATGCCCCGTATGTAGTCTGCTATAGCAGTTTGCCACACGACGCTCGAATTACAGGTACTGCCTGTGAAACTCAGGTTTTCTGTCATCATACACACTGTACAGTGTACTGTATATGGCCTCTCTGTCATCAAGCTAGCCTTGACTATAGCCCAAGTGTTCAGCAGTGAACCATTACATCAACAGTTTGAGCACTTACTTTCACTGCACGAGTCTGCAATTGTCTCCCTCACTCAATAGATACAATTGTAGAGCAATACAGAATGCATTCTACACTATAGGAGGTCTCTGCCTGTGATAATCACTAATAGTAATAAAATACTGTTACATCTTGTCTGCGTGGGGCTTATGCATGGGACTATGTATTGTGAAATACTATCTTGTCTATTAAGCTGTACATTACTTTTGTGAATAGATATCTCTGTAAATTTGTGAATTTTACACTGAAACAAGTGCTACAAGTAGTATACACAGTGGCTTGCACACAATGTGGGAACTACATGTAGTAGTAGCTGTGATTGGTGCTAAGGTTTTGGGTTGCTGTTGTTGTTGTACAGAATACAGCTATGGTTTGTACTACTAGAATTCTGTGACACTCCTAATACTCCCCTCCCAGTGTGGAGCCAGTTGTGTTGGGGTGCTGAAAGAGGGTTGCCAACCTAATCCCCATCTGATAGTTCAACACCATCAGAGTTTAACTCCATCTGCTGGGCTGTGATTAAGACTAATCACCACAGCGGTGCCCCTCCATCATTTTCCCCCTCCTCCTCCTCCTCCTCCTCCTCCTCCTCCTCCTCCTCCTCCTCCTCATCTTTACCTCATCATCCTTACCTCTTTAAGTGAAGTACCTGCCTTGAAAAAGGTCCAAACTCTTACCTTATATTCTCAGAAAAATGTCATTTGATGTCAGACAAACATTTATCAAAGTTTACAATTCATGTTGTATGATTTATTCCTTTTCTTTCTGTGCTTAAGTATTCCCCCAATTGCACTGTCATGTACATGTAAAGTCTCTGTATTTGCATCATGACACAATGTGCATTATATGATTTGATATATTTAGACCTATGGCATGATTCCACTCTTTACAAGACAGCCATGTCTATTCATAATCAACCCTGTAATTCTTGTTTTTCTGCATATAATTTCCTATTTTGTTTTGTTTTTCTGATATTTTTAGATTAGTACTGGAATGCTCTGTACCCGGTACTATTCAACTTGAAGACAAACATGACCCCTACCCCCCCCCCCCACCCAATCCACACACACACACACAGGCCCACATAAGAAAACCAAGATCTTATTTTTATTTCAAACATACTTCTCCCTGATTCTTCCTGATATACCAAAGATATTATGATGGTTTACCACTTCTTACAAAGCAACAAGATATGAATGAATAAGCTAGATTTAAAGATGATATAAAGTTTTGGTACCTCAAAAGTTTTCCTGAGTTTCCTTGTCTTAGCATGTGTTTCAGGTTTCAGGTACCTTTCATACATTTATAACTAACACTGTGAGACTTACCCTCCCCAAAGTGCTCTCATGTCTAATAGTAATCATGCAATAATGGTTTCATACCAGAGCAGAGCGGGCTCTGAAAAATTCGAACGAGCCGTTAGTTTGACTTGACGCGGTACCGCGACAATCAATATACACGTATTGTATGAAAATGTATCTTTGTGTGTTTCCGTATTTGATGTCAGTATGTTGACTTTGTATGCAAGCAATTTTATAGTGAATCGCTATTGGCCAGTGTGTCAAAATTGATGAACCGACTTTCTGATTTTCCATACTGTGTCAATGTTTACCTGACTGTTTGCTAACATGTACATACTTTATCATATCGTTCTGCAAATTTGATCTTAAAAGTACACATCTCTTCATGGAAGTGAATGAACTGTTAGCAACAGTTGAGCTTTATTATAGAGTATACTGTACATGGTATATGCAGGTGATTTCATGTGGACATAAATGCTGTGTTTTCCACTCAGATACATTGTACAGTTGATCATACAATCATTTTGGATTGCTTGATAGATATTGCAAAACCATCCCTTTATAAAAGATCTATTCTTGTATTGTACATACCTCATCAGTCCCCTACAATGTAAATATGTTCCATCTTCTATCCATTTGTAATGTCATTACTACATGTACTTGTTATACACTGTTTTATAAGGTTGTGTTCATCCATCTACTTCAAAATATACTCATACTAGTACTACAGTGTATCAACTTGATACATGTACACGTACCTTGTAGGACCTACCTAAAGACAATTCTTGTACAGTACAGTGTAGGCCTTACTTGTATGTATACATCAAGCATGTATCTAATTGGCTTCTAACTGAAGAGGTTAATGAGTCGTCCAGTACCCACATTATTATCATCTGTGATACACACTACCCTCTATTCTCACCCACTTAAAAAAAAAAATGTGTCTACAATATCAGCAAAACCGCAGCCAGTTTCTCTTTCATCACACCAGTTTCATACCAATGTCTCAGAGATCGTTTAGTCTAACTTTTTCTAACCTTTTATTTGAGGAGAAAAAAGATGTAGTACAAGCAACATCAGAAGTTGTACATGAAATTTAACAAAAAAAGTTGAGAGAGGTTTGCTTTTGTGCATATTTGTTTATTTTCATTGACTGGAGTCGAATTACAGAGATTTTTGTTATTGTAAACATCATCCAGCTATGAATGCTTGTGAAAGTAAAGAAGTGATACATGTAGTTTGATGATGCAATGAAAACTGGTTCTTGAGTCGGGCTCAGCAATTGAAAGCACAAGCAAGCTTTGGTGGTTGTGTGTTAAATTACACATGCTGTACATTAACAGGTGCACCTAGTACACGTCCCTTCCGATACTCCGCCAGATGCACATACACTGTACCTATGAATATTTGTGACTACATCTTATGTTTACATTGCAGAGGGTCAAGGTAGAAAAGTGAAAGTAAATTTCATCAGTTTAGAAACTTTAAAAAAAAAAATCATAGGTATCACTGTGATACTCTCTATACAGTATCAATATCCATGTAGTTTTAATAGTAAAGTGTGGTTTTTATTGTGGAGGCTGTGATTGGTTTCGGTTTGTTCATTTTTTTTCCTTTGCCCCTGTGCCCCTTGGGGCTGATCATTGGTGGGAGATTACTTTTTTTCAGGAATAATGCATTTAATGCAGCAGTATCAAACATAATATATATACAATTGGAAGAAGAATCTTTTTTTAATGCTTTTTTTGTTCTATCATACTCATGGGTAGTTTTATGGAAGGAGGATGATTGATTGTGCAAGTACATTGTGTTAGTATGATGTATAGTCATAGCTGGCTGGTTGAGGTTTTAACTTGCAATGTGTGCCAGAGGGTCACTTGTGCCAAAGTGGTCAAGAACTTGTCTAAAAACAAAAACGAAGTCTGAAGAATATTCTAAAGCGCAAAGAATCGAATCAGTGACTAACACGATTGCTGCAGTCGCTTAACATGTTTGTCTGTTTGTTTCTTTTTGTTTATTTTCTTAAGTGCAGCCAGAGAATCGAGTCAATGACCAACACGAGTGCGACAGTCGCTTTAACGTTTTTGTCTGTTTGTTTGTTTCTTTTTGTTTGTTGGGTCCATTGTCCAGCTGGGATACCCCGACGGTCTGCTAGCCAAGGACATTGATCGGTATAACATTATGATTGGCGGCGGGGAGGCCCTCCGGATCAAGACTGAACCCAAGGCCCAGGAAGTCCCAACAGGTTTCGAGCTGCCAGACGAACTCTCCGGAAGCCCCATAGGTAACAACGATTCCATGAAATGTTTACAGTATTGAGAGAGCAAATATTCCCTATGTTTTGAGTATCATCATCATCATAAATGTTGTTATTATTCTTATTATTATTATTTTTTTTAGTATTGTTATTATTATTATTATTGTTATTATTGTTATTATTATTATCATTATTATTCTTATTATTATTATTATTATTATCATTATCATTATTATTATTATCATTATTATCATTAATATCATCATCATTTTCATCATCATCATCATCATCTTCATCATCATCATCATTATCACTTCATCCATTACCCCCCCCCCCCCCCCCCCAAAAAAAAAAAAAAAAGAAGTTTAGGATTAGGGTTAGAGTCTGGGTTAAGATTTATAGGTTCAGGATTAGGGTTAGGAACGGTCTGGGGTAATTGCTCAGTGGGCAATTGCCTTAGACCAGAAAAACAACAGAATACGCCATGGAGTTGTAGAAATCATATTAAATCTAAAGAATACTTAAATAGGCAAATGAATGTATTTTCTTTATACATGTATTGAGGACTACCCCAAAAATCAATGACATCATGTACACAAAAAAAAAAAAAATGAGAAAAGAAAAATGCAGCGCAGATTTTTGTAGCCACCTGCCTATAATGGACACCTTCCTATAGTGTACCAGAAATTTCCATTATGAACATATGAACATAGGATTTACAACACATGTGGTAGGAGGTATATATATGATTCATTTGTGCAGGTACACTGAATGTTCAATACAGGCAAGAAAATCTCTTTAGAATCAATATTTTTTTTTCAAAGCAGTATATTGTATGGATGTTATTGCACTAGGAAAATGCTCATATACCTGCAAGAATGGGGATTTTGCTTCGTTTACGAGAAAGGAAGAATTTGTGGTCCTTGAAATATTATGAGCAAACTCGTCCTTCTGCCGCTCAAGAGGGGATATGAGTGTACATGATGTCTAAAGTGGCATACATTAAGCTCACATGTGTTGATGTTATAATGAGGAGATTCTTTACTGTGGAAACCATTTTATCAGGCAAGGGGCTGGGAAAATGGGCTGCTGTTCTGCACACAGTGCATGGATGTTTACAGTGTGTGTGCATGGATGTATGAATGCATTTCTGTTCTGCCTTCCAAACGACAAAATCATCACATCAAAAATTAATTGAAATAGAGTATGTGTTACATGCCCAGTGGGTATTAAAGAAGGTATTTAGAAACAGCAGAGGGTATAAAAGTACCTTCTGTATAAAATGAAATGTTGCTGTTGTTTTTTTTAGAAGCAGTCAACAACAACAAAAAATTGTTATGCACATTGCACATGAATTCCAGTGATAGAATTTGTATGTCTATAATACAAGTCATTCTGACGAGTGTGATTGTGAAAGTAGAGATGATTGTATATCAATGATGCTGATAAAAAGTCCAAGAAAAGTTCAAGATGATCAGAATGATAATGGCAATGACCATGGAAATTATGGTCATGATAATCAATGTTTGCATTTTTTCATACATTACCCAGATAGTCTAACATTAGTCAGAGAATTTTCATAATGCTGATTTTTCCAGCACTCGTTATGTTGTTTTATGGCAGGGCAATAGTTTTGTCCATTATCCCATCACATTCAATATAAAGAGATTGTACTACCCCTTGAACAGTGTAGGTTTATTATTGTATGTACACCTGAAGGCATACAGTTTCGTGGAAACATTCACAGCTGTAGGCAGCTGTGACAATGCATCAAAATTTAATGCATCTCACACATTGAACTGAATGAACTTTGACACCCACAGAGTTTAATGACCTTGTGATGGGGAGGGGGCATAGGAGATGGGGTTGGGGTGGGGGAGTCAAACACGTCTTGCGTCATATCTCTTGTCACAAGAGTTTCTTTTTTTTTGAAGGAAGTCCTTTTTATGTATTTATTCAAACTATGCCGGAGCAGAGCTGTGTAAACTGTTGTTGACTTTCCTTATAGCGCCCAGCTTGCCTAATTCACCGTTCTTGGGAGAAGCATGGATGAATTCGTGCCAAATTGGAAACAAAACATGATTACCGTCGGGCACTGCTCCAACCAAAAGCTTCTGTGCCTAGCTCCTTCTGGAGCAATACAAACAACAGAAAGAACATAGGGGCACAGTTTTTGCCAAGTGTTTTTACATAGCTGACAAAACCCGTGTAATCAGGGTTAGATTTTGTCACTTTTATTATTTTGTTGATCCACAATGTGCATAACTGATGAATCAATATTTTGATATTGATTAGATTTGCATAAATTTTGTCTGCATTTTACTTGAAACCATATTGACTGTAGCATAGTGAATAAATGACCCAAGATATACCCAAATCTTTTAGTGCTCGGCCTCTCACGCTAAACTGAAGTTGCTGTACATGTAGAGAAGACATTATCTTCATGCATTAGAATCACAGTCTTCAACTCCTGTAGACCCTTTTCCCGGTGAAGTCCATGAACATGAGCAGATTAATCTTATTCTATTGTGATGCGATCACTTCAAGCTGCGATTTAGATTTTGGTTGTTGATTTTTTTTTTCAGATTGTACTTCCATAAAACCATTATCACAAAAAAAGAAGAAGAAAAAGAGATTATTATTTTTTTAATAGCTCATTCATGCCCAAAGAGGTTACTTAGGGTATAAATTATGGCGAAAGCATGATAGAGTTTTTCTGTAGAGAGAGATGCATTTATCTGACCTAGCGGCAGCCTCAGATTGGATGATATCAGCCGCTCCGTGGCTACAGGATTTCCATTTGGATGTGTTTTATTAGACCAATTTGAGCCATCAGCGGTGAGTGAGGGCATGCTAGTCTATGCAGTGTCAGCAGCAGCAGCCTTGGGTCGCTTCTCTACATAGCCCAGACTCACCAGCTCAAAGATGAATTTCTTTTTGTCAATAGCACCACCAAAAAATTAAGTGTCCCCCTCCAGATTTCACATCCATTGCTGTGCTATGGTTAACTAGAAAGTGATGAAAACTTTCAGTGCATTTTGAAAGTGATTTTGATGTCAAAGGATTATGGTGTCATGTGGATTTAGGAGAGAATTTGAAGAATCTATAACGATTGTGATGCAAGGAACTGCAAAAAATCCCAGAATCAAATTATTTAACTTATGTGTATTAATGGACTGCAATGTATGCCTATGATTTGTCAGTTTGTACAAGCTGATGAAACGGCATTCCTTTTTCTTTCTTTTTTTTGAGAAGGGGGGGGGGGGGGAGTGCAACAGAGACAATCAGTTATTAAATTCAGACTTTATTTAATGGGCGTAACTCTCAATTTCTTATGCCATCCCTGTGGTTCCTGATCGAGAGGTTTTAATCACTCACAGAATTGTCTTACAAGTCCAAATTTGTGAGATATATGATGTTCAGTGGGAGATATAAATCATGGTGCGTGCAGGGCCTGAAAGCTTATCTACATCCGCATACATGCAATCTGTGTTTCAACACAATAGACCATTTCTGTAATGTATTCAGTGGATTGCCGTTATAACAACCACAAAGCTTACCACAGACTTGTCCTACCTATAGCAGCAACTGATGAATGCTAAGCGAATCCTTGCCTGAGAAACTAATAGCAAGGAGCAGGTAAATAAAATGGGTTGTTATAATCAGGCTGGTAGAAAAGAAACATCGTTAATTTCAATACATTACAGACACAGTCTCTACTTTGTGGGGAAAGGGGGTTTGAGGTTGGTGGGAAATCTTGACAAGTAGAGTTCATTGATACCAACCAACGGGAGTCAGTGATCACTGGTACATAGTGACTTGATAGACTAGATAGCCTTTGTAGTATTGAGTTTGATACCAATTTCTCTGTTCTGCATAAGCTGTTATATACAGGTAATGACTCAACTGTACAAGGTTATGTAAGAATATTAGAGCAGTGGAAGTAGGCCCTATGTTTTAAAACAAGGAAGACAGAGAAAGTGAAAGTAAACAAGGAAAAGAGGTGACAATGTGATCTTTTTTTATAAAGTGCCATTTCATCTTGCCCTTGTTGAGACATATCTCAGTGAGAGACCCCGTCTGTCACTGATGTTCCTGTCTGTCTGTCTGTCTGTTGATATGTGCAAGACAGGTGATGACATCACAATGCATCTTCAGAACAATAGCCATCACCGCAACTGGGGAAACGGTGCAGTTTCCTGAGCAGGTTTTATCAAGTATTAAAATATCTTTACAACTGATTCTGCCTGCAGTGCTTGGTGATGACGATTCATGTCACCTGCATCTTTCATTTTTTTTTTTTCCTTCTATTTTTTTTTTTTTAAACATGGACTTCAATTTTCTTGTTCTTGCTACATGTACATTGTATGTTACGTTAGGCAATATTGCAGACAAACTCTGGGATAGTCTTGTAGAAGGACGATGGCACAATTTTGTGACAAATGCTGGTTTTTGTGCTATTAAACATACATGAACACTTATTTGTCAAAGCAAAAGAGATCAGAGCATTCAAATCACCTTTGCATGAGGGGACATAGATGAACATGTCATGTGAAAGTAGTTTTCACATTTGATTTGATACAAATAAAGTCCCTCTGTTCAGAAAAATACAGGAAAAAAAAAAAGCCTCAATAGAGTATAATAGAGTAGAAGTGCCATCACATGAAAAGTGCGCACACACACACAAACACACATGCTTGCTACTTTCCATGCCTATCAAAGTAATATTTTCAGCTGCACTTCCACAGCATGCATGTGCAAAAGGTCTGGTCGTGCAGACTAGTTTGTACAGTAGTTAACCTGGCGATGGCCGAGGAAAGTAAGGAAAGTAGAGAGTGAGTGAAAAAGAGCTGCCCTGATTGGACGGTTTGCTCCGAGTCCTAGTGAGGTAGCGTGAGGGAGGGTGATAAGTGTGCCCAGGATGCGGGGTGGTTCTATCGCTGGCCCACACTCTGTTTCCCGCCCAGATCCTGTTTTTGTCAGCGGGCCAAGCAAATAAGAAAGGGGAGGTGGGCGGGAGGGGAGAGAGAAAGATAGAGTTGAGAGAGAGAGAGAAGGGAGTTTACTGACAAGGCTTGACCTACTGACCTCTCCCAAAGTGTAGGTCACGAAAAGGCTTGACTGTTATCGTCAACTTCAGATCCCTATCAAATCTCCGTGTCCATTCACAACTTTAAAAAAAAAAAAAAAAAAAAAAAAAATCCTTGCCCTGATCTCCGGCTATGAGCCCCAGAGAAGTATTTCTGGTACAAATGCACTTCTCACGTACCCTGTCTCATTAGATCATGCAAGTTGTTTATCATCATTCACCTGCCCGCTTGCTTTTAAACAATTTGTCTTTCCTCAAATTAGATGTCATATGCTCCATCCTTAAAGAGCAGACAGGAAGGTGTTTTTTTTTTATTATTATCATTTTCTCTTTGTTTATAAAAGTTTTCAACAACAGGGCAAAAAGTTGCACATATTTTTTATTTGTGGAATATTGATAAGTGAAGCAGGTGGGATGGATTTCTTTGTTGTTGTTTTTTTTCTTTTTTTTATTATCAATGCCTGGAAGATGACTTTGGTGTCTTTGGTTGCATTTATCAACTCACTTCTGGAGAAGAATTCAGGTTTCCAAACAACTTTCAGGGAGTTTTAGGCAGTTGATAAATGCAAAGTTGTTTTGATTATGGGGTTAGAAACACGTTTCTGAAATGCACACCCCCCCCCCCCCCAAAAAAAAAAAAAAAAATGTGATTGAACATGTTTGATCCTGAAATGCATTTCTGCAGAGTCAATAATCGCAAAGTTGTTTGAAACACATTTATAGTTCAGACCTAATGCCAACTACAATTGTACGCCTCTCTGTTCCACGGGTCAAACTGCGAAATGGAGTTGTGCAGTGACTAGGTCTCCCAATCAACTTATAACAGAGTTAATGCAACAACTCAAGAAACGCAATCCAAAGTTGTTTACAAACGCGTTTTGATAGTGGGTATTGAAACAGCATTTCAAACATATGGAAGTTGATAAACACAGCCTTTCTTACACTGATCATCATAAATTTCACCAACAGAACTGAGATTTGAAGTATGGAAAAGACAATCTAGACATCAAAAAACCTTAAACAAACATTTTTCTGTCATATTCAGTGGAGGAAAGTGGTAAAATTTTCAGCATAGTTTCAAGACAGCAAAATATACTCGGACAAATATTCTATGAAAATTAGCAATTTTGCAATGAAATGGTGCTAATTCAAAATTTTTTTGGAATAAGTCATGTTTGAACTTTCAAGATATAGAGATAATCCTTTTAGAAATAAGTGTTATCATACCCGAACAATGAGAAAGTTAATCAGAATGAATAATTTTTTTAAAAATACATGTATGGAAAGCATTATGATGAAAGTTGTGTACATTGTTGAAAGACTGCTAAAAGTGGATTAGTGTTTGTAGTAGATCTATGTAGTGGTACTCCGCCTGACTCAGATCTTTGGAACATAAAGTCATTAGCGCAATCACAAAGACATACTTCTCTTGAGCAAAAGTGAATTCAGTAATATTCTATTGTACAACCATTAAGATGGTGTAGGCATACCATCCACATTACAATCGTGCGATCAGTGTGGCTTGTTAGGATGTTTCCTGGAAGATGTAATGATCTTTGTTTTGTTTTGTTTTTGTTTCTTTTTTGGCCCAAGTGGCTTTGATACTGTCACTGAACTGGTCGTAGCTCTCTCTGTATAGGGTAGGCGGTGTAGTGATTATTTTGTGATTTTCTGGTTCTTTTTTTAACAGTGTTATTTCAGGAAGGAAGACGAGGCCAGGTAGGTTGCTACATACACTAGCCGACGAATTCACTCGTAGTTTTCCGTGGCTTGCGAAAGCTGTGACAGATACTGTCACGAGGGTTTGTGGCTGTTTTTGTCACTTTGGAAACTGCTCAAATACCGAGCCCCGTTGCTAACTCATTGTTGAGTCACGGTCGTTGTGAACTGACTGTCTTCGCCAACTCTTTTTTGTCAAAATGCCAAGGTTTACCATAACCTCGGTGCGTGCAGTTTCTACAGGTGACTAGCAGGATTACACAGTCTGTGTTGGATATGCTCTGTACACTACAGGCATATAATGTACATGTATTTTATGAGTGTACACAATCAGGTGTGATCCGTATGTGTATGTTAAACCATGGATCATATCTAAAATGTTAATGATGGTCATTCACATTAATTTTATTTTACCACTTTTTTAATGAGCCATTTAAAGCCATAGTTATTCTCGAATAAACATGAGAAACATTGCAAGGTATGAAGTTTACGCATACGTCATAGAAATTTAATATGTAAATGTAGCAAAAACGTTAGAGAAAACAGACATACAAATCCAAAGTTTGAATAAATTTTTATTAAACTAAAGAATTTCATTTGAAGAAAATGTAGGAAAGACATATCTTTGAGCAAGACATCGGTATAATTCGCTCCTATTTATTGCACATTAATAACAAAATGACTTTGATATTATCCAAAGTTGGGGTTTGTGTGTGTGTGTGTGTGTGTGTACAATTAATGTATGGCAGAATCGCATTGTATCAATACAGTGTTTGGTAAATTACTTCTTGATTCTTTGGCTTTTTGACTCCATGTATATTAATGTTAAGTCACCAAAACTTCTCAGATTAGTTTGATGCCAAAGGTTGTTATATTATTTTTAATCTCTTATTATCCTATGCAGATATGCATACACCAAACAGATTGATTATTCCGATGGAATAACACATATTAGCTCAAGATTTTCTGAATCCTATAAATGTGAGACTTTCTGACAGATCTCATTTCTACCCAAATTTTACTCAAGCATGATTTCATAGTAAAAATTCACAAATTGTTGTTCCGTTTTACAAGTACTCCTATTCCTAGTGCTAGTAGATAGAAGTATTCCTGACGTTTCTTTCTCTTTTTAGTATAATCTCTTTGATTGCATTTTCATTAAAATCAGAGGTTACATAATGACCACAATTTTAATCACGTGATGTATGCGAACACTACACAGATTCCTTCCGCCCGCTGCGCTGAAATAAACCCATAAACTACGAAACGACCGGATTGCTCGGTTGAAGATGAATGCGTCCTGTTTGACGCTCACTAAGGACCGCTGCACTCTTTTTCCAGGCCTGCTGATCTGTGATAGCTTTCGTCTTTCGCTCTCTTCCTTTTTAATGAGGGCGGGGATGTAACCCACCAATTTTCATAAACAGGTTTTATACCAACCATTGTGGTTTGCTTGTATCAAATGAGGGGGTTATTAACTCCCAAAACTCCAAAGAATGGGGGACAAGAGATGATTGATGGGTACCAAAGGGGTCCTGTCCCAATTAGATGCTCACATGACCATCCAAGCGCAGTGTTGGGGGGAGACAACTTCTGACCGGGGTCAAACGGTTTTTTGACTGAAAGAGAGAGAAGAGAAGCCAGTGGAAATTATTGCTCTGTTTGGTGCAATGGCATTAATAAGACAAACAAGCAGTACTATGGTTTTAGTCTGCTGACAAGACCTAGCATACAAGCAGAGAAGATACCACAGGCGAGGGGAAAAGGAAACACTTCTCATTTATGGAATATCACCAGTGCAATGCAGCATTTGAAAGCATTTCTTTGATTGATTTTTCTGCACTTTCTGCAATTGAGCAAACCCTACTTTAAGTAGCTACATGAGTTGATGCAGCAGCGACTGTTCAGGTTAGTACACCTTAGACTTTTTGTGCAGTGGGAGTCAAACATCATTCAGACAATTCAAGAGAAGTATATTTTGTCTCCATGTGCACTAACCAGAGGATGAATGCTATTCGAGAGATGTCATCATCTGTTGATCAAAAACCATATCCTCGCAGGGGAGGTTTGGAGTCCATACATTTTGATGATTTATCAAGATTTACTCTGGTTCATAGTTCATTTTCACAGTGTCTGTGATAAGTCTTCAGTAAAATATCTGTAGAAGAAATAATTCCAGTGAGATAATTTGTAAATGTAAGGGGAGAAATAATGCCTCAATTTTTATTTTTTTTTACTTCTAATCCTTTACTGGAGTAAGTTTGATTCTTACCCAGCAAAGTAAGTTTGCCCAAAAGGATGACTTGTGTCATGGTGATTCTTCTTATTTAGTCTGACTTTGCCCAAGTTCTGAGCAAACTTGTATTTGTTTTCAGCGGGTCTGATGATGAAGACTGGGCCGCAAAGATTTTTGAAATGTTGCAAACTGGTTATAGTGTGTCAGTAACTAAAGAAAGCCATCATCATCGCTCCTGGGGCTGCCAGTGAATAGGGACTTCGTCGGCCCCGCCCCAGCTTCCGGATTGTGGTTTTAAGGTTTTCCAGCAGTGGGGGCACCCTCGTGACCCTCGTACGAAAAGGGGGTTCACCCGCTGATTATCACGTTTTTTTTTAGGAAGCTTTTCGTCTCTGAGGATGCTAGGTGTTGTTGTGAGCTATGAAAGGAAATCGTCCATCTCTCCAGCTTGTCAATAGGGTGGGTAAAGACACCATTGTCATTCAATCAAATACCCCCACATTTGATTGGGGTTGGAAATTGTGATACATTCAAATTTTGGTACCTTTTTTGTCAGTGGGAGGGCAGTGATTAATCAGTGGAATACTGACGTTCTGTTTATTGTATGAATATTTCATCCTGAAGCCGTTTTTTCAATTCTTTATCCTTTAGAGCTTTGTGTGTCACTTCGTTCTGTAAATTATGAGATTCTCCGATCAATATCTTCTTTTTTTTTCAAAATATATTTACGACACCCATGGCTGTTTGTGTTTTTACTTGTCTGGTTTTTTCAGTACCCAAATTCTATGCATTGCATCACATCTGCATATATTTTCCTTCCTGTGTAGTAGTCTATTTTGTTATGACTTCACCATTCTTTTTCTGGCAGTATTATTCCATTGGTTCTACCACTTCTAGCCTGCCAGCAAGGGTTGCTGATATTCAAATATATTCACATGGAAAGGTGATATAGAGAGTCAAAGACAGGAAGGATGTTTGCCAAATCTGTGTCAAAGCCCTTTGATATGCAAATCAGCAAATTCCTGCCGTGGACACTCTGTGGAATGCAGCGAGGATAGAATTTTAAGATAAAATCGATAAAGCGCCCTCCCCTGCTTTGTCTCTTTCACGAAAGAGACAAAGCTGTGCAGAGCGGAAACTACAGTAAGAAGGACCAGCGCTGTGCCATTGAGTGGTGTTACCACTCTCAGAGGGCATTGACCTGGCATGTGTGGGGATGAGCCCTGGGTTCAGCCTGTTGTCGTGGCAATGAGGAGGCGGGGCCTATCTGGTCTTACTGTCTGGCTTAGGAGATCAGTGGGGCCTGGTCTTGTATTAATCTGCTTTTCATATTTTGTCCTTTTTTTTTCTGAACCAGAGCATGGCTGCGTGGAAGAGGTAAACAGGGAGTTCGATGCCAGTTCACAATGCACACTTTTTTTTTGTTTCATGGAGTTACAATGACATAAAGCATGAAACAGCTGTTTGCTTCAAATCGTCGACAATATTCTCTGAATGTGGTGGAATCGGCTAGCACAGGGATATGGGCCTAATGCCCCATGACTGTGTGTAAGGATGTTGACTTTTGATGTCTACTCATTAATGCATGAGTAAAGCAACATACAAATGTATTTATCAGTTCTGCGTATTCATGTGTGGGGTGGAGGGTCAGTCAGTGTGTTGTGTAGCCACCTGTCCACGCCGTGATAATTGCAGTTGATAGCTGTACACCATGTTGTTTTTGCTACTAAACTCACCGTCTCATACACGATGAAACGTCGTAGCTATTGTCAGCTCCCCTTAGAGCCTCAGAGATGTTACGACATGATTATGCGCAACAAAACCATTGTCGCTTTTTCAACCCAGGGGCTGATGGCAGTTCATAGGTTTGGCGGTTTATTTTTGACCCGGGCTTTAATTAATATGTCCTTCTGGGCTGGGCGCTCTTCACTTTGCGGCCGCCTGCAGTGTGAGAGGAGTAAACAGAAAATCAGGGTGGTGTGGAGGCTGCAAATGGGACACTGTTTGTGATCATGCTGTAATCTTCGAGATTAACCTCACAAATATCACTCCAGTGATCAGCTGCAGCAAGTTCCCACAAGGTTGCCTGGTCCATACATACTACACATAGCGATTGACGTGTCTGATGTACAATCTACACTCCCTTTAGTACTGTATTCCATATTTCTGTGAAGTCACTTTCAGTTTAATTATTTACCTGAGCATACAGTAGCATGATTATCACCATTATTTATTGACTGTTACTGTACCTACATGTAGTAAAAAGCTTATTAAAATTGTTATTCAAATAGTACAGTACTGTTGGAGAGAATGCAATATAACACTGAAGATCTGCACTCTGATATCCTGTATTGTTTCATTTAAACCACACAGTACTGATCGAAAACTATTCATGAAGTATTAGAGATAGCTCATGCATGTATTTGGGTTTGAACAGAGTGCTACAATATTTTACAACATTAACTTGAAGAGTAAAACTGATCAAACTTAAGTGTTGGACCTGCCAGTCACACTCACTTCATTTATGCACACTGAAATCCATTCTACATGTGTACTCATGATATGTCATAAATCTCTCTTTTCTTTTAAGAATTCACTTTCTGTCAATATGATTTCAGTATTTCATCCTAACTGTTTTCATTATTAGTGTAATAATTTGCTTTGTTTGGCAAGATGTTATACATATCATGGTAGGAATTTAAAAAAAAAAATCATCTCTTTGTGAATACTGTCAGTGCTATGAAGCTGGTGATGAAAATGCATTGTATAAATACTAGCGAAATGGGTCTATTTAAAGGTATGCTTCAGAAAGTTTTAAAGTTTCACTTATCTTCCCCCCCTCCACCTACAGACCTCCACCCGGCAGTGCCCCCACCCACCCCTGGCACCAACGCTCTCATGAATGCCTGCCTGAGAGAGAGCTTCAGCAGCTTTAAGAAGGAGCAGGAGCGTCTCGGCATCCCTAAAGGTGAGAAGAGAGCCCTCCACCCTTCCAAGATGCGTTGCCTCGGTAACCGAGCTGCATGTTGAGAAGGCAAAGACACAATGTACTGCGAAGTGGGATCTCTTTTTGTGACCATGATTAGGACTAATTATACATGAGAGTTTCCTGTCGAGTTCACCTCTAATTTACTTGATTTTGCCCACTTTGCAACTAATTTTCTGGTTGAAAAGTTTTAAAAGTTGAAAAATACAGACATGCCATTGATCAGCTCAACATTGAAGAGCTGAATATGCTTCTCAAGATCACCCAGTATTTTGGACAGCAATCTATTCTTCATTAATCCTTCATTCTCATTTACTAATTTGGCAGTTATGATCTTCTGCCCTGTTTGTTGATTTTATAGTCAGGAGAGAAAATCTTCATTGGAAGACCATCTTGCTTTTTTAGGGTTGTCTTCCTTTGGCCCTCACAGATCAGCAGTCGTAAAATGTCATCCTATTCTACATGATACTCCTACCTTTGGGTGTGATGAGGTTGAGTTCAAGAGTTGATTTTTTTTTAAATCCGGATATTGCCTGTACTTTCCTTCCTTCACCCCCTAGATCCCTCACAATGGACGGAATGCCAGGTGGTCGCCTGGGTTCTCTGGGCCATCAAGGAGTTCAGTCTGGAGGGCGTGTCCGTCACCAACTTCCGCATCAGCGGGCGGGACCTGTGCAGCCTGCCGAAGACCGACTTCTTGAGTAGAGCACCCCCCTTCATGGGCGACATCCTGTGGGAACACATCGACATGCTCAGGAAAGGTGAGCCTTGCCTTTGAAACTGGCCAATCAGGGTAGAGTCAAGTTTTCAGGGAGCATGGTTTGTTTGTCTGTTTGCAAAATAAAGTTATGAACGGATTTGGATGGAATTTTCAGGAAAGGTTGGTAATGACACAAGGAACAGATAATTAAATTTTTGACAGTGATTCGGATCACTGTCTGAAAGTAGGACTAGAATAAACATGTATGGTGGACATCAATATGGGTGGAAATGAGCAGCTTGGTGTACATGTTTGATTTCGGAGTGCCTTCTACTTTCTTATGAGATCTGTTTGTGAAGTTGAGTCAATTGTATCTTTAAAAATATATATATATAAGAACACAGTTACAACTTTATTTTATCAAAATTTTATTTAGTTTGCTTGTTAATGACAATGCATCAAAATAATGATTGTTATTGCACCAAATCTGTTTGTAGTTAGTTTATAGGCAACAAGGAGAGGGAAATCAAACTTTAATTCACTGCAAGCGGATGATATAACCGAAAGTTTGTCAGAGAACACAGTGGTAATGAGATGCATGTCTTCACTTCCCTCTGCCACTTTGAAGAACTCAGGTGTTCATTTTTTTTCCAAACATTGAGCCCTGGAATCTGGCCGATGTGTATTAATGGTGACATCCTCCCCTCCACCCTCTCCTTGCACACAGAATGCGACCCGTCCAACATTCCAGCCCAGTCTCCAGCCTCCACACAGCCAGCGGCGACGACCACCACAACCACCACTTCGGCCGCCCCCGTCTCTTCATCGCCGCAGTCGATTAAGCTGGAGACTGTCAGTTCGGGCTATCTCAACACGACCTCCTGTATGCCGAGACTGGATGACTTCTTAGCACAAGGTATCTAAGAGTGGCATGGTGCACGTCGCTAGGCTGATGCAAGTCAAACCAATCTATGTGCATACTTTTCCGCTTTTACTTCTTTTCCTGGGTAAAATTTTTAGTTTTTACTTACTCCATGCAAACCCTTGTATGCCAAACCGAGGCAACTTCGTAGGGCAATAGACAGAAAACTTGTAATGTGCTTATGATTATTAACCATCGTTGTGCATGTTAAGAAATAAATATCTTTGGGAGAATGTAGCTTTGGTTGCCTTAAAACTAGTATAAAGACCTAGGTATATGGAGATTTTTGGATCCACACGCAAATTTTTTTGCGCTTGGCCGGGTCAGACGAGTTTCGCATGTTTTTAATTCCGCGGAATCAAGACATCATGCACAGGAACATATGGCAAGCAAAAATATTCGCGGGGTTTTATTTTCGCGCTAGTTTCTGGTTGCGCGAAATGCGCGAAAATTTCCACTTTTACAGTATAATATTGTTTGTAAGCTTTTTTCTAATTGCCAAGATTAGACAACTTCCTTGAACAAAATGTCATTCAAGGAGATTACTTACATTTTATCTACAAACTCATATCATAATCTAAAGCAAGCATGCAAGAGACCCATGGATCACTAGCAATATTTTTGTTCGTGTAAGGAAGACCATTACTGACTCTATTTAGTCAAAACTCAAAATCTCAGATACAGACAGTTTCATTTACTCTCCCATGCTGACTTTGATAAATAAGATACATTCAATCTATAGAAGCTGTCATGTACAATGCAGTATAGTAATTAGAGCTGACAGTGCTATAGAAATCAAATTGTTTGATTACAAGTAAATAAAATGATTTCAGGTCATTAAGAGGTCAAGAAAGAGAGATTGAGCAAATCTTATGTTTTAGTCACTCAGACAAAATGATTCTGTCAAGAGTGACTGCATTGAGGATCGTCCTTATTTAAAAGCCATCTAGGGTTGAGGTGTTCACTAGTCCCAAGTAAACACTAAGGAATGGAATTAGACATGAATAGTACAGTTTTGAAGTGTACCTCCCATGGCACTATGAAGTGATGTAAAATGTCTTTGAAAAGAAGAGACCTACTCCAAGCCGTAGGGAATGTAAGGGCAGTGCACTCAGATTTGTGAAATATTGCTACCGAGCTTCTCCCCCTGATATTCATATTAGCGATGTCAGCGCAATTAAAACTGCTTACAATAACAGTTTGCAACTAGTGTAGCACTGCGAGACTTAGTAACCATGGCGATATGACCTTGTTTCTCGATCTTCATCACTCTGATTTCAAACGCATCGAGTAAAGACAGTCTGCTTCTGAGCAGAGTGTGATATCGGATTAGCAGAATTTTAGACGTCTTAATGAGTATTTCCTGTAACTTACAACACGTGACAGGGACCGTCTTATGTCTTGCCTTACGACTTTTGGCCAAAACACGCTGGATCAAGTGCGTAACCCTGCCCTGTATGAAACCCATCATCTCATATCAGAGACAAATGCAGGCCAAGATATGGTTCTTTTTCATCATCAACTCATCGTTTTCACAATGTAATACTGTACCGAACTTTCCACCAACTACTGCAACTTTCTTTAATTGCTATCAATTTCAAGTTTTCCAGAAAGAAATGTTGTCTTCACTGTTTTGTTCAATATATATATCAAACATAATGTTGGTATTAAATGTCCTCCAGGATCATACAACTCTATCTTTCCCAACAAATTGAAAAATATAGCGTTGACAAACACGTTTGTCTTTGTCTTCATAGTACGAATAAGAAATTTGTTGAAGCAAGTTGCTGTCATATGACCATGAAATCCATTTTATCTGCATGCCATTAAAGGTTGTTATTTTATTATGTTTGTTTGATTACACGATGTTTGATGATGGGTATACAAACTTATTTCATTCATTTTTTAAGCCAAATTTGCTCTGGCCTGTTGCATAAACAATGCACTACTTTTATCAACAGTAGCATTTAAAAGCAGTAGAAAATGAGCAGGATTAGGAGTAGTAGAAGTAGCTTCCTACCGTCAGCATGTGGAAATATTTAAGTTACTCGGAAAAACTTTAGAAGGGTACTGGGCATTGTTTGAATAAGATGCTCATCCTTAAGAAGCTCAATTAAATGCACTAGCAGAGCCGTCAACTAGTATGTTCTTATGATATTTAGTATGATTTGTATTCTTGAAAACGAAGAATATTTTCATTAAATGCAGAAAAGGCCGTCTTTTCCTAAAAATTTCATTTAGCGTGCACAGTAATAACAATTTTCTCATTTCTAAGCCAAAATGTGATTGTAGCCGTAAAAATGCGTTGTTACACTGCATCAGTATATTTTTTAATAGGCAGAGATTGGCACCCCTCCCTGTACACCATGTAAGTGCATACAAGTTTTGTACAGTATAATCAGGCAAGAAAAAGCAAACAAACTTCTTAATGAGCATCCCATGTATAGCTACTAGCTGAAAGTTTGCTTCTTGCAATGTAGTCAGAATCGATTGGGTGTTATCTCATTGAAACCTACAAGAGGAAACTACTGGTGTATTTTTATCTCCTGCCTGCTATTCCTGGTGGCATAGAGGGATGTGACTCCTGCGGATTGCCCACTAAAAGATTTTAGGGGAAAGATAACAACAGGGTCAGGTTAATCACTAAAGACAATCCATAATCTCAAGACTACAACACTTTGATGGAGCTCCCAATGTCCACAACACTGGATACTGTCCTAAATATCAACAGGCTCTGCAAAGGAAATGTGGTATTTAGTGTTGACATCTGTTATTCTTTGATATGCAGTGTTGCCACAACTTGGGTTTCCAACACTGCCATTTTGAAGATGATTACTGATAAACCACCTATATTTGTGTATTATTATTGTTAACTATTGTCATAATTATCAGTATGTTATTTTTAGTGTCTTTATTTTGTTTTGTTATTGTTATCATTCTTATTTTCATTTTCAATTCACCTATATTCTAATATCAAAGTTTTCTACATACTTATGACCATATCATTGTCAACCAACAAAATTAACAAATAGTTATCAGTGTAGTTTACTGTTGAAAATTTATATCATACACATGATCAATACTGCCTGAGGGTTTTTTTTTTCTTTCCATAAGTGACAAAGTAGAAGAAACTGCAACCAGATATTTGTTTTTCTCAAATTATTTGTTTTTCTCAAATCGTTTGTTTTCCTCAAATTATTTGTTTTATCACTGAAAAACCACAAAATAGAATTTCAGTGCTAACACGATAACAAGTTTTGACATCATTCAGAAACCGTGCAGTGATGCGTTATTAACAAGACTCCCATTCAGGAGAAACATTTCACACAACACACAGTACACCGGACGTGCGTCGCTAAATACAAGGAGGTAGTGCTTTCTAGCCCGAAAAGGGGAATGTTATTAGCTTTTCGGGCTCGATCCAAATAGGCTCGTAACGCCTCTCCAGGAAGTTTGTTCAACTGACATTGGCTGAACTTCCTTGATGGATGTGATAAGACAGTAGTCAGAACTGCCACCACTTCACTAAAACCTTTTGTCAGGAAAAGACTTTACACAACTTAAACATAGTAGTTCCCTCACAGGTCATGATGCGTGTGAGTTGTTTTGCCAGCGGTTCACTCCCAGCTGGGTACTTACTCACCCAGTGACCCCTTAATAACCATATTGTTACTTTGATTACTCTGCTACTGTACATTATGTACAAGGCAGTTTCAAAGTGATCGTCTTGAGATGGTCCACAGAATTAAACCTGTTTCTTGAATATAAATCTAGTGCATGTGAACAGTGTTCTGCACTGCAACATTTTAGTATATGTATACTTATCTCAGTATGCCAAGCAAAATGGCATTCAAGACTATCAATAAACAAGCACACACCATTGGTTAGTTGAGACAACCAGTTAGGCTCCAATGATTATTGTAATCCATACAGTTTGCTGCTTAAACAAGTTTAAGACTTAAGATTTGTTGTGAAATTTATTTCCCGTGAGATGAAGCAGTTAAAAAACAAATAAACATGGGGAAGGGGGTCAGTAGTTTCATGCTTGTTATTTTCTCTGACTTTCTCTAAAAAAGTTTTCTTCTTTGTGCATTTCCAATTTGAGCCAGCACACTGTTTTGAGAGGGCATTGGTTTTTTTTTTTCCAGAGGATTTGTTGTGCTACAAGATTTCTGTTCTGGTGTAAATCATCTTTAATGGAGTGTAAGAATACATCCTTATCACAACGTGTCCGTTTTGAGCATGCTGCGTAACACGGTTGGTCCTTGGAAAGGGAAGAGAAAACATGCCCGAAATAAGACCCAAGGACTACATGTAGTCAAAAAGGGAAAGTCGAGAGGTGTTTGTCACGAGCGGATATTTTGTTTGGTGGTGGGATAGCTAGGCATTGATACCAGTGAAGAAGAGGAAGTTGGGAGTTCCTGAACGTCAGAGGCTCATTCCTCTGGTCTGCAGACCAGGTTAAGCCGAGAAACAGGAAGAGTGGGAAGACCCGATATAACAGATTCATTTCACCCAGCCACACGCTCTGGGCGTACTCTGCCTTTCCTCATTCATAAAAAAGAACAAAACAAGCTGGATGATAAAACAATCCTCGTGTGGTGTGTTGTGGTGTGTTCGTGTGTGTGTGTGTGTGTGTGTGTGTGTGTTTTCTGATTTATCTCTGTGTGGTTTTTGCAGGCCAGAGTGTTAAGTTTCCCAAACATTCGTTCTATCTGTTCTCCCCACTGTTGCTGACTGCTACGCGGCACAGCTGGTCTAGTTAGTCAAGTGCTGGTCCTTGGAGCCACTGGGAGTCAGTGGGAGTGCCTCTTGAGATACTGTCATTGAGTCTCTTTTGATGCTATCGCGACGCCTTTTTGTTAAGGGGGCTGCCGTGATCATATTGTCTGCAGCTATCATATCATCTGGCGTGTGAATTGTTCGCTTACAATGTGTGAAATATTGGACAGGACGTGACAGAAACCTTTTCACTGCATGTCAGATGAAAGCCCTCGAGTGTACCTGCTGACCGAAACAATAAACTCTGCTGCCTGGTTTTCCGATTTCCTGTTCTTCTTTATTTTATGCAAACAAATGTCTCTTCCGTTCATCCGACCAGAACCCAGGATGTATCCACCTAATTGTTACTACGGTATGTTACACTTCCACTTGAGAAACTTAGGAATCTCTTTCCTGTAGTAAGGAGTTTTGGTCAGTTCCGTTTCCAAAGAAGTTTGCCGCCGTTTAGATATCAGAGGCTCACTTTATCGGGTTCGTTGTAGCTGAAGTTTGTGATGCAGTTGCTTGGCAACAGAGTGGTATCATTTTTTGAGTGAGACGATGACTTATCAGCCTGTTGTGAGGCATGTGACTGCTCCTGGAAAGGAACCTGGATTATTTCAGCCAAGAGAGGATGGATGAGGCACATGCGGCTCTTGGTGTTTTGAAATGCGAAAATGTAGTGAACAGGATTGCACCAACGTGTCTCACTCCCGGCAGATATTTGTAACATTTCCTTTTCGAGAGTTTTGAACACTGGCTGGTTATCTGAACCTCTGCTGCCTACACAAGGTGTACCTGGCTCTCTGCCTATCCCAGTCTAATCAGTTCTTACCAGTTTTGTGATGTGACATGCTAGTAATAAAATTGATTGATATTTTCATTTTCATTTTTGCTTCCAAGTCATACCTGATGCAAAAGCACAGACAGACAGACAGACAGATAAACACAGACCAGCAGACTATACAAGTTTCTACCATTTTTGTTGGGTTGGGTTTTTCTTGTTTAAGTAAATTTCAGCGGCATTTTTTCATTAAGCTATAGGGTTTATTTGCTTTTTGAATCCATGTTGTACATGTATTTATTTCTAAGATGAGATGATCAACGCTCACTCACCAAAAATTATATCCCACTCCACCCACTCCCCAGGTTTCTCTGTAGACCAGCCCCAGGCGGTGCCCGTCTCCGCCCCCCAGTCCTCCGGCTTCAGCGATGGCATGTACCAGGTCTCCGAGTCCCTCCAGACGCTCAACGAGTTCAACGCCGAGGACATCCTCAACATCAAGCAGGAGGATACGGGCAGCAGCTCGGACTACTACAGCCTCGAGTCCTCGCCCAACTCCAACCAGCACTTCCTGGAAACGCCGACGCCCGAGTGCTACAACAACCCCCTCATGTACGAACCACCCATGCCTTACTTCAGCGGCCACAGTACATTCAAAGGTGAGAGTGAACCCCTGTACCTGCTAGCAGCACTAACGCCATGGGGCCCTCACCCCCCTCCCCATATATCCATAGGCAGCTGACCAAAGTTGAAACTGGTCCAACTTTGCCAACTCGTTGATAGAACACCTTAGTGTCAACCTGTCTTATAGTTTGTACAAGGTGGCATAATTTTCTCACAAAATTCTCTGCAAGGACAAATTGGGTGAGGTTCTTTTCAATACATGTTAAATCAAAGTGACACGTCAGCAAAGATTTGAGTGAATCAGGCAAGTAAGTACCAAGTAAGCTTCCTACACAGTTTGACTTTCTTAGAGTCATCCAGTGTGATGGGGGGGGGGGGGGGGAGGCTTTGGGGACGCCGTGGTTACGTGACCAAGCCAGCTATTTCAAGGTTCCCGTGGGACACCACATCAGTTGACTCACTGACATCCCAAGTTGTCAAAGCCTTCTAAAGACTCATCTTTACACTCTGTGCTCAATTTTACGTTGGAAATCTGATGCTTTTGTGGCATTGCTTTCATTCGATTCATATTTATCTTCTGGATGTAATCACTGGGGAGAAATTTCATCAGAACACCGAGAATTGTTCTTCAGTTTGTGATGAAATCGATTTTGTTTGTTGTCACCGTAAGTGCTGAAATCAGGAGAACTGGTACCACAATCATACAAGATTGGTAGAGGCTCACTCAATCCTTAACTTGTGATTAATATAGCAGTACCAAAAGTTAGTCAACTTTACAGAGTGCTAGCATTATTAAAGTAGAGCAGGGCTCATGGCACTGGTATTCCTTTGTGGGTGACTGTTGAAGGAATGGTGTGCGGTCCATTTACGGTCACTCTTCCGGATCGTGCCCTCCGTCCGGGCTTCAGCCGAGACATGGATCCATATAGTCCCTGATCTTTGCTCTACTACTTGATAATCTTCCCACTTACATGTTATGGACCAATGCATGCATGCGTTGACATCTAATCAGTAGCACAAAAGTGGTAGAGACTGCAGAAATCGCACCTTGCAATCATCCCCATCTACTGGCATGCCTGCAAGGTAGAGTTAACATCTAACTGAGTACTGGTAGTCACGTTTATGAGATGGGCCACCTTGGACTACCCTTTGGCATACAGAACATCAAGTGCACAAAGCACTTGTGAATCCTGGCATTGTTTTTCACAGGGTATGTGACTATGGGGCATCCCTTTGCATTGTCTTTTGGTAATAGAATCAGTGCGTTGTAGTATATGGTATCAGGCAGTCTTGAACATTGGCCTTCCACTAGTGTTAGAGCAGAGGGAGATCCCATGGGGCTATAAAAAGTCAGGAAAACAGGCAAAGGAAATTGATAGAACAGGCTTGCTCATCGCAATCGGAATTAAATCAGGGTGTGACCGTATCCACAAATGCCTTTTCCCTCTGGTGACTTTGGTTGATTTCCTATTAAAAAAAAATTCCAGTGGAGTGTCATCACGTTTACCATGTAGTAGAGCATGCAGACCTCTTTGCCCCCAAGCTTATTTTTAGCACTCCTTAATGTTTGCGTGTTAGGGTTTGGAACACTGTGGCCAGGTAGAGAGCGAACTGTTCATTCACCATTGGTATCACATAGCGTATCGGTATGTGTGCATGTAGCAGTTGAGGAGTGCTGCGCGTGGAACCATAGCATCATCCCAGTCTGTGTATTTGTCATCCCATGTTTGTCAGACATGGTTTTAGCTCACGCTGGTCCTACTTCACCCTCCCCAATCCCCAAATTTAACTCCGAAGCCGTCCCTACAAATTGCACCAGCCATGTTAAGCCCCAGCACGGCTATAAATAGAGAATAAGCAACAGATTTCCAAGGCGTAATTAACAAGTTCCTCTCCGTGAGCCGCGTACAGGAAAGCCCCACGAATAAAACAACCCAGAAATGCTAAATCCCCGTTTGTCAGCCATGGGTTACCAAAGCAATCTCCAATGCTAAACTCCTTCATGAACTTCAAAGATGGCAGGGAAGGAGGGAAGGGGGGGGGGGGGGCATGGGAACAGAGCCGAAGTGATGAGTTGAATGTTGTCAACATCGTTCATTCACCACCGACTTTTGCCCATATAAGGGCGGACGGAGGAAGTGACGTGCGAGGCGTTTGCTGCAGGGCACTTCCTGAGCCCCGCTGCGCCTTTTCCTGGCTTCCCGTTCCAATCTGCATGCAGGACTCGTTTCCTACAGCAGCTCTTCTGTAGTGAGTAATGCGTACAGAAGCCCAATGTATATTTGGGTTGGTGGGGGGGGGGGATGGGAGCAGCTTGTGTCCAAATGTAGAAGAAAGTTTGATTCGGTACGGACAGGAGGAGGGCAAACAGCCAGAGATGACATTGATCAATTAATTCCTGTTTGTGAAGGCTTTGAGAAGCGGGCACGCTCTGATGGAATTCGGCTGCCATCTTCTTCAGGCAGCATGGCATCACGTGAGACGGGCGAGGAGGATGCTCCTGTCCTCCCCGGGCAGGATGAGATACTGTAAAAGTGGATATTTTTGCATGATTAATTTTTCGCGCTCGGCTGGGTTAGATAAATTTCGCATGTTTTTAATTCCGCGGAATCAGGACATAATTTACTGGAACATATGACATGTGAAAATATGCATGTGATTTTTGCGCTACTTTCTGGTTTGCGCAAAATGCGCGAAAACTTCCACGCTGCCAAATTTTCCTCTTTTACAGTACTCCTCAGCGGAACGCATATGATGACACAACCTTCATATCGCAGGTGCTATGCCCAGACATGGTCCTATCACATCTCCAATGGCAGTCAAATGCTGCTACTCACCATTCACTGTTAAATATAACAAATCAGGGCTACGTTTTATCAAAAGATATACTTGATTATAAATTCCCTTACCACACAGGCTGCCATAGACTTATGATAGAAATCAACTATCAATTACAACTCCTCATAAAACATGGCCCTGAAGTTTTTCTCTTTGGACATTTGTCAATGCTCTTTCTATCATGAAAACTCTTTGGAAATATACAAGTAGTAGAAGATGATTTTTTTTTTCTTGAAAGTAAATGAGGGAAAACAGTAAGCTACACCTTCTTCAAAAGGATTTCACATATGGCCATTCTGTTGGTTGAGTTCCTGCAATGGCCAAAAAAAAAAAAAAAAAAATCATATTTATGGACAGGTTCTGTCTAGGTGCAGATGACAGGTCCACTGTGATATCTTATTGTATCTTTATAAACCAGTGTGCATATTTTTACAAAATGACACTCATTGATTGCTGTAACGTTGAAGGATGTATCATAGCCTAAAAGATGGGAGTTTTTTCCATTTGGTATGGTTATCAGCCACTCTTCCCCCCCCCCCCCCCCCCACACACACACACTAATACACTCTCCAACCCAACCCAGTTGCTGTCATCCTACTCCAGGGAGTGTAGCCGACTTAGTAATAATAACAATATTGTGCATCACAACAACTTTCATGGAAAAATATGTTTTTGTAACAAGTCAGCAATAGAAAACTGTTGCAGAGAATATAGGGAGGTGAATGATTCATGCAAAATATGGCAAATTGTCAAAAAAATCATCTATGTTCAAAAGCATCTATGATTTCCCCTTGGACATGTCAGAGTGGCTGTCTACACTTCAAGTACCACTGCAAAGTAGAACTATTCACTTATCACGTAGAGTATCCTGACCTACAGCATTCAGTAATGAATTAACAGTTCAAATTAAGATCTCCATAGCTGTCTTTATCAGTAGTTGTTGTTATTGTGATGAAACATAAAAACATGAACTCAAGTGCCACTATATTATGACTCTGTTGCTTAAAGCATGGTGTAATCTTGTCTTAGTGCATTGGAAAGAGCAGCAGCTGCTAGCATCAAGCAGTATGTAATCCAACTACTCGTGCCTGGAAGCTTCATGTGGAAAGACTAAGAGTCACAGAGTCTGGGAGAAGTAGGAAATGGTACTCTGAACTTGGAGCGAGTCTCTTCTCCCGTTCAGAGTGTGAAAACTCGCTGTATATCCTGTGATCTAAATTTAAAGCCCTATGACCTTCCACGTGAACGCAAACATTAGAATCCATCTGGCGCTAGACGCGATTACTGCCTTTAAGCAGAGGGAGAGAAGAGATGTGCAGCACTGGCAAAGAACCAAATATAGTATGATCCTCGGTGGATGGAAAACAACAGACAGCAGGTCGCTGGGGTGCAGTAGCACACAAACATAACATGACACAGCTTAAAGTACTTGTTGAGAGCCGGAGTTTAGACCGCCGCTCAAAAAAGAATGTGCTGTTTCTCTGTTACTACGCTATTATCTTGAGAAAGAAAACATCGCAGAAGAGTTAAGTTAGTGTAGGTTTTTAGCAGGAATGAATTTATGGCAAATGCCAACCCTTAAAAAACAGGATTAAATGCTTTGTTATAGACACCTACCCCCAAGTGAAACTTTGTCGACTGCATTAGTACAAACAAAACTCAATGACATGTGATGGCAGGTACATTTGAATTAGTTGGCTAATTTTGAAGAGTTACTAAGTAGTCTTGGAAAGTTGTCCATGGCAAGAGGCGTAACATTGGTGATTCTGGTCCACCACGTACAGAATTCTTTCTGGAGTGAGAAGTGGTGAACACCAGAATATACAATCAAGACACTAATTAAACTGGTCGTTTTCTCAAATGATCACAAAATACAACCATTATATTAATCCTCCCTGGTAATTGGAGTGTTATTTTGTTACAGAGGATATACTTCAAGTGTCTTCACACATTTTGCCATATTATGTAGTATGAGATGGTTGTCTGCTTTGCTGCTTTTTCAGTTCTTTTCATTTGCATTGACTTTCACCTCTTTGAATTTATTTCTGTTTGCTTGCATCAACCTCATTCCTTCATTGACATTTTGTTTGATCTGTAGGATCAGTTTTCACCCTTTCATTGCTTTTTCTAATTCCTGATCCCTTTTTTTGTTCTCTTTCTCATGTAGGCAACCAGTTCACCCCCTTTGAGACCTATGAGGGGCACCAGCCCAGCCCCGCCCCTTACCAACAAGTCCCACGTTCCCTGTCTGACAGTTGTACTAGCTCCGATCTGAGTAGCATCAGCGGGGCCTCGCGGTCAGACTCGCCCCTTGCTGGGGACGTCTCGTCAAACCCCGTAATCCCGGCCGCTGTGCTGGCGGGCTACTCCGGTAAGACCATTCCTCCAGTGTGTCCCACTTCTTGTTTTTTTAAATCATCATTTTCATTATCTTAAGAGGGGATAGGTATGATTTGTTTATCTGTGCAAGTGTATTAAATACTTATCTCA
This sequence comes from Diadema antillarum, assembly GCF_040938485.1. NCBI lineage: Eukaryota > Metazoa > Echinodermata > Echinoidea > Diadematoida > Diadematidae > Diadema > Diadema antillarum. Next base: position 1,228,595 of record NW_027271313.1, on the reverse strand, counting down.
TCTAAAGGGCATTGTTATGGCAATGTCTCGCCTTGGTGGTGTACTGGTTGAAGAGACTCTCAGATCCTTTCCAATGAAGCTCATTGGCACCTCATCATGATGTCATCATTACGAAAAAGAAGAAAACAAACTCTGCAAGGGAGATGAATGCCTGCCGTGGTGACGTAAAGGCGAATCCATCTGCCTAATTCACCTTCTCCTTCGGCCTGCATTCACGTACTTTGTTTCAAGCGCAGCAGATTGACACAGTGCCATTGTAGAGGGCTCAACATTTTCTAAGGGGTGAGCTTGGCTGCCATTAAATGCCAGTATGTCTATGAAAGTTTATGTCATCCATGAAGAGTCCGCCAATTTTGACAGAGGCATTACCTGCTGACATGGCAAACTTCCAAGCAAGCCTTTGCGTCAGTTAATTCAGCATGGACAGTCCGTCTCTCCCTGTTTGTGCCATGTTTGTGTTGTTGCACCTTACCCCTCACAATGCACACAAGGCTTTATTCTTCGCTGTTCCCCCACCCCCCTCTCCCCTGAACCTCATGCATGAACAGTACTACCTGGTACATTGTACCTGTGAGATGATGCAACCAAAAACACACTAAATAATGTTGTCATCGCCCAAATATTTTCACGTTCTTAATGCCTAGATGGTTGTGTAATTCCCACACTCTGTGTCTTGAAGAAGCAAATATTCAAGTGCTGAAATAGGTTGAAATTTCATCCAATATTTCATTTCAACAAGATGATTTGATGAACACTACAAAACCTGCAAAATTGTGTGTAACCTTCATCACTACACTTCCCTTTAATAGCAGACACTTTTAGAATGCAGCACTGCAAATGATATTCAATTAAACTTTCAAATGAGTTTATGCTAAAGTTGTCTCTTTATATGAGGGTATTTTCTTAATTGCCAGGCATTTCTAATTAAGAAAATGTGTGTGTTTATTTTAGATTTTTGAAGGCAACATTAATCTCAATTCAATTAAGATTGCGGAGAGTTTATGTAATAATCGCTAGAATTTTGGTCAAAACAGATCTATAATAAACTGAGCCAACTTTGATGTATGTGTGTGGGGGGACTGTTGTAAATGAGCAGATTGATAGAATCAAAACAGACTTCTGGCAATAATATTTGTAACACCTCATACCATTGTCAAGACGAAGCCATAGCTGCTGAGAGATGATTGTGGTTTGAGTTGAAGGACAGGCCGGGGCCAACCCAGCCACCGTGGCGACTCCGGCCTCGACATGCCTGGTGGCGCACTTGACAATGAGGCTTGCCAATTAGCTGCCGCTGAGCTTTTCAGATACGAGACCATTGTGTCACACCGGTTCGTGCATGCGTTCTGGGCCTTTTCAGTGCTGCTGAATTATCACAAGACCAGATAATTATCAAATACCTTTCTTTTTTATGGGAGACTGTCTGAGGAAACTTTTTATGATTGATGGGAAAGCTGTCTGGATCAGAATGGTTGAAATCTAAGGAAGAGAGTAACAAAAGTTTAGCAGAAGTGTTTGTGAAATCTGAGAAAAAGTGTGAAAGTTTGTTGGTAAATAATCCAAAGTAACATATTTTCCTCTTTCAAAGGACAGCGTGTGCATTGGGCATGCCTCTATTTCAGCCAACATCAGCATTAGATACAAGGCATCCTCTAATTGGCAATCACTGCTTCAGATCCCCACCAGTATTTTAATTTTGCATTGCAAATACCCGGTAAAGCATAATATTTCACGTTGTTGAACCCAATAGGTTACCACCACAGTTTGTTATGAAACGATGTTATAATAGCTGAAATAGGAATTCTCTTGTTAGTAGCTTTGTAGAATAAAGATATTCATTATGTTGTGTGTGATAATTTTTGGTCCACTAATTCTTTGTGTTGGGAAATATACATTCTTTTTTGCTGCGTAATTAGTAATTTATGACAAACACTTGAATAGCTAGTGTGGAGATACATTGTTATCACCAAAAGTTTTCCAGAGGATTCCACACGGAGGGCCTGGATTGACCCCCTGTTCGTTCAAACATGAGATTTTTTGTTTTATCATTCTCAGTGATTTGATGGAGGTAGGGGAGGATTGTTGTGGTTTTCTGCTCATTTCCTAAATATTTTGGTATTGCTAGCATCATATTCAATGCTGTCTGACGCGATGTGTGACAATTACGAAGCCATTCATGTCGTTTGTTATTGTTTATCGTACGCGCTCATGCGGGACCGGGTCTGCGAGCTATCTTTCCTCTTGTCTGGAACCGTAGATTCAGTCAACCGCACCCTCTTTCTTTAAAGATAGGTGCGTTCGGCGGCGCCCGCGAGTGCAATTTCCCATGGCAAAGTGCATTCAGGTCTTACTTGTCGCCTCTCTAGCTGTGTAATGAACTTGTGTGTCATTTACCTAGGTGACTCTCAGATGTCCCCTTCATCTCTTATTAAACAAGGAGAAACAAGATGACAATGAAAACTAGACAGAAACGTGCCAAGTTTTAATTCTTATGCGCTACCATAGTGACTTCTGAAGTGTTACATCTGTGTGCTTTCCTGGTGTGACGAGACTGCATTGTTATTGAAGGACTGTAGGGTCGCTGGAATGTCACTTCAAGTCATTGACTTGACGGCCTACATGTGTATATCTGTGGGATATAATTTCTTGATACACCTCTACCATTATATTCGTGCACATACTTTTTACAATGGAATCTGTTCTGCAGTAGAGTGATATATGCAATAGAAACGGTCACTTCATGCTTTGTTGCTTGGCTTCCAGATACATGTATTAAGTATGCATTCCTCATATGCAGTAAGGTTTGTGAAAAGCTAGACTTGTATTGCATGATTGACAGGTTCAAAAATGGAAGAAGTGATTTTTGTGCTTGATGTGAATATGCTTACTAAGTTGTACTCTTCATCCTTCTATGTTTTGTTTTGGGTTGTTTGTTTTTTTTGGCACCCCCACAAATATTGGTTAAAAGTTTTTAAATGCTTGTTGCAGACATAAATGTTTGCAAGGCAGGCATTCTTCTTTGTTGTTAATAGCCACTCACTATGATCACTGGGTGGACCTAATTCCGATCTTTCTATCACTGAGACCAGTGTCCATCGGTCACCTCACTGACCAGTGCATTGTTGTTGTTTTGGTTTACCTCCTACAGGAAGTGGACCGATCCAGCTGTGGCAGTTTCTGTTGGAGTTGCTGACAGACAAGACCTGCCAACACATCATCAGCTGGACCGGGGACGGTTGGGAGTTCAAGCTGTCCGACCCGGACGAGGTGGCCCGGAGGTGGGGCAAGCGGAAGAACAAGCCCAAGATGAACTACGAGAAGCTCAGCCGTGGCCTGCGCTATTACTACGACAAGAATATCATCCACAAGACGGCGGGCAAGCGGTACGTCTACCGCTTCGTCTGCGACCTGCAGAGCCTGCTGGGGTACTCGCCGGAGGAGCTCCACGAGATGGTCGGAGTCAGCCCCGCGCGGGACGATGACTGATAAGCGTTGCCGCAGAGATGGAAAGACTTTCTTGAATCACACGAACTGCTTGCCTCTACCTACCTTTTCACACGAGACTTGGTTTTCATGCTTGTGCTGGCAGGTTTCTCCGCCGTGCCACCGACAGGACCGCTATGACTCCGTCACTGAACGTGGTATGCGTGAGAAACCTGTGAGTTTAGTGCTAGATCGTGCAAGCGGTGACATCTCGTCCAGTGTAAATCGCCTGTTGATTGCATAAGATTGGGATGTGGTCAGCGGAGTGTGATCTGTAGATGTTTGTATCTCCTGCCATAATGAGGAGAATAGAGGCACTCACTGTGGAATTCATGCTTCGCACAGCTAAAGATTACCTTGGTAAGAGCGAATTCAAAACTGTCTGTTGTACACGTACCATTCACCACACAACAAGATGGAAAATTATGTATTTTTGCACATGCAGTGCTTTTTCGTCCAAAAATGTCGAGAGAGGAGGGCACCGCGTTCTAGCGATACTCGCCAAGCACCTCCTAGTAGTTTTTTAAACATGTTTTAAGACTGTTTTACGATGAAAAGACAGGAAAAACTTGGTAGTTGGATGTCCAGAGTTTGTCTAGAATGTACTTACACAGAGGTGCTGATGCATGCTTTTGTACATTAAGCTAAAAAAAAAAGATTGATGCTAATGTCAGCTGGCTTGACATGGTGGATTTAGCAGTTCTCTCCTGTTTTTTAAATGAACATGTACTATTTTAGATGATAAAGTCCTAAGCACTTCCTGTGTTGTAAAGAAAGGCTGAAAAACAGAACTATTGTCTTTGTATGTATTTACGCTTGTGCAGAAGTAGTGTCCAGATTCAAGGATATGCGAATAGTTGATTCATTTTGTTTTTCAGTCCTGACAACTACAACAACAAAATATTGATTTTAAGATTTATTACAGTGTTACAAATGCGAATGTGTCAGATAATTTTCATTTTCAACCAGAAAGGAATGTTTGTCTCGGTTCGAATTGGTATGCTCATAAGGCTTTCATTTAACAGGGATACAGTTCCATTTGAATTTTTCAAAAGAATGTGAAAAACTTGCCGCCACTTATCTAATATGAAGGAAAAATTCCTCTACAAACAGTCAGTCTTTATCCATCGAAACACACATTCCACTTTCTGATAATTTTTTTTTGTTTTGTCGTTGTTTAAAATGATGTGTAGTTTACATTCCTGCAGGAGCGACATGTAACTCCATACGATAATGTGTCATCTCACAGGACAAATTCCTTTGGTGCTCATACATACAACGTATCAATGTCCAAAAGATACAAAGAATACAATTCCATTTATTGTCCATACTTGTCAGATAAAATGTCTGATGATGTCTGACAATGTCTCATGGCAGACGAAAGGTGCTATGTCATATCATTCCTTCAGAGTAGTTTTGTATAAAGAGTGTCTCGTTTGATTTTTTTACAATTTGGGCGCTGTGCAACATCCTTTTCTATTTTGTGCTTTTCTTACCTGCATTTTAAGCGATTCAGAGCGAGGCAAGATGTATGCAACAAACATGCAGATTGTCTGAGAGAAGATATGTTTGAATTCAGACTGAGAAGTCAAAGGGATGGGGAAAGCGTTGGCAGAACCCAACCCTATTATTGTAAGCTGCTAGTTTATGCCTTTGCTTTTTGGATGGCAAACTCGCATGGATGCATTCATGGGGAGGTACCTCCCCCATTTGGCTTGCAGATGCATCGTAGGGTCGTTTGTTGTCTTCACGTTGTTTGTGCCTTGATATAGTTTTGAGAAAATATTGCCTTCTAGAAATGTACTGAGAGAGAGAGTTACGACATGGATAGTTTTTAGTACAGGCGACATTCAGAAAAACACATTTTTTATATTTGTACTTACAATTTTCTGTACAGAGAAACTTTGCAAGCCTGTTGTATGTATGCGTGATTGAGTGTGTTAACTTGTTTGTACATGTATGTTTTAATGAGTGTGCAATTTGTGCTTCATTGTATAAAACAGAAGAATACATAGAGAGAAATTGTGTGTGTGTGTGTGTGTGTGTGTGTGTGTGTGTGTGGAGAGAGAGAGAAGATTGATAATATGCATTGCCTTTGATATTAGTGAGTGGTGGAGAATCAACTTGTATGTACATGTTCATGTCACAGAATAGGGTGTATGTGTCATGCACTCACCATGCATTCACTGTGCATTCACTATGTGCTCACTGCAGACATTGTGTGTTCACTGCAGTCTGTATGTGTATGCCATGCATTCAGTGTGTGTGTACACAATGCATTCATTTGTGTTCACAGTGCATTCAATATGTGTTCATAATGCATTCAATGTGTTCACAGTGCATTCAATGAATGCATTCAATGTGTGTTCACACAGCATTCAGTGAGTGTCAGCTGGCCATTCAGTGCACATTCACTCTTGCATTCATGAGCACTGTACTGCATCGGGAGAGAGGACAAACTAACAGATTGAATGCACAACTCACGTTCTGTATATAGCTTACTGTGAGTATGTCACTGGTATTTGCACTGTCTGTAGTGCATGTTGTAAAATAAAAGCAAACAGAAGTCCAGATGCATTTGTTGTAAAAAGGCCTTTGACACATGGAAATGAATATGTTTGTATTTTTCACAATTTTCTATGTAAAACTTTTTGTTAATCACAGAATGAGAGTTAAATATTTATGTTTGTTTTGTTTATAGTGGTGTTGTTTAGTGCTGGCACTCACGACATCTACTTTTGATATACACCACACGTGAAGACCAATCTAATATTTTGCTGTAATTTTTCTTTCATTGCCTTGATAATTTTCCTTTGGAAATCCACTCTTCACATATTACTGTCAGAGAAATGATACAAGTGCTGTAAAGTTCGACTCGTTACGGATAAAACTTTGCATCATAAGTTTTGATTCTCTGAGATGATATTGGACTGAAGTGGCATGATTGAAACCATGTTATGAGTTTGTTTCAAATGATTTGCTTTTTTTTTTCTACAAAGGGAAATATGTGTGAAGCAACCACATGCATTATGTTATGTTATCGTTGCCTGAGTTTTGTTACTGTGCCTTGAATAGAGACAACTGGTCTCTCTGAATTGACAGATATGAGTTCTGAAAATAAATTGTGGAAATGTCAACATAAATTGTGGAATCCTGCTCAATGTATTATTCTTTTAGTGTGCACACAGAGTAGATTTGTTCTTGAATTTACCCATTGCAATGAATACTACCAAGGAAGAGTAAAATCCTGTGTCTGTGTGTGTGTGTGTGGTGTCTGTGTATTTGCATGTGGGTTCTGTAGCATAGTAAGTGATAAAAATGATAGTGTAATGGCTATATTGAAGAGAGGGGATGTGTGTGTGTGTGTGTGTGTGTGTGTGTGTGTGTGCGCGCATGTGTTTTTGAAGTATAGTGCAACAGAAGTAGAGCAATTAGAAGTACTACAAATGGAGTATTTCATGGGTGTCATTACTGCAAAAGGATATGATATACTGTATATTATCATATAGGGCTGGGCATTAGCAGTAACCCGATGGCCCAGGACCACTCATACAATTGTAATTCATGTTGGTAAACCAAGTTTCTAAAAAATACTATCCTTTGGTGGTCAGATCTAGCACTTACATTCAACATGGATTGTTATGTTTCCATTTTTTTTTTTTTTTTTGGGGGGGGGGGGCCAACAGAATATCAGATTCAAGGACTTTAGTGGCGAAAATGGATTCTCTGTTTGCCCGTTCGGACCATGAAAATCTTCGAATTTTAAATTTTTGTGGCCCGAAATAATAAGAAACATAAAACTTGAATTATTTCAACTTTAGCTACCAGATTGGGCCACCAAATAATAGCCTTTTTGAAAATTATATATATGAAAGAGATAAAGAGAGAGGGAGGGAGAGAGGAAATGAAAAGTGACACTTAACAAAATAACTGGGACGTAATTGTTCAAGAAAAATGCATGAAATGTCCATTTAACATGTTCACTGTGCAACAATAATTTAACCAGAGGCGATATGAAATCCTATATACAAACAATGACCAAGGTCGATCCTCTGAAGTGGTTTATTTGCGCTTACTTACCTGTAGTCAAAACATTTCCACACACAGTTTGTTTGTAATTTCTTGGCAAAATTTGTTTAAGCAGACCACTGTTTTCACTAAAAGTGATGAAAGGACAACAGCCGACCAATAGAAGCCCAAAATTCAAATAATCAGACCATATCTACCAATAAAAGTGATTTGTTCGTGTTTTGTATTTGTAATCTATTTTGTCTCACTGTATCTTTATCCCTGTATATCAGACGCAATTCAGCTACTCGGCTGCGAAGTTTGATGATCAATAAACAATTCAATCAAATCAATCAATCAATCAAATCAATCAATCAAATCAATCAAGGACAACAACCAACCTCTAATAACTTAAAAGGAGGGTACAGTATTGGTGGAGATGAGAATTGGGCTTTTAACTTTTTGAGAGATACCAAAAAAGCACTTACGAAATAATACAGAGCATATCATTTTAAGAGGAATACAAAGTTTATTCGATGAAAATCAGGTTTGGAATGACTGAAACATCCATAAACAAAGTAAAACAAAGCGATCGTAATAAAGTGTGGGTCCCACACTTTACTAGAATCGCTCTGTTTTGGATATTTCAGCCATTTCAAAACCAATTTTCATCAAACAAACGTTGAATTCCTCTTGGAATTACATGCTCTTTCATATTTCCTATGAGGTTTCTCATAATCTCACCAAAAAATGTTAGAAACGTGATATTAGGTCTCAACCAAAACTATACGATCCCTTTAAATGACTTATAATGATACTAACATCTTATTCCAAAGAGATGTCCGAAACAATGACGTCACTTGGGTCGAGGCTCTCAGTTTGGCTTAAAAAAAAAGAAAAAAAAAACCGGAATAGAATTGCTTGGAAATTTATGTTCTTGGTCAAAATTCAAATTGGCCATTATTATCAATAAAATGATGAAAGGGCTACAACCGACCACTGAAAATTTCGAGGACATATGATGATAATAACACCTTATTCTAAAGAGAAATCTGAAACATTAGACGATGGTGACGTCACTTGGGTCAAAGCTCTCAAAGTTTCAGCCAAAAAACAAAAACAAAAACAAAAACAAAAAACAACCCGGCGTGGAATTTCTTGGAAATTGTTGTTCTTGGTAAAATTCAATTAGTCAGGTCAGTTTTATATATATATTTGAAAAAAAAAATGATTTAGGACAACAACAGACCACTGAAAATATAACATGATATTAGCATCTTATTCTAACAGTCTAAAGAGATGTGTGAAACAGTAGACGATGACGTCATTTGGGTCAAAGTTCTCAGTTGGTTTCACACAAAATAACCGGAAATAAGCGTGAAATTGCTCGGAAATGTCGGTTAGGGCAAGTTATTTGTTTCGTACTATGAAATGGAAAACTTATTTTCCTTTAGTATCATTACAGGAAGATTTGGATGTGAGAAGAATGTGAATCATATCGGCATGTCATTTTACTCCGTAATGAACGAAATCGGAGTGATCTAAATGCAAGAGCTGCACGGTTGAGCTTGACCCAGATGTTTGCTGTAGAATTGATTATCCTCCTATTACCGTTGAGTTGGCTCCTCTGTGTTTTATGGGTGGGGGATGGCTGGAACTGATTGAATTCATTGAATCTAAGTAAAATTTACCCAAAAAAGGCAGATGGATAAACAGAAAAAACGGAACTTTAAACTTTAAACTTGTTAAGGACGAGTCCCGAGTATACTCGGGCAGGGGACTATAATGGGAAATGCGTGTTGTAGCAAAATCAGCCCGTCCTCAACGGGTTAAAAACGTGTCAGGTGTACAGTTATAAATAAAAAAAAAATAATAATATTTCCCTGACCAAAACAAATAGTATCTATGCAGATAGACAACAAGGGGCTCAATAATGAAATGGCACCTTATGGAATACATTAGTATTGGGTAGTAAACGTTAATGAGATATAAAGTTCCAAAGCCAAAATCCCATGATGTTGTTTCTGGGATTTACTATACACTTTTGTATTGGATTAAACAGCAGATCACGTGACATTGTGACAATCTTACTGTCTTAATAATATCATCTTGTCACATCTGGGATGTTCTATCTGTGAAGCGAGGTTTCGTTCGGTTATATTGTGTCCATGATATATCAATGTGCAAATTACTGTAACCGTGGTCATGTTTAGCACGAGAACTTCCGGCAAGCCCTGATTCTGCTGCTACTCTTCCCGAATATTCTTTCCTTCTTCCGGGATCGTGTTAATGTGTATGTGTGATTCACAAATTTCGACCATCATAATCGCTGTTTTCACGCACAGGCTTTATCTTTTTTTTCCCCCCATTGCCAGTATAACGGACTGCACGTACGTGTTCGTGCAATCTCTCATGAATGCGCGTGTTTCGCATTACTGTGAACATGACTGTAGGGAAAAGTTTCCTGTCGCTGAACAGACAATACTGTCCCCGTATATTACTAATCCATTGAGTTTGTGGTATGACAGCAGCCATTAGTGTCTGCGGTAATGCTACACCATTCCTCGTGTTCACAATCACGCTATCACAGTACAGCACACAATAGGACTCGTAATATTGATAATGATGATGATCATGATCATGATTATGATGATATATCAATGATAATAGTAATAGTAATAGTAATAATAGTAGTAGTAGTAATAATGATAATAATGATGATAATAACAATAATAATGATGATAATAATTTTGATAGTAATGATAACGATGCTAATGACATGATAATGATAACAATAATATTAATAATAATGATGATGATAATAACAATATTTTATCTGACAAGCCTCTTCAGTGCCAGCAGTCCTGCTTTTCCATTTTCCAGAGGCTCCCTGCTATCATAGTTATAGCCTACCATCTTTGCCTGAGACCATGATTTTCGTCGAGGGTCAAATGGGATATTGTCGGTATGGACATCTCTTGTTCTTGATTTTCATTTGATTCGATTTCTGAATTTGCATGGATCTTACACCCGAGACTTGATGGACAATTCCAGTGTATTCATTTTACATAATTACAGTATATGTCACTAAAGTGGTACAATTATAAGATATAAATATACAATAATCAAACTACGCAATGATTATCATAAGCAAAAAAAGGAAAAGGAAAATGCGTTTTACATACAAGATTGTGAAGTATGAAGGAACCCCAAGAGCGGATTTTATAACTGCGGGTTCCGGCGAAGATATCAGCAGTGCGAATAAGTGTTTATAATTGTGATAATTGATATATGGAGAAACAAAAATGGCAAAGAAAAAAAGGGGCAGAAAGAAATAAAAGGAGAGAGTAAAGAGATGGAGGTGAAAATGACAGATAACACCTAGGTGCCTACATGAATCAACGATCTGGATCTATTTTTATACAAGTCAGAATGGTCTAATGATCATGATTATATACACGTCAGACAAACAGACCAACAATAAAGATATAAAATCTCAAAGCACAAAAACGATGTATACACCGAGCGTAAGCAAACTTATACGCACATGTTTTTACCATAACTTTTGAATTAACGTTAGCGAAGTTCTGAAAGGAAGTGACTTTTTAAGGAGCGAGGGAAGATAGACTCGAGATGGGATGTGCTTGGTACAAGTCAATAAATCATCGGTATACCCTCTCCAATTTGTGGATCCACTCGGTCATTTTCAACAACTCCAAAATAACAAGCAAGGGCGAATCTTCTCCGCGTCTCTGCTTATGAAGTAACATGGGATCGAAGTGTGTGTGTGTGGGGGTGGGGGGGTGGGGGGGGGGTATCGTCATCATTCAGCTGCACCCAGTGTAATCAGAATGACTTCATTTGTTAAACTGATTTTTGTTTCCCACAGGATGACTACGAGAATAATATGTTACCGAGAACACGACGTGCAAGATGTCGTGCGTCGGCGATGTCAAGGTGTCTCTCCCTCTCTCTCTCTCTCTCTCTCTCTCTCTCTCTCTCTCTCTCTCTCTCTATCTATCTATCTATCTATCTATCTATCTATTTATCTATCTATCTATCTATCTATTTATCTTTCTATCTATTTATATATACATATATCTCTCAATCTATCTATCTGCCAATCTCTCTATCTATCTCTATATCTATCTGTCTATCATATCTATTTATCTTTCTATCTATCTATCTATTTCTATCTATCTATCTATCAATCTATTTATCTGTCTATCTGTCTATCTGTCTATCTCTCTATCTATCTGCCTATCTCTCTCTATTTATCTCTCTATCGATACATCCATTCATCTATCTCTCTATCTATCTATCTATCTATCTATCTATTTCTATCTATCTATCTCTCTATATACTGTCTATCTATCTCTCTATCTATCTCTTTATCTCTCTATCTATCTATCTATCTGCCTATCTCTCTCTATCTATCTCTCTATCGATACATCCATTCATCCATCTCTCTCTCTCTATCTATCTATCTATCTTTCTATCTATCTATCTTTCTATCTATCTATCTTTCTATCTATCTATCTATTCATATATACATATATCTCTCTATCTCTCTATCTATCTATTTCTATCTATCTATCTCTCTATCTATCTATCTATTTATCTATCTATATATACATACATATATCTATCTATCTATCTGCCTATCTCTCTCTCTATCTATCTATCCATCTATCTATCTCTCTATCTATCTATCTATCTGTCTGTCTGTCTATCTATCTCTCTCTATCTATCTATCTATCTGTCTGTCTATCTATCCATCTATCTGTCTATCTATCTATCTATCTATCTATCTATCTATCTATCTATCTATCTGTCTGTCTGTCTCTCCATCTACCTATCTTTCTATTAATATCTATCTATCTCTATCTCTTCCGGCAGCACATCTCTGCGACAGACATGAAAAGGGAGGAAAGATATGGCTTAGCTGGATTGGTCAAAGCACGCGGAACGTGGGAAATTACTTCACCTTCAACTGATATAATATGAGTCTTATCAGGTTAGGACAAAATGATTCCTTCACATATAACTGAAAATGCGTAATGAATATAGACTGAAATATGCACGACTTTAGGATGTGCAGGTAGCTAGGTCTTCGGAAAGAATGGTTAACTGAGACACATAAAGTAGAAGTAGGATAACTAGAGCAATCAAAATACTTCGGGAAGAGTATTTTAATGAGAGCAAAGTACAATTTAAAGTTCAAATTCAAATCAATTAAATCAAAATAATTCAAATCTCCATATTTCAATTAATCATTTTCTCTCATCTTTAGTGATATATTGAAAAAAATAATTTTGTCCAAGCTTATCTGTGAAATCTTCTTCTGGTCGTAAAATTCGTGAAAATTTTACCGCATCACCACAGAATAAGATTCATCAGCAGATATGTTACAACCATCTTCATTCGCTTGATTTCACTTTACAACAGCGTAATTCTAGCGTTGTTTGACATTGCACTATTTAATGATTGCATGTCTCCTGTATCATGATATAAATAAAAGATTAAGAAAATCTGTTTTGTAGAGTCACAAGTAATGTATGAATGGACTTCAGAAATTACACTTTTTTCGAACTGCACAAACTATAGCATAATATGAGTGAAGATGACAATTAGTATTAATTATCCGTTTTCGTTTTTCATAATTTTAGTATACATATTGTGTTTTTAGTATTCCTTTTCTGTTCTTATTTGTTGATTTATATTACACGTGAATCTCACTGCAAATTGATGGACATAAAAGAGATATTAAGTGCATGTTACCACAACTTGTGTCACGCTACATTGTCTTTGTATTTTGCCTGATTTGTTCCGAATGGTACAGCACGACCACAACGTAACCTGGCCTTCACGCCAAGCATGAACAAAAATTTACTGAGTCATTACAAACCCTATACAGCATGCAACAGACAACAAACATCACGGAGATCAGGAGCGCGAAACGACAGGGGCCCTTTTTTGTGTGCCTAATCGTTGTTTTGGAAGCTGGCCAAAGTAGTTTCTTTGAGCGAAATTATACAGTGTCAGGATTTGAAATAAACCTCACGCTCACATCACTTCCAAGGTTACTTTCGTTCTCTTTGAATTCTGAATAACAAGCATGAACACCCACATGCACAGCCCATAGCATATGCGATGTATGATTGTAGCATACACAGGATATAGGGTGTGGGTGTGTAACGTAAACACATACTTTTTGCTTCTTTTTTTATTCGTCATTATTATACTGGCATTTTTTTTAAATTCTTTATTCGAATTTCGTTCAATTTCATATCACAAAATTCACTTTCACAGAAACAAGTCAAATACAACGCTCGCGAACACACACACACACACACACACACACACACACACACACACACAGACGCACCTTCACACGCGCTTTTTTTTTAATTTCCATTCAAATAATGTAAGGACAGTAAGCTAAGGTATTCCTATGGAGCATAACAAAACATTCGCATCATTTGGACACAATTAACAAAAATATTTCCTTCCTGCGCACTTTTGTTCACAAAATAAAAACAAAAATTAAAGATTGATGACAAAAACACATAGCATCCCAATTGTTTAATTGATAGCAATAGATAGATCGTTAAATGTAGATAGATGGAACGACACAGACAGACAAATGATTAGGTAAGTAGATACATATAAAGATAGATAGATAGATAGATAGATAGATAGACAGATAGATAGATAGATAGATAGATAGATAGATAGATAGATAGATAGATAGATAGACAGACAGTGTGTTTAAGCGTACGTGTGTGTGTAGGTGCATGTGCATAAACTACAGTGTATTACTTATTTACCCTTCACAAGAGAGGAAGATATAAAAACCGGTTGTGTGTTGCTGTTACTGCTGTTTTTAATTTTCGACCGTAGCACTTGGTCAGGGAAATACTTTGACGCTCAAATATTAATCTTATCTTCTGTATGGCGATTCATATTATGTACACGTGTATATTTTTGTAATGCATACATACAAACATAATAATAATAATAATAATAATAATAATTGCATTTATATGGCGCTTCATACTGACGTTTCTAAGCGCACTTTGCTACTCATACAAATAGACTAGAAAACACAATAACATTAACAAAATTAACGTTAACAGTAACAAAAGAAGAAGAAAGAAAAGAAAAGAAAAGAAAAATACATGTGATACAATGGTACAACAATTGATAACTGTGTGCGCCTCCAGAAAAAAAAAATTACAGCTGATTAAACAGGTGAGTTTTAAGGAGAATCTTAAATGATTCGACAGATGAGGCATTCTGAATATAAAGAGGGAGTTTATTCCAAAGAGTGGGAGCAATGGAAGAGAAGGCTCGGTCACCATAACGGGTTTTTGTACGTGGGCCATGAAGTAATTGGAGAGAGGAAGATGAACGGAGGGGTCTGGCAGAAGAGGAGGAGCGGAGAGAGACTAGGTTTTGAAGATATATGGGTGCAAGATTACGTGTGATTTTGTACGTCAGAAGTAGGATCTTGAAAGTAATACGGGAATGTACTGGAAGCCAATGGAGTGAGCGGAGAACAGGAGATATATGGGCATGCAAACATGCATTTATACATAAGGTGTGCAGTGTATGTGTCTCTTGTGTGTGTATGTATCCACGCAATATCATCAATTGTATAACTTGCATTTCACTTACTAGAAACTGCCGTTCAATGATAATACTGTGGAAATAGAATCATCAGGATGTCCGCTAAGACCGGCAGGGGTCTTGGCCACAAACATCATACACAGTGCCATACAAGAACTCACCAACATCACAGACCGTGACAGAATTGTATAAATCTTAGATCCGGATCATTATCCGATCATCACCTAAAACCTGTTCTTTCTGCCACAACAGACACATCCTGAAAACTTCATGAAAGTTTGTTCATCTTTTTCTGTAAAGTGATACTTCGAACAAATAGACAGACAATTAAAGGTATTAGCCCACATTTGTAAACCTGCAGCAATTGGTCTCATAGTTAGCATGGAGTTTGGGTATGATTGCAGTAACACCTGTGCAAAATTTCGTTCCAATTAGTCCATTACTTTCATAAAAATAAATGAAAATGCACCGTATGCATGCGTATAACGCTCGCCAGCTCCGGTCCACGTACGTACTACATGCATGCGATACATGTGTAAGTTACATGTACGTAGCTAGCCCGCGCTCGTAATTCGATTTTGGGTCGGGTTGACCCGGTTTGAAAATGATTTTAAAACGATGATTTTCTCTCTTTTATCGAATGGTATAGACAAAGAGCAACAGGTGAGGTATGTTACTGTTATAACTTGTACTTGAAGTCATATTGGACCTGTTTTATGCAGTTTTGATTTTCGTGGGTTTGCAAATGTGGGCTAATACCTTTAAGCTAACCAACCAACCAACGAACAACAGCCTGGAAAATCATGGTCTTGTTTGCGGATGTATAATCAACGAGGTATGCCTTGACAGAATCAGTTTAAAAAACAAAAACAAAAATAAAAAATAAAAAAGTACGGCTGGAAGTGAAGCTAGATACATCGATTGGTCATAATGGCATAAACGTGTGATCGTTTGATGTTCCACACATTGTCAATGTCAATCAATCGGTTTGTGATTACTATAATGACAAATTGCGATTTGGAATCACTTTTAATTGTTGCATATGGCGTAGCTTTGATTTTGAAAAGAGAAAGTCAGTGGAACGAATTCAAACCTGTCTACGAATTTTAATTGGAGATATAATCTCGCGTGGTCTTTAGAAATACGTTGGTAGCAATTAAGAACTAGTATATTATGGTAGTCATATATCTTGCGAATGCAATAGGATATTTAGGCTTCAACCAACCTTTACTGACTTGCTGGCTAGCTTTAGTCCACTCCTGTGGACTTCTTCAGGCCAAGTGATGTGTACGATCTCCTCAACTGATGAAAGTTTTCTGCATTATCTTGTGAATATATTGATCCTCACGTATAGTGTACTTGATTCCTGGATTTTTTTTTTTGCTCTGACATCAAGTGAAAAGGGAAAAAAGAGAGCTGGGGATCTTTCGTTGCACTCCAAGAAGCCAGTATCTATGTCATTATGACAATAATGTAATTATGACCGTGCATCTTTAGAAATTCATGGGCCAAATAAAATATGCAGGGAGATTGAGTGAAATCAACCAGATCTAATTGTGCTTGTGTGTGTGTCTGTTTGTTTGTTTGTTTGTTTGTTTGTTTGTTTGTTTGTTTGTTTGTTAATGTATGTATCTACAACTACAAAATGCCAAATTATTGTCACAAACGCAACTCTGGCTTATGATTCCATTCTTTTCTATTCTATGTCGATGACGTCACTTTTGGTATATTATATTCGGTTATGTATCGCAAAGTCAGTCAGCCCGGACTTTCATATTCTATACTGACTGGTGAGTGTGACAGCGTGGTGCACATGTGTCACGCACAATTGGAAGCATGGCAGAGACTTAACAGATTGGTCGTAACACCTGTCAACGTAAAGCTTTGTCACGGCACGAAGAGCCATGTATGCCATTGTTTTATCCAACCTCAAATCTCGCTCGCTCTCTTATTTAAAGGGAAATATCATCACGTTTGGAGTGCCTCTCTTCAATCCCCTCCCGTGTGCTTTACGCAGCTATGATATCAAGAATTTACATCGTTGCTATTCTTCATTTGTTCCATTTCAAGTTCAAGTTATCTATTTCATCTTCAACAAAATGTAGATATAATGAAAGACTTGAATACACATAATGTCACGAAATCATTACAACAATGTAATAAAAAGCAAAGAAACTGTGAACTGAGATATAGTTATATTATGCTGTACATCAATTCCGAAACGAAGTTGTTGGAAACGGAGGGGACCTTTTAAAAAACGGGGCTTATAGTTTGTAAAAATATCTAATTGCCAACCTCTAACAATAGTCTCTCATAAGAATATGTTATTGCATAAGTATCTAACTGAAACATTAACCAAACTGGGCATTTGTTACATGCAAGTCTTGTGTCTATATTCTAAAATGCAGTATGATACAGTTTGACACTGTGAGATGAACAATTAACAGAGTATAAGTAACAATAGCAAAACAATATAACAGTGAAACATTACACACATCAAAGCGAACAATGAACAGGCCTATCTATACAAAGTATATACGGAAAATGAAGGGACATAACGTATACTAAAGTAGCAATGGTACATACTGTTACCATAAGTAAACAAAGTAAGTAAAAATGAAAGGAAACAGCAATCATTAGGAGTATGACTTAGGTCCCCTCCCCCCATAAATACATTTACATCACTACACGGTTACATATATATTTACACTATAGTATTATATATACCGTAGGACCTCTATGTGTATTTCTAAGGTATAAAAGCGACAAACTATTTTATGATAGTTTCTTGTTTACATGTGTCCATGGACCTACGTAGGTCCATGGTATCATACACACAGACAACGGATCAAGGTAACGTAAGACAGTAGTAGGAAGGTATTCGCATTGCGGAAGCTCCGGCTTAAACGACCCGCGATCTCACGCCATCCATGGACGAAGACGGCATGAGCTCGCAACTACGGAAAATTTTCCCCACTAATAGCGTATTGCTGCCTGTATGCACAGAATTTATTTTTGGGTACTGTATTGGAATTAATTGCAGTTGAATTTAAGTTTGTTCACTAACGAATGCGTTACTGAGTTACCGTTGATATCTTTCGTGAATTATATAATTACAGTTTAATGTAGCACAGGTCTTGGTCTTGGCAACAACCTTATGTGTGTGAGGACCACGTTAAGCAGGGGGATTCATGAACTTTTTCCAAACAGCTAGCTTGTAAGTGATTTGACCTGTACGAAGGAATTACATATTCACAGAGCCAGTGGGGAGGGGAAGCTGTTTTGATGTTTTTTGGCAGCATTGTAGACAGGCTGGCTGTGTTTCAATACGTGTTTTACCGTCTATTTATTGAGATCATGCAGAAATTTTGTCCGTTTCAAATAACGCGGATGTATAAGCAAGCTGCTTTAAACGAGTTAGATGTGATCTGAGAGTGTTAAAGGGATGGTATAGTATTGGCTGGGATAATGATTGAGCTTGGAACTCGTTGCAAGATGCTGAGAAACCACTTATGGAATTTTACAGAGCTTGCATCTAAGAGGAATTCAAAGTTTATTTGACGAAAATTGGTTTTGAAATGGTTGAGATATCCAAAAACAAAGTAAAGCAAAGCGATCCTAATAAAAGGTGGGTGCCACCTTCTGTTGGGATTGCTCTGTTCTGGATATCTCAGCCATTTCCAAACCAATTATCTGATCAAATAAACGTTGAATCCCTCTTGGAATTACATGCTTTGTCACATTTCATAAGATTTTTCTCATCATCTCACAACGAATATTTAGAAACATGAAGTTGGGTCTTATAACCAAAACTATATGATCCCTTTAAAATGATTTACATATTTGTTTCTAAATAGGCATGTGACTGAAAAATGGCATTGTACATTTAAAAAAAAAGTAATAGTATAGTTTCCACTGATTCTTCCTCGAAGACGGCACACAAAAAAATAGCAGACAAACAAATAATATGCATGAGCAATTTTTCTTCAAAGTATCGAGCGTAAAATTATACCTCAAGGTTGAGGAATAAAAGTTTATATCAACGATTTCACAACTTAGTATCGTCTTTGCTTAGTCATCTTCTGGCTGTCTTTAGACGAGTGATCTTTTCTCTGTGAATTTGATGTTGCTTTGTCACCGTAGAATAGATATGACGTGTTCAACCGCACAGACTTCAACGAAAGTTTTAAAGGGGAAGTTTACCGAAATATGTATATGAATTGAGTGAATGCAGTGATATTAGAAGAACACATCATTGAAACTTGGAGGAAAATCTGACAATCCATTCAAACGTTATGCATTTCTGTATTTTAAGGTGTTAAGAAGATTCTTCTTTCTTTCTTTTTTTTGACAATAGATGTGGTATAAAAGCAGGTACATAGTGAAAGAAATAGTAGCAAAATTACATTAAACGTGAAATATTAAGAACTTTATTTACTTTTTCGAGCAACGAATGTTACTGTGAAAAAAAAATAATCCAGAAATTATGTAACAACTCAGAAGATTTATTTCTTTAATCTTTGCCATGCAATTGAAATAAAATGTAAGACATAAAACTATGCAGGCCTGATGCTATAATCAATTAACAATTTCACGTTGTCTATCTTCATTGTAAATGACACAATTACTGACATATGTTTGTTAAAACCTTCGAAGTCGTTACAGATTTACTGCTTCTTCACTGTACGCCCGCTACCATATTTTCGTCATGTACGTCATAAACAGTAAAGTGCACTAATCACGGAATCTATTCTTAAACCCTATAGTGACCAATCAGGCATAACTTTACCTCAGCTACATGTATTTTTCGGACTTAAGCCTCGTTATTCCGAAGAATCGTTGTTCCGACAATTCGTTAATTCGAAAATGAAATAGGATTCGTTATTCCGAACGTTCATTAGTATGCACATTTCTTATTTTCGGACATTTGGAATAACGCTACAAAATCAATGTTCGCATTAAAAACCAGCATAATTATGGGTGGAGGGAATTTGCGTGTTTCAGAATAAAGAACCTTCTCAAAAATTTCGGATTAACGAACCTTCGGAATAACAAACATCGCCCGTGTTTGGCATCATTCTGCTAATCAGCTGATTTTTTTTTTTTTGGTTCGTACGTCCAACTTACCGTCCATCCCTTTGAACTTATGGTATTTTATCCAGCACTGAGAGTAGATAATATGCGGTCAAGCTTTAGCCACACAGATTCATGTGTCACTCGCCATGTTGTAGGGCGTGGTGCGCTGCGAGGGCAACGTCATAACTGGTACTTAATTACGTATGAACTTTGGACTTTTGAGCTTCTTCGCATCAAAAAATTAAATGGACGTCTTAAAGGTTTTATGCTAGTCCCACACAAACTTGTATCAGTGTCATGGACTTTGCGATGGCCGAGCGCAGATAGCTCTTAAATTATTTTTTTTTTACATGTGATTTCATGCATTTGTAATTAGTACTTATAATTGATTGAATTTGTTAATATCGTGTCAAGCTGTATGTGAAATGTGGAAACAAAATTAATGTATGTGTGAGAGTATAATAACACATACGTAAATGGACTGACTTAATCGATTGATTTTTCTGGAAGTAAGGCCCTATGAATGAATATAGCCTAAATACACGTAACGCAGCTTTAAGTATAAGAAAGGCGTAACAAATCAGACGCATCAAAAATTCCCTGAAAGTTAGATACACTGACACACACAAACACACACACACACACACACACACCCAAATGGACTATTCCATTTTTCGTTAGCCGCCTTTTTAAGCTGTTTTGTGCTAGAAGGAATTTCTCTAAAATCTCTTTTTATCTCGGAGACTAGTAAAGTGATCTCGAGGATGTAGTGATTCCTAAAATCCCGACAAATCGGTGTTTAAATGTGGAAATGTGCAGCCTGTGTCTACTAGTGTACAAACTTCAGAGTGACTTGCCGCTCAAAGTTCGAGTTGACCTGAATGAACTAATGGAATGAAAAAAAAATCAAGAAAGGGGAACTTGGTATCTTAATCGCAGGTGACGCCGTTTTTAATTGTTTTTTTTTGTCTGAAATTTCTGTCATTCTACTTTCTCGATTCAACTTTCTTAATCAAAGGCAAAACGAACCTGAAATGGCCTTTTGTATACTTACGTATAGGGCGGTGAGTTGGCTCAGTCGGTAGCGCGTCTGCCTCACGATCCTAAGGGCCCGGGTTCGAACCCGAGTCTAGACTGAGCAATGTTGTGTGTAAGCATACCGTCCCCTCTAGCAAGAGGCAAAACACTCTGTCCCTCGGATAGGACATAAAATGGAGGTCCCGTGTATGAGAGAGTAACAACTCATGCACGTAAAAGATCCCACTTCATTCATTCATCGCAAAGAGCAGGGTGTTTAACCCGGTGAAGTGGTCCCACCTCACATCCAACTGGACCCCATGGAAGACCAGCTCAACGTAGCTGAATATGGGCTATCCAGCCATCTTCTTAGATGGAAATGGACAAACAAACAAACAAACAAACGAAGAAACTAACACGGTACAGAAACACAAAAGGCTTGATAAAAGCCAAGAGCTAACATCTTAAAGGTAACTTTACGATCGTTCATCACTCAATTAATCTCTATAATCTCATTTTTCTTTCTTTTTTCGTGCCACTCATTTCTTTTCGTCAATTATTAATGGTTTTTAACATCTCATTCATTTTAGATATCTGAATGTAAGGTGTGTGGTCCTTTCATCAAGGTTGATCGTTTGATGGAAACAATTTTAAAGTTCAGAAAAAAGTAGCTTTCAAACAAGCCAGTAAACAAACGCCAAAAGGTACAGGTGTGGGATATAAACACCATTTTTTATCTCTTCTTGCAATTCACTATTATGTAGGCTACTTGAGACTTGGGATGCATACATATGCATTCATGCAAACAATTAGATAGATATAATAGGGTCATTACAAAAATAGTCTCTTAAACATGTTTGGTGATGCTCAACAAGTAACGTGATATCTATCATCTTTGTATTAATCTTCTTGACTTATTATATTGACTTTCAACTACCTCGAGATCAGTTCATCGTTAAATTGTCCATACTCTATCCTCATGTTACAGTTCAAGTAATTCACTGTGCGAGCTGTTTATCGAGTCGACCTTTGTGAAAAGAGATAAAAAGTGCTGAGGCAGATCACTGAACTCATTCTAAAAACATCTGAAAGATAATCATGATTATGTCAATGTGAAAACGGTTACATCAATAATGATAATAATCATGATAATATCGATAATTTCACTCAACTCTGGATGCCGTGATGACGTTGTTTGGTGTTTTTTGTTATTGTTTTTACTTTCGTGCCCTTATTGTAACCGTAATATTGTTGTGGTTCATCTTTAATACATGCTATCTCATATATCAAATATTGATTACTTGGCGCATCTGATCTGAACTTCCTGTATCTTACAAAGAAAAGTATTACCACTTAGATAAAAACAAAAGTGAAGGAAACTGGCACACTAGAGGTTGTAAGTGGCACTTCTTCCCAAAGAGCTCCAGACTACATTACGCCATAATTCAGAAAAATAATCTGTAGGACGTAGTGCGCTGTGTTTACGCATTTCCCAAAATAATCAAATGCCAACTAAAGTTCACCTAGTGTGCGCCAAAAAAGCCACTGGACTTAATTCAGTTATCAAGATAAATAACGGCATAACAAGCGACTTTATCGAAAATAATGTCAAATGAGATTATTCCCTTGACTCTCATATATTCCCTGAGTTCATGTTTGACTCAACGATAAAAAGTTGCATCACAACACGAAACTGTCAGGGCAAATAACAAGCTCTGCCGTCAGACGATATTAAAAGAGTATGACGTAATGGGGGAAGTGAACGCTGTCAAAATGGCAGGGGGAGAAACAGTAGACGGCGGCGAACCAACGTCACGCACATGTAGTCATAAGTTTTCGTGAACTGCGCGCTTGATTTACTTGCGCTTAGCAATCTCCATAGATTATAGGTACACAGTGACCGTGACGAGATGTCGCTCGTTGAAATCTAAATTCAGTTGTTTCATACCGTTACAGGGAAACTCCGCCCCTTGTCTCAAACCGACTTAGCACGATGAGTGAAGTCAGAACAAACAAAACAGTAAATGGCTCATTCAAGTTTCACCCAAACCATGAAATTGGTTGAACTTTAAACTTTTATGTTTTTCCACGAAACAGTGATGTTGTTTACAATCACATGGCAAATCACATTAACAATAATTTCATTGCCTCGCAGTTATTTTTTTATTGACTTGTATTTCAGCACATCACTTGGGCTAAAATTAAATCCATAGGCTTATTTGACTTTGTAACCTTCCAAGTTAAAAATCATTGGGTAATTATAACACATTTCAACATTTCGAAACACGCAGAATATAGTAATAAAAAACACAGGAGATTTAGGAAGATTCGCTCAAATCCTATGCGTCATTTTAACATATCAGTTCTGGGCCCTGTTGCTAGAAACTTTGCGTTCAAACGCAACTTGCAACTGATTGTCACTGGCCAATCAAAATCATTGTTGCATGCATGTCTTCTTAATAGGGCAGACCCTGAGCCAATCAGAATGGTTGTTTCAAAATTAGCAATTATTTGCAATTGATTGCAACTTTCTTGCAACGGGGCCCAGATGTATCATGACATCGAAGATATTGTAGATTGTAAATTGTAAAATTCTGTAAAATTCTTCCATACTGCGGAGCAGTCTGGTGAATCCGTTATAACGGTATACCGTTAAAGGGATGGTACAGTTTCGGTTATGATGGGTCTTCAGGGTTCTAAGTCTTTATGACAATTATTCGAGATACATGTAATAAGAAACCTCATATGAAATATAAAAGAGCATACAAATCTAAGAAGAATTCAAAGTTTATTTGCTGACAATGGGTTTTGAAATGGCTGAGATATCCCAAACAAAACGATCCTAATAAATGATGGGACCCACCTTTCATTAGGATTGGTTTGTTTTACTTTTTTTTTTTTTGATATCTCAGCCATTTCAGTACTGATTTTCATCAAATAATTCCTCTTAGAATTGCATGCTCTTTTACATTTCATAAAGTGGTATCTAAGTATCTCGCAAAAAAGTTAAAAGATGAATCCTCACCTCAGTCAATACTATACCATCCCTTTAAATCTGTTCGATGCTATACTCGTCGCCTTTTACTTGAACGTCGGGTAGAGTTTGAAAGAGATAAAAAGCTATTTTAAACAACTCAACATTGACAGGTGACAACATCTGGCATTCAGGAATAGCTAACGCTAGAAGACTGCTTCTCTAGTTTTTTTCTTCTGCTTCCAGGGCCCTGTTTCATAAAGCTGTTCGTAAAGTTACGCATGACATTACGAACGACTGGAATATGAAGTGCCAATATGTTTGCCCAATTTTTTTCCTTACGTCTTGACAAAGTACGACTGTATGTCAATATTTCATAGGGGCAAAAATACACTTTCCACTGAAAACGTGTGTTAACATGTAAGAATAATCATTATCATCTGCAAATTTCAACTTTAGCTATTGAGTTAGGAAACTCACCTGGCTTGCCATATTCCAGTCGTTTGTCAAGTATTAAGTAGTGCGTAACTTTACAAACAGCTTTATGAAACAGGGCCCAGGTCTTTTTCCTATACATAATGTATACATCCAAAGAGGATCACACTTCACATCAGATTACCGTGATTCATTATTCAACTTCCGGTAGTCGAAAATGAAACCACTCATAGAGTCAGTGGCTTTCCTATTTCTACCTCTGATTTTTCTTTCTTTTAGATGGTTTACTTCACTTTGATCATTTCAGTATTCAGTGTATTATTACTATAATATGTTAGGTTTCACCATTGTTGTATACTCTGTTTAGTCAAATTGACTTGTTTTCAGTAGTATCTATTATAAAATGAAATGTGTGTAATATTTTTGTCGCAAATTTTAATGAATTTGAATTGAGTTAAATTGAATTTGTGGGGATCTTCCACCTAAATCAACAAAATTCGATTCTTACTTTTCTACTTGACATTACATTCTGTGTTTTGTAGATCACTATATATATAGTTACATAAATAATGATAAGAATCGCTTGCTTTTGTGCCCTTGCTTTTGTGCCTTCGAACTAAAGGCACAGTTTGCAGGGAGATTATTTTCAGTCTGTTAACCATCACATCAAATCAACTCTTCCTCCACCAAGTTTTAAGGGTGTGCAAAATTCTTTATATTTATATGAATCACAAACGAACATTTTGATCGGGATTGTCTACCATGAAAACGAATATTCATCCTACATGCTTACATCCGGCCCTCAGAAGTTATCAAGGAGACAAGTACTTTTTTGTTTTCAGTGATCTTTTTTTAAATTCCATTTCCTTTAAAAATATAACAGTTTTTAAAAAATACACATCATATACATAACATTTGTCATAAATGTTCATGCATGTATGAAACATATTCCATGAAAACAAGAATAATCATTCAATTCATTTTAAGGCAGAAATCAAGCAGGAGGAAAAAAAACATAGGATGAATTATCCGGTCAATTTCTTTTTAACTAAAAAAAAAAAATACATATGCAATTGTATATTAGCCAAGCACTAAAAAGAAAAACAGAAAATGGAATTTCTATTATATTAAAAGAACAACAGCAAAAAAAAAAAAAAACCCGTACACATAAACAAACAAATAGCGCGCGCGCGAACACACACACACACACGTATATATATATATATATATATATATATATATATATATATATTCATATATATACTTTATATAAGCCTATATGTCATAAAAGATGGCGCGTGATTCCGAATGCCGTTTCAACATGACACACATTGTACGCCTAATCAACTGCAGTGTATTTTTATTTCACCGAAACTATTGCTATAATAGCAGGTCAATACATTTCTCATGACTGTTTTATACACATTATACACTGTATGAGTGCGTGACAAGACATACGTCATAGCTTTTTCTGTATACATACATAACTATATATATATATATATATATTACATATAAATTATATGTTTACATAATTATGTTATTTACATATATATGATACCTTATGATTTTTAGTAACATATAAAACATATGTAACACACAAATAACATATATGTTATCTACACACACACACACACACTCATATATATATATATATATTTATATATATTTCTATCTTTCTTTTATACTGTGTGAGAGATTTTTCCTGCCCTTTGAGAACTCTGACTGAGTGGTAAAGGGCATTATGAATACCCCCTATTGTTGTTATTATATATAAAAGATGTAGTGTGTGTATGATATATGAATATCATATATTTCATATCAATTAGTCACTGTACTCGCTGAGGTTATAATAGATTTGTGAGCCACACAAGTTTTGTTCTTCATTACTGGACAAACACAGGATCAGCATTCACTGCATGTTGTATTGGTCTAACTGCATAATTCCCCTCTCCATTAATATGTTGCAACTGTATTATTGTCAGTGTTCAGAATATCATTACAAAGCAACACACGAAATATTCAAAGCCAAATCGGATGCTGCCAGATTTGCTACAACTTGACGTTGACCGTCACAATGTTGTCGCATGGTGTTAATTCTGTTTTTTCTCATTTCGTAAGACATTATCGATACTACATTATTTTATATATGATATTGATTTGTTATTCCTTTTTTTTAAATTTAATACCTTATATTTCTGGCTCTTCCAGATCACTCGCAAATTCTATTCTTTCTCAACCTTGTTTTGTATACGGTAAATAAATCGTTCACGATGTCATTGTTTACCAAATAAAGTTCGACATGCAACGACCCCCCCCCCCCAAAAAAAAAAAAAAAAAAACAGACTTCACATTAAACACATTTGGGAATTTAGATATCAGTAATGGCACGCATGAATCAGGTTTTAAAGGCCCTATCAAGCAAGTTTTCTTGATTTTGAATTTGTAAAACGAATTTTTGTCTCTTAATTGCAAAATATAATTGCTCCTCTGTGTTGCAGTAACATTTTTCTTATGATTTTCATCTTCTTGGACTTCATAATTCGTGGACTCTTCAACCATAAATTACTAGTTAACAAGTACTACATCACTCTTACACCATGAGAGTACATTAACATAATGTAAAAGAGGAACTACGAAAGATCGGATTAAGGCCAAACATATCCTATATCAAATGCATAATGGCAAATGAATGCAAACTTCCCCGAGTGAGGTTTGTTCATTCAACTACACAACATTAACTTTGTGATTCCAAAACAAGACCAGAAATTTCATTCATAAAGATGAGGACATTGAGGTTGTGAAGCGTTTCCTTCGCGCCAGACAAGTTAGTCAAAGCCACCTTCTGTATACGTGGTAATTCCACTCGTTCCACGCTGGACCTCGACGAACACGTAATTTCCTTTGAAATGCTAAGAATAGGTATGCTGGGAAGTTATGCCTGCGGTACAGGAAAGCGCGCTCAGCGTGTGTCCACCAAAATACGTTAGCTGACGTGGTTCTTTCTCTCGTGCGCATTTAAATTAACTAGAACAACAGCTGCCGTGACATCAGACCCGTTTGTTTTCTGTCTGGTCGAGGGCAGTCTGTAGTTCATTTGTATCAAGAATTTAGACCAAAGGTGAACCACGAAGAAATGTTGATTTCTAATCAAAGTTCCAGACGGCATTTCATCCTGTTATCTTGCGTGTGACGTTCGTTATTCCGAAGGTTCGCTGAATCCAAAGAATGTGATAGGTTCGTTATTCCGAAGGTTTGTGATTCCAAAACACACAGATTCCGTATACCTAGAGGTTCGTTAATCCGAAAATTTGTGACGTTATTCAGAAGGTTAGTAATTCGGAAAATGAAGTAAGTTTCGTTATTCCGAACAATCGTTAATCCAAAAAAATGAAATAAGGGTCATTAATCCGAAAAAGTAAAGATGGTGCGTGCTAACGAACCTCGGAAAAAACAACTTTTTTGCCAGTTCTTTTATTTTTTGCCCATCGACAAGCGTATTGTTGTTTGATTTGATGCCAAACGCAACGATTAATCTTCTTATCTTTCTGCGATTTCACCAAGTTTGTCGATGATTCATAAACAGTTCGCTACTGTCTTTACGCCATGAAAAAAAAATGAATGCAACGATAAGATCATTGTGCAGAGGTTGAAAGTGCATATTCTTCAATACTTTCCAAGAAGCAGCGGAGTTATATCTTTCCTTTGTTTCGCTTTTCGAAATGAATCGCGACTTTAATGATTAAAATTTGCCATGAATTGAAAGAGAAAAGCCCTGCTTGCTACCCCTCTTTGATACGCCAGTGAATACGAAGGTGATAATAACCAGCGATAATTAATATAATGTCATATCAGTAATAATGATGAAATAACCTATATATGAACATACTTATAAACATTGTGTGGCGAGTCAAAGATTGGCCGACAATACAGGACAAGCTTCATCCATATAAGTGAAGTGATCCTGTAAAGTTAAAAAATAATGATCCCTGTGAATTACTAGAAGATTTCATCAGGATAAGGATTCCGGTCATTCTACGTTCCATGCGGTGTTTCATGTCTAATGTAAATGTGTCTATATCTACCTCTGATTTTGTCTATTCACATCAGACGATATATAGAATCAAATATATTACTTACAATCTTACATATAGGCATATATATCACATTTTGTGCGTGAATATAAATATATACTCACTCAATATGTCTGGAGGTGTACCCATAACATACACTTAAGTAGGTATGTGTTAACTTCATAACTTGATTTGATTTACTTAATTAGATAATACAAGCATAGAATAATTAATTAGTTAAATTGCAAAACACCTAAAGACCATTGGTAAGATGTTGATTATGTAAAGTTGATAAATTGGCAGTTATGAAAAATGAATATCATATCATACTTCTATGTCATTATTGAAGTGAAATTCTTACATGTAGGTTAAGGCATCCACACATTATAATAATGAAACTTAAATAGGAGAAAATGACAATTTTTTGCGAACTCTCCGTTCTTCTCTCAATCTCCGTTTTTTCTCCCCCCCCCCCTTTTTTTTTTTTTTTGGGGGGGGGGCTTTCTCTCAATATTCATCTCGCAGTGTATACTTAGATATGTCTTGGGATTGACTCGACATGGCAAACATATAGATGCCCCTTCCCTTTGGCAATGCTCTTCAACCGATATTACGTGTTGTTCAGAGGTTACGACAGGGTCATGTGACAATAAACAATGGCTGCGTGGCAGACTCCCGCTAAAACACAAAGTGTCTGGGAAAGCCACTCGGCGAGACACAACTTTCAACATCGAGACGATGCTCTTACAACATGTCTAGCTAGTCGTGAGAAACAGGATGGAACTTTGTTGTTGTTTGGGGTTTTTATGTTGTTGCTGTTGTCAGGCGTTTTGTCGCTTTTTCATGGTTCTTTTTTTATTTCGGATGGGGGGGGGGGGCGAGAAGGCGGTAAAGGTAACTCTGTTGGTCCTTATGCAGGTCAGTAACAAGGGAAGTACGTTTCATTTACGCGCCTTCCTGTCAACACTAATACTAGTTTTGTTCTTCCTTCGCACACCACAAGTGAAGTCGAACTGGTATGTTCTTTCATGGGCGTCACCAGGGGGGGGGGGGGGTGCGTTGGGTGCGAACGCACCCCCCTTCAGATCCTTAAAAAGAAAAAGAACAAAAAAATCAGTATGCGAGCGACCTCAACGCCGGACGTTAAATAATTATTCTTTTCTATTTTTTTTTTAATATTTTGCACCAGGGACAAAAAAAAAAAAAAAAAAAAAAAAAAATCGTCGGCAAAAACAATTCGCACCCCTGGTTCTGGCAGCACTGATTTTATACATATCTACTAGTATTCTACACTGTTTACTATTTATCGACCGTACTGTACATCCGTACGATCGATACGGAGCACTTATACACGTTTGCATGTACGTGTGCTTCTTACAAGTATGTAGGGTCTATGTACGTTACTTCTGACCAATCCCTATTGCCAGCCCAAGAGCGAGCTTTAGCCTCATTAAAAAAACAGAAATGAAAAAAAAATGGAAGGGCAAGCATATCATTTTGCCCACCCCCCCCCCCTCTATAATTCCAGAGACGAGAAGATTTTCTTATCTTTTTTTTTTGACAGAAAAACAAAAAGTTACCCCCATATAAATATTGGAGGGGCAAGAATATTTTAATTTTGCCCCCCCCCCCGTAATTAATAATTCCCGAAATGAGAAGATTTTCCTGCTTTTGAAAGAAAACAAAAATGTTGCCCCCATAAAAATATTGGAAGGCAAGCGCACCATTTGCCCCACCCCACATAATCATAATTCCCGCGATGAAAAGATTTTCTTGCTTTTTTGTTAGAATTCAAGAAATCTGTCCAATTATTTCACCCAAAAGCAGTGGCGTAACTACGGAGGGGGGGGGGGGTGCGCCCCCCTCCCAATCCGCTTGTAAAAAAAGAAAAAAAGACTTACCGAAATAGTAATTCAAGTGTTAGTAAACTGCTTTTGAATGAAAGGCTGATCAAGAAATAAGATATTTTTCTATGATTTCTTTTAACCATAATTAAATAGGTATATAGTGTGAAACATTGTTCAAAAAGCCCGGACCCGACAAAAGATTGTGATTCATCGTGATTCCTGGTTGGCATTCTGCATATAAGCAGGATGTGCGCAGTGTACTCAGTACATCCGAACGAAGAGTCGCTACAATGTTGCGCAATGTGATGTAGAATGTACACCTTTGTACCTTATTACGCTTCGTTATATCAAAGTTATATAGATCATTGATTTTGCAGTGTTGCTTTACATACTAGTCTATATAAAAATGTCTTGCATTGCCGATAAAAAGACTTGACCTGGGCTAATTCCTAACTTTTCCATGTACATAATACACACACACAAACAAAAACGCTCAATTAGTTTAGGGGATGCTCTAAAGTGCAGATTTTGGACATCCTTCCCCTGTTATCGTCACTTCGACGCCACCTCGCTGGTCATACCTCCCCCAGTCATGAACATAAACCCACACCCTTGACTACCAGTGGCAGATCCAGGGGGAGGGGCGCACCGGGCGTCCCCCCTCCCCTTTAATTTCCAAAGCGAAAAAAAAAATATAGCCTCAAACGGCAGTTTTTGGACAGTAAAATCTGAAAATTTTGAAGCTCGCTCGCTCCGCTCGCTCGCATTTAGTCGTAATGCCATTTTCCTGAAGTTGCTGCCAGTAATTGCCGGCAGTTGCGCCTGGTGCGCCGCCCCCCTTAATTTCCAAAGCGAAAAAATATGGCTACAAACGGCAGTTTGTTTTTTTTACTTGTAAAATGTCAAAATTTTCAAGCTCGCTCTCTTCGCTCGCTCGCATTTAATCGTTATGCAATTCACCTGATGTTGCTGCCAGTAATTGCCGGCAGTTGCGCCCGGTGCGCCCCCTTAATTTCGAAAGCAAAAAAGCTATAGCTTCAAATGGCAGTTTTTGGACTGTAAAATGTCAAAATTTTCAAGCTCGCTCGCATTTAAATTCTCCTGATATTGCTGCCAGTAATTGCCAGCAGTTGCGCCCGGTGCGCCCCCTTAATTTCGAAAGCAAAAAAGCTATAGCTTTAAATGGCAGTTTTTGGACTGTAAAATGTCAAAATTTTCAAGCTCGCCCGCATTTATTCTTTATGCCATTCTTCTGATGTTACTGCCAGCAATTGTCAGCAGTTGCGCCCGGTGCCCCCCCCCCCCTTAATTTCCAAAGCGAAAAAATATGGCTATACAAACGGCAGGTTTTTTTTTACTTGTAAAATGTCAAAATTTTCAAGCTCGCTCTCTTTGCTCGCTCGCATTTAATCGTTATGCAATTCACCTGATGTTGCTGCCAGTAATTTCCTGCAGTTGCGCCCGGTGCGCCCCCCTTAATTTCAAAAGCGAAAAAATATGGCTAAGAACGGCAGTTTTTTGACTGTAAAATGTCAAAATTTCCAAGCTCGCTCTCTTCGCTCGCTCGCATTTAATCGTTATGCAATTCACCTGATGTTGCTGCCAGTAATTGCCAGCAGTTACGCCCGGTGCCCCTTCCCCTTAATTTCCAAAGCGAAAAAAATATGGCTAAGAACGGCAGTTTTTGGACTGTAAAATGTAAAATTTTCAAGCTCGCTAGTTCCGCTCGCTCGAATGTAATCATTTGCCAGCAGTTGCGCCCGATGCGCCCCCTTAAATTCTAAAGCAAAGAAATATAGCTTAGTTTGTTTGTTTTTTTACTGTAAAATGTCAAAATTTTCTCGCTCGCTCGCTCGCATTTAATTGTTATGCAATTCTCTGATGTTGCTGCCAGTAATGCCGGCAGTTGCACCCGGTGCGCCCCCCCCCCCTTTATTTCCAAAGCGAAACAAATATAATAATAATAATAATTGATATGATTTATATAGCGCCAAATCCACTCTGCAGAGTGCTCTAGGCGCGGAAGGAAGAGAAAGTGACGAAGTAAAAGACATACAAATATCAAGTACATGTAATGAGTAATCAAATTGAGGCTTTAAACAAGTGAGTTTTTAGACTGCTTTTAAAGGAGTCTGATGAAGAACAATTTTAACGGCTGAAGGTAAGTTATTCCATAAGGTGGGAGCAGCATGGCCAAAGGCACGTGTGCCCCATATTGTAGTGAATCTTGGAATTATCAGAGAACCGGAGTTGGATGAGCGTAAAGATCTAGCAGGGATGTAATTATGGAGTAAGTCAATGTTATACTGAGGAGCAGCGCCCTGAATGCAATGAAAAGTCAAAAGTAAAATCTTAAAAATAATGCGATCTTTGACTGGTAACCAATGAAGTGATCTCAAAATAGGGGTGATGTGAGTGTGCTTCTTGGATAGTGTGATGATGCGTGCTGCCGCATTTTGAAGCCTCTGTAGCATGGAGAGCTGAGTTTGTGGTAAGTTAAATAAGACAGAGTTTCCAAAATCGAGCCTAGAGGATATCAAGGCATGGACTAATTTTTCGGTAGAAGAGCGGTTCAAATATTTTCTAATGAAGCCGATATTACGAAGTTGGTATCTTACAGATCTACAAATGCTAGAAACTTGATGAGACATAGTCATATTACAATCTAGCATTACACCCAGGTTGCGACAGGTTTGGGACACACTACTTGACATGCCGGAAAAAGAGATGAAATTAATGTCAAGTTTACCTAATTGTGTCTTCGAACCAAACATTAAAAACTCAGATTTATCCGTATTCAATTTCAAAGAATGTGAGTTCAGCCATGAATAAACATCGTTCATTGCATTCTCAAGCTGACTCAAAGCATGTAAGGCATCGGCCTGGTTAGGTTTGAAAGACAAATACAATTGAATGTCGTCAGCGTATATGTGATAATTAATTTTGTGCTGGCGCAATATGTGTCCCAGGCTAATAAGATAGATGGAAAACAAGGTGGGCCCGCCCACAGAGCCCTGTGGAACACCGCATTTGAGAGGCATAGCATTTGATTTACAGCTGTTGACATACACTGCCTGTGAATGGCATGAAAGGTAAGATTTAAACCATTCGTATGCCTGACCTTTTACACCAAGAGATTGGAGGGTGTTTAACAAAATTGCATGATTAACAGTATCGAAGGCGGAGGACAAATCAAGTAAAATCAAAGCAGTGACATTTCCACGATCCATTTCCTGTAGGATGAAGTTCGACACATTGAGGAGAAGGGTTTCTACACTATGGTAAGGACGATATGCGGATTGAAAAGGATCAAATAAAGTATTAACCAAGAGATAATCTGTAAGTCTGGAGAAAACAATCCTTTCCAAAATTTTAAACAAAAATGGAAGGTTACACACGGGGCGGTAATTTTGGAGTGAATCTGGGTCTAAGGAAGGTTTTTTCAAAAGAGGTGTTATGTATGCAGATTTCAAACATGAGGGGACGTAACACTGATCAATACTTAGGTTCACAATCATTGAAATAATAGGAGCGAAAATAGATGAACAATCTTTAATCAATACAGTGGGGACTGGATCTAAAAAACATGACTTGGGAGGTCATCTGCGAAGAAGAGCTTGGACCTCGTCGGGATCAGTGGGCTTCAGGGTTTCAAGGGAAGCTGTCGTGAGGGGCTCCTGCGCCGATTCGTCTGGACAGAGACTGTTACTGATAGTCTCTACCTTTTTCCGAAAGTAATCGATGAAAGTCTCGGCCACTGCAGAACTGTCCGTGTGGGACGGTAATGGTGAAGATTGCTTTCGATTGAGAAGGCGGTTGGCAACGGAGAAGAGCCGTTTGGAATCTTCGCCACAGTCTTCGATGAGGCCCACGTAATAAGATCGTTTGGCCTTCTTCAGCAGGGAGTTTACCACATTCTTCTGAGCACACAATAATTTCCTGTCAATTTCACTTTTACCGTTGGAAAGCCATTTGCGCTCGAGTCTCCTACGTTTCCGCTTCGCCGCTGCAATGTCAGAGTTGTACCAAGGACAGTCAGTGCGTTTCCTGATCTTTCGAGTCTTTACAGGAGCATGTATATTGAGGAGTCTGCTGAGCGCTGAGTTGTAATTTTCCACAACGCAGTCCACACTGTCAGTTGGGGAAGACATCAGTTTGCAGCTGACAATATCCTCGGCGAATGCTGTCCTGTTGATTTTCTTGATATTGCGGCAGGTGAATTCAGACATAACACGAGAAGGCTTTACAAACTTGAGCAAGCAGGAAACTGCAGAATGGTCTGAGATACCGGAAAAGACCTTGGGGCTGGAGTAGAGAACATTGTCAGAGTTTCGCACCATGATGACATCCAGAATATGACCCTTATCATGGGTAGGAGATGAGACGAGCTGGGAATTCAATGCCATGGCCACTGATGAGATCATTGAACCTCAGCGTAATTGGGGATGAAGTATTGTCAAAGTGGATGTTCAGATCCCCCGTGATCACCAAAGGTGATGGTCTGTACATAGTCTCATCAAGAAACTGTGAGAACTCGTCGAGAAATGTTGAGAAAGAGTGATTTCCAGGAGGTCTATACACAACGACGATGTCCACACAGGAGTGTGCATACGAAACAGTTCCATGCATTGACTCGAAGGTAGTGTATTTCCGTGATGGGTTTATGACAACTTGAAGATTGTCCTTGTAGAGAAACCCAACTCCGCCTCCGCGCTTGGAGACCCTTGGACAGTGATGGAAGGTATAGCCGCTCGGACGAAGATCGGCAATAGCTGCATCATCAGACGAGGACAACCAGGTTTCGCAGATACATGTGAAATCTAAACGGTGATCGGTAACAAAATCTTGGAATACCGAAGATTTATTACGTAGGGAACGGGCATTTAAAACACCTAACTTTAAATTGTTATCAAAGCAAAAATGACCACCTCGTTTTCCCCTATGTGTCCTCCGCCTTCTGTTAATACCGAGAGAGACAATCCGATTCCAGGCAGTGGGGTTATCCTTGCGCCATCTAGTTGAAAAATGGCTTGAATTAAACGAGCGAAGGGTTTGTGTATCATTATGATAATGAATGTCTAGAATTCGATGAGTTTTCGATTGTCGACAAATGCAGTCCACCACTCTCAGGGCCAGGATTGGGATTTATATCTCCAGATATCAATAACAAACTCTGAAAAGTGGCCTCTGAGTTGGCATAATAGCGTACAGGGGTACCAACGTATTTCCCCATTGATGGATAGGCTTGTGCATAATGTGCACTAACATTATGAAGGCAGATACTAGGCGTACATGCATCTAGGCAGTACCCTTGACAGCAATAACACAACAGGATCACAGTAAGTACAAAGGCTATAGAGGTGACTGGCTTCATTGTGAATGACATACAGCTGGTACTCAGTAGATTAACAATAGCACTGAGCAGTGACAGGATCAGTGAAAATACTTCGAGCTTGACTGAACAGCAAGGCACCTGTAGCTACACTTAATGCACCCAACATGGCTGTACAAGCTATGCATACAGAGTGAGGCAACCCTCAAATAATTCAGTGACGGCAGTGTAACAAAATAAGCTTACCAGAGCCACAAATTTGTCTAGTTGATTCTCTACACGAACAGAAACCAGATGGTACACAGCACAAGCACAAACATTATACAAGATCAGCAAAATATAAGACAAAAGCAAGAGCAGTGTGGGCGGGCATCCACAAGGCGCGCGCAACCCAGATATCACAAATATGGCTCCAAATGGCAATTTTTGGACTGTAAAATGTCAAAAATTTCAAGCTCGCTCCCTTCGCTCGCTCGCATTTAATTGTTATGCCATTCACCTGATGTTGCTGCCAGTAATTGCCAGCAGTTGCGCCCGGTGCGCCCCCCCCCCCCCCTAATTTCCAAAGCAAAAAAAAATATGGCTACAATCGGCAGTTTTTGGACTGTAAAATGTCAAAATTTTCAAGCTCGCTCGCATTTAATTGCTATGCAATTCTCCTGATGTTGCTGCCAGTAATTACCGGCAGTTGGGCCCGTTGCGCCCCCATCCCTCCTTTATTTCCAAAGCGAAAAAATATGGCTCCAAATGGCAGTTTTGGGACTGTAAAATGTCAAAATTTCCAAGCTCGCTCTCTTCGCTTGCTAGCATTTAATTATTATACCATTCACCTGATGTTGCTGCCAGTAATTGCCAGCAGTTGCGCCCGGTGCGCCCCCTCCCCTTTAATTTCCAAAGCAAAAAAATATGGCTACAAACGGCAGTTTTTGGACTGTAAAATGTCAAAATAGCCTAGTCGTTATGCCATTCTCCTGATATCGCTGCCAGTAATTTGTCGTTTCACACCGTCATTGCATAATCCATTTATAGGGGGTACAACCCCCTCCGGCACTGCCACACCCTCCCCCCACCCTTGCTCGCTCCCTCGCATACTAACACCCCCCCCCCCCCCCCAAGATGAAATCCTAGCTACGCCGGTGTCCTTTCCCCGCTTGGTTTCCCTCAAAAAATACAAGACTAGGGATTGAGAGCTTCCTATATTCCAAATGTCTGTCCAAAAAATCTCGTAAACATTTAGTGTCAAAACGCACCCCCCTTGAAAAAAAGCTGGTGACGCCCCTGTCTTTCCCTTTAACGAACCACCATTCTTCGGTTGGACAAGAGCCGTCGATGATTCAACAATGCTGGATTTCCTCGTTTCTGCCATATTGTCTCCAGTAATCTTAAAAACCTAATGTAAATTATACGGTTATCAGTGGCGGATCCGGGGGGGGGGGGGGCGCAAAAAAGACAAAAGAAATAAAAAGAAGCAAAATGAAATGAAAACCGGAAGTGGCATCAGAAATATTAGTTGCGCCCCCCTATACAGAATTCCTGGATCCGCCCCTGGTTATGTTTAAAAGAATGTTTTCTGTTCGGTGGGCTTGCTTTGTATGTAACTTCAATGAAATCATTCTGCTTGAAATCTGTAAACTTGGTTTTGCAACGGGGGATACAGCCTGAAATCTCCAATTTACTGAAAATCATGCTTAATGAGACATCGGTTAACAAAATACAAAGAAAGACGGTACAGGGTTTTTGATGAAGAGCTCTAACAGACCTCAAACCAAAGTTGATACCCAAGTTCTAATCTTGGTTGCAAGAACACATCCCTCTTCTTTTTAAAGTAGAAATAAACAAATGGGATAAGTTATTCAAAAAAGTTAAAATACCAGAAAATTAATGTTTTATTTAATATTAGTAGTTTTCTCTGAGTTGCAGTTCTACGTCTGTAAGCCATGTTGCGATTATTTGCAGCGAATATTAGATTATTTTATGGTTTTGCAGACACATCAGACACAAAAGTTGACTGTGTGTAGCACGTTGAGGGCGCTATCACTGCTTATTATAACCGAATTAACATAATTATGCAGCTGCAGCTATGTTATAAAACATCAATGCGTAAAGTTCAATATTTACATTATGCACTTGTATCTGTACTTCATTGAAATTTGATTTTTTAAGTTTTCTACCAAACCAAATAAATTGTGAATGACTAATAACGAATGAGCTAAAAAAAAAAACCACACATTTCATCAATATTCCTCCCGAAGTATGAATCACTTAGTGGATCACTTTTTTCCTTTTTTTTTATTTACTTCTTAACGTCATTTCTGCAAAGTATTCATCGCTTGTCATGAAATCTGCTTCAGCATCCTCTCTATCACAGCATATCTCTGACAATTCCTTTCCCTGTTCAACCTGAGTTTTCATAAAGTGTCTTATTAAAGGGACATTCCAGACGATTTTCATAATTTCACATCATGCAGTACATAAATCAACAACTCCATATATAGATTTGTAGAATTTATTGTGGTTCTCGAGCAGAGAAACAATACTTTGAAAAACCTCAAACAAATTACACTGAACAAGGATGATGACATAGGAGGTTCACATATTTCAGAAATGTAGCAATGTAATCCATTACAATACCGCTTGCTTGCGAGTTCACCTGTGTATAATCTATGCATGCCTTCTTCCTTTGTTCTGCTTTCTTGAGCCCCAACTCATGCATTCTTGTGGTGACTCTGCCATGTCATCACCCTTCTTCATTGCAATTTGTTCTAAATTTTGAAAATATTCTTATTCTTCATCCCAATTATCACAAATTCTGAAACTCTGTCCTCAATATAACTAATTTATAGTTGTTCAAATGTAAAAATCTGAAAATCATCCGGAGGTCTCCTTTAAGTTATTCTTACTCACACTCTGAGGCACAGTCATGGCGTGAACTTTTTTTCTTCTTCTTACAAAGCCACGATAGATTCACGTCTAACGGTAAAACTATCTTATTGGGGGTATATTAGCGAGCGTCTATAGCCTCGTCAGCAAGGCGGGGAGATTAGTTTGCATACCAACGTGGTTTCTTTGATCGACAGTTTGAACGTTAGCACGGTCCCGCGTCAACGCAACCATCGTCCTATACCAGGAAAATTAGTCACGAAGCTAATTAGTCAAACAGCGGAGGGTGAGAACCTCTGCAGAGAAATTCAAGGCTTGTATCATCTCTTTGATGATGGAAAAAACTTATGATAATCAAGTATCTTATATACAACATAATATGATATTGTATGATACATACATTATATAAAACATATAATGCTTTTTTATTTTTAACTCTTTAGACATGTTAGATGCGTGTTTTTTTTTTTAAAGCTGAAACATTAACGAGTATTCTCTTTATAGTGAATCATAACAATCTTCAAATCTGGTTTCTCTTTTCTCTGTTTCTTTGTTTACTCATTTTTCTTGTTTATGTCCTTTCACTGTGCCTCGCGGGATTACACAGTCATCATAACTGTACTTAATTGTTCTCATTTAAATTCATAAGTTCGCTAATTCATTAATAATAAGTTTGGCAGTGGTTTCCATGTCTTTGAACTGAACAGCATCACCATTTGCA
Organism: Diadema antillarum; assembly: GCF_040938485.1. Taxonomy (NCBI): domain Eukaryota; kingdom Metazoa; phylum Echinodermata; class Echinoidea; order Diadematoida; family Diadematidae; genus Diadema; species Diadema antillarum. Next base: position 1,189,117 of record NW_027271313.1, on the reverse strand, counting down.
TCATGTTTGATTTATCTTGATAAGGTTATGTAGCAAAGAATTCTATACATCACCAGAGTATGAATATGAGGTTTGAAATAAAGTAACAACAAAACATAGTCACACTTGTTGACCTCTAAACTATGATAATTTATCGATGTTCTTAAACAACACGTGACATATTTCGTAATTACGTAATCGAGACAGGTCTAATTGTATGCCTTCCGGTAGCTAACCTCATCTTCTAAGCATAGTAACGACCCTGATGAAAACACCCAAACTTACAAACAACGTAATACTCAAGCGAGTAATGTCAGACAAATCAGATGTGGACATTCTTTGCGGTAATTGGCTTTTGTTTTGTCACGGTACTTTCTTTTTCCACGACTGACCACTAATGAAAATTATATCGGCACTGTTGCGAAGTTCACGGACATTCGGAAGACTCTTTAATTCCTGAAAGGGGTAATACACATTACATACAAAAAATAAAGCTTATCAATCCCAGCACAAGCGATAAATAATTGAATGGAAGGTATTGATCTGAATTTGATCAAACACATGGGACGAACTGTGGGAAAAGTATATCATTATTCTGTTTTTATTTGAATTTCGAGCACAATGATTTTGATAATCGGTATAGTGTGGACACAAAAACACACACACATGTAAAACACATCCATGTATATTCCAGTTGGATGTGAGGTGGGACCACTTCACCGGGTTAAAGAGCACTGCTCTTTGCGATGAATGAATGAAGCAGGATCTTTTACGTGCATGAGTTGCAACTCTCTCATACACGGGACCTCCATTTTATGTCATATATACATATATATATATATATATATATATATAACGAAGAATAAACCGGTAATGCAATATTTCGCCAATATAGAGTTTATTGAGCAACTCAAATTTTCGGTGGCTTCCATCCACCTTCTTCAGGAGTCTCGACGCGGGAAAAAAATTCCGCGTCGAGTAAAAAAAAATTCCGCGTCGGAAAAAAAATTCCGCGTCGAGACTCCTGAAGAAGGTGGATGGAAGCCACCGAAAATTTGAGTTGCTTAATAAACTCTATATTGGCGAAATATTGCATTACCGGTTTATTCTTCGTTAAATTGGAGCCAATACGTGAATTCGCAACATGTTTATATATATATATATATATATATATATATATATATATATATATATATATTTGTTTATTTATTTATTATAAGAATAATATACTATTTTATATGTTAAACAAGAGCGGTCCATTGTTTGATTGTTGCTTTTTTTTGGTATCACAATTTGAAACTTATCAAAAAGGAATGATAAGGATGCCAATATAAGATGTTAAACTTTTTTTTCAGCTGGATCAGGGGGCGGTTTTCCTATGTAGGCATGATCTATACTGTCACAATGATATCACTCATTGTCAATTTTTATATTTCATGTTTTTATCATTTAGCACTGCTGTGTTAGATACATTTTAAAACGTAACAGGGAGATTTAAAGATTGCCCCCATTCTCTCAATATTAGATAATTTCGTAGTTTATGTCGTTATGTAATGTAATGAAGCATATAGAGATTGTAACAGATTAAATGATATTTACTCTAAGTCGTCAAGAAAATACATAAGAACATGATTGTGTAACAGCAAATATGCAATGTACACCATAGGAAAGCATTGAAGAGTTCTGTTCTAGTGTCGGTTTAGTGTAGTTGCACTACTTAGGCAGTGATTTACATGATACATTTGACCTTTCATGAAATACGGATTAAAGGAACTACATTGTAACTTTTTAATGCAATAATTTTGCTTATCTGTACTCGTTTTATTTCATCACTTTTGATGCCCTAACACGATTTAGAGGGTAACATCAGTGTTCTAAAATAAGAAAACATTTAACAGTCGAAACGTTCATGCAGTGCCGTATAAAGCGCTTTCGTTCCTGTGCTCAGCATTGGCGGACGTCGCGCTGGTAAAATTAACGAAAACCCTTCCCCGTGACTGACGTCACGCCCGGTTGCCATGGTAGCCAAGTTGGAATTGTTTTAATTGGGCGTTACAGGAGGGCGTTGTTACCCCATTGGATTAGCGTGCCACAGTCGACTCACACTCACTCACCTAGCGTCACATGGGGCACGCCGTAAACCCTGCATAGGCTTTACGGCTACAGATGTACCGTCTATACATGCCGTACGGGATGCCATATCATGTCCTTCAAACCAGAGATGTTGTTGGTTGACGAACTGCCAACTCAATATTTTGCCTCTCTATAGGAAGATCTTTGCCTTTAAGTTCAAACTGACAACGTTTCATTTCCTCCATTTTGGCATCCCCTGAAATCCGATCAAATGTATTCAAGATGCAACTTTTCAAAGAGCGAAAGAGTGGAATAAACTAAACCTAAATTAGTTGGAAACAGAAAGCTGTTTCAGATGCAAGATTTTCTGGAGTTTTTTTTAAATTGCAAACTTGAGTAAAAACTTTACCGTGCATATTATATGTTTCAAAAAAGTCAATTTAGACGTAAGAATGATCAGTTTTCATTATCTATTTACGATAGTCTCCCATATAAGAGGTGAGGTTTTGATGGGGGACATACATACATGTTCATGTACGCCTTCGTGTCTATACAGCTGTATTTGTGTACACATGTACCTCTGCTTATCAGTATGTATGAATGTTTACTCGTGTGTTCCAAACTTTCTGCTCTCTCTTTCCCTCTTCCTCTCTTACTTTTTCTTTCCCCCCCCCCCCCCTCTCTCTCTCTCACTCTCTCTCAATCCCTCTCTTCCTCAAACTTTTTTTTCTATTTTACTTCCGTCAGTCTATTCATAACTTTTCTCTTACTCTCTCATTCAGCAAACACAAAATTGAAGAGTGACTCTGCTGATCAAGCTGCATATATAGGTGTGTGTATAACGTGTAAAGGGTGTCCAAGCACATTAGCCTGAAAAAAAAAAAAAACTTACCGTCATTTTAATGTGTCTCACAGTGTGTATCAAACTCCCTTTGTTCAATAAAGAGTAAAAAATTCGGTTCTGTTCAGCTAAACTCAACTCTCTTTATCCTTACAATGGTTAAATGATTTATGTCTTGTGTAGGGCAGTCAAAATAAATTGTAACAATTAGTATTACATTCGAACAATGATTATAAATGTGAAAAAGTATTCATAAAATGCACACTAAATTATTACAAGAATTATTACCATAAATGATTAGATCTGACAATTAATCATGTCATATTATGATATAAGAGGTGAATGCTTGGTATATAAACACATTGTGCTGTGTTTAAGTAGAATGAGGTAGAGGAACAGAGTATTCGCGAAAGTATTTACGAGTAAATTATCGTTTTTAGTCCCCGACTGAAGCATTTTATGTGCCCTGCGTAAATAATAAGATATGAAATGAAATGAGATGAAATGACAATCTGAGCACTTTCGCACAACCAAACAGTACACAAACATTGCATACACACAGATACACAACTTACAACAGTAACAACAGAAGAGAGTAAACTGCCTTGACTAGCCTCTCGAAGATTGAGTGATCATCTGTAACATTGTACTTTTAGAACATTATCAGGGTGGGATCGTTGGAAGGCTTGAGCGGAAGTCGTTCAAAGGACAATACTCATTCTTACCAGGAGTTCCGAGTGGCACGAAGTGATAATATTCAAGAACGGAAGCACATTCATTCAACAGTTGTTTCATCTGAGAAAGTGTGTATGGTTTTAAAATGGCGTCCGTGAAGCGACTATACACGCAGCGAAGGCCGCCAACGGGAGCGAGCAGTGCGACTTTGGATGGAACATAATACCCATAGTCCTTTCAATACTGAACATTAAAGGGATGATACAGCATTGGTGGAGATGAGAATTGGGCTTTTAACTTTTTTGCGCGACACCAAGAAAACACTTATGAAATAGTACAGAGCATACCATTTTAAGAGGAATTCACAGTTTATTTGATGAAAATCGGGTTTGAAATGACTGAAACATCCAAAAACAAAGTAAAACAAAGCGATCATAACAACAAATGGGTCCCACACTTTATTAAAATCGCTCTGTTTTGGATATCTCAGCCATTTCAAAACCAATTTTCATCAAATTCCTCATGGAATTACATGCTCTTTCACATTTCATAAGAGGTTTCTCATTATCTCACCAAAAAAATGTTAGAAACCTGAAATTAGGTCTCAACCAAAATTATACGATCCCTTTAAACTCTGCGTTACAATCAATTGATGTGTGAGACTAAATCAAGTAAGAAGTTCATTGTGTGATAACATCAGAGCGATAGTGTATCATAATGCTTTTAATTGATACAAAAGTTCAGTTTTCTAAGCGGAAGCAAAACAGGATGTCAAGGGTTGTGATGGTCACAGGGGAGTAGATACATCAGTTAGGGGTGACTGACCTTGAAAAGTATTTAAAAAATAAGTATTTCGCTCTTAACACTGCGACATGTCATTCATAAATTGGTTGTCTAAGTATAAGACATTTATTCATTTTTTTTTCTTCGGCGTTGGCATGGAGTCAAAGCAAAAGACCCACGTCATATTAAGGAACACATCAACTATCTGTCAGCAGAGATTTCTTTTTTTTTTCTTCCAATACTGTCATGTAGCCTATATGAAGACGCCATTTCCTTGCCGATAATAATTTCCCTCTGGCATGTTGTACTTAGTACTCATGGATTATTGCAACGTGCGTGTCTATGCGCAATATGCGCGTGTTTGTGAGCGGTGTACTGAACTGTGAATAAAAAATAATGATCAAAACATAAAATGTCTGTCACCGATTCTATAGCTTAAATGATAGCGTAAGATCCAATAACGAGCCACTCCTTCAAAAAAAAAAAACTTTTGAATTTCATAGTCTTCGCACATGCAGGTGACAGTGAACACAATAACATCATGTATTCAAAACGAACTCAAACATTTTGCCAATTTGAATGACACACACACACACACACACCACACACACACAAATAATTTATCAAATTTCATCATTTGATTTTGGACGATTAGTTTCAGATGCCCCTTGATGTAATGAGTTCTAGTACAATTAAAGCAATAATTAATGTTTCTTTCCTCATCACTATATTATCAATCATGCGGTTTTATATTATATTGATCTGTGTTTATGCATATAGCTGTTTTCGTCACTCACGTTCATTGCACAATGTGTTATTTAAAACACGCTCTGTATGTCCCTACAAGGGCTTACGTGTCCTGTTGTTGGAAGACAAACTGTTGCCATGACAGCACAGCTTATTTTGTAGATGAGTGAAAAATTTCACCTGTGATCCGTCACATGGTAGCACAACACGTATAAACGTGATATACTTGGAGTTGTTTTCGAAGCAATTTTGAAACAATGGCCGTAAAATTGCCAGTCATTTCTGGGGAATTCCCGCCAGAGTCGAACCGGCACGCGTGTTTGAATCTCCCGTATGACTGCGGGCCTAATTGTAAATGCAATTATTGCGTCGCTTTGTGTTTTTGTTATGTTCTGTTTTATGGCTTAATTTAGTTTGTCCTGTTCTTTTAACGTGCCACCAGATTCTTGTTCCTTTCGATGCGCCGTAAGCTAAAAACAATATCAACGTTATCTAATGAATTTAATTTGGTTTGTGTTGTCCTGTCTATTCTATTTCAAACTCATTCGCTTATCTTCCGGTCAAAACATTCCCAGTCATACAATGTTTATATACAATGTTTATATAGGGCGGTGAGTTGGCTCAGTCGGTAGCGCTGTACTATACTATCATAATTGTTTTCTAGTTTTGTCTTGTATTTGATGGTTTCACTGAAATGTATTTGCGGTAGTAACTTTATTCACTTTTACTGTGAATCATCTAATCTAATTCAGACGATCTCACAATCTTGAGCCCAATGCGCAGCTTGATTCATGATGATAGTTGCTATCAAATTTCAAAGTGAATCTGCCATAGCAACTAAGACATCAGCAGTATATTTGTGAAGTGATAGTAAGAACTCTAAAATCTAAAGTGGATTTACGCAGTCCCGTCGTATTGAGGATAGCGTTTGGTGACGCGCAGTCTATGGCACGCCATAGTGCGATCGTTTCGACCATCTTAATCTGATGATGGTCTGTATTGAAGCTTGTATGTATACATTCAAGGCGTGAGTCAGCGCGTAGAAATCTAGGAGGAAACTTTCAATCAGGGGCCAAGCGGAACCCGCTCCTTCCCTCCCCTGAGAACATGGCTGCTCTGCGTGTCTCATGCACCCCACCCGTCTTCACTTAAAGGACGAGTTGGTTCAAAGACACAAAGTTTTACCTTTGTTTGTTTGCATATTTGATTCATTTAATAGCGGATAAAAACCTAATTTCAGTTGTTTATGAGCTGATTTTCAGCAAGGCCGTAAACATTTGCAGCAAAACGAATATTTTACAAATGTTACAATGAAGGAAAAGAACTCAAAATGTATACAAAATGATAGCAGCATGAACAAATATCTACACAAGAAATCAAGATCAGAATCGAAGAAAATTAACTACATACAAAAATATACAAAAGTTAGAAAATATTCGATGATTTATCACAATGTGAATAAAAGTTAATAAGATTTTATAATATATTGGGATGAAGAACGAGATTTGTTCTAAACTTCATCCTATCAACAACACTCCTCCTACAGGAAAGGAAGAAACTGGTTGGTGAAGAGCAATCTGTGACAGAAAATTATATTGGCCGAAACTGAACACTTAGCTGAATTTTTATATCAAATTATGATCTTTCATAGAGCGTTTAGTTTTTTTCCACTTATGCAAACGTTTATGTGACGAAATCTGCTTAAAATGCACTTGTTTGATAACTATGATAAATGTTTTGTTAATCTCTTACAACTTCATATTGTCTCATTTTCTCTTCTTAGTTTATGTTATTCAATCTGATTATAATTGGTTGCATTATTTTGTATACCTCGTAGGACTTATAGTTCCAATTTTCTACAGATTACAGAAAACGTGCACTAAACGCTACATATAAAGCCTTTTAATCGGGAGCTGTAGTAGTAGTAGTATAGTAGTAGTAGTAGTAGTGTAGTAGTAGTAGTAGTAGTAGTAGTAGTAGTAGTAGTAGTAGTAGTAGTAGTAGTATATAGTAACACCATTAATGTTACAGGTATTATTGCTTCAAATCATCATTGTTATGATTTCGTATTGTCGCTATACTTTGAGTATCATCATTATCATCATTAATTGAGAAACAATCGTTGTTTGCTTTGTACTCATGTAAACACAATTAATTCCATTTTTTGAATTCTTATTTGAAATATTTGACCCTGTGACTCTGCAAATCTTATATCTTTGGAACATTATAGGTTTACCACAAAACGTCCTAGCTAATGAAAAATGTGTCCAAGAAAAACAAAATACTTGAAACTTGTGGTCTTCTAATCTTATTTAGAAATCGGGAATTACGCACAAATCGCGGTTTCGTTATATCCCCATCACAGCTTCTGCAAGACTATATACGAGTATTATATGACATAGAGACAAATCGTATTATGATTCACAGAAAAACTAAACTACAACTACATTGGTTTGTTGGGGGGGGGGGCGGGGTCTTACTTTGCACGATTTTCTCTCAAAAACCTTGCGCTCTAACTTGTAATCATAATTCCAAAAGGTGAACATTAAAAACTTCAAGATTCATATTCGGACTTTTCACTCGATGAATTGTTTTGTTGATTTATTATTAGATTAGCCATGACGCATTTATATACATATATATATATATATATATATATATATATACATATATATGCATTTATATGTATATTGGATTATTCGTAGTCATGTACTTAAACCGAAAGGTATTTTTGAAATAGGCTTAAGTATAGGTCAAACGCCAATGTGCCTGCGAGCCAAGAATAACTTTAACCGAAGTTTGGTGTGACCACTTCTTCCTGTGACGTCATAAGGAGCGTCTGTCTGTGGGATTCATGACAAGATACTTCACACGATCATGGTGTTTGTCTTTGTGAAAATAGCTCGGATTACTTCAGACAAAATTAACCAAAACAAATAATGAGTGAGATTTTATAGACTTTTGTGCTAGTTTTATAGGATCTGAATGTAATAGCAAGGTCACTGCACTATAAAAGTTTTACACGGACTTCCGGATTTCGAACTAATCTATGTACTGTGTACAATTAGCTTCAGATTTATCAAAATGAATTGTCTGCTCCTTTTGCGTCATGTTCTGCATATCACCTTGTATTCAAACAACATGATAAGTACGCAGAGATTGGATGGCGGGGGTGGGGCTGTATTAAGTGATCTCAAGGGGGACATTGAGTTAATACTATTGCAAAATGTGTTTACTGCAACTGACAGACATCTTAATCGTATATGGGCTATCTAAATCATGGACCCAATGGAAGAACAAAACGGTACATTAGATCTGAAAAGGGCTACTTGTATCCACCGTTGCAATTTACATAATTTGCTACATGTCAATTTACTTTTCATCATGCATTGATAATTCTCCTTTTAATAATGATAATGATAATAATAATAATAAAAGATAACATAGTGCGCAGCTACTATAATGATAACGCTACTGCATATTACAAATTAATAATCACGACATACATAATTCAAACAAAGAATGCATTGTTCAAAAGATGAGGGTTTTTTCCCCTTTGATTTATATGATAGTGAATTATGTCATGCCCAATATCATGCTATCTGCTGTTCGAGTATGATTTTACAGTTTCGGAAATAAAATCAAACAACAACACCTGTTTATTTGGGAATTTCAATAATAGACGCAATCAATCAAAGTCATTTGAAAGTCATGAACTTGACCTGATTCAGTATGCCTGAAATAAATTCAGAAACTTGCCTTATCTAATAAGATTTGTCATCGCGATATGATGAAATTTCAGGGTTTCCAGTAGTTGCCCAAGTAGGTCCTTGCGTGTATGATAACAATCATGCTCTTGCTTGAAAAATGTTTTTTCCTTGTTTTGCGGCAAGTCCGTGTGAACATTTTTTTTCTTCTTTTTTTTTTAGTAGGCAGGACTGACAGACTGTTGGGTGCAGTTGTTGTGCATTATGTGAACATTATCTCATTGAGCACGTGACTGTGTCGTTATGTACTATTAGTACCAGTTCGTAGGCTCCTTACAAGCCCGCATGAATATCGCAACTTCGCGGTGCGTTGCTATCACACCAACGTTTGGCATTGGTCAGGTTAAGTTTCATTATCACGACTGCAAGTGGCTCTGCAATTAATTACACATTTCGTCTGACGTTAGAACGCACCTCTAACATTTTTGCTGTACCTAGGACAAATCACCTAGGTATGTTTTTTTTTTCCTCTTTTTACTGCACTTTCACGTATCATACACGACCCTTGACAAGATAAGCTTTAGGAATTTAGCACATGATGAACGTCATGTAGCGTATATCCAAGCCTTCAGTCACATGACTTCGGATTGAAGTGTCGGGTTTTTTTTTTCTGATGGAGACATCAATTGCACCAACGTACATGCATTTCGTGTCTGACATCAATATTAAAGTTAGTCTCACAGTTTATCAATTTAATGACTTCATATTGCAATTTGTTCTTATAGATTAAAATCGAATTCTGACTACTTGGTGCATTGATCAATTAAGCCATTTCACTACCTTCTTAATTCTAACTACTAGTGTAAAGACATAATATCAACTGGACCAGAAACATTGAATTAAGTTTATGAGTTCGTACGTATTTCTCGCATAAAGGATATTTTTACCTTCATAAATGTCCCTGTTCATAAAACCTATAAAATGAAACCAGTGTTTCAATCTAACAATCCCGTTTTTATAGTGGAGTTGGCTTATCAAACGAAAGTTTATTGTTACCTTGCAAAGGTCTGCCAATCTGGCGCCAGCATGTGCCCTAATCAAGAACGCCATGAGACTTTCTTATATCAGAAGGACGTTGATATTTCTAAAATTATGCCTGTATTTTATCGTATATTGTGGTTCTAAATCACACGCTGTGCATTTATATTCTTGGAGAATGTGTACACATAATAAGGTGAAGCACGACGACGCATACTGTACTGACGATTGCATAAATTCTGTCAAGTGGTGGCAGCAGAGCACAAAAAAGTGGCGTCTAAGGACGCTGCGACACCGGTCACTCTTTGCTGCTGCTGCTGCTGCTGTTGCTGTTGTTGTTGTTGTTGTTGTTGTTGTTGTTGTTGTTGTTGTTGTTGTTGTTGTTGTTGTTGTTGTTGTTGTTGTTGTGTCCAAGGATTCTAGTGAACGGGGCACCATCAGCTCATTATGAACAGGAACTACAAAAGTCAAAAAGGACATCGTGCAAAGAGCTAGGCACTAGATGCTTGGTACCTCCTCGGTAGAAAACACTTTATACGAGAATGTTTTCATTTCAACAGCATTCATACTCATGGATCTTTAAATCTTAGACCTGAGGAATACCGTGCATATTTTTGTCGATATAGAAATTTGGAAACGTTATAGATAATCAAATTCATGTAGGCCTACATAGTATATCGACAAACATTTCCATAATCATATATATACGAAAAATACTGAGGAATAAAGGAGGTGGGTAAAATGCCACACATTTTAAAGGGGGTGGTTAGTAACTGATCAGTGGGAATCAGTGGGAATGCTGGAGGATGATTGTTCCAATCCTTGTGGGATTCATTTAAGAGTGATATCTATTGTTGTGTGAAAATTATTTGCTTCAGAATGGTTTCATATTCAATTAATGTGCAGTTCAATGTTTGCATGTTGTCGGGGCAATGATCATTAACGGGCCGTTAACGATCGCCCCGACATTGTATAGGCATGCTAACCTACAAACATTGAACTGCACATTACTTGAATATGAGACCATTCTGAAGCAATTTTCGCATAACAATAGATATGTAATGTACTCTTAAATGAATCCCACAAGGATTGGAACAATCATCCCCCAGCATTCCCACTGATTTCCACTGATCAGTTACTAGCCATCCCCTTTAAGCAGAGTTAGTGATTGATACTGGTCGTCTTTCTTGGAACCATAAAATTCATTCCAGTTTATTGATAAATTTTGTCTTCTCTTAGCGTCGTCATGTCATGATACTTTCACCAAAATAAATGCTCGCAAATTTGGGAAAGAGCTTTTGGTATGCAGAAATCATATGTCATGTTATGATATTACAACAGAATAAACAATTGAAACATTAAAACTGAATACTTTTTTTTAACGTATTTACACATTATTAACTTATGATGATATATAAAATATAAAATCCATCCGGATAAGCTTTATTGGATTCTACACAAAACATTCTGATTTAACCTGGTTAATTTGCATAGGGAACACAAAATTATGACACACCTACAGCTAATCAAATAAAACAGATCATAAAGATACAACGATAGATATAGATAGAGAAAAAGGAGAGAAATATATAGTACACATATAATTCATTTGTGATTGACTGATTGGTTGATTGATCTGTTGCCTTGCTTGATTGATTGAATGACATACAAGGGGCATACAGTGACAAATTTGAATCGAAAATTGTTTTTGGAACAGTCTCAAGCAACATCTGTCATTTTCGAAGTGATATCAATTAGTGACCTAATGAGCCCCCAGTTGATCAGCCCAGGGAGGTCACCTCACAGAACTCTTACAAGAGTTCTGTGGGTCACCTCCCTGATCAGCCCACAGAACTACATCAGCCACAGTTGTGCGCTTTCTGCATATGCAGCCGTAGAGAGCGTTCTAACGCGTACCCTGACGTGACTCCATTGATTAAAGGACCAAGGCAAGTCAGTTCGGGAAACCCACTCACAAGGGGGGCCCCTCCTTATAAGTAACCCGTCCCCCTTATAAGTAACCCCGTCCCCCTTATAAGTAACCCCCGGGGCACCCCTTATAAGGAGTCTCCACGCTTTTTTGCAATGCAACGCGAAAATGAAAGGACTGCGGCAATTCGCTTGATTATGTCCATAAAGCTTCACAAGTTTCCTAGTTACTCACGAAATTTGAGCAAAATCGGTTTGAGGCATCATATCTAAAATCATGGATTTAAATGCGATGTCAAACGACCCATGCGAATGCTGAAATGCGAGCGATTACCGGCGTGAGTGTCGCCAGGCGCGGCGGCGCGGCAATGCTTGAGTGCAGACGTGGCGACTGAGTACGTACTCAGTCGCCACGTCTGCACTCAAGCATTGCCGCGCCGCCGCGCCTGGCGACACTCACGCCAGTAATCGCTCGCATTTCAGCATTCGCATGGGTCGTTTGACATCGCATTTAAATCCATGATTTTAGATATGATGCCTCAAACCGATTTTGCTCAAATTTCGTGAGTAACTAGGAAACTTGTGAAGCTTTATGGACATAATCAAGCGAATTGCCGCAGTCCTTTCATTTTCGCGTTGCATTGCAAAAAAGCGTGGAGACTCCTTATAAGGGGTGCCCCGGGGGTTACTTATAAGGGGGACGGGGTTACTTATAAGGGGGACGGGTTACTTATAAGGAGGGGCCCCCCTTGTGAGTGGGTTTCCCGAACTGAAGTAAGTTATCGTATGGGGTGGTGTATGTTGGTGACTCTCACGTGTGATTGGAAAGGTGTCCGAAATGGCGAAGATCACCCGCCTTTTCGTCTTACTGTCTTGGTTCTTAGCATCTCTTTCGCTCCTGATAGAGGCGCAGGACTTCGTTACATGTGGAGGATTCATCAAATCTGAGATACAAATCAATTTTGCAAAGATTGAGGTTTGTTCTTGTCACACTAAAACCTTTGGCGACATACTATAGTCCCATCAACTTGATTTCGTGTGATTGTTGTTAGTGGCCTAATTGTAGGCATGTCCATGGTAGTGTAATGTTGCTGTTGTTGACTTGATTGAGTCTTCCCATGATGGTATCATGTAGATCTACATGTCAGGGCTGCTGCCAACTCTCACTCATTGAGAGTGAGACTCACTCATTATGGTCCTTTCTCACTCTAAAACTTTATTTCATTTGCATGTTGCTCATTTTGGACGGTGTTGTGGTCGAATTATTGCATATTGGCGGTGTAGGTATTATGGTACGGGCCTATAATGTAATACCTAACAATTACTCACCGAGTGGCTAACGGGACTTGAAGCTGAAGGCACCACCAGCAGGAATGGTAGGCGACCGTATCAGTAGTGGAATGCACTAGGGCACCAGAAGAGGTGTATAGTGTTCTTGTAGGTTGTATTGCACTTCCCGAAATAATATGAAATGATATGGACTAACTCCGAATGCACTTTGGGTGTCCGAAGACGACAGTGTCCCATAGGAATATGTACAAAAGATCCAGCGGCAGCGTGGAGTATCCTCCGAGTGCCGCGGCTAGCACAAGCGAGGGTAGAGTCGATCCACCGCTGGAGCGCTGGATGGAAGAACTGCACGGTCCCTTGCTGGTTGTGGCAGAGTCTGCACACCACAGGCCGCACGCTAGCAGGACCGAAGCAGCGATGTGATGGGACGCAGATCGAGTTGAATGCAGCGATGTAACGAGGCGCCGATCACGTTCAGATCGCGTTGAATGCAGCGATGTAACGAGGCGCCGATCGCGTTGAATGTAGCGATGTAAAGATCCCCATGTTGGAGTGTAGCCTGAAGAAAGGGCGAGCCGCGATGTGAAAAGCAGCGAATGCCGCGAAGTACAAAATCCGGGAAAGTGTGCGTATCCGTATCGAGTACAATCCGTATAAAATGACAGTCCACGGCGCGAGGTATCGTCAGCGCGAGAAGACGTGGGAAGTACATACGGACGTAGTATGCGGACGTGAGTGACTCCAACGATTAGAACGTGCTCTCAGGATGAAAGCTAATCGTGAAGTGAGGAAGCGTGGAAAATGAAACAGCGTGGTCGGAGAAAACGTGTCACGGACAGGAGCTTTGAGAGTGGTAATTGGCTGGTGAAGGTGTACAGCTCGCCACTAATTGGTAGCTTGTTTCCGTGACAGCAAAACAAGAGGTGTGTTTATGAAAATCCGACTACTGTTGGAATGTGAAATACGCGTACCTCGGCTCGATAACAAAGGCGAAGAATGTAGTGCGCACCTGTCGTGTGCCGGCGCACAAAGAAAGTTCGCGTGGATGTTGACAGAATGCTGGGTTGTCAGACAGCATAATTGACAGCAGCCAGACAGTAAAGAATACAGAGATATTGGAAACCGCTACAGCGGCTTGCGTTACTGCTTTTTAGAGCCCCCCCCCGATTTCTTCTTGATCAATTGTTGATATTCCTCATTTACAGAGTGGCATATAAAATTTAGTTTGGCACACATGATGTTCATCATGCGCTTTCATGTATGCAGCTAGCATGCATAGCTGCTCTGACCTGGTGCGCCAACGAAAAGTGACTGCTACAGACGGGTACTGATGCGGAGAAATTTGCCAAAATCTTGTCTGATAAGTTCCAATTTTTATGCAGAATTCAAATAGTATGCTTGACCATGGCAGAAAAAAAAAATTATTTAAACAGCAAAAAAAAAAAAAATCATTAAAATCTCATTTTAAGACTGCTCTCTGCTGCTGATTGTGAGATAAATGTATAATTTAACAGAATTGATAATTTAAAACAAAAACAAAAACGTAAATTGGCTTGGCAGTGATACAATGAAAGTGATCAAATTTAACAACTTTCCTGTGTGTACAGATCCACTGCCATGCTAACGACAATAAGTGAAATCTCTGTTCTGGAAAAATCTACAGTTGGAGTGATGTGACCAGATTACATTACTGAAGAAACGATATTTTTCCACCCATGTCATAGCTTGCTGTGCAACACAGTGCAGAATTTCTGGCAAGCTGGGTGTGCAAAATAAATGAACCTGTAAGCAAGTGTCAGATGGCGCCAGTTGGTGATGGCTATTACTATTAGTATCACTAGACCCCATTTCGTATTAATCTAGTTAGGGGGAAAAAAGCTGGAAAATGCTTCAAACTTCGTATTCCTTTCTCCTTTGAAATAGGCATGTTAGCCTCTAAGGCTTGCACAATGAAATTTAACCTGCTAAATTGGTGGTTGTTTGTGTGTGTCTTTTAACCCATTGAGGACGGGCTCATTTTGCGACAACATGCATTTCCCATAGACACTTGCCCGAGTATACTCGGAACTTGTTCTCAACGGGTTGATACTAATAGGCATACACAACACATTAATGTCACAGATACAAGTATGAAATCATATTGCTTTCTACCAGTTCTACTTTACTCTGCGCGCAACGGGTTATGTAGTGTATCAATCTGAATTTTTTATATTCATTAGCTGTTGTGGAAGACATCTGTAAGCATTTTAATCTGCACTGTACACAAGCACATCTTGCGAACAGTGTGATGCTACACTACCTAGAGGTGGGCTGTACAAAACAGGGAGAAGAAGAAGTACTGCAGAGTATATGAGAACTAATAGGTCTATA
Source organism: Diadema antillarum (assembly GCF_040938485.1). Taxonomy (NCBI): domain Eukaryota; kingdom Metazoa; phylum Echinodermata; class Echinoidea; order Diadematoida; family Diadematidae; genus Diadema; species Diadema antillarum. The sequence continues at coordinate 1,173,685 of NW_027271313.1, read as the reverse complement.
ACTGAAAATAACTACAGTGACTCAGATTTCACATTTGAAAAAAAAAGAAGAAAAATGTTGGCAAAAGTTTCCTTCTACCTTGACTGACCTGCTAAAATTGTGTGTAGCTGTACTTAAAGAAGACAGAGTGAATGAACAAAATATAAAGATATATTTGTTTAAGCTCATGACTAGGTACTGGAGTTGGGAAAATGCTTGAGAGATATTTTAGGAGTAAAATAATAGATTCTATATTATGACTTCTGATAAAGCATGTATATAATGTAAAACCATATTTTTTGCTCGATTTCCATATGATGATTGCATGCAGGTGAAGCTTTACACGAAACAGGGTGCCTTGAAATATCAGACTGACTGCGCCCCTAATAATGGCTACTTCATGATTCCGGTCTACGATAAGGGTGACTTTGTGCTCAAGTTGGAACCACCTGCTGGATGGAGCTTTGGTAAGAAGGAGACTGTCAAATTCTACCCTAACTCGGGCATTCATACTTCTTATCCCAAGGATATTGTAGGCATCGTGTTGAAAATTGCCTTTCCTTTTGTAAACCTCAAGCTTCTTTTCACATTAGCAAAAACCAGAAGAATTTGTGTGGATGTATAGATCATATGTGGCATTGTTTTGACAAAATAATATTGAGATGAATTTGAGACAGTCCAGTGTTGCAGGCTTGAGATTTATTTATAAGCATACAGCTCTTTATGCCATGTATTCTCCTAAGTTTTATTTTACAAAAAGTTTAAGTCCACTGATATATAATGTATTTTTCAATGCAATGAGATAATGCCTCCCATAACACAAGTTATGTAATGTACATTGTATATGCACTCCAAAGTGGAAATAGAGGAGCATTGCTTTGCAAAAAAATATTTACTTTTCCATGGTTCTTGATTGTGAAGAACCATTCATTAACTTGTCTCATAAGTCCTACTTTGTGAAATAGTGCATGTGGTGTATACAGTATCTTCCTTCATGTATACGTCGATAGTACTGTAAAACATCATATATTCGCGGCATGAAATTTTCGCGAATTGGAGCTGACAACCTTTTTCGTGGCATGAAGTTTTCGGGAAGTGCCACTGGCATTCAATGCATACAGTGTAAACAAGAACTTTCGCGTGCATTTTAATTTCGCGAATCTTGGCGCTAGCGAAATTCGCGAAATTAAAGTGCACGCGAAAATTCCTCGTTTTACAGTATTTCACACACTCTATATTTTACTTAATTTATTTTATCTAATCTGTTTATTAAATGGCAGCAATGAATGTTAAAAGCAGCCATCACTGTTCTGCATATTTGTAGTTACAGTGGAATCCTGACTGTGAATTTTCTTGTTGTGCTCTACAGACCCCATGAGTGTGGATCTGAGAGTGGACGGTGAGACTGACCCTTGTAGTCAGAGTAAAGACATCAACTTCTTCTTCCGGGGATATATGGTATCAGGAAAGGTGAGCTGGAGATCCCTCCACAAACTCCTCTGCACTTGATCTGACTGTTTTGTGGGTTTTCTTTTGTCTGTCTTTCCAGTCATGTAAAGTATGATGAAAAGAAAAGATTGCCACCTACCAGTTCAGACAAATAAGTGTATTTCTGTCAACCAATACAGAATAGAATGTAGACTGAAAGCATACACTGAACATTTGAAATATTCAGCTTCCTCTGTCTTCATGAATGAATGTTACATCTTGTGTTCATTGCCATTATTCTTTGTTTTCCTGTTTATATTCTGTCATTGTGTGTTTGTAAGATATTTGATGTTCTCTTCCATAAAGCTTAAGAGCTATTTGAAAAGCCCATCAAGTGTTGTGCTGTCTTCCACAAGAGAAAAAAAAAATGTAAATTTCCTTCATATCAAGTGAATGACTGTTACACCCTCACTCTGCCAAAGCAGAGCATTTGATAGTTTATTGCAAGTGATTGATAAGTTGCCCTTCAGCAACGTAAATAAACACTGATTGTTCAGTGTTTTAGAATTAGCCATGATAAAAAATCATGGGCATACATACTTGGGTTAGCCTTGAAACCATCAACATCCTGATCGCTAGACAGGCTTCATATCCACTAGACTACCAAGTTTCCACTGAATGATGGTTCTGACCCCTCATAGTAGCAGGTTCTGCTACTGGCTACTTAGAAAACACTGAATAATAGATGTTTGTTTATGTCGATGAAGGGCAATTTGTCAATCAGGTGCAAGGAAAACAACTTGATGCAAGGCTAGCATTCATTAATTTTGAATTTAACAGTTTTATGAAATGTTCCTCGTCACACAAATAATCTTGTTCTTGAAAGGTCTTGAGCAAAGGCCAGACAGAGGGCCCAGAAGGAGTTCTAATCTCACTGAAGTCAAAGGGAAACAAAGATGCAGCTGCCATTGAAACAAGGACAAAACAAGGAGGAGTGTAAGTGTTAAAATTGTTCTTCATAAACATCTTCACATTGTAAGTCAAGACAGAGTCAAGAAAATAAAATAACATCGGCTTTTTCATTCCTCACTTTCAAATAAAAGTATTCTTTGTTATAGGCAATTGAGAATTCATGGAGAGCTTTTCTTTATGACGCAAGCGTACACTCATGTATGCTCCAGAATTTGATGTTTCTTGTAGTGCACTGGCCTAACCTTTCATCATTTTGAGTGCAAACATGGAAGAACTAATATGACTTGTGGCGTTCCACCTCTTGAATGACTATTCTACCCCCATTCTGTCATTTTTAAAAATGTACACGTTTTTGGTTCCTCTGCATTAGTTGTAGGTTTGTTGTTGTTTTTCTCACACTAATAATGTTTTGATATGGGTTGCATCTTATCCACCTTTGAGGCTGTGTTCATTTTCAGAGGAGTAAAATGTTTCACAGTGATATTAACAATATGACAATATCACGCCAACAGGTACAGTATACCAAATGTTCTACCCGGAGACTTTGTCATCACAGCGTCACATCCAAGCTGGACCTTTCAACAGGTGCAGTATTCAGCATTCATTGTAAAACTGTTGCCATGGTAATTGCAACATCTACTTACAAGTAATGTCGCAGGGCTTTTACTCTCAAGAAATTTCGACATTAGCCTCGGACTCCAATTTGAATACCAATCCAATCCCAATTTTCCGAAATACATATTGATAACCTTCGCTGAAGGATTGTATGACTGGAGGCCCTAGTCTCTGTGCACTTGTAAATTATTTTCTTAGATGAGTGTTGTCCTTAGAAGGATATACTCATTCATAAGTAAATGCTCTTGACAAATGTCTGAATGTACTGACTAAAACATGAAATATCTAGGTCCTGTCCAGAACAATATATACATGTACCTTTTTTGGTGAATCTGAAAAGAGATGATACAGTGCACTCCTGTTACAATGAACACGGTTATAACGAAATTTCGTTATAACGAAGTAAAACTTCTGGTCCCAAAATTATCGCCATTAAAGCCTATGGTATAAAATTCGCCTATAATGAACACGGTTATAGCGAATTTTTCGTTACAACGAAGTCTTTTCCGAGCGCCACTGACAAAGAAAAACAAAAGAAATGTGCTCCGTTATAACGAAATTCGGATCGCTTTCAAAAATATGTAGCGGAAAAAGCATTTATAGCGTCTCTGCATGGGCAAACGCTTCCCATCACTGTGTGTTCACTCCATGTGTCACGCACAGTTTCGGAGGGGAACTTGCGTTATTGTAATACAATAATCTGAAATTAAATAAGGTTCGTTTTATTGTTTCGAAGGTTCTTTATTACAAAACACACAGATTCTGATACAAATAAAATGTCTGTTAGTACGGAATGAAATTACAAACATTTTCGTGTTATTCCCAAGGTTCGTTATTAATAAGGTTCGTTAATCTGACAATGAAATAGGGTTCTTATTAATACTGTTCATTAGTCCGAAAATGATAGGAATTCCAAACATTCGTTAATTGGAACATTTTTTTAAAAAAAATTTCGTTACTCCAAAAGTGAAAAAGATGAGTCCACTAACAAAACTTAGGAATTGCAAACCTTATAATCATCTTAAGATAACAGAACCTTCAAAATAACTAACCTTTCTTATTATACCCCCGCCAAACGAAGTTTGAAGGGGGTATATAGGAATCAGCGGACGGTCGGGCGGTCGGGCGGTCGGTCCATTGCAAATCTTGCGTCGCGAACTACTTCCTCAGTTTTCAACCGATTCCCATAAAACTTGGCACAGATGTGTGCCTTGGGTTGTAGATGTGCAAGACATATTTTTTGACAGTACCCAATAGTACGTTGCCATGGTAACGGCATATTATGGGCAAAAATGGGTACAAATCTTGCGTCGCGAACTCCTCCCACAGTTTTTGATCAATTTTTATGAAATTAGGTACAGATGTTCATCTGAATATGTTAATGTGCAAGACACATATTTCCGCAGTGGCAAAAAGTGCGTTGCCATGGTAACGGCATGTTATTGGTAAAATATAGGGCAAAATGCTTCATGGCAAAACTGCTTCATCAGTGTTCTTCCAATTCTCATGGAATTCATATTGAATGTTTGTCTTAGGATATAGGTCAGCATGACACATTTCTTGACAGTGACAAAAAGTATGTTGCCATGGTAACAGCACACATATTATGAGCCAAAATGATGGAAAATTTTGTGTTGCAAACTACTTCCTCAGTTTTTGCCCAATTTCCATGAAACTTGGTACAGATGTGTGCCTTTGGTTGTAGATGTGCAAGACGCATTTTTCGACAGTACCCGAAAGTACGTTGCCATGGTAACGGCATATTAATGGCAGAAGATCAAGGAAAGATCTTGCGGATTTAACTACTTCCTCAGTTTTTTGACCAAAGCTTATGAAATGTTGTTTTGACCAAAGCTTATGAAATGTTGTTTGGCGGGGGTATAACCAGTCGCTGTAGCGACATTTTTTTTTTATTAACAAACCTTCTTCGGAATAACAAACCTTATTTCATTTCCAGATAAAAAAGAACCTTCGGAACAACGAACTTTCGAAATAGTGAACCTTTATAATTTTTGATTTACAAACCTTCGGAATGACGAACCTCATTTTATTTTCCGATCAACGAATCTTCGGAAAACGAACAAAATGTATTTATATCTAAATTATGAACTTACGGAGTAACTAATCTTCGGAAGAGCGAAGCTTCAAATGAATAAATCTTTGGAATCCCGGGAATGGCGGAACTTCGGAATGAGGAGCCTTCGGAGTAACGAACTTCAGTAAGAAACGAACGTTTTGAATAGCGAACTGTAACCAAATCCTAAACCGTCATTTTCTATACCTGTGTGACAATACAAACAACTTTATGCTCTCTTTTGTATGTAATATTCAAACGGAATTAGAAAGGCACTATCTCATTTCACATAGCTTTCTAGTGTATGATGAGTATTCAACAAACATAATGATATGCATGGTTTCCTTGTTTTCGTTATATATTGTATTTGTTCGGTTGTAACAAAATTTCGTTATAACGAAAGAAAACTGCCAGTCCCGAGCATTTCGTTATGACGGGAGTGCACTGTATGTACAAGCAACCAACAAAATTTTCATCCTCCCCTTTATCGAACCGAATTAGCCAAGTCAACAATTTTTTATCAAGGTCCCATTTTGTGGAATACTTTACCAAAAGAACTGAAAACCTACAAATCATTACAGCAGTTCAGAAACAATTTTAGAGGCACTTTCCGTATGTAATAGCAACATGGTTTTGTATATTCTGCCAGTATTTTACTCTCTTCTTTTTCCTTCATCATCCTGCTTTGATTGTGCACCATTTGTGTTCTATATATTTTGTATCTATATATTGTAAGTTGAGAAAGTCTTGTATTTACTATGGGGCCTATTCCCAACAAGCCTGAAAGGCTTTAATTGGTCCCCCACAATGAATATGTTTATACTATGACTTGAAATGTAATGATTGTTGTTTTTAATGTGGAAATAAATGAAATGAAATGAATGAATGAATGAATGAATGATATAAAGGCAGGTGAAAGCAGCATGATTGTACAGTACGTGTACTCCTTCATATAGAAAGAAACCATGACCAACAGATCTTTAGACATATAGATATGCTTTAATTTTCAAAGAGTCATGGCATTAGCATGTGCCTGATCCCTTACATCAAAGGCATGTTGCAAGTAAGTGAGTGATTTCATGTCATAATACCATTTTTGATCGGAATTGTTAACTTCTACTGAGAATATTGCATGGTCAATACACTAGCCTTGTTGATAGTCAGCGATACTATTTACATCAGTGAGATATTGGGAAGGAAGTGAGATGTTCGGAAGGAAAGTATATTCCAGAGTGTAAGTAATCTGTGATTGATTTCATGGCCTTTGTCGTTGCAGTCTCCCACTTTCGGTCACTGCTATTTATGATGTAAACCTCATTTCACTGAATAGACAACAACAACAAATTTAAGGAAATGTTTGAGGGATTACACCTGTATGCACCACAGTGATTGTGTGTATCATTATAATGAATTGCAGTACCGGTAGTCTTCAGATTACATTTGCTATTAAAACTCTCTTTAAGCATTGCCAGTGTTAGTAGTGAATTGTCTCTTTCACCTAAATGTCTGGCTGTCTAAATCAGGCGAGCGTTGAACACACCGTCACCAAGGATACGGCCACTGTGGAGTCCCCCATCTTTGTTTCGGGCTACGACGTCCGGGGCAAAGTGATGAGCGAAGGCGAAACGATCAAAGATGTCTATTTCATCCTCTTCTCAGACACAGTCAAGGCAAAGGTGGGTCTGACTCTGTCTAGAGTTTGTTTCTTGAAATTTGTGTGTACAGTACATTGATATCAGGCTGGATTTTTATTAGGGAGCTTTAGATTTTGACACGCGGACGTTTGAGCCGACGCTTGCGCTGGACGTTCTCCTCTCCCTGCGTCGTGTGGAAAAGTAGCTTTAGATTACGCTGGGACGCAACGTATAAAAAATAAAATCGCGCCCCCATATGATCAGTGCATGAAGAAGCTCTCTACGTCGCAAACTGTGCGGACGTGAAAATAGCCCAGTACGCGTAGTAAACAACTCAGGCGACGCAAGCTAAAAATAGATTGACTTTACGCGTGCTACTGCGCAAGCTCAGATCATGTTTTTTTCCTTTGAACGTCTGCACGTCTAAAATCTAAAGCTCTCTATTCTCTCTCTAGACCTTGTCATGCTCCAACTGGTCAATTATTCCTTTCTGCTCTCATGCAGTTGGTTTTTTTATTACTTATATGAATATCTTGTAGTGTAGATAGCATGATATATACACTTCTTCCTTCTCATGCAGAGTAAAAACAGAAAGCAGTGTTTATGCTTCCACATCCAAAAGGATAGGGAGGCATTGTGTATTGGATTATGTGGCAGCTACAGTGTAGCAAAGAAGGAATGATACAGAAGTGACATAAACATCAGTTTACAGGGTTGAAGTTTCCAAAGCATGCCATATTAGAGTATATACCAGTATCAGTTGTACATAGATATTTCTATTGTACCCTCATAATTGGTACCACATTTGAAGTGTTTAATTTGCCTTGATTTATGAGCATGATTTCACCCCTTAATCTGAGATGCTTTTCTCCTGTAATATTTCTTGCTCTGTGTTGTTGCTCTTTGAAGTGGTGTAAAAACTAAATTTGTTCCCACTCTCAGGACGTGCAATGTGAGAAGACTGGTGTGACAGGCTACCAATCACAGGACAAGTCCCCTTTGTGTCATGTCCAGTCTGATGCCAATGGTCAGTTTGTGTTCCCTGGTCTGGCCAGTGGAACCTATGACGTGGTAAGCCCTTGTGTGTGGTTGTGCCAGAATTGACTCTCTATCTTCAGGCTGAAAAGAGACTAATGTATGGTTTACTCAAACTCATGGTACAGTATTTTTACCGTTTTGTGTGAGGGAAAAAAGAAAAAGACAAGGAAAGAAGATGTATGGAGCAGTGTTTTGTGTGAATATTCTAAGGGGAATGGAAAACTCCACTAAACAACAGCAACAACAACATACTTGTGATGGTGTCATGGCATTATGGATTATTTGAAAATTATGGTCTTGTGAATGAGATAAGATGTTAGAGGAGGACTTATTACTTCAGATTACTTGATTTCAAATTATAATATTGTAGTTATTTACAGTCTTTATAGTCTGTTGCAGCAGACACATGTGTGAGACAAATACTGATGAATGTGGATTTCTTAACATGATTTTTTTTTTTGCCCAGTTCCTTGAGGTAAATTTCATTATGTTCATTTCCCTTACTTTTAAAACATCAATTATTCTAAAAGGAATTTGCATTGACAACATAAATGAAATGTTTGCTCTTTCTTTGGTTAAAAAAAGAAAAAGAAAAGATTATGGATTGATATCTTATTGTGTGACAAAGATTAAACATGACAAAATATTTCATGTTATGCTAAGTGAGTTTGTTATAACATTAACAGTGTCTAAACTTGCTTTTCTTCCTTAGGGTAACCATAGCAACATTAAAAGCAAAACAGAAATAAAGGCATGAAATATATTGGATTTTCACCAGAATGAATACAGCTTGTACATATATGAGGATAGAAAGTGACCCTGACACTGTCAAGTAAACTTTGCTGTGTGGATAATCAGCCATCATTTGGCAGAATGCTAAACACAATTTTGGGACCTTCTTGTTCTAGGTTCCTTTCTACAAGGGAGAGCACACCACGTTTGATGTCGTACCACCGTCCCTGCAGTTCACCGTGACACACAACACTCTAAACTTGCCAGTGAGTGTTTGGGATTTATTAACATGTTTCAAGTTAGCATGCGATTGTCACTTCATTAGTTACTTTAACGTCTATGGGTGTTTCGTTGTTGATTCAAGCTAAATGGTGTAAACACACCAAGTATCCATGAGGAATTCAGTCGCCACTAACGTACAGGCTTTTATTTAGTGATTGAGTGTTGCAGACTAATTCTTAAAACTAGAAATACCTTACACAGACACACAATTGGACTGATTTGTCAATAGCATTGTTTATACAGAACACTAGAATGCCATATTACAATGGCATTCCAAGAGAACCTCAATTAATCCTGTTGAACGTATGTGAGTAATTTTGTTTGCATAGAACTCAAGTGCTTTGTTAATGATTTTTTTCTTGATATTTCTTATACTCAACTTTTATTCCTCAAGGTACATGTAGCTGATCCTTGTCTGTGATGTTCTCAGACAGTTGTCTAGTGGGTTCATTCAACCATGTTCATGTGATTATACTTGGTCATTTTTATTTAATCTCTACAAACACAGAATAATGTCATCAATTCATACATGATTGATTTTTGTATGAATGCTTTTCAAGTCATTTCCATGCCATCAGCTTATTTGTGGATATGATGAGAACAAACTTTGTTTTTCTTCTCTTCTATCGGCAGACTTTATTTCAGGTAGCAGGCTTTTCTGTCATCGGCCATGTTCTGGAAGCAGCAGGGGTGAGTCACACTCGGATTTGATGTGATAAAGAATAACCAATCATATCTCCTTTTCAGGATAATGTTTTGTCAGGCTTCAGGTGGCAAGATCCTTTTTTTCACAGGCAGTAAGGGAGTTTGAAAAAGAATTATACTTTCAGATGACCTTCTAACTTTTCACTGGAATGTAAATTCTGCCAAAATAACTGCACACAAGTAAATCACCTTGAAATGGTCATAGACATTAACAATTTTCATGTGAAATGGTGATTGTGCAAATGATGATAATAATGAAATGAGAACAGTTCCAAAATGGCAAAAAAAAAGAAAAAAAAATAATAATAAAAATGCGTGCTTTCAACATTCAAGAGTGGATCTCCAGGATATTGTGGTCTGGTATGATGGAGCTGGTTACTGTGACACATGAGTTCTGTTGATTGGTCGGTAAAAGGGACAAAGAAAGTTGTGATATCTTTTGTGTTATCAGTGCATGTATAAGATTTCTTTCACCATTCGTATTTTGCCCCCAACAACATATTTAATTCTGAACATCTACAGGGCAAGGGAGTTGAAGGGGCAAAGGTCAAGATACAAGGCAAGGCGGAAGTCATGACCAAAGAAGATGGCACCTTCCAGCTGGAGAAGATTAAGTCTGGCACATACACTCTGCAAGTCAGCAAGGAGCACATGACCTTTGACCCCCTGAGTGTAAAGGTCACACCCAATACACCAAAGCTTCCTGACATTGTGGCATCAAAGTAAGCCAGTGCCTTGGATTTCCTTTACAGTAAAACTGATGTAGCCATCAATGAATTACACTCATTTATATGCCAGAAGTATAAATGTATTACAGCAGATAATGTTTATACATGTATGTCTTACATGTAGTGTATCAGTATTACAATATCAGTGATTTACCATACTGCAAATTCACAAATTTTCTAGATACATTCCTTTTTTCACATTTCGTGCTATTTTTGGCTAGCGCAAATTCTAAAACTGCAGTGCGTAATGCTTATGCGCTTGCCAATGCGTATGGGAGCCCCCATGTGCAGAGTTTGCCCCCCAGCATGACTTAATTATGTCATTGGAACCGTGTCTATCCAGTGACACAACATTTGCTCCTGCGACAATTGCTCCAGTCTTATTTTCTCCAAGGATTAAGGGTTAGGGTTGTGATAGGGTTTTAGGTTTAGTTTGATATGAAGACTAGGATTAGGGATAGAGTTACGTTTGTGGGTAGAATTTATGATTGGCTTAGTGTGCAGAAATTTCATGGGAGCAATTGTCGCAGGAGCAAATTTCATGGAACTTGTCTATCCATACTTGCCTTTGCTGTTAAAGTGATATAGATTGGTCTCCATTTTTCAAAGTGTGCTCACCACCGATGCCCATATCATGTTGGTTTACAGATTCAGTCTCTGTGGGCGCGTGGAGACCTCAGCTGGCGGGTACCGTAAAGTCTCCCTGTCCAAAGAGGGTGACAAACAGCCCGAGACTGCCACCACTGACGACGATGGAGCGTTCTGCTTTAGCGTCGCACCTGGTTCTTATGTCATGAAGGTAAAACGCCGCAAGATCTTTTTAGAGATGATACTCACTGTTGCACAGCAAGTTATGGGAGCTTCTTTTGTGATGAATTTTGCAAGTTTTTTCGCAATCCTATGTGATGTGAAGTCACAAACATCCAGCCAAAATAATCAAGCCCTTGCTGCAAACTATGTATTCATGAGTGAAACTACCAACAAATATGTTAGTGAGTGGGACTAGGTGCTTTGAGTGACCTTGTTTCTTGTCAGTAGCAAAGAAAACTTCAAATTCAAAAATTTTGCTCTTAAACTTTAGCCCCAAGGTGCTTGTCTTCTAAATCACACACCCTTCGTTCACACCAGGTTCGACATCTCTTTAAAACCATAATGTTGATGCTGAAAGGGACTTCTTCCAGTGTATTCAAGAAAGTAATCGGGTCTGAGAATTTAATTTGGAGGGGAGAGTGACCTTGGGTTCGTAAGTGATAGCACCCAGCTGTATTTAATGTGCACATGCACAAACTCTGGTGTCAAATGCCACGCACCTCCACACCACAACAGCCCCCACAGCTCTGGGATAGTTGTGATGATTATGTAGACATTAAGTCGTACGTTAAGATAGATTCTCTCCTGACTCTATTGCAACATGGGCCCTTGTGTGAATGCAGGGTCACTCCTACTGTAAAGGTATACAAACACTTGCTTTGTGACCTGTCTGGCAGAAGGGCTCTATAGCATGAAATTTCGACCCCAACGTCAAATTTTGGATTGTGACATAATTCAGCAGAGTTTTAAACTCTTTCATATGATGTAGCCACCATCTACAAACTTGTGATTTTTCAAGCACTCAAGCCTTAAGGCCTTTCTGCCAGGCAGACAACAATTTATTTTCTATTCATCCACCTACATTTATTTTCCTTCTCTTTTCGATGAATCACAGCCTGTCTTGTCGGGAGCAGAAAAAGCAGCCGGTCTTCTGATTAATCCGGAGAGCCAGGAAATCACTGTAGTCTCCTCGCCAATCCTGGATGTCAACTTCTCGCAATTCAAAGCCACCATACGAGGAACCGTAAAGTGCATTGGTACATTGCCTGTCCAGTGTCATTGCTTACTTTGCTGTTCAAACTTGGCAGAATAAAAATAAAAACAGAGGGCATTAGACTCTTTACATGTAGGGGGTATTCAAGCATATCCAGAATTATTAAGGAAAGAAAAGGTGGCAATAAGAGAGCAACATTAATTTGTTGGACTGTAAATTGTTAGAAGTTCATTGATTTGGTTTAAGTCTTCTTTCTAGGAGATAAAGAAAGTTAAATAGTTATGTAGTAGATCAACTATTGATCGATTAATTGATTGATGGATGGATGGATGGATGGATTGATTGATTGATTGATTGATTGATTGATTGATTGATTGATTGATGATTGATTGATTGATTGATTGATTGATTGATTGATTGATTGATTGATTGATTGATTGATTGATTGATTGAGTAACTGTGGTTGACTGATGATGTCATTGACAAAATCTTGGTTCGAAAAGTTTTTGTGGACATATCCAAGTAATCTGAAGAAAAATAGAAAAATTATGTTGAAAAATATAGCATGTATCTAGATATTCATTTGGCGACATAAGTGATGTTGAGGGTATCATAAATCGGCACAGGTCAACATGTGGTTGCATTGCATAGTTCCATAAACTGACACTCGCCATCTAATCTCCCACGACAGATATCTGCGGCACGCTTCAGCTGACGATCGAGTCCAAGGAGGGACGGGGATTCAGAAAATCGGTTCCCATCTCTCAGCAAACCAAACAAGCCTCCTTCGTCATCAAGGACATTCTGCCAGGCAAATATGCAGGTGAGTGTCCATTTGACATAATATCAATGCAGTTGGTCACCACCACCACCTGCTAGGCTGTCCTACTGTGACAAAAGGAAGCAAGTGCCAAACCATCCAAACTGGAATTATTTACATTTTGAGATTTGACTGGGTATGTCCTATTTGGATGCCTATTTACAAGCAGACACAGTTGAACAGAGGGACAACTAAGACAGGATATCATAAAATACCTGAACTGTCCATAATTTGTTTTATTACAAAAAAAAAAGGGAAAACCAAATAGAAAAATAGGAACGGTATGAAAGCAGAAAAGTCTTTGAAATTACTTATTTCACAATTGCACCTTCTGCAACATTTACACAGGGCAAGAGAAAGGGTGAGGGAAAGTCAGTTGAACGGTTCCATAACATTAGCTCCTGCAACAATTGTTCCCATGAAATCTGCATGCTTATCCTAACATAAATTCTATACACAAACCTAACCCTAACTTTAATCCTAATTCTCACATCAAACTAAACATAAAACCCTGTCACAACCCTAACTTTAAGTACTTGGAGAAAATGAGACCAGAGCATTTGTCACAGTTATCACAGGAGCAAATGTCATGTCACCTTTCAGACAAGCATCATATCAGAGCATGTGACTGTAATTGCCCCTTGACCTCTACCTTCGTCATGTTGGTTGCAGAGTAATCTTACCATCTTCCTTGCATCTTCCTGGCATTGGTCAAATCTTGTGATCTTTTTATCCCTGTTCTGACCTGTAGTCAGTGCAGTGCAGGCCAACTGGTGTTGGGCGTCGACGTCGCTTGATATCGAGGTCGTCGATCAGGACATCGGTGGTCTTGTGTTCCAGCAGAGTGGCTACGTTCTACACTGCCATGTGTCCCACCCAATTCAACTTGTAAGTCTCTTACTTAGTAGTTTTCAGGGAAATCAACAGAGCAAGGAAGAAAGTTTAGAAATGGTGAACACTTTTGCTGAAATTCAGTATGAAAAAGAATGACTCTGAAAATCCCAAAATATGACGTTGTCATGAACAATTCCCAGTGTAATTGCAATCTATCCTTAGTTATCGGATGTTTTTCTGCAATTCATACATATTTTGTCAATCTTAACCAGAAATTGATATTAATCTTAAAATTTGCTAATCAGTGTCATGTACTTCAACTGCCCATATTAGTATAGCTACAATACTGCCCATACAACTCTGTAAACACATTGGTATGACTATTGGAACATTTGTAATGTGATTACCATTTTGAGTGTAGTCTGACAGATAATCTGTATAAAAGTACTGTCACGCAAATTGTACACAACCATACATTAGAGACTTTGAGTATTTTTGTTTCGGTTATGTATGTTTGTGCATGTTTTAAGTAGAAAAAATGTATTGGCTTTTTCTCCTTTACGTTTTTTTTTTCTTAAGTTGTGCTATTAAGACACATAACTCCTACCTTTCTTTGTTTGAAGGATATGATATTTATCACATGTGTGATGTTTACTACATTTCCGTACTGTATGATGTGCTGTTGGCTTCTGCTCAAAGGAATTTACCCATGTACCTCATTCGTGCTAAAAAGGCTGTGTTCACACTGAGCAAGGGAGTTGTATGATATTCTGTTTATTTTCAAACAAAGGATTACGCTCTGGATGCCTCGCCAGCACACAAAGGCTCGTTCACATTGAACAAGGGAGCGAACCAGTTCTGCCTGGAGAAGCCTGGCTCATACCGACTTGTACCGAGGTCCTGCCACCAGTTTGACAAAGAAGAGTACAGTTTCAAGACGTAAGTTGAACGATCCGGTCCTAAATAGCGTGCCAATGACTGTCTTCTTCTCCAAGCAGTGTCAATGTCCATTAACTTTCATCTAGAAATGGCACTGGATACTACAACAGCTAACTTAAGAAGGTCTATTCATACATTTTTGTGCATAATTTAGTGAGGTAGCAAGGAATGACATTTTTCCTCAGATTGTCTTTCCAGTTGAATGGAATCTCCTTGTTCCCTAGGGACCTGGCATTGAGTTTCTTGGATCAAGGCATGATTATACAACTGTGTGTTAGAGTTGACTTTAAGGCAAACAGAACAGAATTGAAGATGTTAAGATTAGAAATGTGATCGGATAGTTATGAGATTTTGAAGTTTTCCATCTGTTTACAATACAGCGATATTGTCATGACATATACAAAAGAGTAAAAGTGATGATGTCATTGTCTCTCAATTTTTTCATTTGTTTGTGCATAGAATATTTCATAAACTTGGCAGTAACATAGCAACATCAAACCTCTTTTCCCCTAAAACCCGTAGCTGGGTATTTACAAAACTACAATAACGTGATACAAGGGAAATAATTTTCTATTTCATGTCATTTTCTTTTTCTTTGATTAAAAAAAAAGGGCAATTGAATTGAAGTTTGTACACAATGGAAGGTGTGTGAGATGATGATATTAACAAGTTTTCATGTGTGCATGTTGTATATTGATATTACTGATATTGCTGTTTGTTTTTGTTTGCTTGCTTGCTTGTTTTTAAAATGAAAACATGTGAACCTTTAAAACCCCTCAGCCAATTTGCACATTACACTGTGATCAATATAACTACTCGATTAAATTACATGCAATGTTAACATTCAATAACATTGTCTGTGTCCCGGTTTGATGAGACTTCTATCATTCTATTCATCTATTTCTAGGTACTCTCTTTATAAATCAAAATGAACTTCAGCATGGTAGGGAATTGCACTGTAAGGAATTGGCGAGTGTAATATGATAGATAACAACTTGAGAGTAATACATTTAAGATCATTTTGTCTGCCATGTGGGGCTAACTGTTTGGTGTGTTTATGTACATTGTATCTCTGCAGAGCCTCACCTTCAATGTTGACGCTGACAGCAGTGAAACATAAAGTTAGTGCCAAAATCTCCACCAAGGAGCCAGCCACAGACATACAGGTTACCATCAGGTATGACATGCACTGTGTGACTCTCTTTTCTTCCTTTCCTTCTTTCTCCTTTCAATCTCTCCCTCTTTCTCTCACCCCCTCTTTTCCTTTCTCACCATCTCTTGCCCTCCCTCTCACCTTGCTCTTCCTCTCTTCTCTCTCTTTCTTCTTTTTTATCCGTGTTTCTTTTTCCTTATTGTTTCTCACTTGTTCCATCCCTTCCTTATTTTCTCTCCGTTTGTCCTGTTGAGCTTGATCATTCAGTGGAAATGTCAGGATACATCTAGTTAAAAAGTCTTACAATGTTGACATTTCTATTGGCCTGTGACTTAACTGTGAAAGTGGAAATTTATGCGCATTTCACACAACCAGAAACTACAGTTTTTGTAGCATGAAAATAAAAGCATGCAAATATTTTGCTTGCCATATTTAACAGTTGTTGATGTCTTGATTCCGCAGAATTAAAAACATGTGAAATTCTTCTTGACGGGCTGAGCGTGAAAAATAAGTCACAGGAAAATATCCAGTTTTACAGTACATGGTGCAGTGTTAATGCTGTCTCCTAATCACAATTATTATACTAGTTTTTGCTTATTAACATTCCTAGCAGAGTTCTTGGGTTATGGGTTATAGAGAGATGTGATCCTTAAACTTGGGGTGCTAACCAGACAAATAAGCAGAAGCTATGATAAATATAAATGGTAAATGTAAAATGTAAATGATGGAAAATTTGTTGCTACTAAGTATTTGAGTGTGTCAGGAGTTCAAATTTTTTAATTACTCTGACTTGTTTGTCATTGGTAATCTCTTCCACCCAGCCAGTCTCATTACTTGTCTGCTATTCTTTGTCATGCTTAATCAAGATATGAAAATGGTGCTCTCATAGGTCTATCGAAACAGCTAGAGGAAGAGTCTAGCACTACAGAAGTTGTAAATTTCATCAATACTGTATTGCCAGTTCTGTGCTGTGGTCATCTGAAAATTTCTTTTAGACTTGGTTGTCATCCTTTATATTGCATGCAGTACACTGATTGACCAGGCTTTATTTTACTAATGTCATATTTGTGCTTTGCTCAATATAGTTCTGGGGATGCCCTTGAGCAAGACGTGACCCTGGGACCCCTGAAATCAATCAAACAGCTGGAGGAGGAGTCTAAGCCTCCCGCCAAGAAGAGTGAAAATGACACCAAGGAGTCTAAGCCTGCACCGTCCCTAATGGGACCACAGGTGTATGAAGTGACCCACTGGGCAAGGTGAGTTACAATGTACATGTACTTGGGGAGCCATTTAACCCTTTCTGTGCCAGGTACTTTGGACAGTGTATACAATGCTTTAGGGTTTTCTGAGCCAGCTGGCACTCAAAGCACACAAAAGGTTAAGTGGTATGCCTCAGTTTGAAAGTTGGATGATGAGCATTTAACGAAATGGGATTTATATTGCCTCACATCTTGGAATTAGTACTAATTACTTAATGATCTGAAGATTTTTATACAAATGGCCATAGTTTGTCACATGCACATGAGAGTTCAAACATTTTCATATCTATGAACATTTATAGAACTTGACTTCATAATTGTTCAAGAACAACTGTAAATTATGTGAAACTGGTGAAAGGAACTAATGAATACACAAATAATCATCATCATTATCAATGTCTTGTAATGAACAACATTGTATCTCTTATAACATTGAAGGAATGGTGAGGTTCTGGAGTTCAAGCCGTCGTCGGGGGAGTTCCTCTTCTACCCATCAACCATCAAGGTCACCGTGGAGTCTGGTAAGCCACAGGTCAAAGGTCACAGGCTTTCTCTTTTGCATTTATGACCTAACTCTTGACCTCAAAATTTCTTTGTATTGTCTATTTGTGTCGTGACCAGTTTATTTTATTGTACGTCATATATTTACATTCATTTTTTATGTTGGCTGTTTTGATGATATTTGATTTATTCATCATATTTTAGTAAAGAACCTTGCAAAAAGCATTTGGCCTTCCAGAACCTAAGTTTTTGAAGTGCTTTAGACAAATAGCTTCAAACTAAACATGCCCTGCTAGGTGAAGTTTGCCCATATTGTTAAGAGTGGTTATTTATGCATGTGTCTGTCTGTCTGTCTGTCTTCTGTCTGTCAATATGTTTTCTTGTGTGTGCTTCAGAAAACAAAACATAGGGCAGTGTTTGCCACTGCTGATATATCCTATGAGTTAGATTATGAATAATTCAGAGATAATGTTGTATTTGTATTTTGTTTAAATATTACTTCATAATTTGTCATATTGCATTTAGAAGGTAGATAACATGGTTTGTTCGAGCCCAACGTCTCACATGGCAGCTTTTCGTTGTTTCATACTAAATCAGTTTCAGTTTGTCAAAGTGCAATTCCGTACAATTTTCATGATGGCAGTAATGAAAAGAGTAAGAATAGACAAACAGAATGGTTGATAATACAGAACTCTCCTTTTGATATTTTTACCCCATCTAATATGCGTATGCTACGTAAAGCTGTATATCACTGTTTCTGAGAACCTTCGAAACTTGTAAAGCCAGCTTGTTATGTATAATTCCAGACTCGTCTTTGTGGTTCAAAAGTGTACTGTAAAAGTGAAAATTTTTGCAATGTGGAAATTTTCCTGCGAAAAAGGCATGCGAAATTCATCTTGCCTGGCTGAGCGCATGAAATTACTCGCGCAAAAATATCCACTTTCACAGTAAATTGAGGGAGGATGTTACATAAGCTACAACGGTTAATGAACGCACCACGCTTTGTGCTACTCTTCACATCTTGTTAAAATCCATGGACTTTCACATATCATTCTTGAGCAGGTGACACCTGTCCAGGGCTGGTGGCGGAGTTCGAAGGTCGCCCGGGAGTATTCATCACTGGTCGCGTGCAGCCTGCCCTCTCTGGTGTGAAAGTGACAATCACCCCGACAAGCGAGAAGGAAGAGCAGGCAACGGGGCAAGCAATCACCGAAGTGACCGATGAAAATGGCCAGTACAGGTGGGTTGCTGGCCCTCTATGTCCATTATGTGTCCAAGAGTGATCCTGAATGCACTACTGTAAAAATAGGAATGTTCGCGTGCATTTTAATTTCACAAATTTTGCGAGAGCTGAGTTTTGCAAAATTAAAATGCACGCTAAAGATCTTGTCTACACTATATGCATTGATTCGCAAAAATTTCATGCTGCAAATAAGTCCGTCGGCTCCCATTCGCGAAAATTTCATGCCGCGAAAATATCGTGTTTTACAGTATGTTGGCATCGAAGGGAATATGCTTTCTACCAAACATCTGTCAAGGGCAGTGCTGGCTACTGTGTTTCATGATATAATTAGGCATGTTTTTCTTCACTAGAAATAAAGAAATATGTCTTTGAAATAGAGAAAGACATGATTGTCTAGTTAGTTGCAATGGTGTCATTCAGTTACTGTAAAACTAGGAATGTTCACATGCATTTTAATTTTGCAAATTTCGCGAGAGCCAAGATTCAAGAAATGAAAATGCATGCAAAGGCTCTTGTCTTCGCTATATGCATTGAATGCCAGAGGCACTTTGCGAAAAATGTCATGCCGTGAAAAAGGCCGTTGGTTCCAATTCGCGAAAATTTCATGTCGCTAAAATAACATGTTTTACAGTATGCTTTAACTCTTTTTTTGTGCCACGGTCGCATGCCCAACTCAGCATGCCGAGTTTGCATATTCTGCTCAAACACACAAAATTGCCACAACTTACTGATAATTCGCCAAATGCCACAGTACAATAAAAGTGTTTCTCGCAATTCAATTCCAGTCACATGTAACATGCCATTAATGTGGTGATTGAAGCGGTGTTCCCTACTGTATTTGGAGTTTCACTGTTTTGTGGGTACAAGTTCTGCCTTTGTAAAAATGTAGCATTTGAATGAAAATAATCATAAGTTTGAAAGAAAGATATTATTCAGAGGGGGGAAGGCTCAGGTTTTTAGGTTTCTTCAGTTTGTCTCCCTCCCATAAGTTTGTTATATACAATTATCATCAAACCAAGCTTGGCATTTTTTCTATGTTACATGTCTAAGGTAACAAATATCTGTTGAAGTTACATAGATTTGAAAAACAGTATGTTTTCCCAAAGCATGGCTGCATTGCTGTTTCACAATAATGTGGCACACAAGGGGTTTACACCATGACACAGAAAGAGTTAACAGAAAAAGATACCAAACTTTGAAGGTGTTAATGTGTTGCATTGAAGGCATCTTGTTTCTTCCTTCCAGAGTGGGTCCCCTGGAGGATACTACAGACTACAAGGTAGAGGCCTCACTGGCAGGCTACATCTTGACTCAGGAGGAGGGCAAGCTGGGGTACTTCCAGGCATTCAAGCTGGGCAAGATTAGGATTGAGGTCAGAAGTTACTCAAATCCCCCCTCCACCAACGCCCTCCCCCCCCCCCCCCCCCCCCAAAAAAAGGAAAAGTCCAGGAGCTGTTCATGCTTTAACCCTTACTATGTCTTGTTCGCCGATTGGCATGCATGCTGGAGTACTTTCTTTGCTGGTTGGCACAGAGGTCTGGAAACTAATTGCTGATGAATAGAGATTAGCTAATCCCCCTACTCCCTTTTGTGTTACCATGGCCTTCCTGTTAGACTGAGGCACATTGATACACCTCAGTGGGCTTGGCTTGTTAACCCTACAACTAGGTTAAAGATTGGATGGAGTTCTGAATGTTGATGAAAAAGTTTGCCATAGTTAAGCATAGTACCTGAGCACATAAAGGACTCACAATAACAAGAAGAGAATATGTCATCGGATGGCTGATGTGTTGTAATGATCATTGCCAATCTCGCAGGAACTATTACAAATTGATGTTGGATAAAGAAAGGGTTTCTGTGGCATTCAGTCGATTCTGGTGCAATACAAAGCATCACATGTACAGGCATGTTTCCTGTTTTACAGTGCTTTTGAAAGCTGACATCATGCCAACTCTTTACATTGTAGATCTTGTCGTATCTGTTGCGTGACCCCCTGCTCCCTTTCTTATAAATGTATTTTTAGTAAGTTTTGATTAGAAGGACAGGCAAAAATGCCTGGAGATACAATGCAAGACAGAACCAATTCCTGTATGCAGTGGGGTAAATATGCAGTCTGTGAAAGCATACCGCCTTCTTCAGATACAGCAGTTTAATTGGTCTAAATATTTGACCTTTTTATAGGAAATATGTGAGTTCAAATCACAGCTGCTTCATGTTTCAACAACTTGGTTGATGTCTAATCATAAGAATGATGAATAAATATTCTCTCAAATTGACCTACAAATGTAGTCAACTTCATAACTGCTTAGAAATTTAGCATGAATTAGCAATAATAACCGGTAAACCTTTGAGATAAAATGAATCATGTTCACTCCAGTTTGTTGTGATACCTACCATTATCCGAGTCCAGGTGACTGATGAAGGAGATAAGGCCCTGTCTGGCGTGCTGCTCTCCCTGAGTGGAGGCAGTTTCCGTAGCAACAACCTGACCAAGGATGATGGCGTGCTGACCTTCGGCGACCTCGGACCAGACACCTACTTCCTGCGAGCGCTGATGAAGGAGTTTGAGTTTGAGCCCACCACTCAGATGATTGAGGTCAAGGAGGGGTCGTTTGTGGACATCAAGGTCAAAGGTCACCGAGTGGCATTCAGGTTGGCCATTGCTTTAAGCTTTGACTGTTCATTAGCCCATCCTATGGCTATATTACACTGTATCCTCACGTTTCTTTCATTGCTTTGTGATGTGTGCTCAGTATGTCATGGTAAAGAGATCCATATTAATATTTTTCTGCCACTAATGTGATTTGCAATTTCTGGAACAGAGTTTATGCTCTCAAATTCATTACATGGAGATGGAATATGAAACACTTTTAAGTCAAAGAATATTGACGATCACATTTAAGTGTCAGCAGCTTTGCCATATTGTTGTGTTATGATAGACTTTAAATTACTCAAAAAGCTACAGATGCTTTGGATTTTTTTTTCCAATCAGCCCTTACCACACAGCCTGCAGTCAAAAACAATTTGTAAGTTAGTAGAATGATGTCATAATTATTGGGTGCTTTGCAGTGCACTCTTTCAATAAAGCTGAAGTAATGCTTTTACAACAGAAGTCATGACATTAGTACTTAAATCTATCTTCAGTTAAGGAAAATACCTGAGTCACAAGTGTAGAATATAATGTGCTCAATGTTCTTCATCATATCCTAAAGTTTGTCTTCTTTCACCCTTCCCTCTCCAGTTGCTTTGGTTCAGTCACATCTCTGAATGGAGAGCCGGAACCAGGCATCGCTGTGGAAGCCCTATCAGCCGAGGATTGTGGGAAGGTTGTGGAAGAGGGTGTGTCCGACGAGGAAGGGAACTTCAGGATCAGGGGTCTCCAGGTGTGTTACCAAACTCTGATGCATTGTGGATAGGTCAAAGGTCACAGGTGTTGCTGCAGTTACTGTTCATTTGACCTGTTCCTTTAAACAATCCAATTTTTTTTTGTTAATCTCAAAAGCTTTCTTTCAGCTTTGAAGCAAGGATGTTGAATCTACTCATGTTAGCTCTTTCCCTTCCTGAATAACATACCAACATGCAATGCGATGAAGTTTCCACAAACATGTGAATTGGTTCAAGTGCAAAATTTGTGGATGTATGTCAGACCTGGTCTGAGAACAGACTATGGTTGTTGTGGAGTCCTTTGTCCTGGAACTATTAAAAAAACCGCTGTAAAAGTGGAGAATGACCAATACACCAGCCATTGTTTTCGCAGAATTCTGAATCTTATCTCTCATGATACTTAGTTGTTGTTAGATTTTATATTAGACACTGTTTACCTTGCTCTTGCATAATTGATTGTAACACCTAAAATGACAATCGTGGTATATCGTGTAGAATTCAAAATACAGCTGCTAGGCTTGTGACCCTTACAAAAAGATCTGACCACATTACTCCAGTTCTCCAATCCCTCTACTGGCTCCCCATCCATCAACGTATCACTTTTAAAATCCTCCTTATTGTTTACAAGATATGCAATAATCTTGCCCCATCTTATCTTAAAGACTTAATTTCCTTCCGCTCCTCCACTTCAACCCGTTCTCCCCGTTCTTTCTCCACTCTCCAATTATCACGTGGTCCCCGAATCTGTACATGTTACGATGATAGGGCCTTTTTTTGTCATTTCCCCACTTCTTTGGAATAAACTCCCTTTTTATATTCGTAATGCTGAAAATGTTGATAGGTTTAAATCATTGTTGAAAACTCATCTGTTTACACAACCTTAATTCTGCTGTTGTTGTTGCTGTCATTATCATATATGTACATAATGCTGTATTTTATTTTTACGTTATATATATTATTTTTTTCCCTGAATTGATGCGCTTAGAAACAGCGCTATATAAATGTTATTCATTATCATTATCATTATACCTGTTTGGTGCTTTAATTTGTTTGTGGAATAGATAAATACACACCTAAATGTATTTTGATGTGATAGCATAAATTTGATACCATAGATATTCACATGCATGATATTTCACAAGAAGCCAAGATTTGCAAAATCAAAATGCATGCGAAAGTTCTTGTCTACAATGTATGCATTGAATTCCAGAGGTAATTCAGGAAAATTTTATGCCGTGAAACAGGCAGTCAGCTCCAATTCGCAAAAATTTCATACGGCGAATATTTCTGGTTCCACAGTACTTGATAGTATGCCCTTAGGCTATTGCTGGAAGCTGTTTTGATCGTCTGTGTTTGTCTTCTTCTGTGTGCTTCATGTTTCAGCCCAACTGTGAATACAAGCTGCAGCTAAAACAGAGTGATAAGAACAGCCACATAGAGAGAGCTGCCCCGACCTCACAGGTCATCAGAGTGAGTGTGGTGAGGTGTGCCTTCTTATGGCCACCTTGAGGATTTCCTCATCTTGATTTACCCTTGTGTTATTGTTACGTTTTTCAAATGGGTTTTGTTTAATATACTTGGAAATACCTTTGTTATTCTGATGCACAATACCACTTTACATGTTAGGCACCTCAGACACTCTTAAAATCCTTTGATATTAAAAATGAACATTACATTCCATTGCTTTTCAGTTTATCACCCAGCATATCCATGTAGGCCTATTCATATTTGTTCTGTATGAAATTTTCCATTTCTGAATGTCATATGGCTAGGAACAAAAATTGAATCCACATAAGGAACCTGTTATGCATTGTAAAATTATGATAGTCATTGAACACACTTAATCCTGTGTACTGATTTTAAATACAGTCTTCAATGTCCCTCCCCCTCCCCCATAGATGTTTAAAGGGACCAATGTGTGCATTATGAACCTGCCAATGGTTTAATATTTAGCTGTATGGGTGTTTGCTACTTGAACATATCTCCGATTTGAGCCATTTATTGTTTTCAACTAAGCTTACCTGATATGAAACACAGTTGTGTATTCAACATGTTCACCCCTTGAGGATTCAAAAAACAAAACAAAATTTACAATTTTTTTTTTACCATCAATACTATTTACGCTGAATATAGGTCTTTATTTTCACAAATTTTGCGAGTCTGTTGCTATTTGCAAATGTAAAAACGTGTGAAAATATTAACTCTGATCCCGACGTGAATGTGACGTGCACACATAGATTTCTCCGTCCAGTGCCGTACTCAACAATCGCGAAGTTAGCCACTTAACCACTGACATTGTTGGAAAAGTCCTGATTCATGAAAAATTAGACTCGCTAAATATATGGTGTACGCAGTACTTGAGTAATGAGCAAAGATGTAATTCATCTGTTGTTCTCAACTGTTCCCAGGTTGGCCAGGATGTAATCAAAGATGTGAGAATCATAGTCTTCAGACACCTGAACCAGTTTGAGATCGGTGGAAACATTGTGACCCCTCATGAGTACCTGGCTACACTGAAGGTAGAAACTATGGGTGAAGGAGGCTGAAGTACACATATTATTGTTTTAGGGAGTGACACATGAGGGCTCACATGGCCTCTGAGCAATCATGAAGAATTTGACATTTGTGATCCCTGGCCCATGTGTCACTCCTATGCAATCCTACAGTGTATTTGTATGTCTCCGCCACTAAGTATTTATGTATGTGTATTGATTCATTGTCTGTATGACTATGTTTCTTGCAATTATGAATGTATGGCCAAATAGATGATTATAATAATGATAATAATAATTCATTGGGAGAGTGATGTGGACAGATGAGGAAAGGAAAAGGACCAAAGTTATCAAACATGAAAAAATAGTTATTGATGGAGAGATATTGAATTATTTCAAATTTATACACATGAGAATTGAGATTTTTGTTATAAGCTGAACAATAGAGTACGTAAATATACCTACATGTAGCTAATAATTTTGGGGCTTAGTTTGTACGTCATTGTGTTGAGAGTTTTGTTGTAACCATGTTTGTTAAAACGGGAGTTCACAGTAGAAGTAGCATTGTCATTTTTATTCATTTCTTGTTGGTTTCCCAAAACTTTACCCAAACTTTGATCCCCCTTTATCTACCACCAAGGTGTCTCTGTACAGTGAAGAGGATCTGGATGCACCCCTACACACCCTCCCTCTGGATGGTAGCACTTTCTTCCAGTTCTCACCTGTGCCCAAGGATGGCATGGTAAGAGGATCAGGGAGGTGTTTTAGAAGGTGTGGCAACTGTGAAAATAATAGTGAGTGTAGGACGCAAGGTGTAGCTGCGACAATTGGACGATGTTACTCAAATTACGAGCCAGTTATGAGACGAGTTGTTGTCGAGCTAAACAATCACTGAATGAACCATTCAATGACATTGGCTTGTCCAAAAATGATAACAAAAACAGCGCAACGACACAGCTTAGATTTAAACTTTTTGACCATATTCGTTTCCTTGGTGTAACGCCCTCTCTCAGCCAACTAGGTACAGTGTGTACAAGGCGACTTTCATTCCGCGATTATGTATCTTACAGGCATGTATTACTCATGTGAAAGAAAACTATAGTATAAAGATAATGGACATATTACACGTATGTAACTCTGGGGAAGAAATCTATAGTGTAACAATAATGGACATTTACAACTCATGGAGAAGAAATCTGAAGTATGAAAATAATGGGACATTCCACTGAGTATCCCTCACTGGGAGTGATATGCAGCAAAATGCATGCTTAACTTAGCTCTTATGATACACATCATTGATGGTCAACTTTCACACAGAGATACATCATCAAGTTGGAGTCCTCACTGCCCAGGTCCAGCTATGACTACACACTGCCCGAGGCCAGCTTCACTAGCTCTGGCTACCACAAACATGTGACTCTTCCCTTTAATCCAGAGGTAAGTATTCTTTCTGTCATGCTGCTGTACTACTTACATGTTTGGTTGAGATAATGGTACAATGTGTAACTGACAAAACACTTCTTGATGATAACTCTGGTGTGAAAAAAAAAAGAATTCCTGTACAAGCAACTCCCATCATAACAAAATCCTGTGGACCAGCAGTTTTCTT
Source organism: Diadema antillarum (assembly GCF_040938485.1). Lineage (NCBI taxonomy): Eukaryota > Metazoa > Echinodermata > Echinoidea > Diadematoida > Diadematidae > Diadema > Diadema antillarum. The sequence continues at coordinate 1,147,460 of NW_027271313.1, read as the reverse complement.
TTGTTATATTGAAATTTGGCTATAGCAGAACAAATAAAAGATTATCAAGATGTATAGATGATAATTTTGAGACTCAAATTTTTACTTCGTTGTAACAAAATTTTGTTAGACCCGTTTTTGGTATGATAGGAGCACGCTATATTTGACATATTTTATGCAATGATGATAAGGTTGTAAAGGACTGGTGTATTCATACATACCAGTATACCAACCATTATTTTTCCATGGGAGTATTCCTTTTTGTTTGTTTACTTCAGGAAAGAACAATCTTTGCAACTGATTGACCCTTCATCAACAATAACTAACACCGATTATTCAGTCTTCTAGTGGTAGCCACAATCAAAATGGGCATGTTTTAAGGTCAGGTGTTATACAGTTAGGTGTTGTACAGTCAGGTGTTTTCAAGTCAAGTGTTTTACAGTCAGGTGTTTTGTAGTCTGATGTTACACAGTGTTGATGATACTCCATTGTGTATCTTTTCCCCCTTCTACCATCAGAAAATAGCTGTTGAGCAGGAGGTGATGCAGGGATCGTACATAGCACTGCCCCTCATCGTGGCCCTGGTCGCCGTCGGAGTCAACCATGCCAAGGTAAGCCACTAATTCATAGCTACCAACTATTCGTAAAATTTAGTATTTTCAGAGCGTTACTACTGTTTTGAGCTTGTAAAATAGAGTGATTAGTGAAACAGCAAATCAAGTTATGGTGTACTGATGAATGAAAAAGGTTTTGTATTGCCTTTCCTTTGGATTGAGCAAAGGTAGATGAGATTTTTGGTGACAGTTCAGATACTATGTCCTACATTTCTTCTGTTTTCATCTTTCCAGATATTGCCAATCTTACTCCAGTTTGGTCAGTCAATGCAGGGTCTGCAGGGCAGTGGGGCCAGTAGATCCGAACCTGGCACCGGTGACGTCGATTCCTCAAGGCAGCGAAAGAAAGTGAAATCTAGGAAAACATGACAGCACTCTCATTTGTAGTGTGTAGGAAATGGAAATGTTGTTTGGTATGCATTTAGTTTTATGATATCCCATTTTCTCTATGTGGTCTGTAGAAACTATGATGCTATTTGTTTTATAAATCTTATTGTCTTATGGAAAGTTCTTTCAGTCAGACAAATTGTTCCTGATGTTAGATACGTAGTTAGAAATAGAAAAATCATAGATCTGGGAATAGTTATGATTGTGGACATATTAATGAGTCACTTTATGGTGTGCCATACTTTGGTATGTGCCTGTGGTCAGTCTTGTCATGTGACATGTGATTGTGATGTCATTACAGCGCACTCCTGTTATAACAAAGTTTCTTGGGACCGGTGGTTTTCTTTCATTATATCAACATTTTGTTATTGTCAAACAGTGCAGTACGTAAAGATATAGATTTATAGATGGCAATTTTGAGACCTGAATTTTTACTTTGTTGTAACGAGAATTTCGTTATAACCATGTTCATTATATGGGAGTGCTCTGTATTGCATTTTTGTATGAGAAAGAGATAAGTTTTTTTTTTTCAATTATGAGAAATTGATATATTCTGTATCAATAAAAATTGGTTATAAGATCTTGCAATAATTAGGCATTGTCCTTTAGTATTGGAGTTAAGAGAGTGTCGATTCCGAGGGAAAGAAAATCCTAGAAAAATCATGAGGTAGCTGATGTTTGCCTTCAACACAAGTGAGGCAAACTGCTCTGTCAGGTGACATAGGCAGTCACATGACAGGTGAGTCAGTGGGATTGCTTTTCCCTTGAAGATGTTAAAGATAGTTACTCTCACTTGGGCCACATAGGAGGGGGCCTCAAAAAGAAACACCCCACAAGTCTTGAATTAAATGCATCTTGTGTCGTAAAAAATCTAAAAACCGAGATTCACAGTCAGAATGAAATATAGATGCATTGAGTCTTATCTCAGATGATTTAAAAATGTTCTGTACATTCAGAGGAAATATGGTAAGAGACGTCAGTTCGAAGAATGTTCATTTGTCATTGCAAGGTTTATTCAATCAGTTTGACCTAAAGTGTTACACGAGCTATTCTACCTACAATTATCTGTGAGTGAATAAAAGTTATAATAGAGAAGAGCATGCAAATTAGGACAACAGTTAAGGTTTGTGTTGTTTTTTATAGTGTGTGATATCCTCTCCTGCATGTACAGGTTTGTTCTCTGAAAGAAGCAGGGCAACATTTGGTACTATTTTGAGAGTAGCCTTGTCACAAGTGGTTGTCTTCAATTATTACCTGTGATGGTATGTGTACTGCAGAAGTTTCATTCCTGCCAAATTTTTTGACGTGCTATTGCCAAAAGTGTTATTTTCCTCTCATACTCTGCCCTAGTCAAGCAATGTTTGCATTGGAGCAGACTCTCAGTATAAGGGCAAGCACTGTGATCAGTAATTTTTTCTTCTCTTTGGAATCCAGTTCTGTTAATTGAGAATTTCAGTTTATGTAGGATTCCTAATTTCAGTGCACTGTTATTCCTAATGTGGGCTAATTGACTGTAAACAACAACAAAAAAAAATGTATAAATGTGAATGAAAGATGATGAAAACAAGCAATACCAATAAACATATAAAAACAAGAAATCTGTAGACACTCTTTGTAGAATTGAATGTTAGTCATGTCTAGACGTCACTTCTTCAGTTTTAGAACATGTCAAGCAGACTTCTGTCTAGCAGTTGCATTAAATACTTTCTTATGTCAGGTCCATGAGACTTTCACATCTATCAGTCTGTATTTTACGAGGGTTTTGGATCAGTATGTATGTATGTAGTAGAGGTAGTTTTAGGTGTAGCATGAATGAATATTTGCAGTTGCCCCTTACAAAAGGCAAACTCCGTAATAAGGTCCTACGCTCTTTTGAGTGGGAGTGTAATCTGCTCCTTTGCTTTGAATCTGTGCACAGACATGCATTTTTTTCAAATACGATGTATTAAAAAATATTTCCTCTGTTGCTGCCCAACTTGAAATGCAGATGTCGCAGAATTATGAAATTGCTGATGACTTTAAAGATGATAAGGAAAATTATTTAAAATGTTAAACATTCCCGACGTTCACTATAGTTTCTGCAGGACTTTCTCCTCTGAAACCATTGTGTGAACACTCACCAGGACTTCTCCTGGTGAGCGTCCAGACTGTGGTTTTGAAGAGGAAAGTCTTGTGGGACCTAGTGTGAATGCAGGACCTAGAGTGAATGCAGGACCTAGTGTGAATGCAGGACCTAGTGTGAATGCAGGACCTAGTGTGAATGCAGGACCTAGTGTGAATGCAGGACCTTGTGTGAATGCAGGGATTGATATATGATAGAAATCATCACAATTATGATGTTAGTAGATGGAGAGGACGCGGAGGAATGAAAATATCGGAAATAGAAGTTACAGAATGTGTATTATCTGTTTATGATTTAAATCTTGTATGTATCTGTACTTGTGTAACAGTTTTAAACTTTCCTATGCACAAATGATGTACATGCCTTGTACAGGGGCCATCTACTGCGCTGCAATGGTCGACTTTAAATCATATTTTAGCATTGCAGTGCATGCTTGCTTGTTTTTCTATTCTATTAAACTGTGAGTCCATATCATGGGCTTGGGTGCAGGTTGATAAGTAAAGTATTTCCCACAGTACAAGTGTTTAAAGTGCAATGCATGAAAAACTCACCAGTGTACCTAAATGATATTTTCTCCTGTAATGTTGAAAAGGTAATAGAATGTACCTTCTACAGCTTTCTCTCCAGGCTCTATGAAACTGCAACAACGGCATGCACTTATTTTAATCTTGTTGCCTCATTCCAGACTGCTTCAACTTGAAAGTTGAGGGGCGTGGTGACGACAACAGGTGAATATTTGCCTCAAGTTTGTTAGGTGCTGAGCCTTGAAGTTAGGCAGTGTGACATGAGCAATCACTGGATGCAGCTCAGAACAATTTGACTTGGCTAATTGGACAAGCGTCTTTAGCTCATTGGGAAGTTTCATTTATCCTGCCCATTTGTGAAAGTCTTAAAGTTAGGCATTCTGACATGACAAAGTGACATGGCTCACAGTTGGGCATTTTTGGCCAGTAAGACCACCGGACATGTCACATAATGAGTCCATGTGATCTGACAATTAGGCAGTATTTACTGATTGTTGTAGAATGGTGCAAAGTCAGACTGCTTGCCCGTACAAGTTGGTGAAGCTTATGAATTGCCATTAAATTGTTGATGCTGGATTCACTGATGACTTCTAGTGACGACTTGAGATGATGAACAGAGTATGTAACCCATAATTCAGTGATGAATGGATTGTGATCATCCCACTACTGATTGTTTGATAAATGTGCAACTGTTGATTATTGAATAAATTGATAATGGAAAAGATGGAAAAAGAGTGGTTTTCCATGTGCTTTTTCCTTTGACATTGGATGAGTCAGTTATTTTTTTTTTGATATGCTTACTTTACTCTAGTGTTTTGCTTTGTTATATTCAGCAGTGATACCATAACCGGCAAGCATTTGCATATATATATATATATATATATATATATATATATGATGATACTTGTAGTCCGTGTGTTGGTACCAGTATAGAAAAGATGAAGACGTAGAGTGGTAATGCATTTTGACAGTCCAACAGTGCTATTTATTCAGACCAAATTTTTGAGGAATACATTCGTCTTCCTCAGGGTTGACAATGACAATGAATTGTCATTGTCGACCCGGAGGAAGACGAATGTATTCGTCAAAAATTTGGTCTGAATAAATAGCACTGTTGGACTGTCAAAATGCATTACCACTCTACTTCTTCATCTTTTATAAATAAATGAATAAATAAATAAATAAATAAATATATATATATATATATATATATATATATATATATATATGAGATTTATATATATATATATATTATATATATATATATATATAAATGTATATATATAATATATATATATATGTATGTATGTATATATATATATATATATATATATATATATATATATGATTATAAAGTTAAGAATATAAAGAAAAAAGTTCTGATGTGGACATAGATGTAAACTGTTCAATGCAGTCTGATTCAATTTAGTTTGTGATGGTAATGGTTGCAATGTAGGATCAAAAAAGATAATAATACACATGCATCTCCACCATAAAAGATTATGCCTGGTGAGTAGTCTACTAGACAGAATTGTTAAACATCACCAAGCCTATATTGTACTGTCAGGTAATGTTTGTTCTTCTGAAGGTTTGTTAATCCAAGAATCAAACAAGGTACTTTATTCAGAAAGGTTTGTTATTTATACCTAGATGTTCCTTAATATGAAAATGAAATATCAGATTATTCGTGGCGTCATTCAGAAGGTTTGCTATTTTAAAGGTTTGTTAAAAATGAAACGATTTATCATTCTGAAGATTTGTTATGCTCTAAAAGAGGAAATAAGGTTTGTCAATGTGAGGGTGTGATAGTATAAAAATTAAATAAGATTTGTTTATCCAAGAATTACAAAAAAAAGGAAAAATGATGGCAACTAACAAACCTTCAGAATAAACTTTCTTCTTTTTCGCTATGACAGGGCCATTGTCTTTGATACAATAAACATGAGATTTCGAAATCATCTAAAGCTGGAAAAGTGACCAAAGGCAGCAGCAAAATTTGGTATCAGCATACAGGCCTTAGTTAAGACTCTCGGGTTATCAAAAAGAAAAGAAAGGAAAGGAAAAATAGCATTTACAGCAAAATTGAGAGCAATCTAAACATTTAGCCTGGATAATTCCATAACTCATGACTATCACTCTATTTTTATTACGTTTTCGATGGGACATATAATGCTCCGTCCATGACAATTAAGTGTACGCAGGTTTGTTTGTTTGTTTGTTTGTTTGTTTGTTTTTACAGTTTAGCATCCACAAGAGTAACATAGTATAGGTATGAAATAGTGTATAAATCAAGATCTCTGCCTTATTCCAAATATTACAAATTGTGAACTCAATGAAACATTCGCTTTTAGTACTTGAAATTTGCGAAGAAGTGCAAAATATCACATTCATTTGGGGTTAAAAACAAAGACAATTCAAACACACTGCAAATAGGCCTATAAATCTTTCCCATAATTAACAGTCCCTTTCAAATGCATATATTTTGTCAATTTAATGTACCTCCAAACAAAGTCAAGTTGTTTCTAATACAAATCAGATATTACTCCAAAAAATGCGAAGCATCTTGTCTGCCTATATCATGTAGAGTACTACTCAAGTTGATTGTGATATATAGAGACGCCCGTATCCGGGCACTTACCCCCTGGGCAACCACCCTCCGGATAACTACCACAAGGATAACTACCCCAAGGGCTATTACCCCCTAGGGCAACTACCCCCGGACAACTATCCTCCTAGGGCAATTACCCTCTAGGGCAATTACCCCCTATAGGGCAATTAGAGTTTGAGAAAAATGGGACGATCCGTTCAAAAGTTATGAGTTTTTTGAAGTTTCTGCTCAGTCACTGCTGGATGAGAAGACTTTCAGCTTGTGATGTCACATGTGTACAACGATATAAAGAAAGGATAAAGAAAATACGAGATTTTTTCACTTTTCTAGCATAATAAAAGAATACTCAACTTCTCTCATTCAGAATAAAGGCAGCGGGTATTATCCTCAACATACGTCAGTAACAAGTCATATGATGTGCACTTTATTCAAAAAGTAAAGTTTTGTGAAATTCTCTTTTTATTTTCCTTATATCGTTGTACGCATGTGACATCATACACTGTGGTAGTCTTCTCATCCAGCAATGACTGCGTAGATACTTTAAAAATTCATAACTCTTGAACGGATTGTCCGATTTTCCCCAAACTTTCACTGATATGTTCTACTAATAGTGTTGCATTCGCTCAATCCACATGCATATATAAGGTGGACTTGTCCTTTAATCTTTAATAAACATAGGGCCTACTAAAATATAGGGCCTATTACAAAATGTTCAAAAGTTCGCCAACAAAGACGAGGGGCACAAAGTAGATGCTTTAGGCCCAAGTCTCTACACCCAAGTAAGCCAAGTAAGAGATTAATGAAAAGTGTTTTGAACATTGAAAAAGCATGCCATGTGTTTTCAAAAAAAAAAAAAAAATCCCTGGGTTGCCTGCAGTGTTATGCAGGGATGCCAAGTTCAAAAAAATTTTATGAGTGAGATTTTCATGACTCGGCATCTCGGCGAGCGAATGTGCTCGCGAGTGAGGTTGTGGGAGGGGTTTTTCCCCCCTGTGGCCTCCCACGGTAGGAGCTTTTTCAATTTTTAGCTCTTAATGATGCGATCAGGTGCATACTTAAGTGACTTTTTTTTACTTATTTTGAAAGACAAAAGGAAAATATACCTTTAATTGCAACTATCATTTTAATCTTTTGAGCTAAGCTCATTATTATAGGCCCAAGTTGCAGACTTCGCCCGATGCTTGAGAAAAATGGGTACCATGCGTGAGATCGTGAGACGGCCCCTAAATGCTTGAGTCTCACACAGAATGCGTGAGACTTGGTAGCTCTGTGATTGTTTTGATTAAAGTTTTTGTCTTTTTCTTTTTGCATATACGAAGTCTATTAGCTTTTTACACTATGCCAAAACTTGGCAAATATCGGCCCTGTAAGATAAATAACGTCATATTATTTTAAGGACAAAATTCAATCAAATGCTGTTACGATTGTTTCCATATTGTTTGGAAAAGTTTATTCTGATGGGGTAAATGATAACTTCTGAAGGGATGATTTCGCTTTGGGATGTTTTAGTTATAGATGGTATTGCATAACATTCAGTGATTGTGCGTTTTGGGGATTTATTGCAATATTTCCACATGGGAGAACATTTTTGCATTTTTCTAACAAAACCATGCAGCTAGATTGCTGCGACCATCCTGACTGCGTTGGCCAGGGTCGTTACGTGATTTGTACTGACGTTGATAATTCGAGTGCTCTCATAAGCTGGCCTTGCTAATGTATTTCACGGCTTGGTGAACATGAATGGGATACAATCGTGAGAACATAACGATTGTCCCTTTACCAATAAGGAAACTTACCCAACAGGATTAAATACGAGTGCACCAACAGGTACTTTCGGTATAGCATGCACACTGCTAGCACTGCACTGGCGGTGGTTTCGCATGAATAGCGCACTCTCGAGATCACCGCTACACAAAAGCATGTACATGTACGTCCGAGCACTTGCCGCGTATCGTAGCAACTCCACGCCATGACGTCAATCAGATTGCACAAGGAACTTGCGTGCCCGTAGTATCTCACCCTGGCTTTCTTAGGGACATTTGAATGAGGTCCCCCCCCCCCCCCCCCCCCGTAAGAGACATACTTATGCACACATATTGAATACTGCCATAATCGATGAAATATTCAAACGTTATATTGCCACTTCATCATAAACCCCGAATCGAAGCTGTGTGTGAGCAGTGAGCTTTTATCGTCGAGGCGAGTACAGAAATTACACTGAAACATGGGCGTCAATCCTGCCCGATCTGGCGTAGTTCCCACGGTGGCAGTAGAGAGCTCTTGAAAGATAAACACCACGCAGCTTTGATGGAACTTCAATTCATTTCAATGTATATGAACCAATCATTCATTGATTAAGAGACAGTAAATATCATAAAGTGTTTGATAACAATCTATTTGAAGTCACGATCATGTATGTAATAATTCTCAACACACCTCAATAATTGTCCCGATAAGTTATCGTATTTGATTATAGTATGATTGGATGTAAATACTGTTCATAATGGTTACTACGTCGTTTGAGCGTCATTTTTGATGGATTTTTAAATAGCGCTTTATAAGAGACCACTATTATCATTACCATTATCATTATAACATGCATTTTTACATAATAAGTGCATGCTGGTGATGGATCTCGATATTAGAGCACATCTTGCACTCAGTATTTGTGATCTAACATACAAATTATGATATATTTTACTCTCACACACATTATAATACAAAAGACTCATATCGTTAACACTAAGGACGCTTTATTGTAGACACTACGGCTTTCCTATTAAAGATTAGAAATCCGGCTCATTTGAAACTGGATTCCCCTCTAATGATTTCCATGACCACTTCATAGCCCCAAACTTAATTTCTCATTGGGAAAGTTATGATCATTTTCATTTCCACAAACTCTATTTTTTTTTTCTTCTAGTCATGTAGTCAGAAGTGTTATCACATAGTAGGTATCTCTTCAATTTGTTTTAAAAAAACTTATGTAGTTTCATGCACTCATTCACTGCAAACAAAGATCTAGTAGACCTACCTTCTCGCTCAAAACGGGAACCACACAACCACCCGTATCGTTTAATGGAGGTTAAAGAACATGAGACGGGATGAGCGAATTCCAATATGGCATAATGATTTATGAATTATGAATAACCATTGTACTGCTGCACTGTGTATTTGATCAACTTTAATTTTTTCCCAAATCAAGGTATGACAAACATCAATTTAAACTTATATGAGTATCATTACATTTGGTACCAACAATACGCCACTTTAGATCACTTTACAGTGAGGAGGGATTTGGGAAGCCATTAATCAGTGATGCAGCGCCAGCAGAGGCGCCTTACCGGGTAGGTTTGGCGCCAATAAAGTACCTCGCCTTATCCTCTCCGTGCAGGTGTCGCATTGATCAGCCATGCAATTTGCAACCATGGAGCGAGAACGCGGAACTTGTCGTACGACACCCCACCACCGATACCACGGGTACATTCACCCCCGGCCAATTGAAATTGTACACAATCGTGTATTGCATGTGAACCTCTTCGACGTGGAACGTAATAAAGCCGTGAAGATCATAAAACACGTTTGACAAAGGAACATTACCGTTGGAATATTAAACCACGTTGTGTTTCAGAACTAAGTTATATTTGCAGAAGTGACAGACGTCGAAGAAGGATAAGAAGAAACGCTTTCTTGGCTAAAAGAAGGTGTCAGAAAGCTTGTGGTCGTTCGCAGCTGAGGCGAGCCGAGAGCGAGGTACTGTACTGTACACGGCTGTGTACGGGCCCCTGTCATTTCGAAGGGCTGTACGCGATTGATCGGGGCAATATGCTGGTGTTGTAATAATATGACGGTGAACGTTGGATAACACCACCAGCTTGAAGAGTGGATGATTTCATTCGACAGAACCAAGATGTTCTGTAGTTTAGTCTCGACGACTGAGCATACCAGGATGAGACGGATGAAGCTACCAAGTGTTATCTTCATTGTCATCGCTTTCAGCATATCGAATTTAGGAGGTAAGGTGTCTAAAGAAAGAAGTTGTGATGACTGACACTCATGTAGGAATTAATGATCCAGTTTTTGTAACAGGGATGCTGAACTAGGTAAAAGTAGAATTGAATTAGGTCATGATTAGGTGTCCAACGGGATAATCACAGTGCACTAAATTGTGAATTATGATGGCAGAAACAGGGTTGATACTATTATTAATTCATTCATTTACTCCCATTTCATAGTACGTAGCCTTGATTAGATATGAATATTTTATGATCTCTTCCATTTACATAATAGCTGTCAGTTGTAATCAATATTAATTATCACAAGTATTATGACAGGAAGAGAGGCACCATCGCATGAGAAGAAGTGAATTGGGAATGTGAGTGTCGAGAGGAGATGAAATGGAATTTGTATATTACCAAATAGTAAAAATCATTATGAGAGAAAGTATCATGTGATGTAAACATCAAAAGAAAGGCAGCAGTGCAGTGGCATATCAACACTTATAGAATTTACAAACAACTGATCAGTACTGTAACAGTAAAAAATGTGTGTGTGTGTGTGTGTTTTTTTTTTTTACAGCTACACAAATTTAGTGAACTTTTAATACAAAAGTTAAAAACTTTATGGAGGAGAGTTGCCATTTTTAAAATAAAAATTGGTACCTTTAAAAAGTATTTGCATGCATGCTACTATTTTTGTTCCTTATGTTAGTTCCTTAGTGCCTAAAATTTGCAAACATTTCCAAAGCACTGAAGCAGTATTTCATTAGAACTTTGTGACAGTAACATATTAAAACTCATTTGTCATGATATCTTTTGCAGTGCTTACCCTCATATTGTAGAAGAAGTTGCATGGTAACTAATAAATATTGTATTCACTGTGATTCCTCTTTATAGATACTCATGGCAATACAATGAATTTTGTTCTTTCAGAGATTTCATACTGCTTTTTGCATTGAGGGCCCAATATACATTAATGTATTTTCAGTTTTAAAGAGCATTATAACTTAAACCAGTAGAAAACATTTTTGTCTGTGTCTAAGGGATATCTCCTTGCTTTTGGCTCTTTTGCTTTCCTTTATTTTTCATTTTTTAATGGGACAGGGGATGGGGGGCTAGGATGGGGTGAGGGATGAGGCAGAACTCAACAACTTAACATTCTTATGATCACATCTGTTTTGAAATTTGTCACGTTTCCTTTTTGAAAACTTTGGTTTCCTGTCATAACACATGATTCTTTGACAGATCTTTGTGAAAGACTATTTAGCTTCATGGACCGGCTGCTATCGGGGTTACAAAATTGTAAGGTTCACGGAAAGCTTGGCAATATGGTAAATAAAAAAAAAGAAACTGCACTGAGCGCCAAAGAGATTAAAAAATATAGTCGTACTATTGAACAGACAAGTGGAAACTAGTAGGCCTATACAGTCCTGTGAAATGTGTCCCAAAAGTATGAATTTTCATTGTTATTAATTTCCTGTTCTATAATATATTGAATTTACAGGAGCTGCAGCATCATGTAACTGTACATCAGACTGCGTAACCAGCTGCCCCAGTGGTTACTACTTCAGCTCTACGGACGATGCATGTGTTGAATGCCCCCCTGGCTACTAGTAAGAAATACATCTTTTTTGCTTCTTCACTCATATCATGCCATATATGTTCCTTGGCATAAACGTACACAATATTTTGAAAATTTGGCTTGTACATGTGTGACAATTTTGTGAGTGGTTGTAAAATGCAAAGCTTTGAGTATCACAGTAATGGAATGATTGTAGATCCTTTAAGAAGCAATGCTATTGGCTTCTTACCTTGCAGATGATATACATGTAATGGTCTAAATACAGAGTACATTGTACATTGTCTTTCAGGAAGCCATATTCAGTACGCGCTGTATGTTTCATTGTTGTTTTTTTTTGCCAAATATCAGTCGATTGGCAAAATTAGTGGAAATAAAACTATTAATATTGTGATCTGATCTATGCACATGATGAGCATCATTGTGTAAAGCATTGCAGGTGAATCTTTGTAGGTTCCAGGTTTACAGAATATTTGTAGAAATTGATCTGTTCATCCATAGTAGCTTAATGTGTGTGATTTTACTTTCCTTGAAAACTTCAAGAGCTGGTGCAAGATGATAAAGTACACTGATAAAGTACATCACTAAAAGTCAATCTATCAAAAATGCATTGATGTGAAGTTCCAGAGGTCAACGACAATTCTGTAGATTAAGTGTACTCACCTTTTCAAAATCTGGTTGGGGGGGGGGGGGGGGGGGGGTGGAGGAAGATGATGACAAAGAGAAATATGACCCAACAAATTGGTTGCTCAAATTTTGACAAAACCATTTGCCTAGAAATTGATGGAATTGATTACTCTGAAGGCAGGGTTGTACAGTTTCACAATTTAAGATTTATTCTGTTGAAAGGATATTGTCACAAATAAATCATTGGAGAATTTCAATTAAAGGTGGTACAGCATTGAGAAAGAGAGAGAGAGAGATGGATAATTGCCCTCAGAGAGCAAACATACGCTGTAAAGCTTGAGTGGTTGACCATTTAAACTTTGTTGATAAGGTGCTTGGAGAAATACTGTGTGAATGCTTGTAACAAGTCAAATGAATGGATTGATATCTGCTCAAAAGATATCATGTGTATGAAGATTTTCAAAAATCTCTTCGTCTTTACTGTTGGATTGTTTCATTTCTTGGAGTGCCTTCATTATGAAAAAAAAAGGTCTTGCTTTGCAAGTCAATGTTAGTGCTTTACAATGTACATGTACTAGGAATGGCATTCTACAGTAGTTACTGGATGATCATTTCCCATGATCAAAGAGGGGTTTCCAGTGTATGAAACTGTAATCCTTGTACTAGGCAATCCATGGATTGACATTAACTCAGTATTTTTGAGCACTCCCACCTGACTATACATGTACAAACTATGTAGACATGCTTTCAGTTGGGTGGAATCCTTTATTGAAATTAATGGTTGTACATGACATGTTCAGACATGATTTACATTGTATATTTTGACACTGTCATATGAATTATGTACAGTATTTTCACAGAAAAAAAAAATGAAATAATGTTAATCCAGTGAAACAATGAAATGATTGACAGAATAAAAGAATGTTTGTGCCATAATTTTTGTAACAAATAAGGTTTATTTGTTTTTTGTTTAATTTTAATGTTTCAGTTCGCATTGTGTTAATCTACATACTATACACATTTCTTGAAGCAAATAAGAAAGTACTGTATGATTAGATTCATGCTTGTATGAAAAAAATACCCTGTTCATTGGAATATTGTTCAAAAATTAGAAGTTGCTATTACAGTTTAGAAATAGTGCACTCATCAAGTAGTATTTGAAACCTTCATACAGTATGTGCAGCATCTTGTGATATCCTGTGGAATATGGTGTATAAATACATACGTACATCTATAGGAAATTTCTATTTCTTGTATTTCAATTTTTCTAGCAAAATGAATATTATTGATACAATGTGGTTGTATTTTATGATACATTAAGTACTACACTTATATTGTTAATGACCTGTACATTTTTAATGAATTTCAGTACAAGTCGAGGGAATGTGTATTAACTTTGCGTAAACAGTAACATTTTGTATTTAATAATTCTTTTTATTATTGGGTTCTTATATTATCGCAACATTACATGTTGTACAACATCTTTCCCATCCAGTGATGCTGAGAAAAAAAAAAGAATTATAATGAATTACACAAATAAATCATGAACTATTTGAATGGCTAAAAGTCCAAATTTTATCAAACTACAGGCATTCTATTAACCCACTATTTATTTTTTCTGAATTCACTGACTTCACAGGAATATTTGGGGCAATACTGTTTGTCCTGACTTTACCACTAGTATGCAATACAGTTGAATTCAGGGATAAAATCACTTGAATGGCACTTCTTGTGTTTGTATGTGTGTGTGTGTGTTTTCTAATTACTCTTGAACTCTCAATGACAAGCTACACAGTAAATGAATGTAAATTTTAGTGTGAATACCAATGATTAGCCAGCACAATTAGCTGATGAGATACATAGTTTACAATAATTATTCCTAGAGTGTGAAAAAGGGGTCTTTTTCCAACATGTGATATTATCACTTTATGTAGTGTGATTGCCTTACGAAGAATACCTGTTCATACAGTTGTAGTTAAGTGCATTCTTAGGAGTTCACTGGGAGTATTAAAGCAAGGTCCATCAGGTGTAAGAACAATATTACTGCACATTTACTTGAAAAGCCCTGAAAGAAACTTTTAATCAGTGTCTAGATTGTTTTTACATAAGTACCTTCCCAAAGTCTGTAAATGGGTACTTCTTCCCCACTATTTGTTAAGACTAGAGAGGCATGCAGATTGAATAACGTATTCCCCCCCCCCCCCCCAAAAAAAAAAAAAAAAATCATTTGTACAATGTATCTGATTATAAGTACAAATATCTTATAGTACTATAATATTTAAAAAAAAATAAATCTTTGATTATGAAATATTTCCTGTCAGGTTGGTTAAATGTACTGCACTCTATCTTCCCCCAAGTTCTGATCGAATACAAAGAACATCATGTATTTTATATATTTTTTTTTCATCTACAGTGTATGGAGCATTTTCAATAAGATTTTGGTAACGCCCATTCTTCATGTGTGGCATCACGATAACAAGCCATCAACAGCATGGCTGAGTAGATCAATAAAGAACAATACAAGTTTTATGGTGTAGCTTACAAATTATTGATTGAGACTAGTTAAATATCCCCCCCCCCCTTCCCAATGAATGGTTTTCCACCTCCACAGACTCTCTAGATGTGTTACTGAACTATATTTCATCTATGCCCTGTACAATTATATTCCTTGCTTCGTACAAATGATGTACAATTGTACAACTGTACATATCTGCATATTTTTCAAATTTTCTGTTCCTCAGTGATCAAAAGTAAAACTCTACCCTTTTTATTCATACTTTCATGTTCCACTCAGTTAAGAAGAAAAGTCCCCCTAAAACAGGCAAACAAACAAAAATTTCTCATGATCATAGTTTGATATTCCTGTGCATTTAAACTTTTCTTTCCGATGTCACCCCTCGTTCATTTTTATTTGTCTTTTTTTTAACTCAATGGGCCTAATTGGTACTTCAAAATTTGTCCACTCCATTCACATTCTCAGCGTCCTGAAGTCATGAATTCCTTAAACTTGAATCAAATGATGGATTGTGCTCCATGGACCATGAAACATTGCAATTCCACACTGTGATACATTGTACATACATTTTTTCTTAATCATGCATAGCGAGCCATCTTTATGTCCTTGATATTGTAAAGGCTTTATCAGAACTACCCGGATGTGTCTGAGTGTACGTAACTGTAATGGACATTGCACAGGGACCTTTGTCTCCAAGTAGTCCAAAAGTCTAAATTCAGCCATGCATGCGCCACTTCACAGTGGCTGGGGCGCACAATGAATGGACGCAGTTAGTAGGTTTGCCTACCCCTAGACGTGCAGTATGACAAGACAAACACGATTGATTGTCAAACTCTCCGCAGTTTACACTTGTTGGCGTTCTGTTGCCTGGTGATAGGCAATCGTGTGCTGGCTTACCCAAATACATTTTGGAGCTTGCCTTTATCTTATATGATGTACAGTACAACTGTACACAATATGGCACTCAGATCTTAATTGACTTGTTATGTACAGTACATGTAGTGGTGTGTTACACAATAAACTAGTACATGTATGTGATTATCTAAGGAGACAATTTCTAAAATGTGGCGTCAAACAACTGGTACATTACAATGCAAGGACATTCTGTACACTGTACAGTTGTAGTTGATTGAGATATATGGGCTTTGATGTTAAGAGTAGATTTTGTCGTCAACTAGTCAAGCCAGATACATGTAAATCACAATTTACAATTGCATGCACAATGTGGAACTTGACATCACAAAAGCTCATTGATTGTTTGCTGTGACATGGCAAAGTGAAATGTACTCCTTTTTATGTTGTTCAAAGGAAAGACATGCTTCACACTAAAAAGTCTATGATCAGATAAAGTACAAAATGTACAGTAGAGATTGTTATATTAGTTACAATTTCACACAGAATGAAGTTGTTAAATAGTTTTAATTTCAAATTACGGTATCATTTTATGTTGTATTGCATGACATCCTCACTCTGTCATGATCTACAGATCATTATGAGTCAAATACTTTCAGAGTATACTGCTCATGTCATGTTGGGTGAGCATTCTCATTTTGAATGTATTGACACTGGCTGTATCATTGCTCTATTCTCAAGAATAGCAAATTTGGTGTCCAATAACCAACAATAAAAGTGATGGCATCAGGTGTACACTTTGTTGATTCACAACCTTGTGTGAGGACATTTTTTTCTTCTCTATGGGTTATTAACCAGCAAGGTACAATTGTACAAATAGTACAGTCAAGAATGCAGTTGATTCCATTCATGATCACTGAATGAGCTTTTCAAAAC
Organism: Diadema antillarum; assembly: GCF_040938485.1. Lineage (NCBI taxonomy): Eukaryota > Metazoa > Echinodermata > Echinoidea > Diadematoida > Diadematidae > Diadema > Diadema antillarum. The sequence continues at coordinate 1,130,719 of NW_027271313.1, read as the reverse complement.
TCAATTTGATGCACGGGATTATTCTACCATCCTGTTACATGTATACACTGTAACAGGTCTGTAGTCACACACAGTAGAGTCAGACTTCTGTACTTTAGAAAAGAGTCATAATCTATTTTTTCCCTGGACATATATTGTCATTTTCTTAATTGTATCTCACATTACACTATCTACAGCATATACACCACATATTTTACATAGGTTTCATGTAATATGGAGGACACTGTATTTTGCTGAACATCGTAAATAATGATGCAATTTAAAAGAAACTCTCACAACCGCCATTCACATGCTGAGATATATGCGTCGACTAATGCATTCTCTGTTATTCATGTTTGCATGTCCGTTGTAGGTCGAGTGCATTGTATTATTCCCCTCCACGTCGATACATTATGTACATTTCATTGAATGAGGGTGATGTCAACAGCTAATAATCGTAATCTCATGTTTTCCTCCTTTCTTTCAGCTGCCTGGGTGCCTCGTCTGCACCCTCACCTTGCAGTGCTGGAACACAAAATGCTGATCCTGGTGGCACAGACCCAAGCAACTGCACGGTCAGTAATTACCCAGCCCCTCTCTATGTTGTTCAAGGAATCGTATAGTTTTGGTTGAGACCTAACTTCAGGTTTTGATATTTTTTTGGTGAGATAATGAGAAACCTCTCATGAAATGTGACAGAGCATTATGTAATTCCAAGAGGGATTCAACATGTATTTGATGAAAATCTGTTTTAAAATGCCTGAGATATCCAAAAAAGAGCATTCCTGATAAAAAGCGGGACCCACCTTTTATTAGAATCACTTTGTTTTACTTTGTTTCTTGATGTCTCAGCGATTTTAAAACCGACTTTGATCTAATTCCTCAGTCTTAAAATGGTATGTTCTGTAGTATTTCATAAGGGTTTCTTGGTATCTCACAAAAAGTTAAAAGCCCAATTCTCATCTCCACCAATACTATACAATCCCTTTAAAGGACAAGTTCACCTTCATAAACATAAGGATTGAGAGAATGCAACAATATTAGTAGAACACATCAGTGCAAGTTTGAGGAAAATTGGACAATCGATGCAAAAGTTATGAATTTTTAAATTTTTTTGTGTTGGAACCGCTGGATGAGGAGACTACTACAGCTTGTGAGTCATATGCGTACAACAGTATAAAGAAAATGTAAAGAAAATTCAACATATTTTCACTTTTTTCGCATAATAAAAGAGCACTTGACTTGCCTCTTTCTAAAGGCAGGTGGAATAATATTACCCATAACATTTGTCGATAACAAGTCGGACGAATGTGTACTTTTTTCAAAAGATGAAATTTTGTGAAATTCTCTTTATATTTTCCTTATATTGTTGTACGCATGTGACATCTAAGTTATTCACACACTGCAGTAGTCTTCTCATCCAGCGGTTACTGCACAAAAACTTCAAAAATTCATAACTTTTGAACGGATTGTCCGATTTTCCTCAAACTTTCAATGATGTGTTCTACTAATATTGCTACATTCTCTCAATCCTTATGTTTATGAAGGTGAACTTGTCCTTTAAGTCTTATGATTTCCCAAATAACCTCATTGTAGAAAATGTTATTGATAATAGTTTTCATCTCCTTTTTTTTTTGGGGGGGGGGGTGGCATGTTGATTACAATAAACATGTGGCACATGTCAATTTTTTTTTAAAGAGCTACTAATGCCCGTTTGATATTCATCTAGGAGATTTAACAATTTTTTTTTTTTTTTTGGGGGGGGGTCAGAATTTGTATCCATAAGCATTTTTTGAAAAGTGATATTTTATAGCCATTTCAATGCACAGAAAGTTTATTAATATGTTCAGTTTTAGTGGCACAGGTGTTGTGCTAAGTACCCTATTGATAACTCCATTCTGTCAATATGAGTATTCAGCTGTGAGAAATTTCAATCGCTCATAGAACTCACAAGTATAGAAATCATTGCTTCCTTTTTTTTTTTGGGGGGGGGGGAGAACATTGTAGCTTTATGGTGCTGGAATTTCATACTGTAAAAGAGGTGTACAATGTACAAGACAGTACTTTGCGTCTATTGTTTATCTCAAATTTGCCAAAAGAAAGGCAGGATCTATATGCTGCGAGCATTATATTTCAAACAAAAATAATGTGATTACAATACATAGTACACAAAGTACATTTCAAGTGGACCTACGGCATTTCTGTAATAAAAGTTTTGTATCAGATTATAGCCATTGTTATAGTGATCATACTGTCGTCATTGTGACAAGTATGAAATAATGATACACTGTATTTTAATGTTTGATGTCAATTGTAGATGGATGTACAATTGTATGCTGCACTTAATATCCAGTACTACAATTACTTTTAGTGGTGTACAAAATTCTTGATTCTTATAAAAGGGAATGTACTTGACAAAAAGTACCTACTCTTAAAATGAACATTCAAAACCATTTTTGAATTCATTGTGTGATGATTTTTGTTTTGAGTATTTATAATATTAGTTTTTAACCAGAAGAGTAGAAATCATATTCAACCCATTTCTTCAATAGCTGTTGGATGTATTTGATTGTGATTGATGAAGGACAAGGTTTCAACATTCTGAGACTGATGCTTTTAATTCACCTCACAGTCATGTCCAACTGGTGGATACTTTAGTCTCAATGGGCAAGCAACATGTACGCTGTGTCCAGCGGGCAGTGAGTGCAACACAGGGACTGGTGACATCACCCCGTGTGCCAGTGGTCAGTATTCCCTGGACGGTGACCTCACATGTTCGAATTGTCCCAGTGGATCCTTCTGCCCGGATGTCTTCTCAGCTCCAATGGTGAGGAAGATGATGAATGGTGATGTGTAGACATATTGATACTGTATGTTTGTAAATACTATACAATAATGCAATTAACTAAATACATGTGCATGTGTGAATACATACGTATGTGAACATTTATAAGATCTTTAATGTGTATGAGTATTACATTTTGTAAACATGCTGCAAATATAAGTTTCATTTTCTTCGGCTAATGTCAAAGATTTTCTCAAACCAGAGAGAACCTCGGAAAGCACCTTACTTCAGATTTCTTTAATTTCATGTTGTTTTTTTTTTGCACAGTTATTGTTTTTTGGAGAGGGAAGAAGGAAAGAAAGAGATACATCCACTGGAATGATGAGTACATGAACATGCTATGATCATGTCATTTGGGTTCTAATGTGTTGAGATGAACCAAAGAATTTCCTGTAAACTACAGCATGACCACAAGTTTTCCATTTAGATATGTACTAAGAATCAACTGCATGATTCTATTAAAAAAAAACCCCAAGAACAAGCACTTACACATTGAACACAATATTCATTTGGCCATCTGTCAATCCAGTTTTGTTCTTCTGTCCATCTCCACACAAGGACCAATAGGAGCCTCACCCTCTATTTCTCTCTCTTCCACAGAGCTGCCCAGGAGGCTATGTGCCATGGTCCAATCAGACAGGCTGTGAGCAGTGTGGTGCTGGTACCTATGCTCACAATGGCACAGCAACCTGTCAGTCATGCCCCGAAGGTATTACAAGATATCAGTGATGCAACATTTGCATTCCCTAACATGATTAAACAATTATAGCCAAGCTCAGTCAGTGAATATTATGTAATTTGCATTTGAAATATTATGTTCCTTTGGCCTTTAGATATATATATATATATCATTACTATTTCTTAATGCTTGTAAGTGCTAATCATTTTGATAGTGCTATATTGTAGCTTTACCAAACACTTATATTTTGCTTCTGAATCACTATCATTGTAATGATAATCAGAATAACAGTAATATTAGTAATAACACTAAGAATGATATACAAATGTATGCTGATGATGATGATAGTGATGATGATGATAGTGATGATTATTATTGTCATTGTCATAACTAGTAATGCAGTACAGTTGTATACTGATCAGTAGTAATGTTATTATGTTTATCTAAATCATCATTTTGATTAGTTAGTAGTAGTTTTGTTGTTGGTAACATCGTGACTCATGAAGGATGAGTCAATAGGTGTTGGAGGGCAAGACTGTATGAAAGTAATGTGTAAAAATTGAAGATTCTATCAAATTTGACCATAACTCTCTCCCACCCACACCCCAGGATACAAGTGTCCAACAGACGGCCTGGAAGAGCCCATCAGGTGTCCATCGGGAGAGTACCAGAACCAGACCGGTCAGCTGACCTGTGAGACCTGTCCAGCCGGCCACGAGTGCTCCGATCCGGCCGCTGACCCCAACCCCTGTGATGCTGGTCACTTCAGCAGCTCTGGGGCTATCGAGTGCACGGCTTGTGACTCAGGTAAGTCCAGCTACATCAGTGTAATAAAGTGTAGTGGAAATAGTGATGTGTAGTACACTGTGTATGTGTGTAGAGTGTGTTTGATTTGATTTATCATGTTTGATGTAATTGTGTAATGATGATATCACTATGTAATACTTGAGTGTGTTCTTCATGATGTGATGAAACCCAGTACTGTATTTAAGATTGTCATGAGTCTTTGGTGCTTCTTGTTCCATTTGTTTTTAAAACAAAGGGCATTCTATTTCCCCTCTTAGTCAGCAAGAAGAATTAAAGTATAAAGTGTACAATAATCAAGTCATAAGATGAAAGATATTTTTGTCATCATAAGTACAATGTAGTACTCGGAGTGCACAGTAACTTACAATGTATATGGGCAGCAATAAAGGACAACTGTGTTTAGCGCTTTCCCCTTAAATGGTAACTGGTAAATACCTGACAATACCTGATTTCTTTTTTCTCTTTCATCTCGCAATTGAAATACATGTACCTTGATTGAGTTTTTCTTCTGACAATGTGCAGTGCTTATGTGATTTGTAAATCAGAAGTGAAAAAAATAATTCATAATGAATTTGTTTACAGATTAAGAAAAAAGATGAAGAGAAATATACACCAAAGAGAAACGGGAGGAGGGGGTGGTCACAGCATGTCCAGGGCTACTAAGGGGTAAAGCATGCACTGGTGTACTCTTTCATGGTCTCAAGATTTTTTTTTTTTTTTTTTTTTTGATTTGGCTAAATTTTTTTGAACTTCACGTTTTCTGTCAGCCTCAGTAGTGTGGTTTAATTTGTGAAATGTATTACAAGATGGACTGTTGACTCTGAAGTTTTGCTTCGCATTCAAAAGTCCATCAAATGATAGCGCTCAACCTAGCGGCTCTACACACACTTACATGGACTGTCACAAAGAGTTAAGACAGTTCTTATTACTTCCATATTGATGACTCTAGAATGAAGCCCCTGTGCTCATGAATATTTTGTTCTAGTGTAATTTTAATATCCAGATTAGCATAACAAAATGTTGCAGTATGCTTCTGTATGTCTGTCTGTCTGTGTGCATGTCTCTGTGTGTGTGCATGTGTGTATTTATATCTGTGTCACATTCATGAGTTCTTTTATTTTCCATTCTTGTCACAGTGGGTTTACAAACAAGTTTTACTGTGTAGTTGTCCCGAGTTAAATTTACAAATCATATTTCAACACATGCCAAGATATGTAGTGATCAGTTGATTAAAAAAAAAAGAGAAAAAATGTGAGTTGTTGCAATACTGCAGTACAGAAGCTAAGATTTTACAGTGTTTGAGCTGTTGCTGTGAGTGCATGAAAGACTTTTGTGGCTCTGTTTTCTGCTTGGTGCTCCAGGTAACAATCATCTTTCAGGTATTTACGTGGTTTGCAATCCCTTGTGCAAAGAGATTCAATCCTCAGATAAAACTTTTTATTCACAGGATGAAAAGCCTAGAGAATGCCTTCCATCCAGTGAAGTTTATTTCATCAGTCGCATGGTTGAAATTATTGATTAGTAGGGAATTGTGTTTGTGCATCACCCAGTTTTGAGTCATTTGGTGGCAGATTTGCTGTTCATACATCATTCATCTGTATTGATTTTTGCTCTTTTGCTGTAAGCAATCTCTGTCAAAAAGTCTTTTTTCTTCCAGTAGAGCCAATATACTGTTGTAGAAAGAAAATATGATGCTTCAATAGCTTACTGAAGTGGTGTGTGGAAAAAGATTTGCAAATTAAGAAGTAGAAAAAAGTAGCAAGAACTGCAAAAAGAAAATGTCTGAGGGTACTTTCTTATAGATTTCATAGGATTAGATTCCATTTTGATATGTGTGGAGTGTTTGCAGTGTGCCTAAGTTTAGTATTCATCTTTCAAGCATTCTGTTTTTATTCAGTTTTCTGGTTGTAAGAGTCAAAAGGCTTTTACAGTGATCATGGAAAATAGCAGTAGAAATTATTGATTACATCTGTTGTTCCATTCACTTCACAGTTTTGTTGAGTTTGATGTAATGAATGTATGCTGAGACAATTCCAATTCGACATTGTCATTGTTCACATCAGATTCTGAAAAAGTTATGTTTATTGTTAACAAAAATGCAAAATTGCCTACCCCCACAGGTTTTTACGCAGGTAGTCCAGGAATGGACAGCTGCACGCAGTGTAGTGCAGGCTACTATTGTAGTGCCACTGCCCAAATTAGCTGTGATTCTGGATACTACAGCAATGCAGGGGCAAGCTCCTGCATGGAGTGCCCTGGTGGCTACTCCTGCTCTCCCCCAAATCCCCCGTTGAATGTCTGACAGGAACCTATGCCGGTAACGGAAGCTCGAGCTGTATGCCATGTGAGCCTGGCTTTTACTGCCCCTTGAATGGAACCATCGAGCATGTTCAGTGTCCCAATGGGTTCTTTGCTTCCAGCACAAACTCTGAGGTCTGTATGGAGTGCAGCCCAGGGTACTACTGCACAGTGTCGTCAGAAGTGCCATGTGCAGCTGGATACTACAGCAATGCTGGAGCAGAGTCTTGTCTTCAGTGTCCTGGAGGCTACTCTTGCAATGGAACAGAGAATCCTGTTGAATGTCCGATGGGGACTTATGCTGGCAACGGCAGCGATAGCTGCATACCTTGTGAAGCAGGGTTCTACTGCCCCCTTAATGGAACCATAGAACATATCCAGTGCCCAGATGGATTCTACTCTTCAGGGAACAACGCCATCTCCTGCACCGAGTGCACAGCTGGGTACTCCTGCACTCCATCCAGCCAAACAGCCTGTCCTGGAGGATACTACAGTGAAGCTGGAGCGACATCCTGCAGTCTATGTCCCGGAGGGTTTGAATGCCCTGGAGGTGGGGGATCTGTTTCCATGTGTAATGAAGGGTACTATGCGTACAATGGTAGTTCCTCGTGCAGTCCATGTTTAATTGGACACTATTGTCCAGTTGTTAGTACGGTTGAACCAATCATTTGTCCAAGTGGCTTTTACTCAAACTCAACTGGAGCCATGGAGTGCTCACAGTGTGAGGCAGGCTACTATTGCACACCGACATCAAGAACAGCATGCTCTGCTGGCTACTTCAGCAATGCTGGAGCGGAATCCTGTAGCGAATGTCCAGGTGGTTATTCATGCAGTGGGTCAGATGAGCCAGTTGAATGTCTTGCAGGAACCTATGCAGCTAATGGAAGTGATAGCTGCACACCATGTGAAGAGGGCTTCTACTGTCCAGTAAATGGCACCATAGAGCATATCCAGTGTCCCAATGGTTACTTTGCATCAAGTTCAAATTCAGAGTCCTGTAGCCCGTGCAGTGCAGGATATTACTGTACAATAACATCAGAGACTCAGTGTGACCCTGGGTACTACAGCAATGCTGGAGCAGAGTCTTGTCTTCAGTGTCCTGGAGGCTACTCTTGTAATGGTACGGAGAGTCCTGTTGAATGTCCGATGGGGACTTATGCTGGCAATGGCAGCGATAGCTGCGTACCTTGTGAAGCAGGGTTCTACTGCCCTCTGGATGGAACCATAGAACATATCCAGTGCCCAGATGGATTCTACTCTTCAGGGAACAATGCCATCTCCTGCACCGAGTGCACAGCTGGGTACTCCTGCACTCCATCCAGCCAAACAGCTTGTTCTGGAGGATACTACAGTGAAGCTGGAGCGACATCCTGCAGTCTATGTCCAGGAGGTTTTGAGTGCCCTGGTGGTAACACATCTGTTTCCATGTGTAATGAAGGGTACTATGCGTACAATGGTAGTTCCTCGTGCAGTCCATGTTTGATTGGACACTATTGTCCAGTTGTTAGTACAGTTGAACCCATCATTTGTCCAAGTGGCTTTTACTCAAACTCTACTGGAGCTTTGGAATGCATGCAGTGTGATGCCGGGTACTACTGCACCCCGACGTCCCAGATCCCTTGCGATGCTGGTTCCTACAGTGTGGCTGGTGAAACATCCTGTTCCTCATGCCCCGGAGGATATGAATGCCCTGGTGGAGGATCCCCTGCTTCCATGTGTAGTGAGGGGTACTATGCCCTCAATGGCAGTTCATCCTGCAAGGAGTGTGAAACAGGCTTCTTTTGCCCATTCAATGGAACAGCAGAGCGGCTTCAATGTGCATCAGGTGATTTTTTTTTTTTTTTTTTTTTTTTGCACACAACCCTTTTACCTTCCTGCATATTAGTACTGAGTTCATTTGCTTTTTTTTTTTTTTTTTTTTGCAGCATCCATACATCTTTGCTTATGCACATTCCATCGCGTTCGTTGACCTGTGTTCCCCAATTCGTACTCGTGTGGGTTCCCCTCCCCTTGCACTATTGTATGTATATTGCAGCTTGCTGCGCATACACTGTACATTGTATGTGAACCTGCAGATTTGCTTTCCGCATCCCTTGCATCTACATATCTTATTTTTGCGTGTATGCACTGCACTTTGGAGTACAAGCGTTTTTATTCGTAGTATGCATTATGTATGGGATGTCGTGGTCAGATGCTGATAGTTCTGAATGCATTTACCTATTTTTAGAGCATCTATAGCAGATATATATACTGACTGCATTTAGTGATGACACTGACTGATGTATTGCATATTATATTTTCTTTTCCACCAGGTTTCTGTGGTGTATACTTTTTGCCGTCAATGTTGCACAGCACTTGTTCATCATGTACATTATAGTGTCAATGTCTGTAGTCTCTGCTCAGTGTTCGTGTGAGGTAGCACTTCACACATTGTGCCTTCCATACTATAATACACTCTCATTATAACAAACATGAGTATGGTATTATAAAATTCTTGTTACAAGGACATATAAAGTCAATTCCCAAGATTACCATCTTTATATCAATTTTAGATACTTACTCTTTGGCTACATAACAAAATTTTGATAGATATAATAAAATAATGATATAATGATACCAAGGACTTCATTAGAATGGGAGTTTGCTGTATGTGTACACTTTTGTACCTGCTCCTAATAGCTATTAATATTTTGCCTGCCATGGTTTCTTTAAGAATGAACTACAATTGTACTCTACAAACTCACAATTTGACTTTAGAATGATAGTAGCAGACCTATACATATCAAGTCTCACATCCATGGTGTGAGTTTCACTCCCCAGCAATCTACTTTGTGTACCTCACTCTCATCCGCCCAGCTATCATTTTCTCATGCCTCCCAGAATGAATGAAAAGAAAAAACATGCCTGTTAGATAAGATCATAAACTAGAAGAGCACTCTGAGAGTGCAGACCTTGTCTGCCAAGCAACTCACTTAAATTTTCATCTACAGTAATGATACGGGCATGCTTAAAATTGCACAATTTCCCAAAATAGAAGCCTGTCATTTATGTCATCAGCTTCCTGCTGCGTGGCACCTAGCCTGAGCAAAGCGCACGTACCATGCAAACTTCAAATATGCGTGGCTTAAACTCCCAAGTTCATCGACCTTATCTGCAAAAAGATTTTTAAAAATCCTTCAAAAATTCATAAAATTTCAGAGATTACTACCAAAATGTTTTCATCTGAGCCTTGTGTCATTATCAAGTGTTTCTGTAAGTTTCATCCCAATCCGTTTACAGCTTTTTGAGTAATTTATCACACAGACGAACAAACAAACAAACAAGCAAGCCAACGCTGGCAAAACATAGCCCCCTTGGCGGAGGTAATAAACATTGGATGAGAAGCTGACTAATGACATTTTATGAGTAAGATTAGATGAGAATTGCATTTGTTGACATATTTGCAAGCATCTTAAGTATGCTTTATATAATTTGCTTAATTGTGATATTGTTCTGTCGTCATTTCATGTTCATTGTCTTTTCCCATCAAGTTGAATGTTTTATGTGGTGAGTTTAAGTTGAGTTCACTGTAGGAGTGGAACATGTGTAAATTGAAAATTGAGTATCTGTGTTGTTTATGTACAGTTCATATGTTTGGCTCATTGTGATCTGTTATGTGTATTGTTGCCTGCTGTAGCAAGCTGTGCTTTTATGTATATTGACAAATTAACAAGCATTGATTTCTTTGTTTTTTGTATGAACTATGTAGAAGTTTGGTCAAGATGTGCATTTTTTGTTTTATTGCCCAAATGATTAGAGAAGCGATCTGAATTTAGCTGTTGGATCAGTCTTATCCTGCAATGTAGAATAGATGATTGTGCTCAATGTGCAGTGTGACTGTACGATGTGATATGGTGAATGTGACTATATTGTGGTGAGATGCTTCAAGTGTTCTGTGTTTGTTGCACAGTGTGTTGCAAGTTGTTCACCGTGTGTGCCAATGGAGTAAATGTATATATCACAGCCATTCCCTCTAACTCTCGCATATTGCACGTATACCTCCCTCCACTGTTCATATTACATCATGATTGTCTGTCCGCCATGTCGTTTGATTACTCAAGAAGTTCACATTCCTACACTGCACAGTACAAGAGTGTGTGATCATTGGTTTTCCCCTAACATTAAGATCCATCAAGAATTGTCATATCAGGGACTACACATCATCTGTATTCTTGTAACAAGGTCATTATCTCAGAGAAATTCATTCCAAAGGACTAGTACCCATGGGCTTGAAGTCCAGAGTTCAACATTGCCCACAGCCAAATTCATGCTTGGATATTGCACTTGAATAAGTGTCTAGATGAACAATGTTACGAATATGATACATCTTGTTACAGAACTTCAAAAGAAATAACTTGATATCCATAGCCATAATATTTGATAGCCAGGATGAAAAGTCAACATGCATATGGTCTCATGTGAGATTTGTTTATTAATTTCCTTCATCACTTGTACATTTATGTATCCTCCATGATGGTTGTACATTTGGCACAATATTATGAATAGAGTTTTGACTGAGAATAAGACAAGTGTCAGAAAATAATGTGTAAACATATGCACATGTTTGGATGTGGAATGTTGTCTAAAGAGGGAATTAAAATTAATGAAGATCATGAAAGGGAGACAATGTACAGATTGGCTATCAAGTTTTAAATGGCAGGCATCCAGTAATCCAATAAATGTTGCCATTATTAGTATGAAAATCAGACCCACATACATCTACCACGAACAGAGCTGCCTGCAAGTTACCGCAATTGTACATCCTTCCTCTTACCTACCCCCTCCCCATATGTTATCATTTAATACAGACATAATCTACATTGTATCATACATATATAATGTAATTATGCAATTCACTGCCAGTTGAAACGTATCGCCTGGAAATACTGACACTAATCATTACCTGTTTGTCATTCCAAATGATGCGAAACGCTGCAACTCTAGGTTACTATGCCAACGAGACTGGGTCGGCTTCATGCACACAATGCCCTGAGGGCTACCGTTGCACCGCCACACACCTAAGCCCTGTGATCTGTCCCAGGGGGTCGTACAGCTCCGCTGGGGCAACCTCTTGCACCTCTTGCTTGGATGGGGAGTATGCTGACAGCACAGGTACAGTATCTGGGTTTTCTCTAGGAGTCTTTGTTCTCCATTTATGCATGTTAAAGGAACAGTCCTTATACAAACTGTACATGTATGTCATTATTGACGTACATAAGTAATTTGTAGCAGTAATTAAGTTTGCATTGTCGGCAGATTATTTTCTAACTTCAAGTCTCTTTCTACTTGGATCCTCTATTTGGTCAGCATGATTCTTAACACTTGTTTTCACAATGATGATAACGATGATGGTTATGATGGAGATGATGATGATTATAGTATACCATTATTGATATCATCATAATAATCATTGTGATAATGTGTCTATCATTCCTTATACAGTGCACTTATGATGAACAAGGTTGTAATGGAATCTGATTACAACAAAGCAAAATTTCAGGTGCCAAAATTGATACCTGTATATCTGTGTAGGTGCTTTATATGTTCAGTTAAAACAAATTTTGGTCACATTACAAAAGAAAACTGCTGGTCCCAAGGCAATCATTATAATAGGAGTCGCCTGTTCATAAAAAATTAAGTGCTGGATATGCTGGGTGCTGTAGCATCTTTTGTAACATCTTCTGCACAGAAAGATGATGGAAGGTAAAAAATGTACAGTTCGTAAATGCTGAGATATACTAATATACTGTCATTTGATTGTAATATTAGCATATAAACTTTTATTTTTGCTTTAGTGTTCTTGCCATATTGTTCTGATGAGTTTCAGGAAAAGCATGTTTAAAGGGATCGTATAGTTTTGGTTGAGACCTAATTTCAGGTTTCTAACATTTTTTGGTGAGATAATGAGAAACCTCGTATGAAATATGAAAGAGCATGTAATTCTATTAGGAATTCAACGTTTATTTGATGAAAATTGGTTTTGAAATGGCTGAGATATCCAAAAAAGAGGGATTCTGATAAAGTGTGGGACCTACACTTTATTAAAATTGCTTTGTTTTACTTTGTTTTTGGATGTTTCAGTCATTCCAGACCCAATTTTCATCAAATAAACTTTGAATTCCTCTTAGAATGGTATGCTCTGTACTATATCATAAGTGTTTTGTTGGTATCTTGCAAAAAGTTAAAAGCCCAATTCTCATCTCCACCAATACTGTACCATCCCTTTAACCTCACTGGTCTTTGATTGTCTCAATACTGGTCATTCTGCAGGGTCATCATCCTGTCAGCCGTGTCCATCTGGCTACTCCTGTAACAACACCATGGCCTCCCCTCAGATATGTGCCCCTGGGACATACAGGTAGGACATGTGAGATAGGTCCTAGTAATCTACACAACCAGGGCCTTGTTTCATAACGTTGTTCATTAAATCCCGATGGAATCCCATTTTCTTTGCTCATTTTTCCACTAATAATTTGTATTCTTTCTGGTCAGTTTATTCTGTCTGTATAAGTTACGAATGACTTACAAAGACTGGTGATCAGTTCTGATGTGCTATACTTATCAGAATTTCAATAATTCAGCACAAGAACTGATCACCAGTCGTTCGTAAGTCGTTCGTAACTTTACGAACAGCGTTATGAAACACTCCCTGGTGCTCTTTTCCAAAGAGATGCAGGAGTAATGAACCTAAAATGCTACCTGCCGGGATCGACATTAAGTGGTGGCGTGGGGCCACAAAAAATTGATCAGTGGCCACCAAATTTGCAAGGAGATTATCTTATGGTGGCCTGATAGGGCTTACACAATTGAAAATGCATTGGTATGTTTCCTTTACTACGGACCAACACATTTGTTTTCATGCCGCAAAACTTTGAAATTTAAAAAAAAATCAGTAGCCTGAACAAGCCACCAGAGAAAAAAGTTAGTTTCGAACCCTCTTTGACTTGTATGTGTTGTATGACTTTGCTGTAAGACATATCCTTTTTTTTTTATATTGATTAGTGTTAAATCTGACCACTGTTTATTTTCCATGTGAATTCCTTTTCCATCTTTTCAACGTGTCTTACATTTGTAACAGTAATTTTTAACCCTTTGATGACGGACTGATTTTGTTATAACAGGCATTTCCCATGGACACCTGCCTGATTATACACGTGTACTCTGAACCAGTCTTCAGCGAGTTAAGCATGGACAACATGCTTGGACACTTAACCTGGAGATACATATAGTTAATTAATGTGCCTTGCATGCATTCGTATGTTTGTGACTTACAGCCCAGAAGCCACCAAGTACTGTACAGAGTGTGCGGAGGGGAGCTACCAGGACTCGGCAGGCCAGGAGACGTGTACACCATGCCCTGCAGGCAGCTCATGTCTGGACAAGGGAGCTTGTAAGTCAACTGGGAGGAGGAGAGAGAAATATATGGATATATATACACTGTCTTAGCTATATATTGATTTTGTTGTTTTATCAATTTCTTATATGGTTTATTTTCTGATTCAAGTTAAATCATCTGTCTATGAATGGGGAGGAATGATGTATTCTAGGTTAGAAGGTACCACAGCTGTACTTTGGGTGTACATGATGATATGATGTATTTGATTGACAATTTTAATGTGAATTCAAATTTGTTCAGAGTATGCCTAACTTCTGTATCTCATTACCAAAGAATTGTTGAGAATATAATGAAGCATTATAGTTTTGATATGACAGTAAATTAGTCTATGAAGTTGATTACAGTTGTATTTTGTTTCTGTGTAACTGTATAAAGTCCTTGAAATCGTGACAACTGGCGTAAGCATTTCTTGATCAACCGTATGAAATTAATGTAGTATTATGCTGATACTACTGATGGAAATTTAACCCATTACATGAAATTTCTTCCTTCCTGACAAAACCTCCCCATACCACTTTCCTCTTCCCCCCCCCCCCCATGGTGTTTAACGTTGGCTGTCGTCATAGAAGTTCATACATGTAACCTCTTTGCTTCTCCTTTACATCAAGTATAGACAGCAGCTAACCCTGTAAGTGCCTACATACAAACTATGGAATACCACCTGTGGCATAATTATTTTATCACTGAATAAACCTTTTTTTCCGACCATTACACCAGCCCCCAGTGCCTGCCCGACTGGCTACTACTCCCTGGGCAATGCAACCCAGTGCATCCTATGTCCAGGCGGCTACGAGTGCTCCGACCAAACCACTGACCCCATACTCTGCCTCAAGGGGACCTTTGCCGTCAATGGTAGTGCTTCGTGCCGGTCATGTGACCCCGGATTCTACTGCCCCGTCGATGGACTCACAGAGCAGATTGGGTGAGGTTCCCTCTATAGTTTTTGCAAGGTGTAGTGTTTGACAGATCTTCATCTATCAAAACTTCAATCAAACACCTTCAGAACTCAGAGGTCAAAAAACTCTCTTATGTACGTTATTATTTCATCTAGAAGAATGAAAGAGCATGGCACAAGATGTAAACTCTGACATATAGTTTGATACTGCATACGCCATATATTTGTGGGTTTCATGAATTTTGCGCCTCAGGTGCTATCTGAGCGAGTTGCACAATAAAAGTAAATATACATATATTAACTCTGATCCGGATGTGAATGTGTTGTGCATGTGCGTGTACATTATTACTTGATACAGGACACAGTACATGAACAAGGTGGATGATAGTACAGTTTATTAGGCCTAAGTCTTGGAGCACCTACTGTGTGAATGGATGCATGTACTTCCATATTGAACTCTGTCTTCTTGCATTACCTGTTTTTTGTGTACGTTTGATGTACTGCAAAATCGCAAATTTAACCCCTTCCAAAATTGTAGGGAAATCCCAATTCACACACAAAAAAGAAAGTTAGACTCACTAAATATATGGGGTGTACTGTAGATCAATGACAGCTTGTCATTAAGATGTGATTTGCTATAAGGCTGGCAGTGTTGTGTTGGAAAGAGCATGAGCTATTGGCTAATCTGAAATGACTTGTGTGTTTTGACACTAGATGCCTGGACGGAACCTTCAGCAACGTGTCCAATGCTGAGGACTGTACGTCCTGCCCAGCGGGCTCCGAGTGCCTTGACCACTACTCCACTCCAGTGGCCTGCAACTCAGGGTTCTATTCTCTGGGAGGCAACACTACCTGCACCGAGTGTCCTGCTGGCTACAGGTAGGTACTGTTTGGTACCTTGGTAGATGACCCATGGCCTTGGTAATGAGAGGCTACTTGGAGTTCGATGTTTCAATCAAACACAATTCCATAATGGTCATTTCAACAAGTGTGAAGGTACTTTATACTTCATGATGATATCTCCCTTTAAGCTCCTTCTGTTGCGTCCTGATGAGGCTCGTTCACCCCCAGTGATAATGTGTGAAGTGCTGTTCCATTTATATACATGTGCATTTTGCTAGTGAGTAAGTGCATTTTCTGCTCAAGAGATGGAGGTGGCACCATTTGCATGTTCAGTCAAAAGCGTATGGCACAGCGTGCCTGGTCGATAACATTTGCTGACTGTCGCTAGTCACCTGGGGCGAGCCACGAGGGGTTGGTATCATTCGCCTGCATCACCAACACAGTATATGTTGAGATATATAGCATGTTTTATGTTTGGATGGCACATGGGTAAATACTATACAGATGGCAGTCAACATGGCATCTTGTTAGATGGAAGGATAGTTTATGCCTGTGGAGATGTTCAGACGATGTGACTGTTGCAAACTGGTGAGATTCATGCCTCATCACGTCTTTGATTGACAGGTGTCCGACGACAGATGCCTCTCCCATCTTGTGTCCAGCTGGGCAGTATTCCATCCTGGGCAGGACCTCGTGTGAGCAGTGTCCAGAGGGGTCCTACTGCCCGTTCCAGGCGTCTGCTGCCCCCACTGTCTGTTCAGCGGGATGGTATGCTGACAGCCCTGGTAGTGTCAACTGCACTGAATGCCCAATAGGTGAGAGTACAGTATAGTGGAGTATTTTAACCAGGTACAGGTTATGAATCTTTTTTATTGAAGTTCTTGTTGGTTTTCATACCTTTTTCTTTCTACAACATACTCAACAACTCTCTCTGTTTTAAATGGGGGTATTAATCACATTGAGTGATAGTTCTGTTTTTTTTTTATTATTGTTGTCAAATGTACATAAACCATCTGCAACCAATCAGTTAGCTCACTCACATGTATGGATAA
Source organism: Diadema antillarum (assembly GCF_040938485.1). Lineage (NCBI taxonomy): Eukaryota > Metazoa > Echinodermata > Echinoidea > Diadematoida > Diadematidae > Diadema > Diadema antillarum. The sequence continues at coordinate 1,113,886 of NW_027271313.1, read as the reverse complement.
TTTCAGGAATTGCAGCTGTTCCGATTCATTCAGTGCTAGTGATCTATATAGAATGTTCCTGTATAGTCAAATGGAATTGATCATGCAGATTCAGGAACTGTGTACATATATATATGTATATATCAAACACTTTTCAACTTCAAATAGAGAATCAAAGCTTCATTCATGTTATGGTGACATTGGTCCCCCTGCCATTTATTATACACTGTATTGCTTTAATGTACAAATTGTAAAACATATCAGCTATGTTTTTAAGAATGGTGATTTTTAATTCAAGAAATTCATCAAAATGTAATAAAAGAAATGTTGCTTCTTCAAAGTAAACATGAAATGATTTGAGATTGACAAAATTATCACTATATCATGCCTTGTACACCCTGCCCCACCAACACTTGGAATAGTCATCTCCCTGATCAAAGATGGAGGTGTTCCAGTTCTTTACACCTGACTCTCAGTAAGGTGCTTTAGAAAGTGACCCCCTACATGTCTTGTGTCTGTGTTCATACAGGATACCAGTGTAGCGATGAGACTAAGGCACCCGAACCGTGTCCACCAGGTTACTACACAGACCAAATGGGTCAGGAGAGCTGTATCACTGTAAGTCACCCTCACAATATGATTAGAAGAGAATGTATGTATGTCATGGAACATTTGAAACAAAGATCTATGATGAAGATATACAAATCACCTGATACAGTAGACGTTATGGTGATAATAATAAATGAAACAGAAAATTAGAAACAAAGATCTATTAAGAAGATGTAGGACTAAAGTATTCCTCCTGGTGACATATATAGTGGGGATGAAACATTTGAAACTAAGATATAATTTTGCATAAGATGAAAGAATTCCTTAAAAAAGTAAACTTCATAGTGACCTGGACAAAACTTTTGGAAGAAAGATCTGGGATGAAGATGTAAGAATTACTTGATAAAGTACACCTCATGGTGACATGAATAGTAAAAGAAGAAACATTTGATGCAAATATTTATGATAAAGATTTCATATCATACCTAGTCTTGAAGAAGTAAACTCCATAGTGACAAAAATAGGAAAGGATAAAACATGTGAAAGAAAGATTTATGGTTAAAATGGAAAGAATACTTGATAAAGTACACTAAATAGTGACAAAAATGATAAGGGAATGGAAATTCCAAACAAAGATGTTTGATGAAGATGTAAAGATCATCTCATGATGTCAAGAAAATGCCTAACCTTAATTTGTGCAAAAGATGATTTAATGAAGACCAACATTCATTTCTTTTGCAAGACGTGTTTGGGGTCCGAAGTGTGATGCAATCCATGATAATCTGATCTACCAGATGACAATCTTTGGCCAAGTTTTACTGAAAACTTGGGAGAATGTGGAAGAGCTTAGGGAACTGCTGTTTATGATGCATCTATGTTGTGCTATTCACCGCATGATCATTGAGAGTGCTTACTAGCTCAAAGATGTCACCGGATTAGAGATCCCCGATGCAGTGCTCAATATCTTATCTGGGGCTGCCTAATCATAGCCAGGATTTAGAAATTTGATGCTTCATTGTCAATTGCAAACAAAATGAGACAGAACTGCAGGGTCTTGTCACAGCCCTGTTTGAAACCTTTGTCATGTTTTTGTGCAGCACTTTCAGGTTTTTTATCCTGAGTTTATACTTCTTGCAAAGTTTAACTTGCTGTAGTGTTTGAGACAAAGAACAGTCATGTGCTTGAGGTATGGGGTAATTTTCATTGCATGCAAATCAGCTTATTGCCAGAAATTCAATTTTCAGATTGCCTTGATCAATTTATGGATACGCGATTTATGCAACAGATATGACACAGCTATGTGACTATAAATTGAGTACATTGTATAAGTTACCATCCGTATTGTCTTGGCATTTGCCCAAGAATGTATGGGTGTTATTTATAAAAATGTGACCAAGACATGTTGAAGATGATATGTGTTAGAAGCTATTAGCAATTAGGAACACATATTTTGAGATAGATTTTCCTTATCTGCTGAAGAAAAAAAATGAAATTACGATTGTTTGAATGAGTTATGCTTTTTGGTGTGTTTTTTTACCTGTCCTTGTAATTCTCTATATAATCAATCATTAGGCATTTGATGCGTGACTTAAAAATAGAGAGAATGAGAAAGAACTGCCATTCTTGATACTTTTATGTAGGGACAGAATAAGAGAAAAATAGTTATTATTAACAAAAGAGAGAAAGGGAATATACAGTCACACACTTGATGTATAATTGCTCAAGGAATGTATATGATAATTATGAGCATGAATCTTTGATGTTATGAACTACTGGCTATTACAATGTATCTTTTTTTATCTTTTTATTTTTCTAACCGCACTACAATGACAATGAAGTGGCGTGTTGTAGCGAAAAGTGAAGAAAGAAAAAAAAAAGTATCCCCTTTTCTCCCGCCTACCAGTGTGCTGCTGGAACATACCAGACGTCATCAACCCAGTCTAGCTGTGTGGAGTGCCCCGCCAACTTTCGTTGCCCAAATGCCTCCCAAGAACCTATAGCATGCGAAGCTGGCTTTGTAAGACTTTATCTGCCTACTAACATACCTTCCCTCACCTAGTTCGCTTTTGAAATTCCCGTATACTTTATCATGATGAATACGGTAACACCTGTTTTCAGTGACCCTATTGAAATAACTAACTTTTTGAACCATTACTGATTGATTTCATTTGTATCTTGATTGATTAAATTTGATTTGATTAAGTTAAATCAACCTTGGACTTATAGTTAGGCATGAAGTTAATATGAACTGCAGTACACCATGAAGAAAGTGTTACCCACCACAAACTCTGCTATCTGAAATGTCTCGTCTAGGCATAACTCTATCTAAAGAATGATAGACTCTCAATGTAGTACTACTGTTTACTGTATACGCTATATATTTCGCGGGGGTTTTATTTTTGCGAATTTCGCAAGTCGGGAGCTATTCGCGAAATTAACAACACGCGAAAATATTACCTTCCAAAATGAATCCCTTGCCTTGATGATACGAACATTTCAGTACTAGTATACCATGTCACGGCTTACCGAACAGACCATACTGGCTAAGCTTGTTTACGCACGTCCACGTCTACTTACGAATACTGTAGAGAGCCAACCCATTATCGCAAGGGGACCACTCGTCAGAAATCTAGCGCGATGGACTTAACCACTTCAAAAATGTTGAATTCCAACTTACTAGTTCGCAGAGTTTGGTAAGTTTTTTTCATGCAGTGTATAACTAGTATCATTCTTATTTGCTAGTAAGTTGAAAATTCACACTTTCTTTGCCACTTCATATTTTCTCTGGTCCCCCAATCGCGAATTTAACCACTCGCGAAAATGTGTGACGGCGGCAATTCGCGAAAATTTATGTACGCGAAAATTATAGCGTATACAGTATCCTTCTATTCTCTCTTCTGATTCATCCTTCCTAGAGAAAGAATTACAGAAAATGTAGTTTTGAATACATGCAAAGTTTAGATGCACCTGTTTAGGAAAAAAAAGAGCATGTGAACAAAACAATAACAGCACTGTAGTGATTTACTTTTGAATGATTGGTCAGTGATTACAATTGTTCCATTTAGAAGTGCGTAGTACATGTAGCTTGTAGATTAGACAGACTTCTTTCTAGCTAGAATTTCAGTTGTAGATGAGAAAAATGCATGCTCTATCATTGATCACCATAAAAGAAATAAGAGAATTTTCACTTCCTAGTATAGCTGTTTTCATTGCAAAACATCACTTAGTCAAAGCCATAGTGCAAACATGACATGTTTAAAATTGCATAACCTTTGCTAATGTTCAAGGCACCATCATTAGTTCTAAAATGCCCTATCAGAAGAATTGTTTCCCTTGTAGGAGAAAATATTTCATTCTCTTGTATTTAAACAATGCACCATTATTCAAGACACCAAATTATAATTTTTTTCTCTCTTTTTTTTTGCGTGTGATGGTGCATGAAGCAAAGGTATGAGTATAAAATGTAACATGCTGATGACTGTGACACAGGATATTTTTCTGCGTCTTTCAGACACAAATGAAATATTTTTACCGGAGTTGAAATGCATGAAAAACAAAATTAATATCTTGCTCTTCATATATATTCCCTTTTGTTGCTTTCTTAAAAAGAATATTGAATAAAGTTTGAAAGCTATACAACAAGCTGACACCTAACTGCTGTGTGAAAATAATAACCTCTTCCTCGCTTTAAAGCGGTTCACATCTTTGCATGTCAAGGCAGTTTTATGATTTGTTTCACACTGGGTCTTTTCTGGCAGTTTTCAACAAGTGGATCGACAAGCTGTGCATCCTGCCCTGTGGGCCAGGCTTGTGGCTCAGGAGGTCAAGGGTTATGCCAGGTAAGTGACCTTTGACTTCAAGTTCAACTATTAGACCTTGTTATACCTTATCAAACATTTAACAGCAAACTTAGATTTTGTGAGAATGACGTTGAGACTGCGTGGTAGTAGAAGTGCGCTGTCCAGCTTGACTGAGGTTGGCCTTAAGGTGGGCTTGCATTTACCTCCACCTCTGCAGTTGGTTTTGAGGCCATATTTGGACCATTACCAAGGCAGCCTGAAACTACATTAAGGCCAGCTGCTAGCAGTCAGAGTTATCAATTATCTATGTTCACCAGCACATTTTTGTTTTTTTAGTGCTTAATACATTTTGTGTCTCACTAAATGGCTATTTAAAAGGTATTGTTTGCCATTTGGAGCTGTGCTTTAAAAAATGTTCTAGTTATCACTTAGAATGTGTAGGTCAGTTGTATTACAAAATATTCTCCCATATAGAAATTTTGCTATAAAGCCTAAAATATAAGGAGATATTACTATTTTTTACAATAAACCATACTGTTAACTGTTTAGTCTCGAAACAATTTTATTGTAACTATTGTTCTTATTTTGTTTATTTAACAATACTTAAAGTTGATTATACTTATTAAAATTTGTGCATTGGTTGTTTCTTTCCCTAACTCACATTTTAGAACTATTATAAAGTACTTAAGCTGGATTTTTGTTGATCTGCAAATGATAAATAATGCCTTTAATAGTGTTGTATGTTGGTGTTTGTGAACCCTGTCCCTTTACCTGCCTGCTGATATCATATCAGTTTGACATGCCATGTAATTGAGGGAACAATTTTATGCCAACTTGTTAGACTATGTACTGGTCAGTATCTGTTTCTCTTCCACATCTCAAAGGTTGGGGAGTATTCCAATGGAACAGACTGCCTGCCCTGCCCCCTGGGCTTCATGTGCCCGTCTCCCCTGGGCAACCCCCAGGCCTGTCCAGCCGGTTCCTACCAGGACAACACTGGTCAAGCCACCTGCAACCTCTGTCCGGGAGGCTACTCCTGCCTGTCGGTCAGTGGGACTCCTGTGGCCTGTGATGAGGGGTACTATAGTCTGAGCGGTCAGCAGGTGTGCAGCGTGTGCACGGCCGGTCAGTGGAGCGAGCAGGGGTCAGCGTCATGCAGCCTGTGTCCAGCCGGTCATGAGTGCCTGAATGGGACGGACCGCATCCTGCCCAGGAATTGTTCAGCCGGTTACTATGCAGCAGCAGGAGCAGGGATCTGTTCACCATGCCCTCTCGGTGAGTGTCTGTCATTCTGCCCTTACTTGTCAGGTTTTGCAAAACACAAAAGTCTTAAAACTTTTCATTAGCAATAGAAATGCTGAGAATACCTAGCTCTCACAGCCTGAGCAGATACCCTTATACTATGGGGGTGATTACATAATATTGAAGCAAATTCTATCATTAGCATTCCCATTCTTAAGATCCACATTATTTCTTGATTTCTCATCTGGTGGATAAAAAAAGAAAAGATAGAAGATATTGCAAAATGGATTCCGTGTTGATAGTGAACAACTACACTGTACCTGCTATTAAAACTTGCAGTACATGCCACTATCAAATCAGTGATGAATCAGCTTGTGTTAACCCTAAAAAGACTGGGCTATTTTGGTAGCTCGAAAAACTGGGGGGGGGGGGCCTAAAGGGCCCCCCTTAAGATCTCGGCCATGGATCGCGCGATCACCGCGGAAATTTGCACAATGGTAGTGTGCGATGTAATCTATAAGATCGTATATTTAAATTTTACAAAATTATCTTCTTTTATTTTATTTTGATTAATTATGCTAATTTATGCAAGAAATCAGACTCTTTGATATAAATCAGTAAATAAAGCTCAAAAAGTGCTCATTTTTGGTCTGATTATTCTTTGTGGCATTCTTAGTAAATGCACTTGAAAAAATTATTAATTTTATTGTTTTATGAATTTCTTATGTATTTCTGTGTTTTTTCGACCTTTTGTTTTTCTTGTTTTTTTTAACAAAATTTGTGGCAGACACTTTTTGAAGCATAATACTCCTAAAACAAATTAATTTTAGCCATTGAGAGTAAAAATAAGCATATTTATATGAACCATGTGCAAAAACTCAATTTGCATTGACTTTGTACACAAAATCACATTTTTGAGCCATTTTCGGCCTCACGTGCATGTACAAAAAGTTATGTAACTTCAGAACCGTACCCCCGGGCGTCACAAATTTGGTGTCAAAATGTGCGGGAAACTCGAAAGAAAAAAGTCATAGAGCATGGCGGCGAGAGCATTGCGCGTTGCAGAGCAATCGCGCAAAATGTCGAGGGGGGGGGCCATTAGGGTTAAGGAATCCCTGTTTTGTCGGTTGTCCATATCTCATGCCATTTAATGTCAATGTATCTGTTGGTTTTGTAACTTTCATTTATAAAAATTTTACAAAGAAAATGCATATTCAAGATACAATGAAAGTAAAAGTACAACTTGACATTGTAATATGACACAGGCCTGTTAAAATCAATGAGCAATATGAATTGTACTGCATTTTATAATGATTTCATAAGTTTAATAAGGTAGCATGGATTGACACAAATGGCAAAAGCTTGAAATATTGACAACCCAAAAAGAAACTGTAATCTGTATCTACTTTCAAAAGGTGTAGTTGCATGTGCGAGGTGCTGCAGCACAAAAATTCAAATGCGAGAAGTGATCTCACAAGGTGTTAACATCTGTGTTCTAATTGCAGGAATGTACAGCGAGGAGCAAGCCTCTACCTGTATACCCTGCCCTACTGGATCCCTCTGTCTGGTGGCAAGCAACCAACCAACAACTTGTCCTGCTGGAACATACAGCGGCCTTGGAGAGGTGAGATGGTTATTTCTGATTAGTCCAATTGACCATTCCCATTGTGTCTCTGCTTTTGATTGTGGAGGATTACAAACAGTATGGTGATCAAATCAATTTAGATGTCACCGCTTGTTTTGTGTTCTCTTTTTTTTTATTGTCATCTGTTGTAATTGTGTGAGCAGTTTGAATATATTTGGAAAGACATTAAACTGGCTGGCTGTTATGTTTGTTATGGTATGATTGAATTGTACATCTCATACAGCTGTATGTTGCACTATTCCCATTGCGTCTTTCCTTCTGTTGATGAACACTGTTAAAGGACAACTTCTTGTGACCAGGTAAAAGTTTGTTTGAAAAGTGAGATTAAAATTTTTTAAGCACGAACTGAAATTTTTTTCCAATGGAAATTTTTTTTTCCAAGGCTTTTAGTGTTCATACGCTGAAACATTATACAACTCAGTCAGCAGAAATTTGATAATCTGTCTGAATTAAGCCATCCCCTGTATTAACCCTTAGTGTGCTTTCTTTGTTGATTAGTACAGATGTCTTGAAACTTATTGCCAATGAACAGAGATTACCCAATCCCTATGTCACCATGGCCTGTTGAACTGAGGCACGTTTTGATACTTTACCTGAGTGGACTTACTACCTTTTACAACCAAGTCAAGCTTGGATGAAAAATCTTGCCAAGTTGTAAGCTATCAAAAGTGCCCGGATGCATCTTATAAAGGATTAAGCAGCGTCCATAAGAGGTTTCTACTCTTTCTTCCAAATCCCACAGGGGACATCATGTACCGACTGTCCAGCAGGCTACTACTGTCCTGACCCAGCCAGCGCCCCCCAGGTGTGCCCCTATGGGACCTACTCCGCTGCTAGGAATGACTCCTGCACCCCTTGCCCTGCTGGGATGTCCTGCCTGAACCCTGCTGAAGCCCCAGTGTCATGTGACAGTGGCTACTACAGTCCAGAGGTATGGACCTTTGAGGGAGATGAATGTTTGCACTGATGTTTTTGTAATTTGATTAATGCAGATTCCACAATTTTTGGAGTTGCTGATGATTGATAGCATTGGGAGAGGGAACATAAAAATTGATATTGTTGATGCTTAGGAATAATGACACACCATTATAAAAGTTTTTTTTTTTTTTGCAATGGATAGATTTTGACCAAAAAAAATTCAAGTTTCTTGGAAAATACTGTTTTCTCAAATTGCAATGTCTATTATGTTAAAGATGAAAATACTGTTTTTCCATCAAAAATATGCCTTCTCAACTCTCAGAACACTGCAAAGCTATTTACAAGGTTGGCATTCATGTGTTGTAGCATAAACTTACAAATGTGATATTTTACAATGGATGGCTGGAATTCTACTGACCTCGACTGAATGTCTCACTGTTCAGACACAATCCCTTTTTCCCAATCAGATGGGCCCAATCTGCTACTCCTGTCCTGCCGGCATGGCCTGCACCATCTCGAGCACATCCAACTGCTCGGCGGGCGAGTACAGCCTCTCCGGGCAGTCGTCCTGTACCACTTGTCCCTCTGGCTATGCCTGCCCCTTTGTTGACCAAGGTCCAGTGGCCTGTGCCAGTGGTCAGTCCACCAATGGATCAATGGGCAGTACAGAGTGCTATGACTGTCCAGCGGGCTCCTACTGCTCAGACCCTACGTAAGTCTCTCTGGCATATTTGTGCAGCATGAGTTCTATATAGACCTTGTGCACTAATACGGGTCCTAAGCACACCAATAGTTTGAGAATGATTTTCATAAATCATATTGTACTATGTCCTTGATGAAGTATAAGACAAAAGGACCCATGATTTGTTTTTCAGCTGTCATTTTCTTTTCTTTTTCAGTGACTTCATCATTTAAAGAAGTTGCATGAATGTGAAAATAGCCTTCTGATGTATTTTTGTTCGTAGCCAGCAATAATTCAGTCACAAATTGTAATGATGCCCCAATACATTAAATAGCTACCTGGCAAGAAATACTCGATGATATGGCATACATTTTGTCAAACCAAGACCATTTTTGCCCGTCTTCTGTGACATTTACCTTCCTGCTCTTTTTGAATGTCATATATTTTATGATTTTGTGATTATTGGGGTTTTTTTCCACTTGTAGGCTTGAACCAGGAACCTGTGGTTCAGGTACATACAGCTTGGGTCTAGCGACGGCCTGCACAAGCTGCCCAGCAGGCTTCGAATGTCCGGTAACTGACCAAGCCCCTGTGGCTTGCCAGCCAGGGTTCTATTCCACAGGGTCACAGACGTCCTGCACTGGATGTCCAGTGGGCCAGGCCTGTCCGTCCACCAAGGATCCGACTGTGATAGAAACATGTGCACAAGGTGAGCTCTTAACACAGACTGCAAACATGAAACATAAAACACTGCAAACGTGAAACTATCAAGAAACAAGAACTGCAGTTTTAAACCCATTGATGGTATACAAACCTTGAAATATGTCTATATTGGCAATGTAATCACAAGTTATGAACTAACTGAACAGACTTTTTGCGAAATCTACTTGCTTCTGCCTATTTTATAAAATGATATCCTCAGAACAAGAAGACCATGTATGCTACAGTGCTGACCGCGGGAAACGTCACGCAAACCCCTAGGGCAAATGCGGGAAGCCCTTTCGTCCGGGCGTACTAGTTTATACGCGGGCGTTTGGACGCGTACAGACGAGGGAAGTCGCCCACACTTTCACGCTCGTCTAAACACCCGCATTTGCCCGAGCGCTCCAGCGCGGAATTAATGATATGAAAATCAAACTCTCCCGTCAACCATCGGCTACATGAAGGAAATTAGCTGAAATCGATCCGCGAAAATCTTTTGAAAAGTATCAGTACTTTGCCGGATGTTTGCTTTTACTTTCGGAAGTAAATAGCAATAACATTCATCTCCGGAAGATGCTAAAATAAATGTCGGATCTTTGCTTTGACGTTCGGAAATGAATAACAATAATATTCAACTCTGTACGATGATAAAAATAAATGCCGGATGTTTGCTTTTACGTTCAAAAGTAAATAACAATAACATTCAGCTCCGGAAGATGCTAAAATAAATGTCGAATGATCCCTTTGATGTTCGGAAATTAATAACACTAATATTCAACTCCGTATGATGATTAAACAGATGTCGGGTGTTTGCTTTTACTTTCGAAAGTAAATAGCAATAACATTTGGCTCCGGAAGATGCCCCAAAAATGGCAGATGATTGCTTTTTACGTTTGGAAGTGAGTAGCAGTAACAGTCTGCTCCATATGATAAAATAAATGTCGGATATTTGCTATTACATTTCGAAATGAAGAACAGTAACATTCAGCTGCGTTTGATGGTAAAGTAAATGTCTGATGTCTGCCTTGACGTTCAAAATGAAAAACAGTAACATTCGGCTCCGTACGATGCTAAAATGATTGTCGGATGTTTGCTTTTAAATTTGGAAATGAATAACGGTAATGTTCTGCTCCGAACGATGCTAAAATAAATAACAGATTGTTGCTTTTACATTTGTAAATGATTAACGGTATCAATCGGCTCAGTTAGATGCTAAAATAAATAGCGGATGTTTGCTTTCACGTTTGGAAATGAAAAAGGATAACATTCAGCTCCGTAAGATGCTAAAATGAATGTCGGTTGTTTGCTTTAACATTTGAAAATGATAAACGGTAACATTCTGCTCCGTAAGGTGTCAAAATACTAGTAAATGTTGGATGATTGCTTTTACGATCAGAAATGAATAACGGTAACTTTAGCCTCTTTACAATGCTAAAACAAATGTCGGATAAATCAGATAATTTTGCTTAACATTCGACGTCGTGCGATACCAAGTTGATTGCATAAACCTTCGACACTTCGTTGCTGCTCAATTTTATTTGATCTCGACATTATGGACGCTATACCTATTTGATTTAATTGTCCTTATTTTATCAACCTTCGACATCAGCCGCTACTTTATAGTTTTCTCGATCACTGACGTCGGACGGTATTACCTAATCAACTTTGGACATTGGTCGCTATTTAATAATTTCATCAACCTTACACATCGGTAGCTATTATTCCGATGTTCGTTATTCCGAAGGCTCTCTATTCCGAAGATTCGTTATTCAGAAGGTATATTGTTCCGTTAATTTCATTTTCGGATTCATGAATCTTCGGAATAACGAACCTTCGGAATAACGCCACAAACGTTCGAATTAACGAACCTGTAGGTTTAGGGAATTTGTGTGTTTCGAATTTAACGACCCTTCGGAATTACGAACCTTCGGAATATTACGAACACCACCCATCCGATTATCAACCTTCGACATCGATCGCTGCTTACTGATTTTATCAACCTTCGACGTCGACCGTAAATAACGTATTTGATTGACACTTTCGACTTCGATCGCTGCACATTAGATTGGCAAACCGTCGAAGTGCCGATCGCTGCCTATTTATTTACTGGTTCCCCAATATCTGACTTAGTTACTGATTTAATCTACCTTCAACATCGGTCGGTCATTATATTTAAGTGGCCACTTATTGTCTCGAGCTTGATATTTCCCAATGGCGTCCACGTCCACACACACACACACACACACACACACAAAAAGATCTGAGTCTTAAAGGTCTAACGAGGCGTGAAAGTCATTGTGTGATGCTTTTAATTGTGTCATTCACAATAGTGTCACGGTCCCTAAGATGGATGAAAGAGGCGCAGATCTTAAGAAGCCACTTGAGTTGAAGTTTAACACCGTCTGTCTATTCTTGAAGTACACGATTTGTAGGGAAAAAAGAAAAAGACAAAGAGAGGGAGAAAACAAAGAAAACGTAGGAGAGAGAGAAGGGTATGGCGAAACCACCAGAGTGGCATTATGTAATCAACAAAGCTGCGTTTAACTTCCCCGAGAAGTGGTACTACACGTGCATGCATAATGTTTACCTTGGATACATGTACTGTAGGTACCCTTCTCTCCTTTCATGATAAAGTGTTTATACGTATCACATAACTATATCAATGCATGTTAACGTCGCAATTTGTCCAATCGGGGTTTTCCCTCTTTAAGGAGTGCTTGCTTTCCAAGAAAAAAAAAAGAAGGATGAAATTAATGATTATGAGCAAAACTGAATGCATTTAAGCAGCGGAATCGCGCTACATCAATAGCACTCCAAAATCTTCGAGTGATCCCGGAGGTCACTCCGAGTGAAAATGAAAATTTTCAGTCAAAATTCACTGCAATTTCACTCTAAATTGACTCCGTTTTAAATGTATCCACCCCTTCAAGTGTGAATGTTTTCATTTTTTTTTTTAGAGAGAGAGAGAGAGAGAGAGAGAGTAGGCCTACTGTACATTGGAATACGAATCTCTGCTGTGCAGCGATATTATGATCACTATAAAAACGATCAGTTCGATGAGCAAAGCACGTGCTTGCCCTGCCAGCAGTGAGTGCGCCATGTGGTTCCAACATACTCATCTTGTGTGCCCAGCGTGTTTTTATCACAGAACTCTTTGTGTGTAGAGTTCTGTCGTTTTTACGTTATGGTCAATTCATGACGTGTGAGTGCTTCGACTTGAGGCCTGTGAGATTGACAGGTGCCGTTTACGAGAATAAAAACTGTCAGTAGTGACTATCAATCCCAAAATCAGTTGCTATAGTAATCACACTAATTACTTAAATGTAGAGTTACATGTAGTTATGTATTTCGAATGACAATGCGCACATCCCCTTTATCATCACACTTTTGATACGACGGACAGAAGGCCGTTAAATTTCATTGCTCTCAATGATTCGATACAATCATAGCTTTTAAAAGGTCCAATTAAACAAATCGGACATGAAATCACGGTTACAGCTCGTTATTCCGAAGGTTCGTTAGTAAGGTTCTTTAGTCCGAAGGTTTGTTAATCCGAAAATGAAATAAGGTTCGTTATTCCGAAGGTTCGTTAATCCAAAAATGAAACAAAGCTCGACTTACTTCGAAGGTTCGTTACGGACCCTATATCATTTCGGATCCTATATCATTTCGGATCAACGAACCTTCGAGATAACGAACCCTATTTCATTTTCGGATTAATGAACCTTCGGAATGACGAACCCTATGTCATTTTTGGATTAACGAACCTTCGAAATAACGCCGCAAATGTTCGAATTAACGAACCTTTTTTCGTTTTCGGATTAACGAACCTCTATGGTTTAGGGAATTTGTGTGTTTCGGATAAACGAACCTTCGGAATAACGAACCTTCGGAATAACGAACAGCACCCGAAATCACAACGTCTTTATCTTGTTAAGATATAAGACAAAAAAAAAGGTCTGTATACGGCAGTGTCAAACATTCTTTACGAGACGCTGTTGCCCCGATTTCGTTGCTGTTCCCACGGCCCTCAGTTCATGAACTTGCGATGTTTCTTTATTGCGTGTGTTTCTAGCTTGTATTTGGCACTCACGGAATGAATGCGCGTACAGTATGGTAGGCTACATACTCGTGCTCTTGTTGTTGCTGAACATTTCCCCTTCACAGTGATTGTGTGGCATGATCGTTGAGTATGTTCAGATGGTGTTAGTGCGTTGATTAAAATGTTACCACAATAGATGCACGTGTGCTATAACAACGATCTGAGGTCTTTGCTCCGCGCTGCTTTCTTGTTTACAAACATTGAATCTTGGTGAACTTAATCCACTATCGTCCCCATGCTAACATGCAAAAGAAGAAAACGCTTTTGTTCTTGTTTATGTGTACCATGCAGTGAACAGAAGGTAGACCTGTAAACTGTGCCGCTAGGCCCTAGCTGTAGTTTGCACTTTGACGGATTGTCACTGCTCGTCTACTATTCGAAGCGAAATGAAAATCAAACTAGAGATCTCGTGCTGTATACTTTCTCGTACTGTGCACTATATATACCATATTTAAAATGCAGTTTGTGGTAGTACTTGTCAACGCTGTGTTTTTGGCTCAAACTTTTCACTCTCAAACTTACTTGGTTACGCAGGAGCGGATCCAGGGAGGACCGCAACCGGCTCCCGCCCCCCCCCTATATTTTTTTTTTTTTGTTGTTGAAACAAAAGAAATGTAAAAAAAAAAATGGGGGAGGGGTGCGTGCGCCCCCCTTTAATTTTGTAAACGCGCCCCCACTTTACGGAATTCCTGGATCCGCCCCTGTTACGGGATAATACCTATCAGAATCTTCATGTAGTATTTCTTGTGATTTTGGTGCAAGCTGCATGGCAGTATTGATTTTGAGACACTTCTATGGTCCGTCAGCACCTGATTCTCTTTATGTGACGATGTGCACGTGAAAAGCATTCAAACTTTCCCATGTTTTTGCTCTTGCATTAAAGGCGTATTAATTCACCACGTACATGAAACAAAACCCCCGTAGCTCTGAAATGTGAGTTATAGGGATAGAAACAACCGCTGGAAAAAAAAAAATTGAATCCGAATGATCGAAAATACAGTACACAATGTGAACGGTTACAGTTCGCTATTCCGAAGGTTCGTTAATCCGAAAATATGAGGTTTGTAACTTGTTATTCCAAAGGTTCATTTATCAAAAAAATGAAATAAGGTTCGTTATGCCGAAGGTTTGTTAATCCGAAAATGAAACAAAGGTCCTAATTCCGAAGGTTCTTTACAATCTATAAAAGAAATACTGATATCTCCTTATATTCTAGGCTTTATTACAAAAAAATATGTAGGATGCTTTGCACAACGGACCTATTATGCATCACATGTGATATCTAAAACATCTTTTAAATCACTGCTCCCAAAGGTAAACATATGACCTTTGTGTATCTACTCGTTTGTGTGTATGTGTGTGCGTGTGGGGGGGGGGGAATACTGTAGTTTCCTTCTTCTTCTTCTTTTTTGTTAGAGATTATCTTAGTTGATCTTGATACAGTGTACCTCTTTCGGTGCGCCCTTTCTCTTGTTATGTCACTTCATCTGTTTCTACATTTTGAAGCAAAGTAATTTGTTCAAGCATTGTGTGTGTCCTCGTAACCGTAATGTGTCATTTTGCGGCGATGAGTTGGTTCTAGTAGGCCCTATTATCGCTGTGAGATGTAATTTTTGTAATAACGTGTTGAGAATAACAGATTTTTGTTTCTGAACGAAAGGAAAATGACGGAATTGTTTTGATAACCAATGTGGATGACGTGTTGAGAATTCTGATTCCTGTTTCAGAACGAAAGGAAAAAGACGGAATTATTATTTTGATAACCAATGTGGATGACTACCTTCTATAAGTGATTTTTGGTGTGAAAAGAGAGTTTGCTCAAAGAAACGCTTCTCATGAATGGTCAACGAAACAAAATACATCATACAATGCAACGTGACTCGCGTGCATTTAGCAAACGAAATGTCTAGACCTCATTTAAGTTCAAGTAAAATGCATAAAACACAGAATAAGAAAGCAGACAAACTAACAAATATGGAATTAATGACCGCAGACGTAACGTATATAGGAAAACCTGACACCTATGCTTGAAGAAATTCCCACAAAAGCAGAGCGCAAGATAAAAGAATACATGTGCGTAGTCCATACAGGTCGTGATGCGCTCGGTCGAAATGCGTATGTCGCAGTAAACGAAATTTTAGGCATGTCTACACATGTACATATAAATACTTGAATTCTACATACATTGTATAGTTTTATCTTTACAATAATATATAAAACAACCCCTTTCCGCATCCCTAGAAGTCATAAAAGAAAAAAAAAAGAAAATCGCCCCTAAAGTTCAGGTTATGTTCAAGCTCACAACCCGTTCCCCCCCCCCCATGATGCAACAGCCCTGCTTAGCGACGGCGTTAACGCTTGATCGCACACACATAAATGGCGACAGCTTGGGTGTGTGAGAAAATTCATTCTTAAATGGATGCACCCCCATGGCACTCAGGATTATCACTGACCCTCCTATGCCTTTTGTCTATCCACCCTCCTGCTTTAATCCCCCTCCCTTCACCTGTTGGCCTCCTTGCCCATGACCTCCCATCCTCTCCTTTTGTTTTCTTTGTTCCGTGTCCCTAGCCTGTCCCTGACTGTTCGTGTTGTGTGAACTTCTTTATAATGTGATTGCTTTCCCTGCCTGATTATCATTTTGCCTCTGACAAATATTCTTCTGGAATCAAAAGCTCAGGCCCCTTTAGAGTATAGACTCCATTTTACTCCTTTGGCACGCCACTGATATTCGATAAGCAGTTTTCAGCATTTTTGTGTTTGTTTGTTTTTGTTTTTGTTTTGTTTTGTTTTGTTTTGTTTTTGCTACAGATAATTAGCCAATCACAAGACAGATATAATTCGATTCTAACCAATACCAAAATACGGTTGCCTGAATGTAAACTTTGGTGTGTTTGTGTGTGTGTCGGCTGCAGTGTAGTTTGAAACAACAGAAACAGAAAAAAGAAAGAGGCACGCAATGTGTGCTATATACGAAAAGCCTCATTTACCGAGAAAGTTGATCGCTTCCATTCTCCTCCCATGTTGTTGTCAATGGAAGCTAAAGAGAATGCTTTTAGCAAGTATACCATACCTAAAGAGGACCTGAGGAACCCGTTGTTTTGAATGCTGTGCTCGGTACGAATTCAAAACGCAGTCGAAGTTATCAGAATGCCATTATAATAGAACTGATAGCTCTATAGAAAACTTGTTTAGGTCAGTAAAGGTTGCCGTAATGCAATCTTTGTGGAATTGACTCATTACATCTGAGCATTTTGAAAAACGTGTAGAGTACTTTCGTTTTGCATATAAATGTTAAGAAATAGTTTGAACTATGAAAATAAAAAAAGTATGGTTACTTCAACGATGTTGAATAGTTCGATTAGCCGTGATGCATAAAGTGAATTCATGAATTCATCTGACTAATCCTTACCGATTGATGATCACTTCTATAAGCCAACAGTTAAGCTGAACTGCTTTGGAGTGATAAGACGCCAACTAACGAACAAAATGCCACATAATCGCGCGATTTTCAAACATTTTTGTGAGCGTCACCCGACCAATTTCAAGTGACGAATGTAACACTATTATATTACTGTATAATAGCAGACTGCTTTACGATTTGTAAATATTACGATCAACTGTTAATAAAAAAATAAATAAAACGATGAGGCAAAGATGAGGCAAAGTACGGGTAATTGCGTAAGGGTGTATTCCCGCCTTTTCTAGACAGGTAAACGATGAAAACTTGGTACATGTTGTATGCTATTATAATTATTATAAAATCCTGTAGCCAGAACTGATTTTACGATCATCTTTAACCTTTCAGAAAGTTCCAGTTTTCAACTTAAATAGTAGCGATAGCTTGTAAGAGTAAATTAGCATCCCTCTGACTATTTTTGGTCAATATGCATACTCTTAACCCTATTTTAACTGGGGGGGGGGGGTCAAATTGACCCCCCCCCCCACGTTTCGCGCCACGATTCTGCAACGCGCAAAGATTTTGCCGCGTCGTTTCACAACTTTTTTCATTGAAGTCTTCTGCATATTTTGAGACCAAATTTGCGACGTCTGAGTACACCGTTCTGAAGTTACGTAATATTATGCAAATGCATGTCAACCGGAAAACAGCTCAAATTCATGATATCGTGTGCAAATTGAATGCAAATTGTGTTTTTTGGGTTAAATTGTTATAAATTAGAGTATTTCATCTTTGAACCATTGAAATTAATCAATTCTAGTGTAGATAAGCCTGAAAAAGTGCCTGCAACAAATTTTGAAAAACAACAGAAAGCAAAAGGTCGAAAAAACAATAAAATACATAAGAAATTAACAAAACAATAAAAAAAAAGAAATTGATTTTGATTGTGCTTTATTTTTAAATGAAAATTGGTTTGTATGTCTTGAGGAATTTTGACACAAAAATTTAGCAATACTTCAGTCTTTTTTATGGAGTTATAGGTGAAAATATGATTTCATGCACAACTTTGCATAATCAATTTATTAAAAATAGAAAGGCAATATTTTTCTATTGTATGACCATGTAATCTTGTAGTTGACATCCAGCTCTATCTTCAGGAAAAATTTCGTCGCGCGATCGGTGGCCGAGATCTGAAGGGGGGGGGGGGGGGTCACCCCCAGTAAAAACTCCTCCCAGTTAGAATAGGGTTAAGCCAGCTGGACAGAGCGATCAATGGGCGCGATTATCACCACGCGTGGTTAACCTAAACAATGCTCGGCTGGCTTGTTCGGTTTCAGTGTTGTTTTTTTGTTTCTATTTTCCCCTTTTAAAAACGAAGGTTCCTTAGTCCAGCTATTGTTTTCGCTTCCTGCTCAAGACATTGAACAGTTCAGCAAAGCTGAAGTTTAGATCACTAAACGGCGACATGAACTCATGATGATAATAGGACTTAGATCACAGCCGAAAGTGCGCTCCTTCATTACTCTAGAATGAGAAAGAATACCCTGTCTGTGTTCAAAGTTGGGTTACGGACGATGAAAAAAAAAGGTTTGAATCATGAATTGTCGGATGACGTCGACAGGTTGATGATATAAATATTAGCGTATCATGGGAAAGATTAAGTAATGATGAGCCCAATGATATCGCAGGGCTCCAAACTAATTTTTATTTTTTGACCACCAAAATCATTGATTTCTATTTTTTTTTTTTTTGGTGGCCAAAAAAATCAAGGAAAACATAGGAAAAACTAAATCGGTCCTGCTAAAAACAATTATTAAACATTACTGACGTGACAGGTACCCATGTCTGAAATAAATGAATACAAAAGTAGATCATCTTATCACCATTATTCTGAATTCTAAGATTTAGCAAATAGGCTTATAGATAATTATAAAAGTTGATGCCTATTAGGTGGTCATAGCTTACTTTTGGGATGAGAAAGTGGGAGCATTTCCAGATAGTTTGTTTTAGCATTGTAAAGAGCCGAAAGTTACCGCTATTCATTTCTGATTGTAAAAGCAATCATCCAACATTTACTATAGTATGTTAGAACCTTACGGAGCCGAATATTACCGTTAATCATTTTCAAATACACTGTATAAAAGCAAACAACCGACATTCATTTTAGCATCTTATGGAACTGAATGTTACCCTTATTGATTTCCGAATGTGAAGCAAACATCCTCTATTTATTTAAGCATCATACTGAGCCTATTTATACCATTAATCATTTTCAAATGTGAAAGCAATAATCTATTATTTATGTTAGCATTGTACCAGAGCTGCCAACCGTTCCGAAAAATTCGTATACGAAAAATCGAAGGGAATACGACAATATGAAAACGTCCTTAGAAAGTACGAATTCACAGTGGGGAAAAATAATGGGTAAAAATATAGCAAACGCACGTCGCATGTGCCATGTTATCTGTATTCAGCTGGGATATCGATGCAACGCGTACGCACCGTATGTGGAAAGCGCTGAATAGAAAAATGTGCGCACACGCATATCGCTGCTTGCGTACTGTGTACACCGAACAGAACTTCGCGCGCGTGAATCCCTGTCGCCTACGGACCCTGGATGTTTACATGGATCGCCGTGGTATCCCCATGTGGGTGTAGCCAGCTGCCACTACAGTACCGTATGAGGCGGGGTGAAAGCGTCCCGTTGTGCAATGTCTGCTTCTTTTTCTCTTCTTTTCATCCTCTTGTCCCTTGCCTCCCAAGTACGAAATGATTTTTAGAGTGTTGTGTGTTTTTTTTATAACGCTATTGCATCATTTTCTGCGAGGAAGTTGTAGAGGTGAGTTTCTGTTCGTGTATTGATGACTGATGTGCACTGCCCTCTGCAGTATATATGTGCAGGTGAAAAGCGTTCGAACTTTCTTTCCCGAGTATCGTGGAAACTCGATTATTTCTAGGCCTTTAAAGGAGATCTCATATAACAGAATACTTATAACAAACTATTTTCCGGTCAAAATGAATCAATTTCCTTTGTTTTGTATCGTTTATTGACTTGATCCCATAGGATCTCGTCGCAATACCGAGTTTTATATGTGTGTTTATTTTCGCGTAGCTTTCGGTGCTGCAAAACTTTTGCTAGGGCCTAAGCTTACTACTAAACTTCGTTTTATTTCCGTCGTTTCTCACACCTCGTTTAGTACGATTTCTTCCCTTTTATATCACTTTATCCGCTCCCTTTATACTTTGAAGTATTTAAACGTAATTCTCTTAGTGTCTCGCACTGTTATTTTCGTAACGGCGCTTTCTCCGCTTCGCTGCAATCGAAGCGACGGAGTTTGATCCCAGCCGCTTCGATGTGCTATTTGTTGTCTTTTCTAAATGTTTGTGTCGTTGGGAGGTGTTGATACTTTGTATTTATTATTGAGTTTCCTAGATATTTATCTCGAGGGATTATGCGTGTTTCTTAATGTTGATCATAGGAAAAGGCTAAAATGATCTTGAGTGATGTCTGATAGTGATGATAACTATGCTGGTGACTGGTGTAAAAAGACGGCTTCCTGTGAATGCTTAGCGTACGTGACGTTTGTTTTATTTCCCTTTCCCTCTAGTCTTCTTTCCCCCTTACTCTTCTTTCCCCTCTCAAGAATGATTTAAAAAAAGAGAAATTACGTACACCTCACAACAAAACGAACCATGTGCTATAGCAACTTTCGTAAAGTTAAATCTAAATGTTCAATATCAGCAAAGAATAAGGCGAAAACACGAATTACAATAAATAAAAGCGAAGAGATTGTGTATGCAGTCTCTTCGGCTCGAAGAAACTTGACACCCCACCCCTCTCCCTTGTGGAAATTGCCACAAAAGCAGGTGCCACACCCAGGTGCATGCCAGACGAAAGAATGCGCGCATTGGAATAAACAGCGTGTAAGTATCCTGGAAATATCGATCGAAGAACCAGCTCATTAGTTGAATTAAAGGAATAATTCCAAAGATATCATGATTCTATGTCTATAGCCTTGCTTTTGGCGCATAGTAGGGAACATCGAACAGTCTATTATAGTGTACTTGATCGAATATCTAATGTTCCCTGAACAATAAAAAAAAAAAGGATTGATTATTCAGTCAATTAAAAATGCAATCACAGAAATACATGAAAGGTCTCGTATGCCCAGACAAATTCACTACGAGAAGGTCCAATGAGATGCAGTCATCACCTGGTTAGACAGCAAAATACAACGTGTAATGACAATTAATTTCAGTTCACGCGCATCAAAACTGCTTATTACTTTTCAAAGTTTTGGCTATCAACATTCGTTCGTGGGTGTATTTTGTTTGTTTGTTTGTTTGTTTTGTGTGTTTTTCCCTCGTGAAAGACGTAATGATTTCTTCATATCGAACGTAAACTGCATGTTTACCGTAAACAAGCCATTCAGCTCAGCTCAGCTATGGCGCATTCGATCCATCGAACTTGCAGTAACCTCTTATAGGCAGGAGCACATGGCGCATTCATTTAAACTTGAAAATGAAGCCACGTGTTTGCACCACATCGGCGCTTCCACACACAGCGCGGCATTTTGCGATCATCGTTATAGCAGACTTTCCGATTCCAGTCAGGGGAAAAGGAATTGGAATACTGATGTTTAAAATCCAATAAAATGAAAACAGCCTGAAAACAACGCATGATTATGTTTTGATAGTACATAATTGGAAACACAGAACAGAGTTTTGCATCTGCTCACACAGAAGCTCTCTTGAGAAGATCAAGCATTCCCCGTCCCCTGCTAGAAAGTGGAAGCTTCCATAATCAGCCCAGAAAGTTTTTGGAGGTACAAACTTGCACTTGTACACATTGCGAGAAAGCAATCAATCAACGCTGAACATTGCGTAGTTTAGAATCTTTATCGTGCTGGTGACCAGCTGGATGCTTCGGCATGTGTCATAACATTATGTTTAGAGCCTGTAGGCCTCATAGCAAAAAGAGGGAGATTGAAAAAATACGAATTCTGGTGGAAAATACGAATTTTGGAGCTGCTGAGTACTAATTTGTGCTTCGAAAGGTTGGCAGCTCTGTCGTATACGGAGCAGAATTTAACAGTTAGTCATTTCCAAATATAAAAGCAAACATCCGACATCTATTTTATCATCGTACGGAGCCGAATGTCACTGTTGTCCACTTGCGAAAGTGAAATGAGTCATCTGACAATTATTTCATCATATCGTACAGGGCCGAATTTTGAACGTCAAGGCAGACATCAGAATTTTTTTTTTTTGTGTGTGTGTTTTGTTTTGTTTTGTTTTTGTTTTGTTTTTTACCATCAAACGCAGCCGAATGTTACTATTCATTTCGAAATGTAATACACATGTAGCAAATATCCGACATTTATTTTAGCATAGTACGGAGCAGAATGTAACTGCTATTCACTTCCAAACGTAAAAGCAATCATGTGACATTAATCATTTTGGCATCTTCCGGAGCCGAATGTTATTGCTATTTATTTGCGAAAGTACATAGCAATATAAATTATAAGCAAGCATCCGACATTTATTTAAACATCGTACGGAGTTGAATATTATTATCATTCATTTCCGAAAGTCGAAGGGAGCTGATTGTTATTGTTATATTTCGAACGTAAAACCGAATATCAGACATTTATTTTATCATCGTATATACGGAGTTATTTTGGTTATTCATTTCCGAACGTCACAACAAACATGCGTTATTTATTTTAGCATCTTCCGGAGCTGAATGTTATTGCTATTTACTCTTGAACATAAAAGCAAACATCAGACATTTATGTTATCATCATATACACGGAGTTGAATATTATTGTGTTCATTTCCGAACCATCGAACGCAGCTGAATGTATAGTGTTATTCATTTCGAAATTTAAAAGCGAACATCCGACAGTTATTTTAGCATCGTATGGAGCAGAACATTACTGCTATTCACTTCCGAACGCAAAATCGTATATACGGAGTTGAATATTTTTGTTATTAATTTCCGAACGTCACAGCAAACATTCAACATTTATTTTAGCATCTTCCGGAGCTGAATGTTATTGCCATTTACTCTTGAACATAAAGGCAAACATCAGACATATGTTATCATCGTATACACGGAGTTGAATATTATTGTGTTCATTTCCGAACCATCGAACGCAGGTGAATGTTACTGTTATTCATTTTGAAATTTAAAAGCGAACATCCGACAGGTACTTTAGCATCGTATGGAGCAGAATATTACTGCTATTCACTTCCGAACGTAAAATCGTATATACGGAGTTGAATATTTTTGTTATTCATTTCCGAACGTCATAGCAAACATTCGACATTTTATTTTAGCATCTTCCGGAGCTGAATGTTATTGCCATTTATGTTATCATCGTATACACGGAGTTGAATATTATTGTGTTCATTTCCGAACCATCAAACGCAGCTGAATGCATACTGTTATTCATTTCGAAATTTAAAAGCGAACATCTGACAGGTACTATAGTATAGCATCGTATGGAGGAGAATATTACTGCTTTTCACTTCCGAACGCAAAATCGTATATACGGAGTTGGATATTTTTGTTATTAATTTCCGAACGTCACAGCAAACATTCGACATTTATTTTAGCATCTTCCGGAGCTGAATGTTATTGCCATTTACTCTTGAACATGAAAGCAAACATCAGACATTCATGTTATCATCGTATACACGGAGTTGAATATTATTGTGTTCATTTCCGAACCATCGAACGCAGGTGAATGTTACTGTTATTCATTTCGAAATTTAAAAGCGAACATCCGACAGTTATTTTAGCATCGTATAATGGAGCAGAATATTACTGCTATTCACTTCCGAACGTAAAAGCAATCATCTGACATCTATTTTGTCATCTTCCGGAGCCGAATGCTATTGCTATTTACTTTCGAAAATACAGGCAATCATCCGTCATTCATTTTATTATCGTAAGAAGTTGAATATTTTTGTTATTTATTTCCGAACGTCAAAGGGATCATCCGACATTTACTTTAGCATCTTCGGGAGCTGAATGTTATTGCTATTTACTTCCGAACGTAAAAGCAAACATCAGATATACATTGTATATTTTATCAATGTATATACGGAGTTGAATGTCATTGTTATTCATTTCCGAACATCAAAGCAATAATTGAACATTAATTTTACCACCGAACGCACCTGAATGTTACTGTTATTCATTTCGAAATCTATATAAAAGCAAACATCCAACAGTTATTTTAGCATCGTATTGAGCAGAATACATTACTGCTATTCACTTCCGAACGTAAAAGCAATCATCTGACATTTATGTTAGCATTTTCCGGAGCCGAATGTTATTGCTTTTTATTTTCGAAAGTAAAAGCAAATATCCGTCTTTTATTTTATCATCGTACGGAGTTGAATATTTTTGTTATTCATTTCCGAACGTCAAAGGGATCATTCGACATATAGCCTACTCAAGCATCTTCCGGAGCTGAATGTTATTGCTATTTACTTTCGAACGTAAGAGCAAACATCCGGCATTTATCTTATCGTCTTACGGAGTTGAATATTATCATTCACTTCCGAACGCCAAAGCAAACATTTGGTATTTATTCCAGTATCATACGGAGTCAAATGTCACCGTGATTCATTTCTAAAATCAAAAGTAAACATGCGACATTCATTTTTGCGTCTTACGGAGCCGACTGTTACCGCTGTTCATTTCCAAAAGTAAAGGCAAACATCCGACTTTTTTTGTAGCCCGATTGGGCCACCGAATTTTCAGCAATGAAATTTTGGTGGCGCAGGTCGTTAAAAGTCGTGAATAGCGAGATGATCGTAACCGATGTCGATATGTTCTAATAATTATTGATACTTGAGTGATGAACGCATGTGCACAACTTCCGCAGGTGTACTTCTTTAGAAAGTAGCGAACAATCAAGGCAGTGGACATCAGAGTGTGATTAAATCGAAAAGAAGCCCCTGAAATCGGAATTTGATGAAAATGGGCAAAGTCGGAACTCCATGAAATGTATTTTGATTGAGCGGTCAAAATAAAGCTTAACGGGAATGTGCCCTTGAATACCCTCGTCCACCCTCGTCCACCCTCGTCCAACCCGCGTCAATCGAGACGCATATTCCCAAGGATGGATTTTCCGTGCGGGCGGATGGACTCGTCCACTGAACGCGTATACCCGCGGGTACCCGCGGGGATACGCGTCAGTGGCCTCGTCCAGATCTCGGAAAAGCGTGACGTTTCCCGCGGTCGGCACTGTATACAGAAGAAATGCCTAGGCAAACCTGCTGCAAGATGGAATGAATTGTGGTAATTGGAATTGGTGCTTAGTACATGTATCTCCTCTTCATATTACCCAATATGTATCAGAATGTCACAAGTGTTTAACATACAAAATGGAAAAGCTTCAGACAAGAGGAGCAGTAGTTCCTGTGTTCATGCTTGTGGTAACAGGGAAGTGAATTCTGTCACATTCTTCATCCCCATTCCACAGGCTCCTACTCCCTTGGAAACCAGTCACAGTGTACCCCGTGCCAGGCCGGCCAGTTTTGCCCCAACACCACGACGGACGCCAACGTCGCGGACTGCCCTCCTGGATCCTATGCTGCCGTGGGCGCAGCCTCCTGCACCACGTGTCCCGCTGGCTACCAGTGCCCCCAGATGGACGGGAGTGGGAATGCAAGATGTGTCACGGTGAGAGAATGACTTCATCTTTTATCTTTATGGAATATCCAAAGTATGATTTACTCCACAGATTGAAAGATCTCCATCTCTTTCACCAAACACGTCATCTTTGCAGAATGATAGAATTTACTCTAGAAATTGAAAGATCTCTACCTCTTTCTCAAGCAGTTGATCTTTGCCGAATATCCAAAAGAGAATTCACTCTAGAAATTGAAAGATCTCTCTCTTTTTCTCAAACAGTTGATCTTTGCTGTTTACTTTAGAAATTGAAAGAGGTATTTCTAGAAGGTTGTCACAAGAAAGAAGCAGGTTGGTAAAGATCTGAACAAAATCTGATTTAAAGAAAATTAGGATTTTGATTTTGAAATCTAACATGGTTTTCTCCTGGCTGTTCAAATGGAATGTGTAATCATTTGACTCTCAAATTCCCAGATGGCCATGATGTATTCCCTTGTAGGTAATTTAGTGCAGCTTTTATTTCATTGGGGAACAACAAGATCATTCTGTGTCATCTTTCCATTACACTGTATACAGAAGATCTCATCTACCTTGTTCCCTCTCCATATTTCTATCTGTCCTCTAGGGCTACTTCTCAGAGGGTGGTGAACAAGCCTGCCACGCCTGTCCCGCTGGCTACGAGTGTCCATCGATATATGTCAACAACTCTCGACCCTGTAGTATCGGCTATTACTCCGATGCAGGGGCAATGGTAAGTCTACAATGGTCATTTCAGGGAAAGCCAGGCTGTAAAAGACAAGCAGGGTGCATGTTATTCCTTCATTCATTCGTGTGAATGAATGAGTGAAAAAAAGATTACACCTGTACTTCACAGAAAGGGATTGTCTTAAAAATTGCAGCACTTTCCACAAGGGTCATTTCAGAAGAAGCCAGACTGTTAAAGACAAGCAGGGTGAACGTTACTCATTCATACATTCGTGTGTCTGAATTGTCTAAGGAATTGCTACACTTCCTAAAATTGAACAAGTACAGTCCACCATTTGTTGTTGTTTTAGAAATGCGTATTGTGCACTTCTGTGGATTCCATCTCACGAAACTCTCTTAACAATTCCTGAATTACTTCTTAGGGAAGATTCCATCCTTGACAGAAGTTTGAATTAGCATTTCATTTTATTCTGATGAGTTCCATGGCTGATATCAATTTGTTTGTTTTGCCTTTTTTTGGTCAATTTTCCCTGAAATATTCTTGGGCACCTGTCCTTTTATGGGCATGTAGATTAAGTACATGTGTACCAGTAATTAAAGTAAAGTAAGCACCAGAGCATGTAATATTTGTGAATAATCATGCTTAAATTTGACAGTTTGATATGATCTGACACTTTCTCTCCTGTCGTATCCAGTACTGCACCAGATGCCCAGCTGGCTTTGAGTGTCCCGATAGGGACGACTCGTCCACGAAAGTAGAATGTAACCAGGGTTTCTACAGCGTAGGGGCCCAGGAGAGCTGCACTGAGTGCCCAGCAGGGTCTGCCTGTCCCTACGCCACCAGCTCCTACAAACTGACATGCACAGAAGGCTACTATGCATTGGCTGGGTCAACGGTATGTTTGTTCTTACTATTTTTTACTCTTAAAGGCAACTTCATTCGTGTGGACTGATAAAAAGTTGATTAACCTGAGCAAACTTTACTTTCCTTATTTTCAGCATTCTGCTTTTCTGCCAAAAAAGAAAAAGAAAAAAAAAGCACTCTCATATATTTCTGTGAAAACTATGTGAAATCGATTTTGATTTTTATGATGAATCCAAAACCACCTTGTCTCCCTTGTGGATTCTGAAGGAGTCCTCTTGAAAGCTTTAATAGTAACTCCTCATGTCCTGGCACAAGGAATAAAAATTACCTGTATCTGGGAATGATCTTTGCTCTTTGAGATGCATGTAGAAAGACAAGTATCTTCCTGATCGCTCATGTGGAACCACCCTGATTTTAATGTGGGAATGTTGCCAGGTCTGTGGATCTCTCGTTATAACAAATGATACCTGTCAGTTTGTATGATATCATTGCGAGTGACTGACAAATTGACTTGTCTTCAATTTTTTGTCTCGACAGGAATGTACTGGATGCCCGGCAGGTCAGTTCTGCAACGACACGCGAACATCCCCCGAGGACTGTCCCGATGGCTACTACAGTGAAGGTGTGTATGAGACCCTCCTCCCCACCCTCATCACAGTACTCAACAAAGATATGGTTGCTTCTATCCCCAATACAGTACATACGAGAAGTGTGGTTACTTCCATTCCCCCCCCCCCCCCCAAGCTCTGCGTTTACTTTCTCCCCCATTGTAAAAGTAAGATTGAGGATGTTGGATGATGTTGGTAACATATCAAGATCCAGGAATGCATCTCTGGTAGCGATGGTGATGCTTTCTCCCAATGACTCCAACAGTTTGGTATCTCCCCCATGCCCCCAAATGATTACACATGCACATAGAGGTTTAATTGTTTCTTGGTCTTTTAAGAGACCTAAAAGTAATGTGCAAGGTTTTGAGTAGAACCCAGCCCAACACAAGAAAATGAATATCTGTCGATCTCATATTCTACCACTGGACAATATTTTAGGTTATGTTATTGTAATTATTAATTTCCATTCATAGGTTAGGTGTTCCTTTCAGGTAAAGACTGATTTTTCAAAGGGGCCAAGTATGTTCATCCATCATGATTGATTACAAGCTCCAAGTCACTTTATGGTCGCAGATGAATGAACAGAATATTTCATGGAACTATCAGACTTCATTTACTTGTCAGTAAATATGATTGGTTTCAAAGTTGTACCTATCCAAGCAGCTAAAAGAGAAGTATGTATAATGGCGGGAGAGGTATGACGATCCATCCCACTTCATCCCTTACAGGGAAACTGCAAGCTTGCATCCCCTGCCCCGCTGGACACTACTGTGTGCAGAAGGATGCTGTTCCGGTCATCTGTGATGCAGGTTACTATAGCAACCAGTCCAGCACGTCCTGCTCCGCCTGCGATCCAGGCTACGCCTGTGCAGAGGGCTCAACAAGCCGCACACCAACAGAGGGCCTGTGTCGCCAAGGTAGGCAATACTCTCCCGGCTTAGGTCTGTGTTATGCTGATATATCAGCTCACGTATGAGTAGCGTGCCTGCTCTTGTGTTTAAAACCCCAACCTGACGTTACACTTTGCCTAGTATAAAGTGGGGTGGGCTTGCGTTCTTTAGAAGTACATTTGATGTAGGATGGATGCACATTATATCCAAATTTGTCAGTTCGTGAACTCTGTTATAGTGAAACAAGAGTAAACTTTGTTTTCGTTCAAATTTGTAATACAATTTGTATGTGAGTGAACAAATATCTCTCTTTTCCTCCTTGAATGTGCACAATGCTACTGATTGTATACTGTCATGCTACATCAGTTCACTTTCCAGTTGCTTCTTTCAGCATGTCGACATAAATTCTCAGATTATATTCTAAACGAATATTAATTTGAATCTTTGATTTACCATGACAAGCCTTAGATTTTCCATCACAAATGAATTGTGTCATGAACTGCTTGTACTACCAGGTTACTACTGTGAGGATGGCCTCAATGAGCTGCCGTGTCCGGCCGGTACCTATGGCAACCGGACCGGAGCTGCTTCCTCGGCAGAGGGCTGTGCTGCCTGCCCTCAAGGCAAGTGCAATATGTTTGTCATTTCCTCCTTTCTTATTTTCCCTTTTCATTTTCAGGCATATCTTGGGCAATAATTTTGGAAGCTTTCTGGTTTTCTTGGAAAATGTTGTGAAAAAAGAATGTGAGGAATTTGCATGTGGAGGCAAATGTTTTTAGACTTCCAATTTGTACTTCTTTGTTCAAAGAACCAGTCTTGACTGTTCACTTTGTACCTAGGCTTTTGAATGTCATTTTTGGCAGATAACAGTTGACATGTATCAGCATTCATTACACATAATGATTTCATAATTGAATTACCAAAGCATTATTACATGAAAATGGTTCATTCTGAAAAGGAGGAGAATATCACAGCCACCAGCTGATTAATAGTCTTCTGAAAAGAAAATACTATTGAAATAATTCCCCAAATGGGAAAACAGTACAAGCTATTGCACTACAGTGCTCCAGTTTTCAGAGAAACACAGATTCATTTGAGTTCTGACAATGAAAACTGTTCCCTAAATGGGAAACAGTACATTACAAGTGATCGAACTACAGTGTTTCAATTTCAGAAAAGCACTGATTCATGAAGGTCTGACACAGAGTTTTAACCTCCTGTTTTCCTCTCTCTGTCTGCCTCCATTAGGCTTCTTCTGTCCCCAGGTTCCGGTGGTTGGTTCCCCAGGAGTGGAGTACAGCTGTCCCCGAGGCTACTACTGCGAGTTCTCGACTGAGACCTCCACAGAACACCCCTGCCCTGCGGGGACGTACGGCACAGCTCTGGGCTATGCTTATGACACCGACTGTGTCAACTGTCCCATCGGCTTCTACTGTCCACAGGGTAAGGTGTTTGATTGGTGTATGACACTGTGTAACCCTCTGACTAAGTGAGAGATGTATAGAATTAAAGTATGTCTGTCATATGCTGAAAAATAGATCAAATATTTACATTTCTTCACAGTTATCAAAGTTCGTTTAGTCTTCATAATGTAAAAACTTTATGAAAGAAAAATATGATTATTATTATTTGTTCACAGTTACGTATGTGTCATAATCTAGTGGGATTCTCCACACACTGTGAGAAAGATTTAGACGAGTTTGTGGCTTAAAGGGATATATAGTATTGGTTGAGGTGAGGATTCAGCTCTTAATGTTTGTAAGATATTTAGAAACCACTCAAGAAATGTTCAAGAGCATACAATTCTCAGGGGAATTTAAAGTTTATTTGATGAAAATTGATTTTGAATTGACTGAGATATCAGAAAAAGAAAGTAAAACAAAGAGATCCTAATGAAAGTTATGACCTGTCACATTTCAATTGGGTCAATGTTTTGGGGATATCTTTACCATTTCAAGACCAATTTTCATCAAATATACTGTGAATTCCTCTTAAGAATTACATGCTCTTTCATATTTTGTATGAGGTTTCTCATTATCTCCCAAACACACACACCAAAAAGTTGAAAACCTGCAGCCCTATCTAAACTCAAACTGTACCATCTCTTTAAGGTAGTAATTACAATGTATGTTGAGTTTCAAGTCTATGCACTGATTTAACCTTGATACATCAAAAGAAAATCAGGAAACATGGAGTATTGCTTATATGATATCTCATCAAAACTATTTTTGCTTCCCATTTTGTGTGGCACAGGCACAAGCCTTCCCCGCGAATGCCCGAAAGGTTACTACTGTCCCGAGGGTACAATGGCTGCTGATGAGAACCCTTGTCCTGGAGGAACGTTCACTGAAGTGGAAGGAGCGGAGTGTAAGCATTGCATTTTGTCTTAACCCTTTATGTGCTTTGGGTACCAATTGGCGCAGGAAACCTAGTGTTGCATACACTGTCCAAAGTCCCTTGCACAAAAAGGGGTAACCCTTCAGCACCTGCAAGTATTTTGCCATGTCAACATCTACTCAGTGGGGGCAGTAATGCTCATGCGACTTTCCATGGGCTGGGACAAGTTGATTGTGTTTTAACCATATTTATGCATTGAATGTTGATTGGCATAGGAAACCCCATTGCTTTGTACTCACTGTCCAAAGTCCCTAACACAGGAAGAGTTAATGGAGAGAATTAATGCACAGTAGAATGAAATGGGGATGAGCTGGGCAACAATATACACAAACATTGTTCACCTACATGTATAATTCCCTCACAAACACATGCACACATACATAAGCGTAAATGGAGAGGATGTCATTTATTTGACAATGTCAGAGTGGTATTAAGAGTGGTAGACTCACCTGGTTTGTGGAGCTAAAGGGTTAAAGAAAATGTTTCCCTTTTCCCACAAAGTCTCTGTGATTGTATTTGTTTGTTTGTCTGTTTGTTTGTATCTGCAGCTGAAACTGAATGCAAGACATGTCCAGCAGGGTATTACTGTGAGTCCGGCACCGACACACCCCTGGCCTGTCCGGCGGGAACCTTCAACCCTGCGGTGGGCCAGGATGCGGAAACAGACTGTACGGCATGCACAGCAGGCCGTGCCTGTACCACAGTAGGCTTGGTGGAACCCGATGCCTTCTGTTACCCAGGGTGAGATTGATATCATCGGATTATATTTCTGCTCGACACCAGACCACATACCAATATTGATATTCATAGGAAAAAGGTTCAAGAGCATTGCCAATCAGAAATGCTGAATAGTGGCATATTCTTTCATTATCTTATCGAGGACAAACTGAGTTTTGCTACAACATGCATTTCCCATAGACACCCCCCCGAGTATACTCGGTACTTTGTCCGCATTTACTTTTCCAATATTTTCATTATGAGTTATTCTTTTGTCAGACACAACATGATATATGTCGTTGAAAACTTTTTCAATATTTTCATTATGAGGTACATGTATTCTTTTGTTAGACACATGATTGGAAAGTGAGAAATATATACATGTATTCTTTTCTGTTGCAGTTACTTCTGTCCCCAGGGCAGTGACAGTCCCAACCACACCGACAATGCCTGTCCGGCTGGTACCTTCAATGACTTCCACAACCTGACGGCAGCGTTCCAGTGTGAGACTTGTGAAGAGGGCTTTGCCTGCTATGAAGGTACAGTTTTTCATCTTTTCTTGTCTCAAGGTCTTGATGTGCTGGCCAGCTGATTGTCAAAATAGCTATACATTTCCACACTTTGAACATTTTTGCCATCTGGTGTATGTTTTGATACAGTGATGTGTCTATTGGATCCAGATTAAAAATTGCGAAGACGAGGTTGACCTGCAACTTTGATATTTTTCTTTTTGCAGTACAATGGGTGTATATCATTTTGGACTCCTGAAGACATAGCAGCGGTATCATGTAATTTGCCGAGTAGCAAATTTTGATACATTACTGTCACGTAATAGATGATACAAACTTTTTTGTTCTTCAGTATTTTAGAAGATTCTTATGACCGGAAATATTGAACTATCCCATAGGTTTTACTCTAGTATACAATTTACAGTGCTTCAAGCAGACTTTCTCCCTCTTCTGTTTTGATTTACTACTTTTTGTGTCTAGACACTCTTTGCCCCACACTTTGCATGATTTGTGCATTAGTTCATAGTTCATTCAGAGCTATGCTATCACATTTTGCTTTTACATGTAGTAATCTTGGATGGCTATCCATAGCATCAAAACAGCCAACTTGAGTGACAGTTTTTGTGCAATGCTGATATATACGGTATCAAACACTATTGCACCATTCCATGTAGCCATCACGTTACAGTTTCAATATTAGATCTTTGCTAGCTAGTACAGGGAAGCCTAGTGACCTTGAAATTTTCCTTCCATGGTTCATCCAGGTACCGGTGGAGTCCAGCAGCCTCCACAGCCCTGCGGAATGGGTCACTACTGTCCGTCCGGCACGCAGCACTCGGACCAGTACCCATGTCCGGCGGGCTCCTGGACCAACCAGACCAATCTGAAATCTGTGGAGGAATGCTACGAGTGTCCCAGAGGCTACTATTGCCTGGAGGCCTCGGAGGAACCAACTGACCTTTGCCCTACTGGACATTACTGCCCTGCAGGTACACACACACGCACACGTTCAAATATACACATTCCTTGACTTCTTCCCTTTGAGTATCTACATATAGATACATAAAGTCTAATATACAATGTATTCTTCCTAGAAATCACCATTTCTGAAAAAAAGGAAGAAAGGAGGAAGAAAAATTAATGAAAATAAATGAATAAATGAATAAATAAATAAATGAAAAAAATGAATAAAAAATAAAACCTTATTTACAGAGCAGTTTCCTTCCTTTTCAGTTCATTATACCTTTGTGTGCTTTGAGTGATTGGCACAGAAAACCTCTAGCATTGTACACAATGTCCCTAAGTCCCTGCATAGAAAGGATAAAGTATTACATTGTAAGTGGTGAATGAGAGACATGAGATAGAGATCAAGGTGTGTTTTTTGAAGGATTAATCATTTGTGAGGATTGTATGCAGGTAATATATTACTTATTTTCAAGAATTGCACATTATTTTGTGTATTCCGGATAGAGAAAAGCATGAAAAGCAGACTGATAATGTAGTACCACTTGTATGACACCTTGCTTTGCTTTTTCTTTGTGTGTGTGTATGACAGGAACCCAATCAGCCAATCAGTACGCGTGCCACCCTGGTTCTTACTCCAACCAACGGGGAAACATTCGATGGGAGCAGTGTGAAGACTGCACAGAGGGTCACTACTGTCCGCAGGGATCCTCACTGCCCACTGCTTGTCCAGCGTAAGTTGACCACTGCGGGAGAGTAGGGATAGAAGAAACATATTAACAGACCAAGCATGTGTGACCGTCAGTGTGCTTTGCTGGCCAATCATTCAGTGACAAATTTTCCTTTGCTAGTTATGCTGTAGCACAGAAGTCGTAATTATTAGTCAATGAATGGGGATAGTATAACAGTATCGATAGTACAATGGCCCATGTCTGTAGGTACCATGTTGTTAAACAGCTGTATGTGTCAATGGATTTACGTAACTTTTATTCCGGCGATGCTTTTGAAAGGTTGGGAAAAGGAGGAAACCAAATGGTTGGAATAATTCGACAAGTTACAATGAAGTATATGGGCATGTACTGGCTGAAACTATAATTATACCCCCACCCACACATAGTGTGTAGGGGGGGGGTATATAGGAATCACCCTGAGGTCGGGTGGCCGGTCGGTCGGTCGGTCGGTCGGTCGGTCGGTCGGGCGGGCGGTCGGGCGGTCGGGCGGTCGGGCGGTCGGGCGGTCGGGCGGTCGGTCCGTTGCAAAATCTTGTGGGTCGAACTCCTCTCTCTTGACCCCAAATTTGGCATGTGTGACCGCTATCAAAGGTAGATGTGCAAGACACCTTTTTCGTTAGTATCGCATAATGCGTTGCCATGGCAACGGCATATTTTCGTAAAAACTTGTGGATCGAACTACTCTCTCATTTTTTGAGCAATTATCCCCAAATTTAGCATGTGTGACTGCTATCAAAGGGAGATGTGCAAGACGGCTTTTTCGTTAGTATTGCATAATGAGTTGCCATGGCAACGGCAAATTTTTAAAAAATCTAACAAAATGTTGTGGATCGAACTCCTCTCTCATTTTTTGAGCAATTGACCCCAAATTTGGCATGTGTGACTGCTATCAAAGGTAGATGTGCAAGACACCTTTTTCATTAGTATCGGTTAATGCGTTGCCATGGCAATGGCATATTTTCATAAAAACTTGTGGATCGAACAACTTTCTTAGTTTTTGAGCAATTAACTTCAATTTTGGCATGTTTGACCGCTATCACAGGCAGATGTGCAAGAGACCTCTTTCATGAGTATTTCATAATGCGTTGCCATGGCAACGGAAGATTTTCATAAAAATCTTACAAAATGTTGTGGATTGCTCTACTCTCTTAGTTTTGTAGAAATTCAGTTTGAATTTGGGATATGCGATCAATGTAATGTATATTTGTGCAAAACACAATTGATGTGTGTGGTAATGAATCTGTTGCCATGGCAACAGTATTTTTTTTTTACCAATCATACAAAAATGTGTGGATTAGCCTAACTCCTTCAGTTTTCGAGAATTTGGCTTAAAAATTGGCACATGTGACCACTATTGTATGTAGATGTGCATACTTACTCTTTCGTCATTGTTGATCAATGTGTTGCCATGGCAACAGCATAGTTTGAATGAAAATCATACGAAAATATTGTGGATTCAGTAAACTCCCTCAGTCTTAGAGCATTTGACTTGAAATTTGGCACAGATGACCACTATAGTATATAGATGTGCTAACTTAATCTTTTGTGAGTGGTGAGCAATGCGTTGCCATGGTAACAGCTTTTGTTTACCAAAAAACATACAAAAATATTGTGGATTCAGCTAACTTCCTTTAGTCTTCGAGCATTTAGCTAGAAATTTGGCACACATGACCACTGTGGTATGTAGATGTGAAAAGGTAATCTTTCGTCAGTGGTGATTAATGCGTTGCCATGGTAACGGCATATTTTGAATGAAAATCATACAAAAATATTGTGAATTCAGTTAATTCCCTCACTCTTTGAGCATTTGGCTTGAAATTTGGCACATGCAACCACTATAGCATATAGATGTGCAAACTTAATCTTTCGTCAGTGGTGAACAATGGGTTGCCATGGTAACAGCAGCTTTTCACTAAAATGCATACAAAAATATTGTGGAT
The DNA here is from genome assembly GCF_040938485.1 of Diadema antillarum. Classification (NCBI taxonomy): domain Eukaryota; kingdom Metazoa; phylum Echinodermata; class Echinoidea; order Diadematoida; family Diadematidae; genus Diadema; species Diadema antillarum. The sequence goes on along the minus strand of NW_027271313.1, from coordinate 1,077,892 downwards.
TCAGGTAACTACCTCAGTCTTTGAGCATTTAGCTTGAAATTTGGCACATGTGATCACTATAGTACGTAGATGAGCATACGTAGTCCTTGGTCATTGTTGATCAATGTGTTGCCATGGTAACAGTATATTTTGAATGAAAATCATGCAAAAATATTGTGGATTCAGTTATCTCCCTCAGTCTTTTAGCATTTGGCTTGAAATTTGGCACATGTGACCACTATAGCATATAGATGTTCAAACTTAATCTGTCATTATGGTTGAACAATGCGTTGCCATGGTAACAACATTTTTTCACCAAAAAGCATGTGGATTCCGCCAACTCCCTCAGTCGTTGAGCATTTAGCTTGAAATTTGGCACACCTGACCACTATGTTACGTAGATGTGCAAACTTAACCTTTCGTCATTGTTGATCATTGTGTTGCCATGGTAACAGCATAGTTTGAATTAAAAATCATATAAAAATGTTGTGGATTCAGGTAACTCCCTCAGTCTTTGAGCATTTGGCTTGAAATTTGGCACATGCAACCAATGTAGTACAGAGATATGCAAACTTTGTATTTCATCATTGTTGAACAATGTGTTGCCATGGTAACAGTGCATTTTGAATGAAAATCATATAAACATTTCAATTAGATCCTAACTCTCTCTGTTTAGAGCATTTTGGCTTCATATTTGGCACATGTTACCTCTGCATTACCTAGATGTGCAAAAACTCTTTTGTCACTCACTCATTTTTTGAGCACTTGACTTGAGATGTGGGACATTTGACTGACAGTGAGCAATACATTTATTTACTGTTGGACAGTGCATTGCCGTGGTATTGTTGTTTTCATTAAAAAGTTTTTAAAAAAAATCCTGGTTGAGCTAATATCCGCAGTTGTGGGTGGGGGTATATTAATCACAATGAGTGATAGTTCTAGTTTATGTACTGTATCAAGTCCAAAATTTTATGCAATACTGTTATGCAACCACAGACTGTCTGCAATGATTTGTGTAGATGTATAATGTCAGTTGCAATATATTGAGGATCGAATATTGGATCACACTGACCAGAAATAATTCATGTCTGATAAAAAAGCTTGCAAGAGACTTAACGCACCAATATTTACCAACTTTTATCAGCAGAAAAGTATGAAGAACAAGAACTTATAACAATCACTTGAACCACATATTCATCATATCTGTACTTTGATGAATGGAAGATTGATAAGAGAGGAATTTTTTTTTTTTTTTTAACTACAACTTTCTGGTTTACATATAGCATCATATTTTAGTGTATTAATGTGGGATATACAACATGCAATCTTTGTATAATTGGAAATTAAATGTTGGTGAGAGTGTCATTTTGCAGCTAAACAAATCCAGCTGGCAAAAAGCAAGATGTCATCGGGTGTGGTCAGACTGGCAAAACATCAAGAAATTTAAGATTGTGATCTTTAAGATCTCGAAGTTTTTGCCAGTGTGATGCGGACTTCCGTTGATTCTTCTTGCGAAAATTCCCACTCTAACTAGGGATTTTTCCCCCACCCCCTCCAAACTTCTCTAAATTTTGCCAGTGTGACTGCAAGAAACTGAAACTTCGCGATTTTTGTCAAGTGACCAGTCCACCACCCGCTTGCATAATTGCGGACTGTGTCTCTGAAGCGCGAGGCCATTGTCATGTACAGGCGTGCATTGTTACGTCACAATCACTAGCCATCAGACGGAGCGCTCTTTCTTCTTTGTCGCATGCATGCACTAAGAACCAAACTTCTCGATCCTGAAATAGAGAAGTTTGACTGCCAGTGTGACCGTACGACAAAAGATCACAAAGTCTTCGCGATCTTAATTTTCTCAATCTCTTGCCAGTCTGACCGCACCTTTTGAGTCTTATTCATGGGAAATTGAGACATGCAAACTGAATGATATCGAGGGTCATTCATGATTTTCTCTTTGCAGGGGAACGTTCCGAGAGGAAACAGAGGGGGAGAGTGAATCAGACTGTGCCACCTGTACGGATGGACATTATTGCAACGGCACTGGCAACGTGGAGCCTGCTGAGTGTAGCAAGGGGACATATTCGGTGAGTGGATGGACGAGCAATTTTTTACGGAAGGAAGGAAAATATTGGTTGCACAACAACATGTTACACATTCCTGACAACAAACAATTCACCTCCACCATATCAGACTTAAGTAAATTCAACAAAACTTTATCCCTTCCCTCGCCTCAAGTGCCATCGTCCCCAGTCTTGATCCATCCTTTGTTCCAACATGAACCAAACAGGCCACACCCACTTTGCACAAATGCATATTCATGACAGATTATTCAAGGAGCGATTGGTCAGTTGTCAATAAAGAAGATGAAGTCAGAAGTGATTTTTTTTTTTCGTGGAGAAGATGTTTGACTTTTCCGTTTACAGGTTGAAAATCAGCTGTGTCAGTTTTATTTGCCTAAAAGTTCAGATGTACTGGTAGGCTAGTGATAGGGGAAATAAAAGATTTAATGCATCATGATCATCTACATGTATATGTCCTAAGTGGTACATATCAACCTTTTACTTTAATTCACATCTATTTTTTTTTTTGTAGAACTGCAATGCACTGTATATGAGTGTTTTTATGGTGCAGTTCATCTTGATACGAAGACACCATTAACATGTATCAGAAGGCCTTACATGTGTGTTTTTGTTTGTTTTTTTGTTTTTTGGTCTGAGCACCATATTTGGGGGAATCATGAGTAAAGACATTCATTCCTTCATCAAGCAGGTATCACCAAATTTGCAAATATAGTAATAAGGTTGACAGTCATGCATCCACATATTACATCAATTCATCAATCAATTTGTGTTTGTGCAAATGAATAGAATCTAGTTCAGGTATTGCCAACAGAAAGAAAGTACTAAGTATTGAAGAATATAAGCACAGTATTGATAAATTTCTTCTATCTAGCTTGTCTTCATTTGAAATGAAATGAACATGAAGATAACAAGCCAAGACTCACTCTGAACTGTCATGATTTGTCCTTTAGCACTTTGGAGCCACCGAATGCACCACATGTGAAGCTGGCTACTACTGCGATGAGAGGGCTACAACACAGACCAACATGTACTCTTACAAGATCTGTCCAGCCGGGGTGTTCTGTGACTACGGCAGGACCACGGCTCCAGACCTCTTCAATGACGCTTGCCCCGCTGGCTCCTACTGCCTCAGTGGAGATAGGGTAAGAGATATTGGAGATTATCTGGAGCTTACAGTCTGAATTTGATTCTTTTGAAAATGTGCCCTTTAGATGTAGAAAGTTCTAAGATTTTTTATGCTCCATGGAACTGTAAATGGTGGCAGCATGTTGAGGACAAATCCATAGTATCCTCCGAACTCTGTGCAGATACAATAATGTGCAACAAGGATAGAATCTGCAGTGAATATGCAGTCACATTTTACTCTTTAGTAATTCTCTGAGTCTTATTCAAAAGTATCATCAATTTTTGGCATGGCATTTAGAATGTCATTCCAATATGTCAGCATGTCCCGCTAACATTCCTCACAGACCACCCTTAGTTCCCGCTTGACGGCATATGCTCCACCGGTATCCATAAGTCATAAGCACTGAAGTGGTCTGCATGAAGAAATGCAGATCTCCACTTAGCAGTAAAGTACTTAAATGTTTGAGGAGCCACTTTTATTTTATTAATTTTATTCATGCTGTAATGCAGCCTCGAGCATGTAGTGTGATGAAATCTATCGTTAATGTTCACACAACCAAAACTAAAATGACATACAACTTATGGTTGCTACCCCAAAATAGATTTTTACAAAGTGTACACACCAACATAATACTTCGTCAGTGAGTTGGTTGCTACCCCAAAATAGATTTTTACAAAGTGTACACACCAACATAATACTTTCGTCAGTGAGTTAAGCGTGATGTTTATTTGATGTCGTCAAACAGGATCCATTCCCAAGACACTGTCCGAACGGCACATACAGCGACGAGGTTGGGCTGACACAAGAGTCTGAGTGTCAGACTTGTCCAGCTGGCCAATACTGTTCCCCCACGGGACTCACAGCACCGGTGAGTGAATTTCTGATTTCTTTTAAATAGAATTGGACTGCAACTTAAACAGGGCTCCTTGCCAAATTATTTCTTTGGTGTTTGTTGTTGTTGTTTTGTGTGTGTGTGATATTTCATACCTGTATTTGTCCATGAACTTTGATGTAGCATGCCAGGTTGTTTCACTGAGCAGTTGTTTTATCCCTTCCCCTCAAGCTCAGTGCACAGTTTGTCAACCTACCAACAATGCCAGAGTCTCTCAGGGAGGCCAATGTGATACAACAGGGGTTAAGGGGTCGTTTAGTAGGTTTGGAACATCTATGCCAGCGGGCTACAAAAGCAAGAGGTGAATATGTGTTCTGGTCATATCAGGGCAATTACCCCCTGGCTAAATATCGGTTAGTGGTAAGGTTAGAGTAAAGATTAGGGTTAGGGTTATGTTTAGGGTCTAGAGTTTGGGTTAGGGTTAGGATTAGGTTCAGGATTAGGATTAGGGTTAGGGTCAGGGGAAGAGTCCGGGGTAATGGCCCAGGGGGTAATTGCCCTAGACCTGTTCTGGTGAATGAGCGCAATGAGTGAAATTTGTGTGACATTTCAGTATATCTCTCCTGTGAAGCTGCTATCATTTTCCAAAAGGTTTATGCTTTTGGATTTCCCCTTTCTGAACCCGTTGAGAACGGGCTGATTTTGCTACAACACGCATTTCCCTTGACTCCTGCCTGAGTATTGTATACTTGAGATTAGTCTGTAATTAATGGGTTAACTGAGGTTTCATGAGGCTTAGGCATAGACTGTAATCATGTTTGTTTTTCGACACTAACCTGCAACAGGCTGGTGATTGTCCTGGTGGTCACTACTGTCCAGAAGGTACAGCCGACGCATACGAGAATCCCTGCCCGCAGTCCTTCTACCTGAATGCTAGCGCTGGAGAGAATTCGCAGGGTTGTACGCTGTGCATTGCTGGCTACTACTGCCCAGAGCAAGGCCTGTCTTGGCCCTATGAGTGCACACGAGTAAGTAGAACTTTTGACAGACATCACGACACCATGCCGGATTTGTACACAGAACACATCAGCTTTACTTAATTTTGTAATTTAGGAATAACCTTGCATACAGATACAGTATAGCATTCTGTGCTCTGCATTTGTATCATTGCTTTAAAAGTTTTTTGTGCTTTTTAAACCACCGAGTATGCGACTGATCCCCCAAGCAGTGTCCCCTCTTCGATAGTCTTCGATCAAGCTCACCAACTTACAAAGATGTTAAAAAAAAATGAAAGAAATCCAATGCACAACAGGCATACATGGTTATTCATTTTGTTTGGTTTTATTTAATCATAAACAACCATCCTACGCAGAACCAATAAGAGTAATACACTGTGATATCTTCTCCAGTGACAAGAACACACATACAATTGTGATAGCATGCACTGTGCTATGTATTGAATGTGTATAAAAAGGAAAAGAGCTGTTCTTGTTTCAAGAAATAAGACATGCACTGAACTTCACATGTTCAACAGCTGGCACAAAGGATAATTAAAATGCAGTGTTTAAAACTTGAACATTGAAATATTAATCTGGGTACAAAGCAAAAACAATACAAAACAAAACAAAACTACCGTAGGACACTTCTGCTGTTCGTTACATACTCTACCAGTGGTTGTAGTCTTACGTAATGATCTAGACTGCCGCCAAAATCTTGGGACATACATTGTGAGTGCTGAATGTGAAAGCTGGGCGGATATGGAGGTGTAGGTCATGGCATTCTGATGGCCGTTGTGTATACAGATGTCATAAATGTTATCTTTCTGCTGCTGTTTGCCTTTCTTTCCCCAGGGCTTCTTCTGTCCGGCTGGCAGTGCCTTCCCCCAGCCTTGCCCGACTGGTACCTACGGTAACTCCACCCTCCTGCGGCGCAGTGAGGATTGTACACCTTGTCCCGGAGGGTACTACTGCGAAGGTGCCGGTAACCAGGAACCAACAGACGTTTGTGATGCTGGCTTCTATTGCAGCTGGAAGGCCCTCTCATCAGTAAGTGTCTAGTATATCAAGCAAAGTGTGTCTAGAATATTATGAGTAAAAGTTCTTGATTCTGTTCACTGTCTTATAATTGTTCTGTACCATTCACTGCTGGTATTTTGAACAGTATGTGTGAGAAATGTGGCAGAGGAGGAAGAAACGGCATACAAATAATGCACAGGACAGAGTGGATCGGTGAGAATTGGATGCACGAGTTTAACTTTGGAACTGTTTAATCCCACTTGCTGCGCTCGTGGGTTTTAGACTGTTTCCAAAGTTAAACAAGAGCATCCAATTCTCACTGATTCCCACACTAGGTCTGTGCGTCATTCGATTAATGAAGTTCATGAAATTTAACCCTTTTCCACCATCATGTGTGTGGTACACCTGCAATATTATACACGGCTTGAGCCATGTATTGAGATTCCAGACACATGTCTCAGTGTGGATCAGTAAAAAAAATCAATGCATGATAATCAACCAATCAGATTGCAGAGATTGTAAAGCTCATTTTATAAAATGTTATGAACAAAGCAGCGAAACACTACCACTTTAGCATACTACACCCCATACGTAGATACACATTCACTTATACTGTAGGTGGTTCAGGGGTTAAAGGGTTAAAGCTAAAATACAGGTACCTGTGTTCAAGACCTACCTCATCATGTTCTCTGTGTCTGTTCTTTCTGCAATGTCCAGGCCCCTGTGGATGGCTTCACTGGAGATGTCTGTCCGCCCGGTGGTTACTGTCCCGCTGGGTCAGCCTTCCCAGCCAACTGTCCCCTTGGAACTTACAGCAACTCCTCTGGCTCCAAGTCACCTGATGATTGCATTGCTTGTGACCCTGGGTAAGTGGTGCCTTGCATGCCTTCACTCTGAGGCAATGCACATCAATGCAAGAATAAACTTAACACATTTGAGAAGAGATAGATAGATACTTGTAGGTAGAAATATAGACAGATAGAAAGTAGATAGATAGATAGATACATACATACATAAGATAGATTATACATATACATTGTAGGTAGTATAGATAGAAAGATAGATAAATAGATAGATAGATAGATAGATAGATAGATAGATAGATAGATAGATAGATAGATAGATAAATAGAAAGATAGATGTAGTTAGGGAGGTAGGTAGATAGGTAGATAGATACTATAGATAGATAGATAGATAGATAGATAGATAGATAGATAGATATATAGATAGATAGATAATGTAGATGTAGGTAGGGAGGTAGATAGATAGAAAGATAGATGGATGGATAGATAGAGAGGTAGGTATGTATATATCTGTTGGTAGGTTGATAGAGAGCTAAATAAATAGAAAGAAAGATGGATGAATAGAGGAAGAGGAAGAGAAAGATGAAAAGAGTTTCTATGTTTTGCCTCTGTGGCCACAATACAATTAAAGAAATCGAGCTGTCATTGCAGCATTCTGTAAATCAGAGAGGTGGGTTGTGATACGGGATATGGGAGGATTATCCCACATAACATGAAATTCAAGGCCTCAGTTGGTCATCTAGTAACACCCAGTAGCATTGCAGGTGGTCAGTGTAATTAGAGGGTTTGTTCGTCAGTTCTAAATGAAACATGAACAGAAAATGAGATCTGAACAGTGCAAACAGAAGGCAACATGAGAGGGTAGGTAGAAGGAGGAGAGGTATTACTGGAGAAGTATTCTTTCATTCTTGACTCTGAAGCTACTACTGCGCTGGTGACAACAACCCAGAACCCACTGGACCGTGCAGAGCAGGGTACTACTGCACCGGTGGTTCGGGCACGCCCATCCAACATGAGGTACCTGCGGGCCACTACAGCCAAGATGCTGCCTACAAGGCGGAGCCCTGTGAGAGGGGCACCTACCAGACTGCCACCGCCTCCTCCTCCTGCCTGGACTGTCCCCAGGGGGCCTACTGTAACTCGTCGGGGACGGCCACGCCTGAACCCTGTCTATCGGGTCACTACTGTCCCCCTAGGACCATCATACCTATTCCATGCCCACTGGTAAGCGTACAGAGATATCACTAACAATTGTAATATTAAGTGTAATTTGTAGTCTTTTTTGCCACTTAAGTTGTCATTGTTTTGTGACATTGCGTGAAATATGACATTGTCTCTTTCAAAAGATAGAACAAGGAAAAAGAAATGATCCTAACCTTTGTTGAAAAATTTGAGAAAGAAACTATAATTGATCATTTCATTGTCATTTCTTGACATCAGCATTGACTAGAATGACATCATGAAGAGCTTTAGGTTCGTGTAAGTAGATCTATTACTTTATTGTCTAATACCAAGCCATCATTTACAGTCTAAACTTGTGGAAGTGGAATCCAGTGGATGGAACAAAACTACAACCTTTGTAGGTCCCAGAGGATTGTGAGTTTGGTTGGTGTTAGCTGCTCTAAAGCTTACTGTCTATCTGCTGTGTGTACACCACAGGGTACCTTCCGGTTCGAGACCAGCGCCCAGTCGGTTGGGGACTGCAACACCTGTGATCCCGGCAAGTTTTGTGGAGAGACTGGACTGTCGGCGGTCAGTGGTGATTGTGCTGCTGGCCACTACTGCCTTGGTGGAGCGGACACTTCTCACCCCTACGTCACCGAATGTGTGAGTACTGTGTGCTAGAGTGTGTTCTTGTGTATATGTCAGAAGATGCATGTTTCTTGGTCCTTTGGTATAGCACCTGACTCGTGTTAGTGTAAGGTTGCTGGTGCAGAACCCAGTCATGGTACATAATTGTATTACAAATCTTCAAACTTTATAAATCCACATGTAGTCTGCTCCAAGATCACATTGTGATATGCTCCCTCTTGCTGGTTCTTCACATTATGACATGTTCGAATATCATGCAGCCCTGCAAAGTACTACAGCCATTTACCAATCTGACCCATGGGGAAAATGTTCCTGTTCTTTAATTGAGGAGGAAAGAAATGTCTTGATTTGGTGGAATATGAGAGAAAATCACTAAGATTTAGAGATGTACTGGCTTCTTGACCACTATCAGTAGTATATTTGCTCTCTGAAGAAGATATTTGTGATAGAAATGCTAATATTGAGAAATGGAAAAACGATATCTGAATCATATGTTGAAATGGTGATGTTGATTATCTTTCTGAGGTTGCTTCATCCCTCTTGCAGGCAAACTCCACTGTTTTAGGGGGTGGAGAATGCCCGCCAGGATACTACTGCCCGGCTGGTACGGCCACGCCCAACATGTTCCCCTGCGAGAATGGAACGTACCTGAACGTGACCGGAGGCCAGTCCCAAGACGACTGCCTGGACTGCCCGGGTGGAGAGGTTTGCGCCGGCTATGCTCTCACCGAGCCATCTGGCCTCTGTGCGGCAGGTAAGTTTGATTGTGGTTTGTCACCCCCTCCTAAGGAGATAGAGTTAATAGCTGTTATCCCAGATTGCTGAATAATAGGTTGAATACAGCATTGTTCACTTGTAGAGGATGAAGAGTGCTTTGTTCACGTGATTACATGCACAATAAATAGCTACTTTGTTTCTTTCATAATCACTATTTTAAAAAATGTTTAGAATTTATCCTTCAGATATGTGATGCTGCTATTTTATGTAGTATTGATTGCTGATGGGCTGCATTTCATTTGCATCCATGAGATGTCCGTGTCACCGATTGTTCATTTCATTTGAAAAATGAAAAGAGAACAGAAGGGGATAGAAAGTCAACTAGCACGAAAAGGTTGCTGTCCCTCGTGCAAGTACGTTTATCTCAAGGTGCTATTGGCATACTTAAAGATGTTTTGTCTGTAGATTCAACATCTATTGTGTGAGTGCTATAGCCAACATTAGTCTATACATCAAACATGTCAGGTTTTATCATGCCCAATTTCCTCCATGACAGATATACAATATGACCATCATATTTTGATGTACAGGAGTGTGAAAATTACCAGATCGGATAGCAATGTCTCATTTTGGAGCTTGAGTCAGATCGGCCAGAATAGCTATGCAAATTGATATGGTTTTTCATTTATGAGCAAATGTGCAATACTTGTGATCGTGCAATGAAGCTGAGAAATAGTGGAAAATAATATGTTATATTAGGATCATGAGATCACAATTTTCACGTATCTTTACATCTACAATGCAGATGTACATTGTGAAGTCAAAATGATACCATATCATCGTAAGAACGATATTTTGTGCTGCTCTTTCCAGGATACTTCTGTCTTGGTCGGGCCTTGACCCAGTACCCAACAGACGGTACCACAGGTAACGTCTGTCCAGTAGGTCACTACTGTCCAGAAGGCTCTCCTGCAGCCCTGCGGTGCCCGGACGGCTTCTACAATAACATCACTGGCCGGGCGGAGTGTTTCACGTGTCCGGCAGGTGGGTGGGGCCTGTGGTTTATACCGGTGTGCTAGTCTTAACTTCAGAAATGGTCTGAAGAATTTCATTTACTGTCCATGACTCCTCTTGTGTAATTTGACAAAGCTGATAGATGTATTTTGATATAACCTGTGTGTACTGTGATGTCATGTATTAGAGAGGTAAGTTAGTGTTGTGATGTCATTGTAATGGAGGTATTATGTTGTACTTATTCAAATTCATGAAATTCTTCCGTCGAGATGTTTTCATTTCAACTGATTGACAGTTGCCCTACATCGATGTAAATAAGCACTGAATTGATCAGTGTTTTGGTAGTGGCCATGATAAAAAAATCATGGGCGTACATACTAATCAATCAGACTCCATGTGTAGGACTTCCTTGCTCACAGCCATACATACAGAGGTCAAACCATTGTAAGGGGAATAGGAGACAGGGACTGTTGTAAGGGAGACTAGAGTGAGAATCAGGTAAAGGGGTTTTGAAGTTGGTACGAGGAGAAGTATGAACCAGAAAGGAGGGAGGGGAGGGGGGTGTGAAATCATGGAAATAAGAGAGAGAAGCGATGGAGATTTTAGAATCTTAAACGATGAACCATGGTATATCATACTTGTTCTGCAGGATTCTACTGTGCTGATGGTGAGCGTCTCCTGGCATGTCCCCGGGGCCACTACTGCCCCCAGGGCACCGGGAGCAACGGGTCCATCCCTTGCCCTCGGGGGACCTACAACCCAGACCTGGGCCTCGCCTCCGAGGACCAGTGCCAGCCCTGCGCCGCTGGTTACTACTGCACCCAGCTGGGAGCCTTCTCCTTTGGCATAGCCAATGCCTCGGCTGGGCCGTGTGATGCAGGGTACTACTGTCAGCTGGGTGAGTTGAGATTTCTAGGCATTCTTGATTTAAAGGGACTATGTTCTTGGTTAACTATCTGAAAGGCTTTTGATGCAAGGGCATCATTTCAGTTAAGATGCTTGTGAGTGATCTGCTGTCAGTGAAAATTTGTACTGCTTTCGTATTTTTTGTGCTTTTCCTTTGTACACCTATCAGAGGCATTACGTTTTGCAAGTTCCCCGTCTGCAAGTTGTGTCAATCAGTTGTTGCCTCGTTGAATTTCATATGTGACAGCACTAAGATGAACTGAGTGAATTTTGATTGTCAAACCCACTTAGTCCAGAGGTCACTGTCTCACAGTCAGAGGTGCTGTATACAAATCATTTGTTAACTTACTATCAAAGTGGACATACTGAAAGCTACAGAGCAATTGACCTTGAAAAGCTTTGGTTAAGATGCAGTGAAATGTGGTGACGATTCCTGCCCTCTTTGTGATTAATGGTAACAACATCTAGAGCTAAACCTTGGCATTTCTGATTGAAGCTGACTGAATGCGTAATCCTTGAATGTGATGTGTACCGTATGTCCCCAAAAAAATTACTACGGTACCCTCCGCAACGATAACTTTAAAAATAGTGAATCAGTCCAAAAACAATTTCAGGGTATGAAACTGTAACTCATTGTCCACATCTTACAGAAAACCCCATTCAATTTGCTTCAGTGGTCAAAGAGAAATGAGGAATTTTGTAGAGCACATCAGGAATCTCTTCCCTCCAAGTTCTGTCTATTATGTTCACACATTAATGTGCAGTTCCAAGAGTATCCAAGTGCTAAATTTGGAAGAATCAGACTCATGACATGCTTTACAACAATCCACATTTCTCTGTGACCGCATAACCAAATTGAATGGGGTTTTCTGCAAAATAGAGCTAAGATGTTGTATTGTAAGACACTAAAGCTGCAGTATTTAGACGGTTTAATCATATCGGGTGTTATCAATGCAAAAATCTGATTGTATTTTTTTTTTGGACATACTGTACAGGCGTGAATGTGAGTAACCCTGATGGCGAGACGAACAGTGGAATAGGCGGACCGTGTCCTCAGGGCTTCTTCTGCCCGCAGCAAACGTCCGTCCCGCAGCCCTGCGTCAATGGAACCTACTCGGACGGCCTCTACCTCACCCAGCAGTCGGAGTGCACAGACTGCGATCCCGGCTTCTACTGCGGCACCTTCAACCTGACGGAACCACAGGGGCCATGTGACCCAGGTTTCTATTGCACCTATGGAGCTTCCTACCCTAATCCTCTTGGTGAGTGTCGCAATCCACTGTTCCAGCGTACCATGTAAGGAATAGCTCCATGAATGAATGGATGGAAGAATGAGTGATTGACAGAAGGATGGAAGGAGGGATTGATTGGCTAAATCCTTTGTGTGCATGGAGTTTCGATTGATGCAGAAAACCCCATAGCAGTGTACATATGGTCCAAAGTCTCTGGCATAGAAAGGTTTAACTGAACGTTTTTCAGGCAGAAGACTGGTAGAGTGAATTCTTGAATCTGTGGATTCCTGAAGATCCTGCCTCATGTTTTCATTCTCTTACTTTCCTGTAGATGTTGAGGATGATATCTTTGGAAGGTTTTGAGAAGTATGGCATCAGAAACTAATCACTATATTAAACATGGTTTTATGTCGATGTAGTAGCTGACATTCTGCCGTTTGATAACTGTCGAGGCGTAATTGCATCAAATAAGGCCTTTTGTGCTGATAAAGTGTAAGACATATCCAAGTCCAAAGTACATGAAGGTGATGCATTTGACCAAGTCACATCAGCAACAAGGTCGTTCATGAAGTTACAAGATCAGCCGTGTCGTGACCTTTGACCTCTCCAATGAAGCCGTGTTTCCCAATGCATCTCTCCTCCAGGTGATGACGATACAGGAGCACCGTGCCCCGTTGGGACTTACTGTGAGTCGGGATCCAGTGTACCCATCGGCTGCCCACCAGGCACCTACAATGAGAACACGCAGCAGTCGGAGTGCCTGGCCTGTCCGGCTGGCTGGTACTGCCCCGGCAACGTGTCCAACTTCAGGCCGTTTGACTGCCCGGCTGGCTACTACTGTCCCAATGGTGAGAGCGAGTGTTTGGCTTGCATATATTACCTGTCATGTGGTAATCTCATTGTTGCAGATATGCTTGTTGTCAGTGAAAACAACCAGTAATTTTTTCAGGGGAAATACATGTTGTATTAGATACTTCAATGGAGATGCTCCATGAAGAAAGATACATGCTGTACTGATATGGTGCAGTTGAATAAGTACTTTAGCTTAACAATAAATCTAAATCTAAACACAGTGGTCTGTTCATAAGTATTGCCTTAGAGTAGTAAGTATTCACATCATATTGTAGCATATCATGCTACAGTTATTATTTTTTGAACATGCTGATAACAAGAGAGTCAAAAATTTGCATCAAGGGAGCTCATGTGAAAATGTAGAATTTCAACTAATTTAAAATAAATCTCTGTGTAACTTTTAAAGGTCAATCTAGTTTGATGCTGGCGTATCAGCCAAGATTTCGTTTGTTATGTTGAAAAACTGAAAATTATATGAGTCTCAATGTCAAACCAAATTTTTTGAGAATGTGTATACCTTCATTTCATTTACGCAGTATTACTTTGCTATGACTCGGATTTTTGAAAAAATAATGAGGAAGTAAATGAGTAAATGTATCTAATATGTGGTACATGTATATGAATGTATTGATCTGCAGCTATTGTATGTTTCTTCACTGTGCAAGTTTCTAATGTGTAGAGTTTTATACCATATATTTCACCCCTTCCAACAGGAACTGAGCATGCCTACCAGTATCCCTGTCCAAAGGGTACCTACCGGCCAGACCAGAACGGTCACTCCCTGGACGACTGCACTGTCTGTGACCCTGGAAAGTACTGCGCCTATGAGGGTAACACCACCTACACCGGCGACTGTGATGAAGGTATGGGCACTCATTCAACGTTCATTCAAAATGACTGATTTTACTTGTGTCATGTAAAGGCTGTTTCTTGTCTGGTGCGATGGATGTTGTGTAGATAGTGTGTGATGCATTGATTATGCTCTTATCCCTGCAAGCGTCTGCCTTTCTCTAGATTCCCCCCACATATTGTTTTAATTCCTTATATGAATATGACTTGCTCCAGACAATGTAAACACATTCTGTCACATATCTATTGCACAAAGTTCATTTCAATCTGTATACACATCAATTTTATTAATATTTTTTTCCATGAAAAGAAATGTTGCTACTAAGTGATCCTTGTCTTTCAGTCGAATCTTCTGGACTGTTAGTATTTGTCAACACATTACCTGCACCTTTGTTAAGGGAAAGAGCTTGCCTAGAAAAGTCTCAAAATCTTTGGAAGTGGAGAATTATTCCTTAAAGGAATAATCCCTGACATATGATTTTGCAATTGTAAATTAGTCAATAGTATGTGAAGAGTTTGTTTATCTTCATCACTGAATTAACATGTTTGTATGTAAGATGTAGATACATGCCACGCTGCAAAGTGGTCATGTTTTATTTTCCCGGGAAGACAATATTTTGAAAGCTAACTCGTCTTCTGTTCTCATTCAAGATGTATGCAGGTATATGATTTGTTTGTTCCACTGCATGACCCAAATACATGGAACATACAAATCATAATGAAGTAGAGTCACTTGCAGTCATATGTTCCGTCAACCACTTAATCAATGTCAGTGTCCTATAAAAAACTGTGTCTCTCAATTTGCAACGTCTCCTATCCAGGGTACTTCTGTATCCAAGGGGCGTGGACTGCCCAGCCAAACGACTTTGATAACTACACGGACGGCGACTGCCTCTGTCCTTCCATCACCACTGGAGGGCGCTGTCAACCTGGTTACTACTGTCCGCGGGGATCCAGTGAACCTCAGGAATGCACCGAAGGCAACTACTGCGACATTGAAGGTATGAACATGCCTTGTTTAATAAACTTTGCATCTGTGGTGTTACTGTGTGCTGTATTTGTAAGTTCATCAGAGAATGCTTGCTGCATACCAAAAAATGTAGGTAGTACTAAGTAACTTGTCATGTTTGAGTGCAAAGTACAGGTCATTTTGTTTTACTTTGTTTTGTTTTTTTGTTTCAATCTACCAATTGGTAATAAGTGTCATCAACACCAAAAGAAGCACAGATTGGTGACTGGCGAAATGTATCCATTGCTGTCAGACAGACTTGCTGAAGTATAAGATGCAATTTTGCTTCTCTCCTCTTAAAGACAGAGTGGTCAGGATATCACTGAAATCTATTTCAAAATGTCTTCCTTAAAATGTGACATACAGGTCTTGCTGATGTTGCTGGTCTCTGCATGGAGGGATACTACTGTATAGGTACAGCTGTCAGACCCGACCCAACCGATGGAATCACTGGGGACATTTGCCCACGTGGAAGATTCTGTGGTAAGATCCTTGACATCATTGCTTCATCTACGACTCCTTTATATTTTATCATTATGATTCGTATGTGGATAAATCAAGTCGATAATGAAGTTTCTAGTGATCGAGCTCAGCAAGGAAGTGTAATCAAGTATGTTTCATTGAATTGTGCAAGTAACTGGACCAGTAGATCATGCAAATGCAAAAGAATATTCACCAATATCATCCCTTCCTGTTATTTGAGAATGAATTATGTGCGTGTAAGTGTGAAGGAAAACATTCAAGTGCTGTAACTTTTTTTTTCAATCATAACCTTTTTTTTCCAATGCACTGTAAGAGGGTCACTCTTTAAGCATGTTGTTTCCAAACTGTGACAATTTCTGAGAGATTTAATTCAGGGCATACCAGAAATCAGTAAGTAATGGCTTGAACTGGGATAGGATTGGCTTCATTGGGATTGATGTATTCATTTCATGTGTTTTCACTTTATAAAGCACGCATACATAAAATTGTGACAATAATATGACAAGTGTAACATGACAATGTGACAAAACAAACAAGCAAACAAACAAGCAAGCAAAGTTTTTAAGTGAAGGGGTTAACGAGAAAGCAATGGGCCTTACTTAAAACCAACTGGAGTAAAATAACCAGTGTTTTGATGCAAATTGCATGTACCTGAACCACATCTCTCCTTCTGTCTGGTGCTGTCTATATAGGCAATGGGACGGGTGCCAACCCATCCAGGTGCCCAGCTGGGACATACTCCAATGCTACGGGCCTGAAGAGAGAGGGCCAGTGCCTCCAGTGTACCCCGGGCTACTACTGTGAGGACCCCGGTCTCACGGAACCGACGGCGCCATGTGACGAAGGTGAGGATCGATTTTAGCAGCGGCAAGAATCCATGAGCTTGTCTGGAAAGAATATCCATTCTTTATGATAATAATAATAATACAAAGCACTTGCTTTAAAAGGAGGAATGTTCGTGTGCATCTTGATTTCGCGAATTTCGCGAGTGCCAAAAGTCACGAAAGTAAAATGCACGCGAAAGTTCTTGCCTACACAATATGCATGGGATGCCATTTGCAATTCGCGAAAATTTTATGCTGCAAGAAAGCCTGCCAGCTCCAATATGCGAAATTTTCATGCCGCGAATATATCATGTTTTACAGTATTATACATTTTCACTCTAGTCTTACTATTCCAAGGCACAGAGGGGTACATAACATAATAAACCTACATAATGAATTAATACATGGAATTATATGAAAGAACAAACAAAGAAATAGCTGTAGTTTGTAAATGTATCATATGAGCTTCAATGCATACTTGTGTGTGGTGTGTGGTGACGGAAACGACTGAGACGACAAATTAGACTTCAAGCATTATGTGAGTTTAGGTAGCCCCTGTGTGCAAATTTCTAGCATATATGAACAGAACCATCATAAGTCTTAGCAAAAAGCAGCCTTGTAATTCACAGAGTGATACTACCTGCTGATTATTTAGATGCATTCCAAGAGATTCCATTGTACTGACAACGCTCAATACTACGATTAATGGGTAAAATATGTAGCAAGTAATAAATTATTTTAGCATAACATTGTCTCTACCTTTGTTAATTCATTCCCTCACAGGCTTCTACTGCCCTCTGGGCCAGTCTAGCAGTAGCCCATATCCCTGTGGAGAAGGCTACTACTGTCTGCAGGGCAGTGCCAACGAGACAGCCTGTGAATCAGGGACTTACCAGGACCAGACTGGACAGTCTTCCTGCAAAGTTTGCTATGGAGGTCTGTACAGAACTTCTAATGAAGATTTTATGTCATTTTTATCAGTATTGGTTTGTGTTCGTTTCCAAGTGTAATTGAACCTCTTTGAACCATAAGTACATTGTACATAGATGAGTGCAGCTTTATAGTCACAAGGTACTCTCCTTTTCAGTATTAAATTTCACTGCATGAGATGTCCATGAGAGAAAGTTCAAAACAACTCTGACATTGTCAAGAACTACAGTGTT
Source organism: Diadema antillarum (assembly GCF_040938485.1). Lineage (NCBI taxonomy): Eukaryota > Metazoa > Echinodermata > Echinoidea > Diadematoida > Diadematidae > Diadema > Diadema antillarum. The sequence goes on along the minus strand of NW_027271313.1, from coordinate 1,060,195 downwards.
AGAGTCATTTGTAGCTCTGCAGCTTGAAGTGTTTGCATTGTGACATCATTCATGACATCATTCACTTTCAAATTTTCTCTTACACAGCAGGAGAAAAAATTGAAATGAAAATAATCACGGATATTTTACTGGATGCAATGTTTCAACACAACTGTATTTTCTTTTCAGTAGTGTGCATTTTGCTTGTTTAAGGGTCATACAAGTATGCGGTTAAGCACACAGATGTTTATTAGTGAATCTAGAGTTGTAAGTTAGAGAATTTCCTCAGGTTATTTACAGTGAAGAGTTTAAAGTGAACAACAGTAACAGAACTATGCAGTGCTCATGAGGAATGGATGGAATTCAGTGCATTTCTGAAGTATCCAGAGGTATGGTAGTTCTTTCTCATGTTAGATAGGATATTAACACGAGCTAAAGAATTATGGTACAGATGATGACATACTGATTTATGACCAGAGTGAAATACATGTAAGGTTATGTAGCTGTCCTGGAAGGTGTGTGACTTATCATGTCCATGTGGATTTGGGTTGATTTAAAGTCTGTTGTGTTCTATGTGTTTGTGACAGGCTACTACTGTGATGTCGGAGATGCCCCTATTTCTGACTTCACCATCTACGAATGCCCCGTGGGTTACTACTGCCCCAACGGCACCGAGTTCTCAACCCAGTATGCCTGCCCTGCGGGGACGTACAACCCCTCCACCCGACTAGAGCGAGTTGACCAGTGCCTGGACTGTCCAGCGGGCAAGTTCTGCGGCACCCCTGGTCAGGATTCTTGGACCGCCGATTGCCAGGCGGGATACTGGTGCATCGGGGCGTCCAGCAGTGCCACACCCAATGACGGAATGACCGGTGAAGAGTGTCCAGAAGGACGATACTGTGTGGAAGGTAAGATTCAGTCACTGGTCCACAATAGCGAGAAACTTAAGGGTGTATCTCACTGGAGGAGACTTCGTTGTGACTGCCACGACTCATGTGACTTGAAAGACCCCAGTGACTTGAAAGACCCCAAAAAATGGCATGCGCTCTCACCAAGAAGAAGACTTCAGGGCAATCTCAGAAATGTTTCCAAATGATACTATGATTTATTTGTCCGGAAGTCACCGAGACGTTGCCGTAACATCTCTGAGATGTGTTTGGTAGGTCGCCAGTGAGTCTCCGCAAGGTCGCAGAGACACATTTGAGTTTGAATTAAGATTTGAATTAATCCACTTGACTTGGCCGCAACTACAAGGAGACCACATGGAGATGTCTCTGTGACCTGCTGGAGACTGGAAAGAGTCTGTGAGAAAATCGAACGTATTTGATTTTCTCGCTACTCCTGGAGACTTGGCTGCATTCAAGGAGACATTGCAGAGATGTCTCCATGACCACTCTACAGCCAGGGAGACTCGAGTCGCCACCATGTTGCCAAGTAGTCTCCAGCCCAATGAGATACCCACTTAAGTCTCCTTTAGCAATGTAATATTGTGCTGTTGGGTGGCATTACGTGGGTCCAACTCCACTACAAAGGCAGTGAGATGAAGTAGAGGCTCTGCCTTCAGTGACTGTCAGGAAGACAACTGCTCGGGATTTTCTGATTTGAGCCCCAGAGATTCAGTGAACATAATTTTGATAAATTGAATGATTATTATGGCAAGTGTTCAAACAGTAATATGAATATTTATAACAAGGTACAATTGATATGCGAATCAGTCTGGTGAAGAGAGTTTGGGGGCAAAAGGAAAGTGATGTAGCATGTGCAGGTCATCAGGTGAAATGAACAAAAATAGAGGACATGTATGTCAGTGGAAAACAAAAGGGTCTTCCTTGATTATCAGAGGGTCATGGTCTTTCCCTTGAAATACCTGTTGGAAAGTATTCATAGTTTTTGAGGCACCCAGACAATCACAACTTCCTGACCCATCTTCACCCAGGTACGGAGGCACCAGAGCTGTGCCCAGTGGGGACTTGGTCTGACAGCAGGCAGCTAGAGCAGGCCAGTGACTGCTACCCCTGCACTGGAGGATTCTACTGCAACGGGACTGGACTCACCGCACCATCGGGACCTTGTAGTGAAGGGTAAGTGTTCTACCTTGATACAACTAATATATTTCTGACAGAAGAATGATGCTAATTATTTCGTATTATTTCATAATCATTATTTTTTTGTTATTATAATTATTGTATTAATATGATGGAAGATAATTATACCACTGTTGTTATTGTAATGCAGTAATATTATTGATATTTGATTGATTAATTAATACACATATTTGTCAGTTTGTGTATGATATGGTATATTTGTATTTTGTGTTTCGATAATGTAAATTTCAACAGTTTTTTGTACCCCATGTACCTGCCACTCGTTTTGAATGAAACGGTGGACCTGGTTTTTGTAAACATGTTATTCTGATACTGCATCGAACTTGAATAAAGTCATGATTAAACAAACATGCGTATCCATGTACATTGTACGTTAGAACTTAGTGCTCTGTTGTGTTATCATGCGGGATCCCACAAATATGAAGCACCAACCAAGCGTGCTTTAAGATTCTTGTCAGGAGGGGTCTGTGCCATAGAGAGTGTATCTATCTAGATGACTCACTCACTGTGGAATGCTGCTTGGTCACTACATTGACCATGTACACTGTACTTCATGAATAGAACACTTAAATCGTGGATTCATGTGCTCATCAATTTGTGCATTGAGATGCTCTTGCTGCATGAATATTTCATAAAGCTGGAACTTGAGACTAGGTTTTACATTTGTCAAGTGTACCAAGCACATTGTTGGACAAAGTATGTATAGATGAGATATTAGATAATTGTAGTACTGTGGCACTAGTGTAGTATCATAATTTCAAGTCACCTTTATACTCATGAGCTTGATACAAGTATATACAGTGTTAGTCCTTCCGTAGTGAATATTTTCATTGATATGTGGAATTTCCATTGTGAAATCAAAAATATTACAAAAGGTTATAGCATCAAGTCATTGGGAACTTTGACAATCCTAAAAATTAGTTTCATTGGGAAAGAATATAGAAAAAGAATATATTAAAAAGTATGACTGAAAACCTGTTGTATATCCTCCCTTTCCAGTTACTTCTGCTCGTCCAACTCCTCCACTCCTACCCCCGAGGATGGCGGTCTCACCGGTGACCCCTGCACTGCAGGCCACTACTGCCCCGGCCAGACCCCATCTCCCATCCCCTGTGAGGCGGGGACCTACACCACCACCACCCACCGCAGCGAGTGTGACACCTGTCCCGCTGGCTCCTTCTGCACCACGGGCTATGAGCCTGAGGATTGCCCACACGGTATGTCCAGGTCTTGCTTTACCTCGTTCAGTTCTCCAGATTATACCTCTCACCACACGACTGCCAAGTGGTTGCAGACCCGAAAGCTATATCAATTGCTAATTGAGTGATTTGTTTGGAAAATTAAACAAAATGAAATACACAGTATAGTTGTTTAGAATTAAAAGCGTATCTCCAACAAGCAATTTAATATAACTTTACTGCTGAATAAATTGATTTCAGTATTCCCTTTTTGTGACAATGAGACCTTTGTGCCGCCATGGTACATCTATTGCCAGTTACCCTTTCTGTGCCAGGGACTTTGGACAGTGTGTACAATGCTATAGGTGTTTTCTGTGCCCACAGGTGCTCAAAGCACACAGAGGGTTAATAATCTACCCCACATCTTTCCACACTGTAACAGGCTTCTACTGCCCTGCTGGAACCGGCTATGACTGGCAGCCGTGCCCCACGGGAACCTTCAGCAACATGGCTGGGCTGGCCAACGAGACCCAGTGCACTCTCTGCTCACCCGGCAAATACTGCTCCCAGCTGAATGCTACCATGGTAACGGGAGACTGCGACCCTGGCTACTTCTGCACGGAGGGCTCGGATACAGCCACACCCGAAGTCACCTTCAAAGGTAACATGGCTTGGTCTCCAGATGGCTTGCCATGCATGGCAGCTATTCAATATGTTTGTTTTCAGCTTCTTCTGCGTGGAATTTTATCAGTATTTGAAAAAAGTATTTAGATTTCTGCAGGCCACTGGGCCACCAGGCCACTGTTAATGTCAAGCACCTGGCTTTGATTATAGTCCAAAGAAATAAGGAGCACTTGTATGATTAGCACCTTCTCACTTTCAGTGTAAGAGTTGCAACCACTGTGATGCACTATGAAACTGGCTAGCTTCTGTATACTGACAAAAAGAAGAGATTTTCTCTTGATGCACACAACTCAAAATGATCTCTGCAAAAGCTGCATACACTGTGTATATTGCAAAACTGGTTTATGACTCAAATGTGTTTGGGAAGTATTTGATGCTTGATGCATACAAACTTCTGTTTACAGGAGTGGCCGGAGTGTGTCCCGAGGGATCCTACTGCCCACTTGGTTCGGACACTCCCACTCCATGTCCTAGAGGTACCTTTGGCAACCAAACCAAGCTGACCAACTCGGTGAGTCCAATCTTCAGTCTGTCAAATTTTGAACTATTCATTTTTCTAGAAATCAGAATTTTGCTTATTAATAGTTTTTTACTAGTGGTAAAAGATTTTAATAATCATTGATAATTGTTCTTGATGAATTATAAAATAATTGTACTGTAATGTTAGATATAATACAAATGCGGAAATGGAACATGATCTTTCTTGTGTAGTCTTAGGTCGTAAGGCAAGTACCAACAGTGTTTTTGTATGGTTTTAGAGAAAAAGCATTTTCTGTATTAAATATTTCATAATAACCTGGATTCAAATGTTGTAATGACTAGCAGCTGCAATGGTGTGTCATTCTACAATTTCAAAATTTAGCACTGCCATCAACAATATATGTCAAGGCTGATGTAACAGAAATTGAATACTGCATCTGTTAATTTCTTTGGGTCTCTTATTGAATGTTATTTCTGTCTGTGCAAAGTGATATTTTGGAAAAAGGGATGAAAAGATGTGTTACAGCACATTATTGTATATTACATATCTTGTTCTGATCTGAGCAGACGGAATGCACCCAGTGTCTGTATGGTCAGTACTGTGAGGAAGAGGGTTTGACGGCTCCCACTGGACCCTGCTACGCCGGCTTCTACTGCCTCCGCGGTGCAAGGGACCCCAACAACCCTGTAGTGGATTCCACCAGTGGGCCGTGCCCAGAGGGGCACTACTGTCCCAACGGCACCTCCTACCCGCTGTCCTGTGAGGCGGGTACCTACAACAACCAGACTGGACAGTCAGAGTGTGACCCATGTCCAGCAGGGTAGGTCTTAGTAGAAAGCAAGTTTTTGCTGAGAAGTCCATCTGTCTATCTGTCTATCTATATGTCTATCTACCTACACATATCTTCCTATAAATCCATCCATCCATGCATGTATCTAGATGGCTAGCTTTCTATTCACAACTTTTCAATATGTACATCTATCATCTGTCTATTTGTGCATATCTATCAGTCTGTTCATCCATCCGTCCATCCATTCATATATCTATCATCTATCTGTCTATCTATCTATCTACCTATCTATGTACAAAGTATCTTACTATCTGTCTATCTAATCTATCTAGCTGTCCATCTGTGTTTCTGTCTGTCTATCTATATATCCTTCTATTTATCTAAGTATCTGTCTATCCATCTCAAAGTAGGACAAAATGATTCAGAACATTTCATAGTGCTAACAATTTTAGGATAAACATTCCCCAAATAAACTCCCCCTTAAAGAAGGATGGGCTCCCAGGATAAAAGTTATGGTCAAGCACTTTCTTCTGTACTGGTAGTGATTTAACCTTCAACAACCCAAACTAGCTAGACTAGCATTAAAACATTACTGCTTTCACATTGCCTGAAAAGAAATTAAGCTCTGAAGTCTAAAATACCCGACATGTGTGAGGTATAGAATACATACCATTGTACTAATGTCCAAATGTCAAGTGTAATCATATCCTCTTCTGTTTTTACACCCTGCGTATTAACCTGTCCGCAAGATCTCATTTGCTTGTCGATAATTTAGTAATCCAACTCTGTCCAATTGGTGTCATGTAACATTGTATGTACAATGTATGTGTTCTCGTAGGTATTATTGTGAATCTGGGGACGTCCTGTACACTGACACGCCGTGCCCCACCGGTCACTACTGTCCCGAGGGTACCATGTCGGCCAATGAGTTCCCTTGCCCTGCGGGCTACTACAATGACTACGAGGGCAAGCAAGAGTTAGCAGACTGCAAACCCTGTCCACCAGGTATGATGTACTGACTATATACGTGTACATCGTGTACACCAAGAAGATCTAAAATCATACATTGTAAAGCACCACCTGGTAGCTGAGGGTGGATATGATAGGCTTTACAAGATAAAAATACCAAGGAGACATTTAAAAGTAAATCCCAAACCATGTTACAATATGCACACTCTTCTGATAAGGCCACTGACAGGTCTTCTCAATGTGAGCAATTTATTTTTGTCAGCTACATGTTGAGTAAATAAAAAAAGAAAAAAAAGATTATTCCCTCCATTCAGGCTAAGAGCTGAACTCTGGCCGTAATGTAACTGTGCTCTTTGCAGACTGTAAGAAACGTTTATCTACAATGTTATTCTCTGTGTACACGTATGTGACATGTATATACTGACATGTTTTTTGTCCCCGCCGAACGAGTTCGAGCAGGGGACTATGAAACGGGCTCCGTACGTGTGTGTGTCTGTGTGTCCGTGTGTCCGTGTGTCCGTCTGTCCGTCTGTCCGTCTGTCCGTGCGTCCGTGTGTGATCAAAATGTTCAAAATGCTACTCCTTCGCCATTTCTAACCCGATTTTGATTCTGTTTGCTTTATATGATAGCACTACATGGGAGCTTTGAAACTTCTATACAGAATTTCAGTTGTGACCTTTGACCTTGACCTTTGACCTATATTGTACATTTTGCTTCAAAATGCTACTCCTTCGCCATTTCTAACCCGATTTTGATTCCGTTTGCTTTATATGATGGCACTAGGTGAGGGCTTCAAAACTTCTACACAGAATTTTGACCTTTGACTTCTTTGACCTTTGACCTTGATTTTTGACCTATATTGTACATTGCCTACAAAATGCTACTCCTTCGCCATTTCTAACCCAATTTCGATTCCGTTTGCTTTATGTGATGGCACTAGGTGAGGGCTTCAAAACTTGTACACAGAATTTTGACCTTTGACTTCTTTGACCTTTGACCTTGATTTTTGACCTATATTTTACATTTTGCTACAAAATGCTACTCCTTCCCCATTTGTTACCCGATTTCAATTCCGTTTGCTTTAAGTGATGGCACTAAGTGAGGGCTTCAAAATTTCTACACAGAATTTTGACCTTTGACTTCTTTGACCTTTGACCTTGATTTTTTACCTGTATTGTACATTTTGCTACCAAATGCTACTCCTTCGCCATTTCTAACCCGATTTCGATTCCGTTTGCTTTATGTGATGGCACTAGGTGAGGGCTTCAAAACTTCTACACAGAATTTTGACCTTTGACTTCTTTGACCTTTGACCTTGATTTTTTTTACCTATATTGTACATTGGCTACAAAATGCTACTCCTTCGCCATTTCTAACCCGATTTCGATTCCGTTTGCTTTATGTGATGGCACTAGGTGAGGGCTTCAAAACTTCTACATAGAATTTTGACCCTTGACTTCTTTCACCTTTGACCTTGATCTTTTTACTTATATTGTACATTTTGCTACTAAATGCTACTTCCGGCGGGGACATATTTTACGCACCGCGTAATTTCTACTTTTCCTTGTTTTTGTTTTTTTTTGTGACCATGGAATCATTAGGGTGTAGGGCAGGGGTTGTCATTTCTGAACTCATAAGGTTATGAATTATTTCGAGCAATTAAAAGGAGTGTCTCAGTAAGCAAAGTTTTGTTTAACATTGACCTCCCACTACAGGTCAGTACTGTGCGACTCCAGGACTGGCCAACTCTACCGGTCTGTGCGCAGAGGGTTGGTATTGCATCCGAGGGGCATGGTCGGACACGCCCACAGACTACGGCTACAACAACATCACCGTCTCTTGTTTCTGTCCCACCAATGCCACCGGAGGCCAGTGTGAGCCGGGAGAGTTCTGCCCCCGTGGTTCCATTGAACCGTCTCCGTGCACCCCAGGTAGGGGATCCCCCCCTTTCTTCTTTCCCCCTCTCTCTCCCTTCTTCCATGTTCCTTCCACTCCACCCCCCCCCCCAACTCTTACTTTCCTGTCCTGATGATGCATTGTTTAAGAAATTGTGAAATATAACTGCCTCAGCAAAATGTCTCTATCCTTTATTAATAAGAATGTAATGACAAAGTTTTTCCCTCTCTTAAGCAGGAGTACACTCTATCAGGAACAGATAAAAAGATGATTCAGTTTTCACCAAGAAGATATCATTGACTGTCCAGTTCACATCCTGTAATCAATTCATGTACCATCCAAAGAAACTGTGCCTCTGTGCATGCTAATGATAACTTGGTACAGTGCAATCCTGTTATAACAAAATTCTCGATGTAAGGAAGTAGAAATTGAGGTCCCAGAATCATTGTCTATATATCATTATGTACCCTACTGTTTCGACATCACAAAATTTTGATGTAACAAAAGAAAAATGCCAGTCCCAAGGACATTATTTTGATGGGAGTCGCCTGTATTTGTTAAATGTCTCTCTTGCCTGGTGTTCATAATGAACTATCACATCGCATTACATGTGAAGATGAAACCTTAGTGTTTCATATCAAAACGATGTGACATATTTCTCATCAGACCAGTTCATAGACAATGAAACCATATAACAGAAATTTATTTCAGCCAAAGTCTTCAAGATCTAGTCCTTCAAGGGTACAGTACCTTAGTCAATGTGTGATTGATTTCATCCGTCACTTCAGGCTACTACTGTGAAGACCCAGGCCTGGCCAGTGTGACGGGGCCATGTGACGCCGGCTACTACTGCATTCTGGGAGCATTGGTGCGAGATCCAACGGACAACGTCACTGGTGCCGTCTGCCCGGCCGGCCACTACTGTCCGGCAGGAACGTACGACCCCGAGCCATGTCCAGCCGGTTACTATAGCAACACCACAAGGAATACGGATATTGGAGACTGCATGCCCTGCCTACCAGGTAAGACGTGAGAAGATGGGACTGTTATGAGAAAAGGGATGGATTGCTTTCATCTGAATGAAGAAGTACTGTGTAGAAGAAGGAGGGGAAGAAGACAGAGAAGAAAAAACAAAAATAAAGAGAGAGATAAAAATAGAACGAAAGAGAATGCAAGTAGCCATTCAAGAAATGTTCAAGATTATGAATCATTTTGAATAAAGAGACATGGAAATTGTTTGGTTAAGTAATGCTGCTTTTAGTCAGTCTAACATACATACAATTTGTATCACCTGCCTGAAGAATCAAGTGTTTCAATTTAAGGTGTATAAACACCAGACTGTATTTTGCTTGGATTTGTCTGTTATTGTGTATGTGTGGCTCCTAAAGTGGTAATTTGCTCAGGGATAAAAAGCATACATGTACATGTACATGTGCATACCACCTGCCTAAAGATTCATGTATTTCAGTGTTGGATGCATGAAAACCAGACTGTATTACTATTATGCTTGAATTTGTTTGTTAGTGTGTATGTGTTGTTTCTAAATGTTATTTGATTGGGGATAAAAATCAATGTTTGGAGTAAATCATTCATAAACCTCATGGTGGAAAAGCGGGATAGGGGCTGTGTGAATATTTCATATAAAACAAGTCCTACAATATCTGTGACTGACCATGCCCCCAGGCTACTACTGTGAGGGGACAGGTCTCCCAGAACCCACTGGGCCCTGTGCGGCCGGCTACTACTGCCCTGGCGGTCAGAACACCTCCCAACCCACAGAGTATGTCTGCACTCCGGGTCACTACTGTGAAGTGGGGAGCCCCGCCCTGTCGTCTTGCGCCTCTGGCTCCTACCAGGATGACTTCGGACAGGTGAGAAAGCCCCACCCTCATTACCTCTCTCTCTCTCTCTCTGTCTTACAACTACTGTGAAACCAGAAATGTTCATGTGCACTTTAATTTTGAGATAGCCAAGATTAGCAAAATGAAAATGCACGCAAAAGTTTGCATCTACATTATATGCATTGAATGCCAGTGGGAATTCAAGCAAATTTCATTCACGAAAAAGGGTGTCGGCTCCAATTCTTGCTTTACAGTACCTCAGTGTTTACCTCTTTAGATGCCCAGGCGCTTGTAACGTAACCTGCCAACAGTGATTAATCTAAACTTGAGCTAGTTGTAGAGTTATCAAACCCACTCAGGAAAAGAACTGTGCCTCAGTCCAACAGGAAGGCCATGGTGACTTAATTGGGATCAGGGGGATTAGTAAATCTCTATTCATTGACAATGAGTCTCCCCATACATCTGTATCAATTGGCGAAGAAAGAACTCCAGTGTGCCATTCGGCAAACAAAGTACAGCAAGGATGAAAGAAAATAATCACATTTTTGTTAAAACAAGGTTTTTGTGGAAAGACAGAGGGGTCCTTTTACCGTGTACCTTCTGTGATAGGTCTGTATGATCATATAACAGAGCTCATGTCCATCAGTCTGTTGTTGTCTTTGACTCAAAGTTAAGTAGATATCTTTTGATATAGAGGTGCATGGTGACACGTTTTGAGAAACACTCAGCTTGTGGTGATGATAGATTGGATATTTATTATTATTTACACACAACCAAATTCTGCAATGCCAAACACTTGTCATCAAAATCATACAGCACAATTTACAACTTTAGCACTAATTTCTGTCTATGGCTGTATTTTCAGCACATTTTCATGTTTTCTGTATGGCCAGACAGTTTTCCCTCCCTTAATCAGCTGTAGACTGATAAAGAAAAGTTAGTTTGCTTTGCCCAAAGACACATGCTTTTGTGCTTGTGCTTGTGTGCACTCTCACTTCGTTATCGTTTGTTCAACATTGCAATGAAAGTTTGTGGAAATATTTTTCTGTTTACCTATCATGTAACTATAAGGTCTTACTCATACACCATACTGAGTAAGATGATTAATGCCATTTTGGGGGTTGATTTAATAAAGCCAAGCACCGTAGGAGTGTGTTCTTGCAGGGAGTATGAGGTCCTTTACACTGAAGTAAATATTTCTTATATTGAAATCAATATTTCTGACATTGAAGTCAATATTTCTGTGCTGTTCTCTCCTCCACTAGGATTCCTGCAAGTCATGTCCAGCTGGTTTCTACTGTGACGCCACATTGCAGAACGACTCGTTCTGTCTCCATGGCGTCCAGAACCCACAGCCGTGTCCAGCCGGTCACTACTGTCCGATGGGCACCAAGTACGCTGTGGAGTTTGGCTGTCCAAACGGGACATTCAGCGACCAGCTGGGCCTCCAGAGTGCTGGGGACTGTACGCCCTGCTCAGGGGGGATGTACTGCGACCGGGAGGGGCTGACCGCACCCTATGGGGAGTGTCAGGCCGGCTACTACTGCCAATCTGGCTCATCCTCCCCAACCCCAACAGATGGAGTCACTGGGAATATATGTCCAGTCGGAACATTCTGTCCAGTGGGGTCCAACAAGACGTATGACTGTCCACCTGGAACATATAATCCCACTGAAGGTTGGTTAAATCACATGCTGTAGGTATTCTCATCATAAGTGCTTCAATTGTTGCCCCCATAAATGTCTTTATGATGGTGGTGATGATGATGGCAATGATGATGGCAATGATGACGATGATGATGGTCTTGATGATGATGATGATAACAGTCTAAATCAGTAGAAAATGTCCATTTTTTAATCTTCTTGTATCTAGTGTTGCCTTTAAAGTTTAGAGAAACAAGAAGCATTCGTTTTGGAGGCGGTGCTTTGTTCTTTTTTGCAGAGACTGCTTTCTTATTCTGATTTGCATTACAAACTCATTTGTTTACAAATTAGAACATTTAAGAGAATATTTTCTGTGTTTACACTCATGTGCATGTATTCATATATCAATAGATAGATTGATATGAAAATTAAAGATTGCAGATCTGGCGAACTTTAGAAGTATGTGCTGTAGATGTCACACTTACGATGTTCAGTTTCAGGAAATGCACTGTTTTGTTTGTAACCAGGTATTTTGTTTTGAGTAAATTGTGAGTGGTAACCCACAGACCTGGAGAGATGTGCCTGCAAAATGATAAAACTTTTCGCTTGTGCTTGTGTCAAAGGTCGTGAGTCAGTGGATCAGTGTCTAGGCTGCGAGCCAGGAGAGTTCTGCCCAGAGTATGGCATGAATGCAACAGCGGGTGACTGTGATGCAGGGTTCTACTGTGCTGGCAACGCCTCCGAAGCCTCCCCAACAGATGGTACCACAGGTAGGCTTCATCAACAGTAGTTAACTTATTGAAGACTAGTCCTGAGTATACTCGGGGAGGTGTCTATGGGGAATGCTTGTTAGCAAAATCAGCTTGTCCTCAACAGGTAAAGGAAACAAAAGAGAAAAAGATTGGAATTGTAAACAAATGCACCTCTTTTGTCATAAGAGAAGAAGTTTATAATACAAAACATACTCTCAGTGCAATGTTCGTCTGACCAAGATAACAATATTCTACCCTCCCCCCCATTCTCAAGCGAGGATGTAACTGTACCAAACAATACATTGATTTCAAAGGTTGAAATACATGGAAGATGAGACGAAATATGGCTCTAAGGATACTCTTATTGACATACGCTGTTTTGCTTGGCAAAAAATTTGGTCATTATCATGTTCTGACCAACTCTTTTTTCCCTCTCTTCTCTCAGGTGACCAGTGTCCAGTTGGCTACTACTGTCCAGCTGGCTCCCCACAGCCTATCCAGTGTGAGCCAGGCACCTACACCGACACGCAGCAAAATGAGAACTGTCTTCAGTGCACACCAGGGCACTACTGCATCACAGGGACTAACCCTCAGGTACAGATGGGAGGCACCCTGGTCTCTTGTTCTCTTGTAGCTCCATGAATTTCTACCATGGACAGATTATGGTGATGATGGTGTTAGTGAAGATGATGATGGTGATGATGGTGATGATGGTGGTGATGGTGGTGATGATGGTGGTGATGGTGGTGATGGTGGTGATGGTGGTAATGGTGATGATGGTGATGGTGATGATGGTGGTGATGGTAGTGATGGTAGTGATGATGGTGATGATGGTGATGGTGATGATGGATGATGGTGATGATGGTGGTGATGGTGGTGATGGTGGTGATGGTGGTGATGGTGGTGATGGTGGTAATGGTAGTGATGGTAGTGATGATGGTGATGATGGTGATGATGATGATGATGACAGTGATGATGGTAGTTAATGAAGACAGTGATGATTCTGATGATGGTAGTGTCAGTGTTGGAAGTGGTGGCAATAGTGATAAAGATATGAATACAGAAATGATGGCAGGATAATTATGATTATTGTCATTTTGATTAAGATAATAATGACAGTTCTAATAATGACAATGATGATTATGATGGTAATACCAGGGTTGCCTGTGTTCAGTCAGAGCTAGACCAACAGAGATCTGCTTTAGACATGGATGTAGTGGTGAGTTCTTACTAGACTTTCTAGTTTCCAGTGCCTGTTGGTAAAGGGATCACTTCACTTCACATTCCCAGGACTGTCCGGCTGGGTACTACTGCCCAGAGGGAACGGGTCACGTATGGCAGGGCTGCCCCATGGGGACCTTCAGTGCTCAGACCGGCCTGGCTAACGTCACACAGTGCACACAGTGTACTGCTGGATTCTACTGTGACCAGCTTAATGCCACCACAGAGTCAGGTAAAGACCTCTGTCTGCTTACATCATCAAGTTCATGTAAATCATTATTTTTGTATGTATTTAAAGTTTTCTTCCCCTCTGTACCAGTCATTCTGATAACCACTCAAAAGCCCTCTTGCTGTCCCTCTTTCTCAGACTTGCCTACAATTATCAAAGCAGCAATTTACGTATTTATGTGCAGTCTGACTTCTCCAGTGAAAATGTACTTATATATTCCAAATTCAAATGATTTCTCACAACTGTACATGTTGCCCCCTCAAAAAAAAGAAAAAAAAGATGGTGCCCTTTACACTACACACTGTACTTCCATCAAGAGTAAGACTACAGTTGCAGGGATACACTGTAACCTCCTTCATGATGAGTGCATGTGTATGTGTGTGTCTTGGTCTACAGGGGCGTGTGCTGCTGGTTACTACTGCCGTAGCGGCTCCGACTCCGAGTACCCCAGTGAGAACTCTGCCGGGGATGCGGGAGTCTGCCCCGCTGGATACTACTGTGAAGCTCAGACAGGGGAGCCTGAGGCTTGTCCCGCATCAACCTTCAACAACGAAACAGGAGCTGAGGGCCTCGCCCAGTGTCAGGAATGCTTAGAAGGTGAGGGACGGACTTTAGGAATTCCACATTCAAGGCAGTTCTTCTTTTAGTTGTATAAATTGGCACCATGTGTAGCATAAGAAGAAAAGGTGAATAATATTTACTTGTGTGCTATATTGGGATGGCACATCTACAGTTAAGGTATTATCAAAGGAGCAGCACTAAGGTTTCTTATACCGAAGATTAAAGACAAAGTTGATACCCTTTTAGTAATAAGCAAACGATACATAGACAGAGTTTTTGTGACATTTTTGTATTGTGTTAACTTTGCTGTAATCCATGTTTTCATACCAATCTGTGCAAGATTCTGAAAATCTTCGTAAACTTTGAACAAGAGCCACCAAGTACAGTATGTATAGGCAGTGGATTGATAAAATCCTAAAGATGTGTATGGGAAAAAGTTTTATAAGGTGGCAAGTATGGCAAAATGCATTGTGATTAGCAAGAGGGGAAGTATAAATGTCCCAAGCCTTTGAACTCATTACACATTGAAAATTCGTTTGCCAGGTTATTACTGTGAAGTTCCCGGCCTCGGCTACCCCAGCGGAGAGTGCGATCCAGGCTTCTACTGCCGCCGCGGCTCCAACTCCTCCAACCCAAGCATTGCCACGGCGACGGGAGGTCCATGCCCCGCGGGGTCCTTCTGCATCGCTGGGAGCAGCGACTACGTGCTGTGTGCTCCTGGCTACTACCAGCCCAATGAGAGGGAGGACAGCTGCCTGGACTGCCCCGCCGGCTACTTCTGTGAAGAGGGCAGCTCCAACTTCACCATCTGCCCTAAAGGTAAGAGGAAACACGTCTGACTCACAACAGGATCAAAAGGTTACACTATAATGTGACTTTCTTATTAACCTGTATGTTACTAGGAGGACCAGGAGAGAATTTGACCCAACATTCAAACTTCCCCATGACAGAAGTACAGATGTAAACTTGTCTTGAAGTTAGGAGCTCAGTAGTTGCGACAAAAATACGTGTAGTCCTGAAATATCATTGTTTGGTCTTATTCTCTTTTCATTAGTTGTTTACGTGTTTATGTAGTTTTATATTCCGATTCGTTTGCAAAGTGTTTCATCATTTTCTTACTATTGTCACAAGCAGAATACTTGGAAAGTTTTTGTATTGTTCATATTTTCACAAAATTGATTTAAAGGAGATAGGCAAGGATTGTGTTTCTTTGTCACATTAAATTCATGAGACTGGCAGAAATTGCGTTTTCACCACACATTAAGAAACAAACATCTCAAAGAATTCCCTTTTAAATATTTTTCTGTAACTGCATTCTGTTGCTGTCTGGTACATCGCAGGCCACTTCTGCCCTCAGAACACGGAGTTTGCCGCTCAGAATCCGTGCAACAACGGCACCTACAACAACGCCACCGGGGGCCAAGACATCAATGCCTGCGAGCTGTGTCCGCCTGGCTACTACTGCCCCAACACGGGCATGGAAGAGCCAGCAGGGCTGTGCGCCGAGGGCTGGTACTGCATTCTGGGAGCATGGAAGTCCATGCCCACGTCTCTTGGCAATGATACAGGTTTGTTTACCTTGGCACACCTTTTGGCTAGCTTTGGTTGTGAGAATAGTGTGTAAGATTTGTGCCTGAGATTTGTGGTTAAGATGTGTTCCTTGAGATGTTTGATAAATGATATGTGCATCAGGTTAGTTTGTAAGATTTCCATTGTGACATTTGAGTATAAGATATACTTTGTACGTTCATGGGATGTTTGTGAGAGATTTCCGTGAATGTTTGCTTAAAATTTGCATATATGAGATACATGTATGTGTACATGTCGTGCTTAAATATTCATGTGTCAGGAGTTTTGCTGTAAGATTTTTTTCATGTGACTGATGTAAAAGCATTGTTTGTGATATCTGTGCATGAGATTTGTGTGTAATGTACTTGTGTATAAACTTTTAATTCTTCATATATTTCAAGATTCCTCTAAAAAGCTCTCTTCAGCATTGCTGTATAATTAGCTTTGTGAGAATCAACTTTCTTGAGGTAATCACCCACTACCTATGTCTTTCATGTGTTTGCTTCGCACAGAATTTGACTGCGCCTGTCCAAATCAGACCACGGGTGGACGTTGCCTGGCTGGAACCTACTGCCCAGCTGGGTCCTCTCAACCTATCCAGTGTGACCCAGGTATGTGGCTTGGCTCAGTGACATCTTGTTTCATATGATATGAAGTGAAGTTATTTAATTAGATTTGATACAATCAATGGTAAGATATGCTGCTTTGATATTGCTTACACTTTTGTGAAATGGACTTTCATTCATAGTTGTTCATTCATGATCATGACGAGATTTTCTTAACCCTCTTTGTGCTCAGGTGCTTATTTTAACCTGCCAAGCTTTTCCATCAACATTCAGTAATCCATCCAAACTTGACCTTATTGTAGATAAGCAAGCCCTCACTGGTGTAGCAATGTGCCTTAGTCCATGGGAAGGCCACTGTGACACAATGGACTTTAGGGAGATTAGGATAATCTCTATTCATTGATAATTTCCAGACATTAGTACGTATTAGAAAAGCAGCAATCCAGCGTGCGTGCCTGTCAGTGAGCAAAGTGCAGTAAGGGTTACATGATGTGTTCCACCTCTCATCCAGGTTCCTACTGTCGCTATGACGAGCTGGCCAATGTGAGTGGCCCTTGCGATGCCGGTCACTACTGCAGTGGGAGCACCATCCTGCCCAATCCGGTCAATGCATCCACAGGGGACATCTGTCCCAAGGGTCACTACTGTCCTGAGGGGAGCTCCTCCGCCCAGCCATGTGAACCAGGTAATATTCCTACTCCTCCTACTCATCAATAATTTGTGCTTGAGGTACCATGAGTTTCTTCACAACAGCATTCTTTCATTTATGCCTGTGAGAGTGCATTACTTTCTTTTTATGAAATACAATTTTGTAGGACAGCGGACAATTCAAATTAAGCATCAATTAGGCAAATGTTCGAAGAATTTATGTTTGTGAGTTATGTCATACCTGCAGATAAATTTATGTGCATAATGGTTGTCTAGCAAATACTTTCTTCCTTCATCAGTCTTGCAATCTGAGGAAAACTCATTTATTTACATAATCAGTTACCACTGCAGTGCTGATGTTCAGGTAAAAGAAGTAAAATTGAGGGGAGCTAAGGGGGGGGGGGGGTGGGAGAGTCAAGGCATATAACTCTCTTTTTTTATTTAATATATAAAAAAACTCTCTTCTCATGTTTTGATGGGCGTATGTTGTAACTTAGACAAGTTCAGAAAGAGGGTTCCATTGAGTTCATAGATGACTTTAGTGAAGATAGAATTTGTTGTGTATGAATGTGTCCACATGTAATTGGTCTGACTCATAAATTGGTATAATGACTGTGTCATTCTGCAGGCACCTACACCAATCGCTATGGTAACCAGGCCCACAACGACTGTCTGCCGTGCACAGCAGGCATGTTCTGTACCGGTTGGGGTCGTGCCCTCCCAAATGCCGACTGTGACGCGGGCTGGTTCTGTCCCGAGGGATCGACGGCAGCCCAGCCCAATGGAAGCCAGTGTCTGGCTGGTCACATGTGTCCACAGGGGAGCCCTGACCAGACGGCCTGTCCATCCGGTCAGTACCAGCCCTACGTGGGTCAAAGCTTCTGTGTGGAGTGCCCCGCTGGGTTGTACTGCGACCAGAATGAGGCGATTGCTGAGGAACAGAGTGGTCTCGGAGCGCCCTCACATGGTGTTGTGACCCCCAAGGATTGTCCAGCAGGTAAGCTGTTTAACATTATTCTAAGATTTGTTTTGCAGTGGTATCGACACAGGTGATCATTTCAGAATGTACATTCAACCTAATACTTTGTTTTACACTTGTATACATTTGCTGTACAAATGCAGCATTCCTTCTTCAAATTACTCCCTCACCAAAAAAACCCAAACAAACAAACACAAACAAAAACAAACAAAAATTGGAGTTATAGATCCAGCAGATGATGTGGTAATAAGCATTATATTTAGGATGAGGAGCATTGATGAAATGTGTCCTCAAATTGCTTGAAAGTATTGAAAACAATTCTAAAACTGAGAGATGATTTTCACTAAGCAAAGTTTATTTATTGAACTTGGCAAAAGGAGTCAATGACAACTTGTAATATTGTCACCCGCCCTGTAACCATAATTTTATGTGCTACCTTTCGTCTTGTCATTCCTGCTAGGTTTCTACTGTCCAAATGGCACGGAGACAGCCCGCCAGCATCCCTGCCCAGTGGGCACCTACAGCAACACTACCAACCTGGAGAGCCTGGCAGAGTGCAGGGACTGTCCAGAAGGTAACTTGCCCAGTTCCTACTAGGCGGTTATTTCGGCACTACCCTGTTATCCCACATGCCATATTCGCTTGTTAGACAATACTTGAAGAAAAAACAAATCAACACACTTGGTGCATGCCTTCTTCCCACCCAATAGAGACTTGAGCAAGCTTGTGTTGTCATAGCAATGTCAACTGACTATTGAGATATTGGCCCAAATATAGAATGCATTTTATCTTCACACAGCACCTGCAATGTAGGAGTGATCTCTAAACCATGTGATACCTTGTGACACAAATTTTATGAAAATTTCCACAGAAAAAAAAAATATTCCAGAATAACAGCAGCACTCATATATTATAAAAAAACTTATCCGTCTAAGTGTGCATCAAAACCTAACATAGAAAGCTTGTCATTATGTGAATATTTGCAAAGGCATGATCTGTATATGTGCAGATATATTTAAATAATGTATATACATGCACTTCAGAGTCTGTTGAATATTTCCCCACCCAGGATTCTACTGCGAGGCAGAAAACATCACTGTCCCAACCGGTCTCTGCAGCCCGGGCTATTACTGCGTCCTCGCTGCCTACACACCCCAGCCGGACGGCAACGACGCCACGGGCGGACCCTGTGAGCAGGGCACCTATTGCATGGAGGGATCGTCCTACCCAGTCAACTGTCCCAAGGGGACGTTTGGCCACCAAGACAGACTGCCCGCTGAGTCCAACTGCACAGACTGCTGGCCAGGGTACTTCTGCATGGAAGTCGGCCTTACTGCCCCCAACGGAACCTGCTCTCCTGGTGAGAATCATGTTTTGTTTTAAAGACTTAATGTGTGTGAATTTTGTTCTGATAAATACATTTGTTTGATTGTATATGCCATTTCATTGATCCTCAGGTATGTGGAGGGATGTATTCTGGTCTGGTTTTTTAATTTTTACTACTTTGTATATTGTTTGGTTCCTAAGTGGCTTGTTTGATCCTTTATTCATAATTGACAAAGATCAGACATGATGGTAGTTGATAGTATTCCTATGTTACTTTGTGTATGGGAAGCTAAAGAAAACGCTTCATGCAGATGCACACGACTCCAACTCTTAGCAAGTCTTTAGTTCTAAGAAAGTAAGTCTTAGATAAGTGGCATTTTAAGTGTATTGGTGCCATACAAATTCTTTGAACAATATCCCTTTGTATCCCATTAGGATTCTACTGCGAGCTAGCGGCCATCGAGCCCAACCCCACCGGCCAGTCCTACGGGGATGTGTGTCCAGTTGGTCACTACTGTCCAGAGGGAAGCTACGCCCCGACGCCGTGTGAGGCAGGGACGTACCAGCCTCACAACATGATGACTAATGAGTCGGCCTGCCTGCCATGCACACCCGGCATGTACTGTAACACCACTGGACAGGCGGCAGAGTCTGGTAAGGCTGACCTCTCTTTCTCCTGCTGGTCAGGTTTGACCGCATGGTCACTTTGAAAGTGTGGGATTTGTCACAAATGAAGTGGTTAAAGTGCTAGAGGAAATGTAGCACCTTCTCATGTATCACCTAAGCTTTCATTTTAAACCCTGTATTGGCTGGTATGCGATATTTGAATGTTGACACATATTTAGACACTCATTAAGAAAACAAAACAAAACTAAGTGAATACCCTCAACCCGTGGAGTAATTATTTGAAACCATTAGTATATTCAACACAAGATATCTATTGAATGACTTATTAAAAAACTACATTACCTGAGAAGTCAAATTTGGCAACAAAGAGGTCATTGATGTTGATAGCAAGGCAATGTTGTTGAATGAAAAAGCAGAGCTACATTATACGAAGAAATTCCCTAGGTTCATTTCCAATGGATGTGTGACTTTCAAAGATTGTAGGTGAGAGCCTTGTCTGCACAAATAAGGCTAGGCAATTTTTTCCATCAGATAACATAATGTCATTTGTTGAAGAACCCCAACCTGTGTACATTAAATAATCACACCAAAGATTAAAAGCAAACAAACAAACAAACAGATAAAATAAAAGTTCCCTTCATTCTTAATAGAAACCACATCATGCCTGAAGTAATTGTGTTAGACGCAGTTGTTGAAGAAGGTGCAGTATATGAACTTTTCTGTGAGTTAGCCCTACACTGTACCTGCAATAATGATGTGTCACAACACTAGAATGGATGGTGTTTTATGTGTCTTGTTCTCCCCCCCCCCCCCACTCCCCAGGTGAATGCTATGCTGGTTTCTACTGTACGGGTGGGGCCAGTTCCCCTGCCCCCAGGGACGGGGAGACGGGTGACATATGTCCAGCGGGTTCCTACTGTGAGCAAGGATCACCAGCACATGTCTACTGCAACAACGGCACGTACACCAACTACACTGGAGCTTCGGCCTGTGATGATTGCCCTGCAGGTGGAACAAAATTTTACTTTTTTTTAATAGAGTCTAGATTTATTTTCTGACATCTTTTTGTTTGAAATACTTGGTACATTTCATTTGTCTGTATGTCTTTAAGACCCCATAGCATCAAACCTTGCTACCACCTTTGCAAGTTTTGTTTAAAGAAAAAAAGGAAAGAAAATATATTGGTTCATTCTGGTAGTCACCTTCTGATACCATGTTTGCACTTTGCCAGTATGTAGAATTTTGTGTCTTAATTCCCATTCATCCTTCCTCATTCCCTCCTCTAATATTACTATTCTGTTCTGGATTAATCTACTCCAGTTGTGTTTCATTTTCCTAATCTCCTGTTCATTTTATCTTGTCTCATTTTTACTCAGACACTATTTCACCACCATTAAAATTGTTGTATAGTGCAAAGGATTGTTAGCCATTTTAATGGTGTGAAACATACCAGTTCATAGAGCTGGGCTGCAGATCCAAATGTTGTATCAGATTTTCCCAACCAGTGTTGGGATATTTGCTGTTTGTTATATTTTCCCCCAGATTTTGTGTCCAGTAATATTTTTATTGCTTCGGGATCAAAGATACCTTCTGGTTGTGAATAGCACAATTTCTCAAATGCAGATAAATGATCAAGCATGCAGCCTAATTTGAATCAAGTTTAGCATTTTTCCATGTACTATTTCAAATTAAAGTAATATGTGTACTCAGTATATCACCAGTATTGAGCAGAGTCAGTGCTTTTTACATTGTAAGTGTTTCTCCATGTCTTTAAAGATAGATGGCACATTCTGAAGACACAGCAGCCAGATCTTGACACTATTTTAAATCCTCCTGCTCTGCCCTTCCCCCTCCCCCTTCCCCTCCCACCCCACCCCCCACATGTACACCCCCAGGGTTCTACTGTGTAAATCGTGACCGTGCGGACCCCTGCATCACCGGTCACTACTGTCCGGCCAGGACCGGCGCCGACCTGCAGAAATGCCCTCAGGGTACCTACAACCCCCAGATGGGTCTGTACGATGAGAGCCAGTGCCAGCAGTGTGACGGAGGGAAGTACTGTCAGGAGGCCGGCCTCTCTCAGGTGTCAGGCAACTGCACAGCTGGCTACTACTGTGAATATGGTAGGTTTGGAGGCGTGATCTTCCGTTGCACACTGTTGGCTATCATGCCTGTCTGTCGTTTATACCAATGTGTCAAAAAAAAGGTCAGCTTGTAATGGAAGTGAAGAAAATTACCAGTAGTGCTTCATGCTCTATAGGCATGTAGCCAAGAATATTGTAGTAAAATGGTACCACTTTTGCATTGCTTGACCTTCTATTCCGCAGTGAGCATTATGCAAGTTTGTAGTTACCACGGCAACATGATGGCATATGATGTTATATTGATACTAGCGCTTTGTTCCCTTATGGCCTTTAGGCGAGATCATTATGTGCGATTAATGCGACATGCTGTTTGTTAGGGAGGCAAATAACATCTCAGTCAATCTAAATTATATGCATTTTAAGAAAAGACATCATGCTGCTGATACAGAAAGTATTTTGGCTCTTGCAGTAAGTGCAGTTACATACTTGCACAGAGGTTGACAAACTGAAGCATCCAAATAATGCATAATTGAACAACATTGACAGAACTGCTCCTTGATTTTGTAGGTTACTGAATTGTTTGCAAAATTATTTGTCTGATGCAAATGTAAATGCACCCATCCAATGATTAACAGGACACTCCCTTGATGTAGAGAATAATATGGACCATTCCTGAATGGGAATTACTGTTTAGCAATAACCAAACATAGCTCAAGTAAATGCAATAACAAGGTATGTGCATTCTGGCCAGAGTCGTTGAATGCCTTTTGACCACAGATTTAAAAAAATATATATATATATTTTAAAAAAAAAATGATTTAGTTTGTTCTTGTTGCAATCGCACACATGAAAATTTGAAATACCTGATGTAAAGTTATGCTTACTGAACATATATACTTTTTCCTGTACACAATTCCAGGTGTGGACATGCCCGAGCCTACTGGTATAGGAAACACAGGGGTAGGGGGTGTGTGTCCACAGGGTCACTACTGCCCAGAGGGTAGTGTGGTGCCCCTTGGGTGTCCAGCTGGCTACTACACATCACTGTCCAACCAGGAGGAGTGTACTGAGTGTCCAGAGGGCTTCTACTGCCTGCAGAATGCCACCACCTATGAGGACACCATCTGCCCCCCTGGTGGGTATCTGCACCCCTCTCGCTCCCTAGCATTAACCCGTTGAAGACTAGTCCCGAGCACACTTGGGCAGTTGTCTATGGGAAATGCATGTTTTACCACAATCAGCCTGTCCTGAACGGGTTAAATCTTGGACATTTTTAGGGCTTTTCATAATACTTGAGATGAGAGATGGTCATGTGGAATTGAAAAGAATATCATGTCATATGTGTGTTCCAAAGAGGTCCTGGAAGACTGTTGTTTTGCTGTAAAGACACACCCAAAAAAAAATGTTTTTTTTTTTTTCTTAACATAGAAAATGTTAGATTAGTACATGGGAGTAGAGCCACCATATTGCAATGTATGTGAAGTAGTACCATCATACACAATTGCACCATAAAGTGGTAAATGTAGCATTTGTGCTTATTTCCTTTATCTAATATTCTGTGTTCAACTTGGCACAGTCCAGGCTTTCCAAGTGTTGTCTTATGTGCTCTTATGACTAAATATGGGAAGATGGTGAAAAATATTAATCATTATCTTGATATTCCTCCAGGTGTACTAGTCAAAATGGTGGTGTGTTTCATGTGCGATTTTATGTAAATGATTTAAAAAAAAACTCACTTATTTGAAAATGTTATTCTGACACACTTATTGCACAAACTGTAGTTGTTTCAGAGGTTTATTTCATGAACATGTCCAGCAAGCTTTGGTAAAGGTGATTACTGCCAGGATCCAGTGGCCCCAGCTTAACGAACAAATCTCCACAAGCTCCTTATGTTCTGAAGTGAAGAGATGTTTATAGTATTACAATGCACATCCAAACTACAGAGACTCCAACTCTCCCGTTTTCGATGGGAGATCTCCCGCTGAAAATCCATTTTTGCTAAATCTCCCGTTCTCCCGCTTGAGATTTAATTTCTCCCGCCCTGGCTCTGTGTCTCCCGTTGGAAAGGATTTCTTACTTATTGCTATTGTATGTTGAAAAATAAGCCTTAGATAGCACCAGAGAGCATCTAGAACCCTAGGAACTTCGCGCTTCGCACACATAAACTTGGAGTCTGCCGTTTGCTAGGGATTTCAGGCGGGAGAATCTCCAGATCAAAAGGTGCTTTGGGTTGGAGTCTCTGAAACTAAGAGCAATAAATACAATGTAGATATGAAAAAGACATTTTAAAGTATCAAGGATTTGAACAAAATTGCAGCCATCCCTGCTAACTTGCAGCTACTGTATGCACACCCCATAAATTCTTTTCCATATCTCTGCAGGTTATTATTGCCCACCTGGCACCAGCAGCCGTTATGAGAACCCCTGCCCGAGGGGATCCTACAACCCAGTCAATGGGAGTAATAGCCTGGAAGACTGCCTCTCATGTCCACCAGGACAGTACTGTGAAAGTGAGTCTTCTTCTCCTTGCAAAATACACTCACATTCTAATGTATTTTCTGCTCTCCACAATCAAAAGTTTGGCCAGAAATCATCAGTGTATCATACCCTGTGCGTTCATGGATACAATCTCACTGATAAAGGACTTTTGATTCATAGAGAATTAAATGAAGACAAGCAAGTCTTTAGTCATTTATTTCAAAGAAATACTTCTTTTGACAAATTTTTGTCTTCAGTGTTCATGTAAAGTGGGTAATATAAGTAACTAAACATAAATGTCACTTTCACTATTTGAAGAGTGCAAGAAAGTGTAATTTTTTGCTTGAATATTGATTCTAGGATGCTATTCAAAGAGCGCAACTAAGTGTTTTATTTTGCTTGATTACTACATATTTTAGGATGTGAACGCTGACCTTTAGCATTGCAGGTTGTCTGTTCTGACATCTAAGGCTGTCATAATCCAGTGAGGATTGAAATGGAGGATAAGTCTTCAACCAACCTTCAAATTGGTAAAGGGCAGCATTCTCCCACAGAAAAAGGGATTTTGAAGGAATTCAACTCTAAATGGTCTGAAGAAATCCAAACAAACTTTTTTGGTACGAACTTTGCAAAATACATGTAGTTCACAAACACGGCTTATTATAATGACAATTGGAGTCAGGATTATGATGATTACAATGATGTCACAATTTTATGAATCATTTATTTTTCATTTCTTTGCAGCTGATGGACTGAGTGAGCCTTCAGGTAACTGCAGCGCTGGTTGGTACTGCACAGGAGGCTCTTACATGGCTATGCCTCTCCAGTCGGACAACGCCACTGACCTCTCTGAGTGCTCCTGCCCGCTCTCTAACTACACTGGCGGCAAGTGCTGGCCTGGAACGTACTGCCCCAGCGGTAGCTACTATCCAGTGCCCTGCGACCCTGGCTATTTCTGTATGAACTATGGACTGGCCCTGCCTCAGGCACTCTGTGATGCAGGTACTGCAATCTTTTTTAACAAGCTTTTATTTCATCTGGTCTTGAAGGGATATACTTTCAGGTGATGAGCACATTTTAAGTGTAGTGCCCATCATACAGGCCAAATATGATGACTTTCTAACTTGCAGACCCTCCTCCAATTTTAGTAGATTGAAAATCAATATAAGCAGTTTAAAAAATATGATCAAAGGGTTTCAGTGTATCAAAACTGTGTGTAGCATTTTTCCAGTAAAAACACTACAACAAGATTTCATGACAAGCTGTGTTTATCTTATTTGACCAATATCTGTCTTCCCAAGTCCATTTCTTGTCACTAAAGAGCTTGTGTTTTTTTTACGTCGTCGGAAAATAATTGGAAAATAAGTGGGCTGTCTGTCCAGTGAAATTTTGACAGTCTAGGTGGGTTGACAAATCCATTACTTGTTTGTTTTCTGATGGCTTATGCCTGTGATTGCATATTTTGTTTGGAAGTTGTGGTGGGTGGTGCATTGGAAGAATGCTGCAATGACACAATAGTGCAATTGTATAGCCATGTAAGTTGAAATGTTACATCATCAACTATTGTGCCTTGTCTGTCTTCCAGGTTACTACTGCAATGGCAGTGCCTCCGAGCCTGACCCAGACTACGGTCTGTGTCCAGAGGGATACTACTGCATCGAGGGCTCGGCCACTCCAGAGCCTTGTCCATCCGGCACTTTCTCCAACACATCAGGTCAGTGGCATGACAGCTACTATGAATATTCTTGGTTCATTTGTTTATTTCTTTGTTTCTTTTGTGTCATTATCTTTTGTGTCTATTGATTATAGAAGAATTGATATGCTTAGGTAGCTTTTTTTGTGTCAAGGTTTATAGAAAAATTGATATGCCTGAGGTAGCTTTTGATATTTGTTGTAATAACAACCGGGAATGTCCTTGTAATGATTGTACAAATGTTGATATAACTTGATACACAGTCAAACTTCTCACAGCTGAACATGCTATATTGATTGGATTTTTCACGGAATACATCTTACATTAGTGTTAAAAAATGCAAATTTCTTGGGGAAATGCAGCATAATGCAGATGATTTTGAGTCAATAAAGTGTCATCAGTCTTATAGTGCTACTACTTTGTCCACAGTACCATTACATTGTTATTTCGTAAAAGTAAGAAGGTGTGAATGGAATGTATTAAATTACTGCATATTCAGAGAATGTAATATTTCAATGATTCATAACAACTGGTTCACTCTGTGTGGTCAGCTGTTCTGTTAATTATTACTGCATCTAGAGGTACTGACCATTGCACTACACCTTTTCATTTGTCACGTCAGGCAACGTTGAGTTAAATGACTGCCGTGCCTGCACGCCGGGCCGATACTGCGCCGGCAATGCCCTGACTGCTCCCACGGACGACTGCGACCGAGGCTACTACTGTCCGGCCGGCCAGGACACCGCGGCCCCGGAGGAGTTCAACTGCACCATTGGTCACTTCTGCGTGAGGGGCAGCCCAGACCCGACCCCATGCCCATCTGGGGAGTATCAGGATGAAGTGGGCAGCTGGGCTTGCAAGGACTGTAGCCCTGGATAGTGAGTGACAAAACTTTGTTTTATGCATGATATTTTAATGATATTTAAATGAATCAATACAGTGCAGATGGAAAACACAAAATAAGTAGAGCAGTCAGGTTTTTTTTTTTATTGTGTAACTGAAAAGGACAAGATGAAATTCCTGAAGTTTACAGATTAGGTTCTTCACATATAGCAGATAACTGCAAATTGGCAATTTGATGTTATCATAACTCACAGCCCATAGCATTAGTCAATCATGTGTAATTTAGTCCTACATGAAATCTCACATGTTTGTAGAAACATTGCTTCTGTGTGGCTTGTCATTCGTTAGTTGTATCATGTATTTCATAATATTGTATTTCATTGTGTTGTTGTTTTTTTCTTTCATTTCTTGTATTGCGTGTTCAAGAGAAAAGATAAAATTTACCAAACTGCCACATTGTACCATGTTCACAGCTACTGTGATGCCAACGAAGCTGCCACCTACTACGGCGTAGCTTCCCACGGCGTCGTCATGCCAACCATCTGCCCCGAGGGCTCGTACTGTCCGTCCAGAACCGAGTATGCCACCCAGTACCTCTGCCCGTACGGTTACTATAGCAACCGGACCCAGCTGGACAGTGAGGATGACTGCCAGGCGTGTCCTGGAGGAACCTTCTGTGATGACCTCGGTGAGCATCTCATCTTCATCATCACTAATTGGGCATCTCCATGGAGACCATAATCATTCGCTGCCCTAATTGCCTTTTTATAAGATGTCATGTATCAATAGTACAGAAATGCACCTTTTGCAAACACAGATTTAACCCTCTGTGACCTTTGAGTGCTGATTGACACAGAAAACCCATAGCATTGTACACACTGTCCAAAGTTTGTACCTCAGTACGGGTTAAACTCAATCACTGCCATTCTGAAAGTGTTACTGGGCAATTGTAGCCTGCTCAGACATGAAATATATCTCTACAATACCTCATAGTGGGTGTATGTGTTATAAGCCAAATACACACAACATCTGAAATAAAATCTGTTGGTGGCCACATCCAGTCAGTGAGAAAGTCAGTCTTTTTCTTAAAGGTGAACTTTGTGAAGTTGGTTTAATGTAGGCCAATGAGATTTAGTTATCTTACCTCCTGGTAAGTTTTTTTTTTCCCATTTTTCGTTGGTTAATACTTGCTATGTCCATGGCCTGGTCTGACTTACTAGAATAGCTTTGAATGGCCTTTATTACCAATTAAGGTAAGACTCAAACTGAGGTTATGAATAAAACCCAGTGAATAAGTGAGATAAATTTGTCAGATGTACAGTGTTTAGAAATGTGAACTCATGGATCTCCACCCCCCCCCCCCCACCTCACACACATTGTCATGGGAGGGATGTGCATTATAACTGGACTTCTGACAAATGTTTTCCCCAAAATATGTCCTAGCCAGACAGCTCACCCTCATTCTATAGCAATCGTTTGGTCTTCATATCATCACACTTTTGGCGAGATTTCTCTCAAATCTATATCTTGACAAACCCCTTTCCCCCTTGACCTTTGACTCTTGTGCCCACAGGACTCACCCAGTACAAGGACCTCTGTGATGCCGGCTATGTCTGTGTGTCTGCCGCCAACAACTCGCGTCCCACGGACGGAGTGACCGGCTACGAGTGTCTACCGGGCTACTACTGCCCAAGAGGCTCATACCAGGGGGTCAAGTGTCCGCAGGGAACCTTCAGCAATGCCACTGGCCTCGAGAATGTGACGGAGTGCGAACTTTGTACCCCCGGCAGTTTCTGCTTGGTGGAAGGTTTGTCATTTTGGATATTATCTTTAACCCACTGAAAACTAGTCCTGTTTATACTTTGGCAGGTGTCTATTGGAAATGCATCTTGCAGTAAAATGAGCTTGTCTCAAGGGGTTAAGTTTTGTCAAATATTGAATGCTTGCTTTCCTTGTTCTGTGCAGTGTGTATTTGACCTTTAAACTTTGAATGAATTTTGAAATCAAACGTTTTTTATTTGAATCAATGTGTAATAAATAAATAATGATAAATTGATACAAATATCTGAACTGAAGCTGACTGATACAGGGAATGTTGTAGAAAGACTCTGCATCTGTATGCTTGATCTGCTATGGTCTTCTGCATAAAGGCCTTATGTAGCCTCAATTTCATAAAGGAGTACTTTCCATTACATTGTTCAGAAAGGATTTTGTACTTGATCTCTATGTACTGCATTAAATTTTATAGAGTGCTATTGATTGTCACGTAAGCAAAGCACCAGTTGATTTGTCATTGCTGTGGTTAAAGGAAGTGTAGTAAATGGTACGATACTGTGAGCACACCCATTGGCTATACTTTTAATTCACAGGATTGACTGAGCCGAGTGGCGATTGCTACGAGGGTCACTACTGCAGTCTAGGTGCCATCAACCCTAATCCGTCGGGTGAGAGCTATGGGGATGACTGCCCCACTGGATCCTACTGCCCAGTGGGCAGTTGGGAGCCCACTGCATGCCCCGTGGGGACGTACAACCCGCTGACCAACAGGGCTAATGTGACCGAATGCCTGCCTTGTCCAGGCGGCAAGTATTGTGATCAGCTGGGACAGACTAACTACACAGGTGAGACGAGATAATTTTTGCAGGGTTGTAGACAGTGTGGGTTAGGTCACATACTCTGTCTGGGGGGTCATATTACACGGCCAGCGCCACATTTCTAAAAGTGGGGGGGGGGGGCCAGTTTATCATTTCTGGTGTCACTTCCGGGTTTCATCAGTTAAAAAGGAAAAAAAAAAGGCCTTCAGTGCAACTTTCTGGTGCCACTCTTGGGTTTCTTCAGCTGACAAGCAAAAGAAAAAAAAGAAAAGGCTTTACCCGCTACCACTTCCAGGTTTCATCAGCTGGCATCAGCTTCCAATTTACATCGACTAACAAGCAAAACAAAAAAAGCTTAACCACATTTTTTTTTCTTTTGCCACTTCTGGGGTAAAAAAAAGTGGAGGGCCCAAGTGATTAGACCCTATGTATAAAAGTGAGGGGGGCCTGAGGCCCGCTGGCATTACATTTGATATTTTGGTGGCCCGAAATAAAAGGAAACATAACAATCCTCCTAATATATGTGTTTTCTTTTGTCTCAGGCTCTTCTCTGATTCATAAACTTAATGTATGACATTTATTATATTATTGTTTTTTGTCTAAATCAGGGGATAATGACATTAGCAAAGAATCATGTATACAAAACAGCCAGTCATTTATACGTACAGTAAAAATGACTGATAGGGAAAAAGAGAAGATGAGCACTTAAATTCAGATGGTATGATATCAATGGAAGTATTTTGTAGAGCAAGATTTTGTCAGTGAAATTATTTAAAAGGCTTTAGAGAGGACCTAGATGTGTATTCAGCAAATCTCATGGTCATGGTTTCTTCCAGGTGAATGTGACCCTGGATACTACTGTGTGAGTGGAGCAGACAACCCAACCCCAACGGATGGTGTCACGGGAGACGAGTGCCCCACAGGAGCCTACTGTGTGCAGGGGAGCAGCGAATTCACCCCTTGTGCTGATGGTATGTTCATATGACACTAACAGTGCTCTGCATCAATAAAGTAGCAGTTTGGGAAATTTGTTTCGGCAAAATGTTTACAATATTCCATCCTTGAGACACTGATGGCTCATTGTAGATGTTGCTCTGACCATAATTTGGGTTTGGTTTTTGCCTCATGGTTCTGTCTCCGTAAACAATGTTTATGGAGAAGATAATCACAAAGAAGATATACCCACTATGTTTGATGCATAACATCTGGAGATGTTCATTCATGTAGGATATTGATGCTACTCCTTAAGTTTTTGGTCTCTATCTGCCTCCAAAAGGTGACTACATGAACCACACCCGTGCTGACGCATGCTACATTTGCCCCGCCCGTTACTACTGCTACTCTAACAAGGTCAACCCCCTGCCGTGCCCCATGGGATACTTCTGTCCCATTGGAACAGCTCTTCCGGATGACATGTGCCCCATTGGTAAGTCGCAACGTCTTATTCACCATCAAGCCTGTAAAGCGAGCAACCTTTGAGCAGCCAACTTCATCGCAAAGAGATATTCAGTTATCAGTAATTTGAGCCAAGCCTTGTCTGTAACTAGCAGTGCACTGTGCTGTGAGAAATAGAATACAAATGTAGGTGGCCCTCCAGGGATTAAGATTTTCCTTGCAATTCTACTTGGTATTTCATTTTGATGCCCTGCGCATTTTCCTGCCTAGAAAAAGTGTACCTAACTCATTTTCCACTGATGAATAATATTCATTGTGGTCAGTTTTTCTGTTTGCGTTCATTTTGTATTTGGTACATTCTGATGTAGGAATTAAAAACCAAGATATGGGTTACCTCCTCATAATCGTTCGTTTTTTATTCCTCTTGATGACTACCACAGAGCTCTGTTCATACAAGCCACTTTCTTTTTGTGACAGCAGTTGTACTGTTTATGAACCAGCATGAAACTTCATCAAAATAAATTTATCTGCAGCATAGAGAAGGTCTCCAAATTTTTCATGTTGTCTAGAAACCAAAGAATACTGCAAATCAAAATAGTACAACTTAGTCTTCTCACTAATTTGCTGTTGGTAATACTTGATGCCTTGGATGGTTTTGCTTACATTCCTTAAAACTAACAAAATATCCTAAGTTACAAAACCTCACTGCATTTTGATGTAAAGTGATAATGCTCACTATCATCGATGCCCGGTGGTTATCTTGCCTTCTTCCTTACCAGGCACCTACGGCCCAGATCTACTCCTGGCCACTGCTTCGGAGTGTACCCAGTGTGATCCAGGCTACTACTGCGACACCCCAGGCAGAGTGAACGTCACCGGACCCTGCGCTCCGGGCTACTACTGTGAGCTGGGTGTGAACACACCTGCACCCAATAACAACAACACCGGCTATGGAGGTATGTAGGAAGTTAAATACTAGGTATGTGCCACCTGTCATATTGAGCTGTGAATACATTTGTTATGTTGAAACTTCTCTGACACTTACGTAACATCAAATTTGCACCTGATGCTGCTGGTCATCATCCATTTATACTCAATCCTTGCTGAGCGCCAGATGTCAAAAGTTCAATCTGTGCTGGAACAAATTATGATCATGTTGTAATAGAATAATAAAACTCTAAAGAAGAAATACTATTGGAATATGCAACTCAGTTTGCCATACATTCATGTGTTTCAAAGCATGACTCTGATACTGATATCATTCCATTCAGTAAGCAGAAATGAATGGGAGTGAATGTTTTCAAAATCAGTAATGAATGAGTCAAGTGCCATGTGCTTGCGGACGTTTCACAAGAACTGTGCCACTCTTGTCTAATGGCAAATGTCATCCACAATTCCAGTTTGGGATTGGACTTCAAAACTTTCATGTAGTTATGAAAATTCAAGAATCTCTGACTCACTCTTAATCGCTGTATTCAATTGATGCTGAGCAGTGTATACATGTGGTTTGATGCTGAAGTAAAGGAAGAAAGATTATAACACTGTGTAATGTTTGGATACTATATACCCGGGGTATACTGTGCGGTCAGTTACAAATTATTTTCTCTCTGTGTCTTGACCCCCATCCATAGGACCATGTCAGGAAGGCACCTACTGTCCAGGGGCCACCCCAGAGCCCATCCCATGTGCGGCCGGCACCTACAACTCACTGACCACTCAGGCAGAGTGCTTGGACTGCGAAGCCGGCTACTACTGCCTGGCCAATGCCACCACCTACATGGACACACCTTGCCCCAAAGGTATGGATGGAGTGACCAACACTAGCTGATCACTGGACAAATTAATCACAGCTGTTATGAATGTTCATGATCATCATTTTCTTGTAAATATTCATGATTTCTAGGTTTCAGCAAAGTGTAGCATGTCTCCCTTGTAGAAAAAGAAATGGCTCAATTGAACATTCAAAAGCCAGGAATGATCGCAGGAACTGTGCAAAAATATCTGCATGAGAGAGCAGATTTTCTTCTGTTGGGAAACAAAGAACTTTAGATAATTAGTACATATTCAAAGAGCAGTTTTGAGGTCCTGTTACTGAAAAATGTCAATTTAAGGATATATTCTCTATTGACTTGAATTTTGTGCACTTTCAAAACTTCCCAATGTTTTCACTGTGTTGTCCCATTCACACTGTATGTAAAATCTGCTTTATTTGTTGGATCTTTGTGACACTAACACACATCAAATTGGTTATGGCTCAGATTTTCTCTGCAGAGGACCCGAAGAGTCCCTACCCCTAGATTGGTACTGAACAGTCTCTTGTGAAATGTAAAGCCAGCTCATATTCCATCAGTTTGCTGTATTTTCAGAACTCTTTTTGATAAGAAATGACAGAGATGATAATGGTAACCCAGAAACTTCACTCAATGTACTGTGTGTCTGTATTCACTCTCCAGGTTTCTACTGCCCCACTGGGACCGAGTACTCCACACAGTATGCCTGCCCTGCGGGAACCTACAACAACAGGACCAGGGCTGATGACATCTTTGACTGTATGCCTTGTACAGGTATGTATGGATGGATGGATGGAAGGAAGGAAAGAAAGAAGGAGGGAAGGCAAAAGAGATGAGAAAAGAGAGGAAAGCAAGAAATGGAGAAGGAAGGAAGACACAATGATAGAAAAAATAAACTGACAAAAAGGAATGAAAGGATAGAAAGGATAAAAGAATGGTATGACAAGACAGAAAGAAGAAAAAGGAAAGGGAGGTGGAAAAGGAATGAAGAAAAAGAAGAGTACAGAAAAAGAGAAGAGACAAAAGAAGAGTACAAAGCGAAAAAGGTTTTTATAAGGTTTTGAATCAAAGTATAGTACAAATAAACATTACAAGTGTTTGCTAGAACATTCATTTCAGCATCACGATTCCTGCGATTCTCTGCTGTTAAAGCCGTAGTCTCAAATCAGATAGCGTTATCAGTGATCCTGATATCTTGATGCAATTAAAAAAAAAAAAAATTTATGTGTTGTGCTATCTTCATATCAGCCGGCAAGTACTGCGATGGTGACGGGAATGACGTGCCGACAGATGACTGTGCAGCTGGTTGGTATTGCAGCCGTGGTGCGTACAGCCGTAAGCCGCAGCCCAGTGTCAACGACTCCTCCCTCCTGAACGCATCCATCGAGTGTCCGATATACTCCCTGAACAACACTGGAGATATCTGCCCTCCAGGTGAGAAACTGCCGGCAATCATGGCGATAGGGGTGGTATCAGATTGTAGTGATGGAGCAGTTACCCACTGATTCTTATCGTATTGATAATGATATTATGATAGACTAATTAAAGGGAACTGCTGTGCATTGCAGAGAGCATCACAAGTGATCAAAGTAATGGTCTGTGTAGGAGAGGGAAAAAACTTCTATAAGGACATTCACTCCCCAAGGGCAGGTGCTCTCTGGCTAAATATGGAATAGTGATATAATTAGGTTCAGGATTAGGATTAAGGTTAGGGCTAAAGTTACAGTTTTGGTTAGGGTTAGGATTAGGTTCAGGATTAGGATGAGGTTAGAGTAAGGGGAAGAGTCAGGAATAATTGTCCAGGGGTTAATTGTCCTAGAACCTAAAAACTAGATGACTAGTCAGAGTATAACGTTTTATGGTTCATGGCAATCGAAGGAGTGAAGTTCAGAAGTGTCTTGATACTTGATGGAGTAATCCCTTTTGTAGTTCACTTTGACAAGTCATGCTGCAATAATGGATATGTCTAGTAGTTGCAGGGAGTGTAATAAAGCACAAAAATTGAATGCAGACAGTGCATTCATATAATATGCAATGAAGTATGCCATTTCTAAACACTATACCAGGAAACTTAGACTATTGTTGAAGCTATGGGAGATTGTACATAAAAGAGCAGCTCTGTCTAGTTCAACCATATGAATTTACTTCAGTTTGTCTCCCTCTACAAATTAAATTTGTAACATCGCAACTGCTGATCTGTAATTTAACAAACATGTCGGAAAAAGGAACAATGGGACCCGAACCATTCATCTACTGCTTTCCAGGCTGCAACACTACTACAAGGCTATCCCTGGTTGCCGACAGTGACAAATTTTATTTGTAGAGGGAGACAAATCGAAGAAAATTCACACCTCAGCCTTCGCCCCTCTGCTTGATGTTCTCTTGCTTACATGAATTTTATCAGAATTCATCTTTTTGTAGTCTTCCAAATACTTTGTCGAAGACTGCCAGTATTATGATGCATATACTCAAAGACTCCATTGATTTTCATTTGTCCACCCAGGTACCTACTGTCCAGTGGGCTCTGACCAGCCACTGCAATGTCCGCCTGGCCAGTACTGTGAGGACTACGCCAATGAGATCCCCGACGGAGACTGCCTGGCCGGCTTCTTCTGCAACGGGAGTGCCGTGGTGCGGGACAGCCAGCCCTGCTCTCCTGGCTACTACTGTCCAGAGGGGACCACCATCGAACAACCTTGTCCGCCAGGGACCTTCTCACGTAAGGAGAACAATTTGGCATATAGACCAATTTTGTGGTCTATTGGCCAAGCATTTGCCTCTTGATCATAAGTTTTGTGGTTCAAGCCCCTAACAATTCAGTCACCTTATGCTCTGTGCCACTAATATCAATCTATTGTACCTCCTGTCCCCTCAATGATATTATTTGGAATTTAGTGTTGTGATATAATACATTTTTTAAAAGTGATTGATCAGATATGTGTTACTTGTATTCTATGAGAGGATCCTTAACACCAATTGTAAGTAGAAAAAAAAAACAAAAAACAAAAAACAAAAACAGATTGCAAGTAAGGTAGGAAGTGTACATGCAGTGCGTGGTTGTGGCAAAAATGGAAGATCTGTTACTTGACATGAGTTTACTTCTTGAATGAGTTACTGGAAAAATAGTATTGAGTAAGAAGTTAAAATGTCACAAACTTTAAGGCTGACAGTCACCAAACTTTAAGGCTTGCCACATGAGTCATGATTTCTGTAAAAGTGAAGGAGTCTAATGTTTTGTTCATACGTTCCTCCTCCTGTTATTATGATACAGCATACACCCAGAATTCCAACATCAGTGACTGTCTGCTGTGTACGGCTGGGATGTACTGCGAGGACTACGGCCTAGCCAGCCCCACAGCAGAGTGCGCCGCTGGGTACTTCTGCCCCGGAGGCCAGAACACCTCGCAGCCGACACACCTGGCTTGCAGCCCGGGCCACTTCTGCCAGCAGGGCAGCTGGAATGAGACCGGTTGCCCCTCGGGCTACTTCCAGCCCCACTGGAAGCAGAGTGACTGCGACATCTGCCCCGAGGGATCCTACTGCAAGGCCTTTGGTGAGTGAGGTCAATCCATTTGCAGTAGACTTTAATAGTCCTGCAATGTACCACACATGGATCTCTATATATAGGCATGTGCATTCAGTGACTCGAGATGTGGAATCACATGATTATTAATGAACATAACATCATGTCTTACTTGGCAGTGTTTACAATCCAATTCTCAGTTGACCACACACATGTTTCTTTGTTGTGACATCATAATATTTACATGACTATTCATATTTGGAAGCTTTATCACGTGTATTCCAGATTTATGAGGCAAGTCAATGTTAGTACATTGTAGTTGTAAATCACATGTGAAATAAAGATCAGAGAGAACAAGGAAGACAAAATAACAAATGAACCAAGATCTTCTTCTTCTTTTTTTGAATGGCACAATGTACCTGGTTGTCGCCAGTAATAGTGACCCACAAGGGCTCGGCATCATTCGCCCATTTTTCTCGTGTAGGTAGACCACTTCACTGGGATAGCACCCATCCCTGCTCTTTGCAATGAATGAATTAAGTGGTTTCTTTTACATATGTGAGTCATGAGTAATTCACACACAGGACCTTCATTTAATGTCCTGTCCAAGGGATAGAGTGTTTTGCCTCTTACTAGAGGGGACAGTATGATTACACATGAACCTAAATGTAGTTTATCTGCGATGAGCATATTATCAATCACTCCATTTCCTGCCAATCACGTACCCAGGTGACTATGAGATCCTTGATGAAGAGAACATCACCGAGTCGGGCAACTTCAGCGGGCGCTACCGAAGCTACCGCGGCGTCGCCGTGCCAACGATCTGCCCCGGAGGTTCCTACTGCCCCGAGGGGACGGAGTTTGGCACCCAGTACCTCTGCCCAGAGGGAACGTTCAGCAACCAGACCGGGCTGTACAACAACACGCAGTGCACCCCCTGTGAGCCTGGCATGTACTGTCCTGGTGAAGGTATAGAAGGCCATACTGGTCAAAATTTATTCTTCCTTCCATAACTTTGCTTATTTTAGTTACCCTTTCAGTTTGTAGGTTTAAAAAAGTTGGTGATGTCTGGTTGCATAATACACTAATTATGCAGTGGTAATGAAGTAGTTAATGATGAAGGAAGTTAGTTGTGAGAGTTGTTCTCCATCGCATTCATTTTTCAGGAACTTTTATTGTGAAGAGATTTCATTTGTTTCCTCCAGTTGTGTGTCTCAAAAAAGGAACAGATAAGCACAATTTTCATTGCACTTCTTTCTCTAATGATTCATATATATATATATATATATATAAATCCCAATGAAATGTGCGTGTTTAATGTCTTTAAGTCATATGTAGCCAATAGGCTATCTGTTCTATAAATGAAGGAAATGAACTGGTATTAATTGGGAAGACATTTCACACTAGCAGTGCAGCATAAGAGTTATGTCAAGTGATGAGTTAGGGGCAATATAAAGAGAAATATGCAGAAATATGTAGATTACATGAAAGATGCATCTATCATGTGATGTTTGTTGTTTTCAGTACTTTATCATGGTCACTCTTTTGTTGTGTTCAATGTTACGACTGCATCATGTGACATTCCACCTACCAGGAAACACCGCCCCCTATGATTCCTGCGCACCTGGACACTACTGTACCCAGAGTGCTGCCAGTGCCACGCCCGACGACGGAGTGACCGGTGACATCTGTCCAGCGGGCAAGTACTGTGAGACGGGAAGTATCACCGGTGTGGGCTGCCCGAAGGGAACCTTCAGTAACCAGACCGGCCTCATGGCTGCTGACCAGTGCTGGAACTGCACAGCTGGCTACTACTGTGGCCGGACAGGGCTGACCGCTGTGTCTGGACCTTGCTCAGCAGGTAAGAGTTCAGCCCTTTTTTCCCTTAACCCCTCCCATTATACTTTATGATGACAAAAACATCACTTTCTTCTCTCTTTTTTTTAGGAGACACCAATTTCATCCAATATTTTTATATGCCCTTCAAAATGTTATTGCAGCAAACTGTTGGTATAAGCATTTTAAGTGACTTATAGTGAAAGATCTACTAATATCACAACACTGGTATGAAAACCAAGTAGGGAAATAGGTGATGTAAAAGATATCAGGCAGACATATATTTGAAGGAAAGACAGTGAGCAATGATTAGAATGATCATATCACTGTTACAAGTCATGTAATAATCGAATTTGAGTTGTGTGTATTTTGTCACAAATTGATATTGCACATATCTATTTCAGTAATTAAAATGAATTTACATATCCTCATTATGTAGATTCATCCAGTCTTCATAAAATTAACTTGTGTTGTGCATAACACATGCTGCCAGAAATGCATTCTGCAAACAGAAGCTTACTGTACATGTTTGTATCTCCACACAGGTTTCTACTGCCTTGTTTCATCAGAAGAAGTAGCCCCAGTGGGCAAGTCCTATGGAGACGTGTGCACCCCGGGCCACTACTGTCCCAACGGGACCTACGCACCCATACCGTGTCCAGCTGGCACCTTCCTGGATTCGTCCGGAGCAGCAGAGCGTGACGACTGCATCCAGTGTAGTGCAGGTGAGAATGTTTGGAATGTAATGTAAAACTAGAAATTTTCTTAAGCATAAAAATTTGTTGGTTTCTGGTTTTACAGTATGATGCATACGCCTATCAAATATGTTTGTACATTGTACATTTGCACTAATGTTTAAACTGAAATTCAATTGAGCATGCGTATTATGTGCATTTCTCCATTTTCATACCGATCATGATTTTGCATACTGTAAAAGTGGACATTTTTGCAATGCTTGACTTTTCTCGCATTTTACACAACCAGAAACTAGCGTGAAAATAAAAGCACCAAAATATTTGTGTTTGCATGCCATATGTTCTTTTACTTGGTGTCTTGATTCTGCGGAATTAAAAACAGGCCAAACTCATCTTACCCTCCCGAGCGCTAAAAACTATTCACGCGAAAATATTCACTTTTATAGTACTAGTTATGTATTTTGCTCTGCCGCAATATGTTTTTAAATCTGCGGAGACTGGGGGCCATACTGATGTTTATGAGTGGTGACTTGACAGCCATTTTCTTCAGGATTCATTACTGTTTCTTTTTTGTGCAATGCCATCCTTCTGAGTTTACATCCAAGAAATCATCACTGCAATGACATGTTGCCTTTTCTTACCACCCCTCCCAATGACCAGGCTACTATTGTGAGACACAGGGCAAGACCAATGTAACAGCACAGTGCGCCGAAGGCTTCTACTGCACACGAGGGGCAGACACCAGCAACCCATCCGATGGCATGACAGGTAATGACAATCCCTCCACATCGTGCTGTTCTCTGTATGCATTTATGATAGACTTTTTACTGGTTAGAGAGGGAATTCCAGCCAAGTTTTTAACTTTCCTTTGCAAGGAGTGAAGTTTGGAAACAAAAAAGTGGAAGTAATTGCAAGACAGGATGAATAATCATTGAAAGGATTCATGTTATGATTGACGGTCTCATCAACTTGGTCCTGCTATCTAAAATATCTATTTTCAAATAAAGCACGGTGCATCCGTTCAGTTTAGCAGCACAAGGCCATTGAAACTGTACTTCGTTATGGCACTTACGGCCTTCTTCATCTTAGCTATGAATCTTGATTGTGTTTTGTCCACACACTCGAAAGCTGTTCAAATCTTTTGCTTCTATCAGGGGACATTTGTCCAGTTGGTCACTACTGTGAGCTAGGGTCAGTGGCGCCCGTCCCATGCCCCAACGGAACTTACGTCAACCACACTGGAGCAGAGTCCTGCTACGTCTGCCCAGCTGGCCGACAGTGTATCCATGGCGACACCGCTGACCCCTGTCCTCAGGGCTACTACTGCCCAGAGGGCACTGGCTACAACGTGGTCGCTTGCCCAGCAGGCTACTTTGGCAACACCACGGGACTCGCCCAGGAGTCAGAATGCACCCCATGTACAGGTGAGTTTATACCCTGGGTCGTTTTAGATGACAGTTGTGATGTCCGTTATTAAGTCTGCATGTGTCTGGTCAGAATATATTCTGATGGATGAGAGGCAGCAGAATTTAGACAAGAGGGTTCTTCAAATCTGAACACTAATCTGATATTAAGGTTGTAATTACGCATAAATCTTATGTTTTCATATACCTGTTGCAACTTACTGACTGTAGCAGTTCATTGACACACTTCATGCAGCATATTACATTCTTCTGCCAGTCTGCATTGGAAAATATCTGACTGTGTTGATTATTTTCTCATTGTGAGAAGTTTTCTAAATTCAAGCTGTTGAGTGTTATAAGATGCGAGAGCGCATATATCTCATCAGATGATACCTTTACCCTAAAGTAAAACATTTCATTCCATAACAGTAAATGAATTCAAAGTGTAGTGAGAAGCCAGCAAGGTTGTGAAGTATCAAACTGAATGCTTGCTTATCTCATGGCAGGTGGCTACTACTGCAGCACACCAGGCCTTGGACGTGAGGACGGTCAGTGTTCAGCCGGGTACTACTGCGAGTACGGTGTGGACATTGCCGCACCTTCTGGTAGCCAGACCGGGGTGGGCGGGGTCTGCCCCGAGGGAAGCTACTGCCCAGAGGGATCGGTCATCCCCAAAGAATGTGATGCAGGGACTTACACCAGCAGCCCAGGTAGGATATGGACAGAGGCTTCAGATAAGAAAAAAAAATGTGGATTCTTATCTTTAAACGAACCTCTCAACCATTCTGAATTTTGGCCATTCCTGGCTCTTGTTTTACTATGAGTGTCCTATTTTTCTTGATAATTTTACTACATACTCCTATGGGAACTGCTCTTTCTTTCGTACTGTTGAGCCAAATCATTTTTCAGTCAGAAAGGTTGGGAGATCTGCTTTAAGTTAATTTAAATTCCAAGTTCAGTTGTTGTAATTAAGTTCAAGTTTCAAGAAATGCTGACAGGAAAATCAAACCAGGCAAGGTCTGACATGGTTTTTGTAGTGTGGATGATGAATAGGAAAAGAAAATGGTATATGAAGGAAAAGGGTAAAAATAGTACATAGCAAATTATATACTACCATCCAAAAGCAAAACAAAGCAAAACAAAACAAAACAAAACAAAACACTGCAAGGACATGCATATGAGTATGTAGAACATGTAGAGTACATTTCCAAGGAAAAAGTAGTGTGTGAGTAATTTAATATTCAGAAATTTTATTGAATAGAAGGTGGACCCAGATGATTGTGACTCAAGCTAGACATGGTCAGACTTTGCCCTTTTTTTTTTTTGTTGGTAAAGCTTTATCTGTAAGAAGAATATCAATAATTCTACCAACATGTTTCTCTGCACAGAGCAAGCCTCATGTGCCCAGTGTCTGGCTGGCTACTACTGCCCGTCAAACACCAGTGATCCCACTCTCTTCCCCTGCCCCGAGGGCTACTACTGCCCCTTGGGGACCGGCTACTCCACGGAGTACCCCTGCCCAGAGGGGACCTACAACGGTCTGAGCATCCAGCAGACCAGCTCCTCCTGTGAGCTGTGCCCCCCAGGGATGTACTGTGAGGGAGAGGGTCTACCCATGCCTTCTGGAAACTGCTCAGCCGGCTGGTTCTGCACCGGTGGATCCTCCAGCTCCACCCCGCTACCACCTGGTATGACACGCCTATTTCTAGAAATATGTTGAATATGTAGAACACATAGTCAGAGTAAATGTATGTTTCAAAGCAAAAGGTACAGTGTGTTATGTGTAATGTGTGTCCTGTCAACACTTGTATTTCATCTAAGATGAAAGTATGTTTTTCAGAAGAAAAAGGAATTCAATATCGTAATAGTAAAATACGTATTTACTTTACATTTTTTATGGGATATTAATAACTGGTGTTTTCAGATGTTCAAAAAAAAAGAAGAAATTGTTCAACCTGCAAGTCAAAAATTTTGACTGAGAGAAAGGTTAGGTAATGAAAAGTGAAGTACCAGTTCAATACCTGAAATGAGATTTTTGTTGATATCGTCCTTAGTTTATTGCATTTGCAGAGAGGTTGACAGTTCATAAGCCATATGCATCTATTTTCAATATCTTCAAGTTGGTATTCAAATGATATGTTTTATTTATTTTGTTGATACCAAACTGTGATGTACAAAGTGTAAAATAACTGAGATGATATCAAGAAATTATATGTACAAAGTTGTATGGACCTGCTAAAATATCCTTCTTGAAAATATCTTTAACACCATCTCACATGGAATTTCAAGGCACTATTTTGTTATTTTGTTTAACCCCCTATATAAATGGCTACCTCATTATATCCTACATACTATTGTCTCCTAAACAACTATTAAAACTCTGAGTGTCGTAGCCGATCACTGACCACGTCTCATGATTGCTTTGACCATAGGCAATGCGTCGGTCATCTCGGACTGCACCTGTCTGTCAGTGAACTACACCGGGAACCGGTGTCCGCCAGGCACCTACTGCCCCTCTGGTTCCTCCAGACCCATCGACTGTCACCCAGGCTTCTACTGCGATGACTATGAGCTGGACTCCCCAACAGGTGAGGGCAATCTCTGCAGTCTAATCCTTGCCATTTTACCCTATATTTCCATTTCCCCTGGGGTTAGTTTATATCGGGTCGCTATGTTGTCTTCTCATTAACCCCTTCACTCAATAATAACAGTGTTTTATCTGTTACATTGTCATGTCATATTTGTTCAAAATTTCATCACAGCTCTACAATGTATGTGTGCATGATTGATTATGTGGAAATGAATGAATGATTGAATGATTGAATGAATGAATGAATGAATGAATGAATGAATGAATGAATGAATGAATGAATGAATGGTCTGCATTTGTCATTGTCCTGCCAATAATATTTTTGCATTATGGAAGTGGTGCAGCAAAATGTGTACATGAAACTAATACTCACTTTATATTTTATGATATTTTGATTATTATAATCTGTACTGAAATCACAATCAGATTTAGTGTAATCACAGGATAGGGATGAGACATCTGTTTGTGTTTGCAAGAAAAAAATATAACCAAGTGGCCTCATTCTCGTGAACTTAAGAACGTTTTGTTTTCGTGATGTAGGAATGGGTAAAAAAATATTGTGTTGTGACTGGAGATGAGCTGGTGGACATAAAGCACAATGTCCACCTGCAGAAGGCGGTGACAATGATGATCTAAAAAACATGAGAGGATTCGCCAAAAAGATGGTGTCACAGGTCAGAAATCATTTTGTAAACAAAGAGGCGTGTAAGTTAGTGCTCATCCCATTGATTTATTTCTTGTCTTTGTTCTAAGATCAATGCCATCCTGGTTTCTACTGCCCTGGAGGCAATGATGACCCGACACCCGACGGATTCGAGTGCCTGGCTGGTCACTACTGTGAGCGTGGCTCAGCCTACCCAACCCCTTGTGCTAATGGAACATTCTCAAATACCACAGGGAACACTGAGGCACCCAATTGCGAATCATGTACTCCT
This sequence comes from Diadema antillarum, assembly GCF_040938485.1. Lineage (NCBI taxonomy): Eukaryota > Metazoa > Echinodermata > Echinoidea > Diadematoida > Diadematidae > Diadema > Diadema antillarum. Next base: position 1,016,291 of record NW_027271313.1, on the reverse strand, counting down.
GGTAAGTGGATCAAACCATTCTTCTTCTTTTTTTTTTTTGGGGGGGGGGGGGGGGGGGCTGAGTGATGGGGAGGGGAAGGTAGGTGGGCCTTAGACCCTTGATAGCCTAATACTATATTTTGACAGCAGTGTGTTCTATCAAAGTGAAGAACCTGAACTCCCCTATAGCTTATCAAGTTGCTGTGGCTACAGTAATAACATTTACTCCTTAGTGTCAGATAGTTAATAAATGCAGCTTATCTACTACTAAGCATAGCATACCCCTCTTTCTTTATGTTCCAAGTTTTACAAGCTTATGATCGACTGTGGTAGCCATCATGAGCAAATCTGTGGGGGTGATATGAATGGAAGGGAACGAAAGAAAAAACAATAACGAAGAAGCTAAACGTGATTCATGTGTAATTTCTTATTCAAATGTCTCTATTGTACTGAAGTGGCTTGGCCAAACCTGTAGCATTAATAAGAAAAATGCAAGAAAACCCAAGAAACATGTGTCATTTGCCATTGTCTTTTAAAACAATAAGTTTGATCCAATATTAGAATGACATACATGTAATTCGGACACCAGTAACATTTAGTTGAAGATTTTCGGAGAATATTGTGAAGATTTGCCTAAAATAGAAGCTAACTGTGAATCCACATAACTTGTGTCTGTCTCACCAGGCTACTACTGTGCTGGGGAACATCTCTCCACGCCATCTGGTCCATGTGCTGTCGGCTACTACTGTCCAGGTGGACAGTCCACCAAGTATCCAGTCAGCTTTATCTGTCCAGCTGGCTTTGCCTGTCCTCTGGGCAGCTCTCAGCCTGAGCTCTGTCCAAGAGGTAAAGATAAAGCATCATTTGCAGACATCAGTCATATTAATCTATATACAGTTGAACCTCTCGTATCCGGACAAGTCGGGACCGGGGCTCATCCGGATAAGGGATTTGGCCGGATACGGGAGACTCAATGCTTTATACATGTACATATACATACACATATACTGATGTAGCCCATTGTAGTACCACATGTAGTAATGTGTATACTGCAACCTTTTCATTGTTACATTTGGGGATGTTTCGGGATGTTGAAATGTCTGAAGGTAAGCAATTTGGAAGGAAATTTGATGCAATGTATGTTAATCATATTGGAAGTAATATGTAATTCATGTGTGTTTGGGTAGGAGTTCTCAAGGAGTTGGGAATCCCCCTTTCTTCCCGTAATTATTTTTAAAAAAATCACGGCGAGATTGCGTCCGGATAATAGAGAGATCCGGATAAAGGGAGGCTGGATAATAGAGGTTCAACTGTATACACACTGTAATACAATACTTTTGCACTCAGCACACACCTTATGAAAAAATGTAGATGGTATTGTGTATGTGGTACTTGTTGCATATTATCCAGCATATGTCTAATTCTAACTTGTCTCATGCTTAAGTATGTAGAATTTAGTATCCAATAAATGCTTATATACACGTGTATATATATATATATATATATATACAGATATGTATGCTAAGATATGCATAATTTATATACCTGTATAGTTGATGAAAAGATTGTATGTGTACCATTTGTTTTAAGTACAAAGAACCTTTTGATTACGATGTTTGTTGAATGGTTGTGTATGTTGTGAAGAAGATTAGAATTATTATGTAGTCCTAGAGCTGTTGTACTTGCATAAGTGGGGGAGTGTAACACACAACTCACAATTGCCAAAGAGCAAGACATGTTGTATTGCAAATGTGATTTCCTGAGCGTGTACATGATAAATTTGAAAATGGAATAAAGCAGCCAGTGTGTTACATTCCCGAATATTCCTTCCCACTGAACAGGTTTCTACCAATCGGAGGATGAGCAGGGATCGTGCGACTTCTGCCCAGAGGGCTCGTACTGTGACCCCTATGAGCTGAACAACGTGACCGGGGTCATTGTGCCACAGGACTGCATCACCGGTCACTACTGCCCCAACCGGACGGAGTATGCTGAACAGAACAAGTGTCCACCGGGCACCTACTCCAACAAGACTAACCTGGCCAGCGTCGGTAGGTCTTAGCAGGATTTAGCCTCTTTTCTCCAGCCATGTACTGCGAATTTGTACAGTGCATATTTTAATGTATAGTATTAGGTTACAAATGTGATAGTACTACAGAACTGATAAGTCTCTGGGGTTAGTTGTAATTCTTCTTATCTCAGAGAATTATGTAGCATGTTCACTTTTGTGTCCAAAGCATGTGTACAAGTAAATCATGCAAAGTGAATAATAACTTATGTTTGTAATATAAACTTAGGTTATCATGGCTTTGAATGTTTTTCAGATATGTATGGACTTGAAAAATTTGATACAGATATGTGAAAATTGTGTCATTTTCCATTTCAAACTAGTATAGATGCAGTGTACTGGGAGGTTGCATATGTTGTGATGGAGTTAATTGTGTACACACAAGATCTGACTTGCTTTTCTTTTGTGGCAAATATGAAATGATTGGTCTAAAATAAAGACATATACACTGGGGATAAAGAAAATAACAAGAAAATCAATCTAGCATATTTTCTATGTATTCTTTTTTTGTATTCAGGTGAATGTCACCCTCAATGGGTGACTTTGTGAAAGTTCAAATATAAGGTTATGGAGATCATGAGTTGCTCTACCAATGTGGCAGATATGACGGTGATACATCAAACTATATAGGGGGCACATTTGGGTGCACAATGTGTGCCCCTTGGGCCTGGAAGGGTCAAAATATCTTGGGCTTTGTATGGTTAAAGAAGACAATGAAAATCGGGTCACAATGTGGTTCCCCACCCCCTCCAGATCTGCTGTGAACAATCTTGAAACTACAGTTCCTAATATACTTACTTTGATATAGCAATACAATTTAAATTAGCTCATCATCAAGAGTAAATCCCATTGTGTGAAAAACTCAAAATACTTCTGAATCTCCCCCTCCCCCTCCTCCAGGTGAGTGCACCCCGTGCGATGCTGGTTGGTACTGTGATGAGGCTGGACTGATGGCACCCAAGGCCCAGTGCCAGGCAGGTTACTTCTGCACCCTGGGATCCAGCGAGCCGGCACCGGAAGACGGAAGCACGGGCAATATCTGCCCTATCGGCATGTTCTGTGTAGAGGGCTCTGTCACGGGTAGGAAAAAAAAATATTTTGATTTAGTTTATTACCCCTAGTCTATTTCAACGTATTTTCTGATATCCTATCTTAAATGTCTCTGTTTTTATTCACTTTGATAAAAAAAGACAATATTGGGTCATCTTGTTATGTAAAACATTGTGATTCATTTTATCCCAGCTTGTCAAGGTGTGTCATTGAAGTATAAACATGTGTATAGTAAATGTGACTTTGAATTGTCCCTGAGATTCTGTGTGCATGTACTAAATGACAAATTAAACTTTCATTGTAGTTGGGTCACATGTTGCTCGATGCCATGCAGTGCAATGGCAAATATCTTTTAGCTTCTCTAATGTGTGCTTAGTCAAGCTGGGTTGTACTACAAGTATACACATTCTTTCTCTTTTCTCTAAGATAGTGCCAGCTATTTAACATTTGTCCCAGCACTCTTGCTAGTATATGCCTAATGTCACTGTCTCGATTAATTGTATACTTTCCCCCCTCCCCCCCCCCCCCCCAAAAAAAAAAAAAAAAAAAAAAAATCTTTTCATTTGGGAGTGGCTATCAATTACACTTTTGTGAATTCCTCTTGTTCGTAATAGGCGAGAACTGTCCAGCCGGTCGCTATGGTAACCAGACCGGTCTCCGGGAGGCCACAGAGTGTCCCCTGTGTGACCCAGGCTACTACTGTCCCATTGTGGGCCAGTCTTCACCCTACGAAGAGTGCTCGGCAGGGTTCTACTGTGAGCTCGGCTCCACGCGTCCAAACCCCACCAACACCACCGGCTACCGCTGTCCCATCGGTCACTACTGTCCACAGGGAACACCTGTCCCCATCCAGTGTCCAGCTGGAACATACAATCCTGAAGATGGTCAGTCTTTCTCTAAAGCTGTATTCCTTCTACTTAAGTTGTAATACATTTCTTGTACAGAATTTTAACTAAAAAGAGAATGATTTTCAATGAAAAGCTGTGAAAGAAAAAGGTACAGAATATGACTAACACCAGACAAAAACTGGAAACACCAGACAAAAACTGGATACTTTTTAGATGTCGGTTTTTTCAACAAACAAGGTGTGTTGTGCTCCAGTAAAAACAGTCTCTGCTGTCACCGGATTAAACAGGGAGTATCAGATAAGTCAGATTGCCCCAGAGTGATGTCAATAAACCTGTTAGAATAGTCAGTGGACTCAAATAAAAGTGTGTATGAGAATTGTTCTCTATATGACCATATGGTACATTGTATTTCTGTCATAAAATATTGTGAGATCACTACAAATGAATCATGCTGTCTGAAAAAATTTGTCACGTTCCTTTGCAGGCAAGGATATGCTCTCGGACTGTGTAGGCTGTGATCCTGGTTCCTACTGTCAGTACGAGGGCCAGTCTAACACCACGGGAGTGTGTATTGAGGGCTACTACTGCAGTGGGAATGCCTCTGTACCCAACCCTGAAGGTTAGTAGAAGCAAAGGATTTTTACTCTCTTGTAGTGAGCCAATATACAATGTACACTATGATGTTGCTCCCAATCCATTAGCTATCCATTGCACCTGCTAAGGAGGCAGTCAGTATATTTTCAATTTCACCACTATCAAAGCCTTTATGGAATGAGAGATAGTTTTCAGCCCAAAATCAAATACTTCATCTCTTTCCTCCAGCAAGCTCCAAATGCTCATTGTATTTTGAATATGTAAAGTGAAAAAGAGAGAATGAACTTAACCCGTTGAGGACGAGTCCTGAGTATACTCGAGCAGGTGTTATGGGAAATGCATTTTATAGCAAAATCAGTCCGTCCTCAACAGGTTAAATTTAGGTTTAAGTCTTTTTGTCCCCGCCGAACGAGTTCGAGCAGGGGACTATGAAACGGGCTCCGTACGTGTGTGTGTCCGTGTGTCCGTCCGTCCGTCCGTCCGTCCGTGTGTCCGTGTGTGCGTCCGTGTGTGATCAAAATCTTCAATTTGCTACTTCTCTGTCATTTATGAGCCAATTTTGATTCTGTTTGCTTTATATGATAGCACTACATGGGAGCTTTGAAATTTCTACACAGAATTTCAGTCGTGACCTTTGACCTTGACCTTTGACCTATATTGTACATTTTGCTACAAAATGCTACTCCTTCGCCATTTCTAACCCGATTTCGATTCCGTTTGCTTTATATGATGGCACTAGGTGAGGGCTTCAAAATTGCTACACAGAATTTTGACCTTTGACTTCTTTGACCTTTGACCTTGATTTTTGACCTATATTGTACATTTTGCTACAAAATGCTACTCCTTCGCCATTTCTAACCCGATTTCGATTCCGTTTGCTTTATGTGATGGCACTAGGTGAGGGCTTCAAAACTTCTACACAGAATTTTGACCTTTGCCTTCTTTGACCTTTGACCTTGATTTCTGACCTATATTGTACATTTTGCTACAAAATGCTACTCCTTTGCCATTTCTAACCCAATTTCGATTCCGTTTGCTTTATGTGATGGCACTAGGTGAGGGCTTCAAAACTTCTACACAGAATTTTGACCTTTGCCTTCTTTGACCTTTGACCTTGATTTTTGACCTATATTGTACATTTTGCTACAAAATGCTACTCCTTCGCCATTTCTAACCCGATTTCGATTCCGTTTGCTTTATGTGATGGCACTAGGTGAGGGCTTCAAAACTTCTACACAGAATTTTGACCTTTGCCTTCTTTGACCTTTGACCTTGATTTTTGACCTGTATTGTACATTGGCTACAAAATGCTACTCCTTCGCCATTTCTAACCCGATTTCGATTCCGTTTGCTTTATGTGATGGCACTAGGTGAGGGCTTCAAAACTTTACACAGAATTTTGACCTTTGCCGTCTTTGACCTTTGACCTTGATTTTTGACCTGCATTGTACATTGGCTATAAAATGCTACTCCTTCGCCATTTCTAACCCGATTTCGATTCCGTTTGCTTTATGTGATGGCAATAGGTGAGGGCTTCAAAACTTTTACACAGAATTTTGACCTTTGACTTCTTTGACCTTTGACCTTGATTTTTTACCTATATTGCACATTTTGCTACAAAATGCTACTTCCGGCGGGGACATATATTACGCACCGCGTAATTTCTACTTTTCCTTGTTTGTATTTTACGATATGCAGCCATGTCCTCCTAAAAATGTACAGGGATAGAGCCCTCTTTTCTGTTGTGCAAGGTCTGTGGAACTCTCTACCAGTCCCACTTTGGAATTGTAACAACCTCCATACCTTCAAATCTGAATTGAAGACCTATCTTTTCCAGCAACTTTGTGAATAATGTGTGACACATTGTGGGAGCCAGGTGCCTTTGAATGTTTCTGCAGATAAATGGCACTATAATGCTATTTGATCATCATCGTTGTCGTCGTCGTCATCATCATCATCATCATCATATTTTCCAGCTAGAAATTATGAATGATACGAGTTCTTGTGTGCACGATGTATTGACTATTGGTGATAAACACTCTGTAGCATGCTGCAGAATAGTTCAGCCCTGTCAAGCTAATGACACACTCATTAGGGTCAATCACTCACACTTTGGTGGTTTCTATTTCATTTGGATTCCGCAGATGGACAAACGGGCAATATATGTCCCATTGGTCACTATTGTCCAGAGGGGAGCAGCTACCCACTGCCCTGCAACAACGCCACCTACATGAACGACACTGGTGCCTCAGAGTGCTTGACCTGTCCCGAGGGATTCATGTGTGTCCGAGGCACGGAGCCTGACCGCTGTCCGTCAGGGTACTACTGCCCTCGTGGGACTGGCTATGACATTCAGCCATGTCCAGCAGGTACTGTTCTTACACTCATATCTTGTTTAGACATGAAGCTAAACATTTGTGCTCTACAGTGCTCTACACTTTTTTGACAAACTCAGTATTAAACCAACTATAAATACACTCTACTTAGTTTTGTTGTAACAAACATTCTCATGAGCTGTCCAGATATAAATCATATAATGTTGTACTTACAGGTGTACATGTACATCTTTTATTTTTCTGATTCCAGTGGGTTACTGTTTGCAGATTTCAAAATCATTTGCCAGATTTTATGTAGAATTCAATGGCTTCTGAGTAAATGCTGCATCATAAGGAACAATCTCTGTAACCCTTTAAAGTGTTAGACCAACTTTCTGCATCTTCCAAGCTCAGCCCACCCCTCCCTAAAAATATCAAATGGAATTTTATATTCAAAACTTTGACATGGTCATGAACTTCAGAGACCTTTGGTGTTGCCACACATATATTCACCTGTACATTGTAGAATACGCTCAAGCCCATGTAATGTGGTATCCATTGTGGTTTTACTTGCTGATATTTGTGCTTGGGTGTTCACAATAGGACAAGTCACAAGGCACTTCAAGCTGTAGACTAGAAGCTTGTCAATGAGGAGGGTTTGTAGGATATGAAGCTTGTGTGTGAAATCTTGTTTGTTTGCCTTTTCGTAGTCCATATTGTAAATTTCTTGCTGTTTCAAGAAAAGTTTGAAGTTGTTCAGGAATCAAGAAAATAAAGAGAACCTAAGGTAAAGTTAGATGGAGTATAGTAAAGCTGACAAAATGTTTTTGACTCCATTTGTGTGTTGTGTCTTTATCTAGGAACCTATGGGGATGGTATGGGCCTTACGGAGGTGGGAGACTGCACTCAGTGCCCTGGAGGGTTCTACTGTGAGAGTCCAGGTCAAGGGTCAACCACAAACGAGTGTGATCCAGGCTTCTTCTGCACCATTGGTGAGCAATCTTAGACTTGTTACTGTAGGAATGATGTTCACATGGATGAATCATGTCAACTTGATATGTTACTTTCATTTTTAATTTGTTTATTGTTAATACAAACTGTATGTCATTATGTTTCTGTATTAACAAACCAAAGTCAATGCAACAATGGCAAAAATGTACTCATGGTTTCTAACAAGAACTTGCCAGTCTGTAAATGTAATTCTTTGGAGATATTACCAGAGAAAAAATTCAGGAGATTGGGTTCTGTTTTGTGTTGTTTTGTAATATGTTTTTCTAGCTTTGATACCATTAGCAGCATGAGAAATTGTAGCAATACTTCATGAGGATACATACTTCTTCTTCAAACTTCTAAATAAATTTTTTTTTTCTGATGGGATTATGGAAAGCAGTGTTTCCTTAATATAGTTACTTGATTGAATTGGCGTTCTGTTTTCAGTGAGCTCTTAAAACTTTATGTGAGAAGCTTATGATGGAGCGTTACTGTGTGTCGCATATCAAGACTGAAGTGGATTTGTCCACTCGCCATCACCTTGAGTATGCAAGATGCTATGTAGGAGAAAGCTAATATCCCTTTCTCTTTATGTGTGCATTGACAGGTGTGAATGTGAGAGCTCCAAACGGAATGAACAACACCGGCGTGGGAGGCAGCTGCTATGCTGGCCACGAGTGTCCCCAGGGATCGGCTGCCCCTACACCCTGCCTGGCTGGTTTCTACAGCGGCTACACTCAGAGGGATAGCTGTGATGTCTGTCCTGCAGGTAGGGCTAATTGTCTTGACATCTGTTGTGTTGTGTGGCTTTGGTATATGTAGTAATGAAAGGTCAAAGTTGAATTATGTAGTTATGACTCTTCTAAATGACAATGTAATTGTACCTGTTTCCTCATAGTAATTGTATCAATCATAGCAATTATCATGTTTTGTTGAAGATGTTTCTGTAAACATTCAAAGAATTAAAAGGATACTTAGATTAAATAATTTGAAGATATTTGTAAGATAAAAGATTGATTTGAAATTCAGACCATGAATTATTTCGTATTTTTATATTTCCAAGAAAAAAAAGTCTATCATTTGGCAAATATGTGTACAAAGAATATATGCATGCACGGATACACATTAAGTTATTGTAAGCTCTATTGTGTGTGTTACATTTAAAAAGATTAGATCGGAACAAAAACTCACTGAATACCGTACTGACATCCAGATATTTTGTTTTGCAAGCCAACTCAGTTTAAATGAATCACAGTCTCCCATTCCTTATCCTTTTACACCATGAAGGCAATAAGGTACTTGCCAGATTCACATAATTTTGAAAGTACATGTACATGTATTTGAATTTGTAGTAACATTACTGAAAATATTTTGCATATACAAGTTATCAAAATTTCACCAACAACTAAAATGATTATCCAAATTAAACAGTATCAAACTACAGTACCCCAAGCCCACCTCCTAATAAAAGAAAAACACCCTATCTTCTACAGCCAAAGCAGCTACAGTACCGTATGTTACACATTTATTTGTTGTTGTAGGCAAATACTGTGAGAATGCCACAGTTGTCCCACTGGAGTGTCCAGTCGGTCACTACTGTCCTGATGGAACCGAATACAGTGACCAGTTCCCTTGCCCGGCAGGAACTTACAATAATGTTACAGGTATGTGGACAACACTCTACATAATATGCTTGCTTGGTTGGTTGACAGAAAAATTCAACTTTTGCTTTCAGTGTGGAAGCCTTCTGGGTCGTGGCTGGATTATGTTTCACTCTGTGTGAATTTACCCAGTATTTTCAGGCTCTGAAATATGTTAAAGTATTATGTAATAATTCAATTTAAAAAATATATTGTCTGCAGCATAAATGAAGGATGATGTTCTCTTTGTGGAACTCAGGTACATTGTAGATTCCTTTGTGAGCACTTATCATGACTCGTCAAAGATCATGCACTGATTAAATTTTTTGATAAGCATTGGATATGACACCATGCTATTTTGTAAACTAGAGCCAGGTTTTTTGTTTGTTTGTTTGTTTTTTTTTGTCCAAGAAATGGCGTACCAACTCAAGTTCTAAATCTTGTTAAACTGGACATATGTCCTCAACAGCTCCACCCCTCAATACCAATTATTTTCACCATTTTAGCTAGCTTGAAGCCATTTTACATTCATAAGAGCGTGTGACCCATTAACCATTGAACAGTTTATGTATAATAGTCCAGTGATTACTCCATGTGCATGTGTGTACCTATATGTTTCCAGGTCAAACCAACTTGACCGACTGCCTGTACTGTCCACCTGGGATGTACTGTGAGGGGACTGGTCTGGACTATCCATCCGGCCTGTGTGACGAGGGATTCTACTGCTCTGGGGCTTCCCCCTCCAAGAGACCGTTTGACGTCGGTGTGCTCGTTAACAACAGGTGAGATAATAGCCTGTGGGAATAATCTGTGGGTGATGAACCAGTGGGATATACCCTGAGAATCTAAGCCTGTTCACATAAAAAACCAATAAAAAAAACAAAAACAAAAACAAAAATCTGCTTGCACTGTACTAGTCCAGGACTAATTAATTAGGTTGATTGGCAGGTAATAATGATAATGAATAACATTTATATACCGCTTAATACTGATGTGTCACAACCCATCAGCACAAGGCTTTATACAGCCTTATCTTTTGCTGTGATTTGTTTGTTTATGTTGTGTCAGGACTTTGTTTTGTAATACATCCAATTATAGCCAAGAACTACTTGCACATGAAGGAAAATTGTTTTTGCCATGGAAGAGTTGAAATTTGTGTACATTGCATTCAATGCATTTTTTTTTTTTTTTTTGGATAAAGCATGGCCCATGACAAGGGCACTATCTTAAATATTCCAAAACTTGTTTTAAGATTTGGATGTAAAGGGAGAAGGATATATGTGTGCCTTCCAGGTCATTACTGCCGGGAATAAGATCTGACAGACAATTTTAACTTTGTTCTTTTTCTTTTTATCCTATGTGTGCTTCTGACCCAACAGCTATGTATACCCCATGGACACCTGTCATCCTGAGTTTGACTGCGTCTGCCCAGACTACATCAACAGCACTGGAGGTCTCTGTGGGCCTGGCTACTACTGCCCTCAAGGGTCAGCCAAGGCCCTCAACTGTCCAGCCGGAATGTACTGTGAGACACCTGGACTCGCCTCTCCTACTGGTCAGTTTCAGTGTGTTGACTTCAGTATGTATTGACAGGACACAGTGTATCTGTATAATAATTAGGAGTGTAATGTTTTAATTGTATGAGATGAATTATTTCATTTAAACTTATGATAGCATTGTTTGTGGAGGTGACTTTTGATTTGACTTCTGGCGAATTTCTATGCCCCTTCCCTCTTTTCACTTAAAGAAGGCCTCTGTTAGTCACATCACAAAGTTTGCTGTATGATTGAAGTATAGACTGCTGTATTAGTGAATAATACATGAAAAATGTATAAAGATACGCTAGTTAGTTTTATTGTTGTGCTGTGGTAATAGGAAGCTAAGGTAGATTATGTAGCAGTATCTTGTACATGTAGAATAGTCGGTGGAATTATAATGACCTATTAAGAGCTTTGCAAAAAGTTGAATACTTTTTGGACTGAACACTAAAATTCAGTTTCCCGATCTGCCCTGAATAGGTAACTGCTCTGCCGGCTACTACTGCAACCATACCAGCTTTGAGCCTGATCAGTACATCTGTCCGGCCGGCTACTACTGCCCGGAGGGGACGGGTGTCCCGTTCGCTTGCCCAGCGGGCAGCTACAGCTACACAGAAGGCAATGTGGAGCTGGGCAACTGCCTAAACTGTACAGCTGGCCAGTATTGTGCAGGTAAAAAGATAACGATACAGAATACCAACATCAGTCTCAGTTTGTGAAGATGATCCTTTGACATATACTCCACCCTTCTAAATACTTCTGTCTGGAGTATCTTTTTCATTCATTCTCCAACCTCCCCCACTCATTCAATTCATTCCACCCACTCAATATCCTTTCTCTTCCCATACACATATGTTCTTTCCAATGCAATAATCTGTGATGTCATCATGTAATATCAATAAAATTGAGGAGTCTTTTGTTTGCTTGATTTTGATATCTTATACATACAGTATGCCTCGTGACACCATTGTCAGACAAGTTGACTCAAATGCCTCGTATAACTATTGTGAACATACTGATGATGATTTTGATCAGTAGGTCATAATCACCATGTAATACATCTTTTACTTCTGTTAATTTCATATTAACTTGTTGATAAATATCTGTTTCCAATGATTACATCATGTTTACTTTATGTGTACTTCGTGTTTACTTTGTGTTTACTTCCTCATGACTTCTTGTTTACAGTGATTTTTTTGTTTACTTCCTGTTTACTTCTAAATGACTTCCTAATTACTGTTGTTTACTGACACCAGGAGAGGGCAATGCCTTGCCAGATGATGACTGCGACCCCGGCTACTACTGCCCTGGAGGTCAGACGTCGGCCAACCCCGTGGGTCTGGAGTGCCCAGCTGGATTCTACTGCCCCGGCGGGTCACATGATCCCATCCTGTGTGAGAACGGAACGTACCAGGCCAACACGAGGGAGGCGGCCTGTGATATCTGTCCTGGCAGCTACTACTGCGACCCAACCGAGTGTAAGATGATACCAACCTGTAGTACCAATATGTAATGAGATGATAAGTGCAATTACCATTTGGATAGTAACTTCTGAAATTCTTCCATCTGACCTTTTGGTGCCTAGCTGCTGGCATGGAAAAAACAATTATGCATTGTTGTAATTGCCCTAGACTACTTCATGACAAAGGAAGCAGATAACTTAAGATAGGATTGAGACCAAACATCTGAGAGAAAACTTAGAGACTAGCTTCTTGTAGCATTGAGATAACCACTTTTTTGCAGACTAGGGTTACTGAGACTTGCTTTGTATAAATTCAGTCCACTGACCATTTCAGTGAAGTATTCTAGAATGGTAGATGATATCAGAGATGTAAAGACAATAAATATTGTGCATTTTTTAATGATTTACATGTAATATCAAATTGAGAATACAGAAAGTATGCTTTCTTGAAAATGACCTTGTAGTTGCTATGGATGTTACAGGTCTTTGACTGGTTAGAAAAATTTCAGGTCTCAAACTGTTGTGGAAAATTGAAATTCCACAGAATGAAGAGAAAACTGCTCCAGTCATACAATGTAATATTTCCTTGTCAGGGTATACAATGTACATTTTGTGATACAAATAAAGCTGTGGTGAAATATTGCATTAACCCATTGAGGACGAGCTGATTTTGCTTTAACACATGTTTCTCACAGACACCTGCTTGAGTATAGTTGAGACTAGTCTCCACGTATTAAAAGTTGTTTATCTCATTGCGGTTGTTGTGTCACTGTGCATCTGTTTTGACAATGTACTTGTGACGTTCTGCAGCGGGTCCAGTCACAACTCCGGAGCCCTGCCCACAGGGCTACTACTGCCCCCCTGGGACAGGAGCAGCCATGACTAACGCCTGTCCACCCGGGACGTTTGGCGATGCTGAAGGCTATGACGAACTGGACGACTGCGTATCCTGTACAGCTGGGTGGTACTGTGAGGAACCGGCCCTGTCAACTCCCACAGGAGAGTGCTACGCGGGCTTCTACTGCACTGGTGGCGCTGCAGTTCCCACGCCGTATGATGACATGGTACGCACTCTCATCCCTCCATCTTGTTTCTCTTTATTTGGTGTAATCACATTAGAGTATTGAGATGTAATGGAGATGGAATCTAGACACCATATTGTAGATCAGATATGTACATTTCACATATCACAGACTGATTTTGAATTGAGGTAATTGGAATGACCAGAGAATGAAGGCAGCAGCCAACAGCCTAGTTTAGACATAGATGTAAAATCCAAGCAATCAAATACTGTACACTATCATTGCGTGATACATTCATGCAGTCATGATAGTCTGCTGTTGTGTTGGAATAGGGATCTAGGAAGCAATAGCATACAGCCCACTCCTTTTAGTGCATGGTGTGGCAGATTAAGATACAAATAAATATGTTAGTCAACCATTATAATATAACTGACAAAATGACAATAAAAATAGGTTGTATTACACATGTTAGGCAGCGTACAGGGTTATACTGGTATCGTATCCTGACCAGGCAATGCCATATCTTAGTAGCATGGACTGTAACACAACATAATTAAACTCCCAACATGTATAAACTGTACTAGTTTCAGCTCATTTGTTGAAAAAGTAGAGAACAAGAGTGTTGTGAAGAAGTTGAGCACTGTGCTTTTGTAAGAAGGTTTCGTCCAGATTGTTGGTGCAGTCCCATGTACTGAAATTAAGGTTTGTTTTCCCCTGATGTCAACCCTTCAGGTGGATTCAGACAACTCATCGTTTACAGGAAACAATGTGTGTCCAAAGGGCTATTACTGCACCAACGGCACGGACTATCCCGAGCCATGTCCACCTGGAACATTCTCGGTCAACACTCGTGTGACCCAGGAAGAGGACTGCGACCCCTGTCCGCCGGGCAAGTACTGCAACCTGGAGGCGTTCATCCGTGTCAATGAAGCACCCGACTGCGATCCTGGGTAAGTGCTATACAGAAGCCACTCTGCCCTGTGTGAACAGACCCATGTCTTTGATGTAGTGAGTGGTGCATGATGAACTTCCAGCACATTTTGGATTATGGGTATCATATTGTACTTTTTGCAGATGTATTTCTATATCAATGTACTTGTTTGTCTGTGTGTGTGCAAATACAGTTTGATTTTTTGTTTTTCAATAGTCCATATGATTATTTATATATCTCCTTGACATCGTAGTCGAAAGTGGAATATGTACGCATGAATTACAAGTATGTTTTGATATGTTTGGACAGCTAAAAATTCCTATTACACAGAGAGTACTGCAAGCGAAATTGAGTCAATTCCATGTTTACAATTATTGAAATAAGAAAAGAGAGAAAAAAAGCAAGAAATCAGCCTTGATCAGAAAGTGCAGACACAAGAAGTTCGTCTACATAAAAAGTACAATCTTTAATCTGATGAAGAACAAAAGTGCAGCTTTGCCGAAGAACTGTGGAGATACAGTATGAAGGACTTATGATGTTTATTATTTTCTTGTACAGTTATGTGTGCACAGGAGGAAGTACCACAGGTGCACCAGCCCAAGGCAGCGGTATGGGCTACCCTTGCCCCGCTGGTCACTACTGTCCATCCGGAGTGACCGTTGAGCTGGGCTGCCCCATCGGGACCTACCAACCGGACGAGGGCCAGGCCAACTGTACCATTTGCCCGGACGGACTTATGTGCCTCTACGTCAACATGACCACACCTGAGCCATGCAAATCAGGTCAGTTAAAGGGATAGTACAGTATTGGTGGAGATGAGAATTGGGCTCTAAATTTTTTGCGAGATACCAAGAAGACACTTATGATATAGTATAGAGCATACCATTTTAAGAGGAATTCAAAGTTTATTTGATGAAAATCGGGTTTGGAATATCTGAAACATCCAAAAACAAAGTAAAACAAAGCAATCGTAATAAAGTGTGGGTCCCACACTTTATTAGAATCGCTCTTTTTTGGATATCTCAGCCATTTCAAAACCAATTTTCATCAAATAAACGTTGAATTCCTCATAGAATTACATGCCCTTCCATATTTCATAAGAAGTTTCTCATGATCTCAACAAAAAATGTTAGAAACCTGAAATTAGGTCTCAACTAGAACTGTACGATCCCTTTAACCCATTAAATGCAGGAGCTAGATGGACTCTGTAATAGCCCTGTAGGAGTCTCAATATGTAGTTGGTAATTGGTTAAGGTCTGTACTGAAGGCAATGAGATGAAAGACTGCTGTCCTGTCTGTTTAGTTCTTGGTTTATGTCTTGTTTTTTTCATTTTGCTGCATTTTCCAAACTTCCTTTCCTTCTTCACTTTACGAAACTGTGGTAGTTTTTTTTTTTTGAAGAAGAATGTGAAAAAAAAATCTTGCTGTCATGTTTAATGTAAACAAGCGAATTTTTTTTTTCAGTCATCTTAAGATATACAGAAGATAATGTCACTTCCTCACGCATATTTGAAATTTGCTACTAGACTGTGATAAGCAGACACATATTCCATTATTGTCTTCACTGGTAGTACATATTGGACTGGGAAACATCTGTTGTATGTGCCATAGGAATACTATCCACTACACTGAACAGTGAGTCAAGTGTATACATTACTGTATCTAATGTGTATGAGTAAATTGCTTTACTCCCACGTAACCCTTCATCCAATATCCCATGATCCCCAGGTCACTACTGTGTGTATGGAGAACAGCTGCCCATCCCATGCCCACCTGGCCGCTTTAACAACATCACAGGCATCAGTGCTGAGGAAGAGTGTGCCTACTGTGTGTCTGGCCAGTACTGTAGTGGCTATGGCAACGTCTGGCCTTCAGGTAAAAACTAACCCCCCCCCCCCCACCCCCCAAAGAAATCTCTCTCTCTCATATAACCTTTCTAGCATTAGACAAATTCTTGATATCTTTAACCTGTCGAGGACGGACTGATTTTGCTGTAACACACATTTCCCATAGACACCTGACGAAGTATTCTCAGGACTTGTCTTCGACGGGTTTAGACAGTCATGCTATCCCATCTACTTAAACTCAGAGTTTGAAACCATATATAGCATGTAGGGTATTGTCTTTTTCTTTGTTTCTTTTTTTTTGGTGAACTGTATTCCAACACTACTCTGCATAATGTAGGGGTTTGAGAATTCTTTACTAGATATTCATTTCCTGTGCATTTTGACTTGTTGAGATTTTGGTACATTTTATTAGGTGTTGTATGTTTTATACAAGAATAATTTGTTACTCTCATTCATGCTGATAGGGTTTATTGTGTGGAAACAAACAAACAAATACCAATAAAAATGTGCTGTAATAATGGCACAGAGATGTCAGATAGGGCCCGTAACATATTATCGCATTCCTTGATGTCATAGCTAAAACCAAAGGTCACACACAGACCTCTGAAAGCAAGGGAAAAGAATCGCAGAAAAGATTCTCACCAATTTCCCCTCTGTCAAATGATTCAGGACCATGCACCGCAGGCTACTACTGTGAGGGAGGAGCCGTCGACCAGGTTCCCACGGCAACCTCAGAGTTCCCCAACAATGGACTGTGCCCAGTGGGTCACTACTGTGACGAGGGTACGCCGGCACCGGAGCAGTGTCCTGCTGGTACCATCAGATATACCGAAGGTGAGTTGAGATATCGCCTGGTCTGGGTCAAGTAGCTGTGTGGTGGTAGGGAGCATTTGATTAGAATTATAATTCTGGTGTTGTTGGGGTTTTTTTTTGTACTAATGTGTATATTTGTCACTGCAAGAATATCTTGTTTGTGTACAAGTACTATTTTCTTAATAAGTGTATTACAGTTTCTTACCACTGTATCATTGATGTCAAGCATATACATCAACACATTCAAAGCAAGTTATGGTTGTGGTCTTTGACAAGTTCTCTGTCTGAATGATAGGTCATATTTAACCCTCTTATATGTCTCTTTAGTTTGCTTTACTTGTGAATATGTCTGGATAGGTTTCAATTGATATTTGATAAAATAATCAGGATCTTATTCTGTTACGTGTCTTCTAGATGGTACCATCAAGAGTACACCAGCAAACTTCCTTTGAATGAATGAAAAGTATCAATCACTGCATAGTATAACTTGTCAGTGCACCAATTTCTCATTATATCTGCTTCAGGAGCTGCTGGTGTAGGAGACTGCTTACCCTGTCCCGGTGGCTACTACTGTGAAACTCCCGGCAAGACCAACGCCACCGGCCAGTGCTCGGCCGGCTACTACTGTCCAGCCAACGAGACCATCACCGCCCCGTCCCCTGGGGCCTTCCGATGTCCCGTGGGTCACTACTGCCCGGTGGGGTCCCCAGCCCCTGTGCCCTGTGGAGTCGGGAACTACCAGCCAGACGTCGGCAGAGACAGCTGTATCCAGTGCCAGGCCGGATACTACTGTGAGAGTTCTCTTTACCCAGACCCCACACCGTGCCCAGCATACCACTACTGTCCAGCAGGTAAGACTAGACGCCATCTGCGCCTCCTGCTAGATGCCACTTCCAACATATGGCTTACTATATCTATCTGAATGTAGTTAGTGATGAAACAAATTCATAATGTATAACGGATATACACCGAAATAGGTTTTGATGTCAGACTAGCTTTCAGATGCCACTGTTACTATTTTTTATAGTATTTAGTAGTGTTGTTTTTTTTTTTTTGCCCAAAATGCGGTGGGTTTCATGGAATACATACTGTGTTTGCAATTTTTTTTTAATGACACTTGTCCATTGCAGGAATGGTAAAATACTGTTTGCCCACCAAAAATAGACATTTTCAGCCATCAGAATATTGCAATGCTGTTCACAAGGTTAGCATCCCTGAGCTTTTTATGACTAGTGTGAGAATGGGGTATGGCTTTGAGATACAAGTAATGCATACCCAGAAACATATTAAGATATGCAGGACTGTATTTTTCCATGTACAAGCCATTTTCAGTGCAACCAAACATACTGTCACTCTTGTGTACCCTCCTTGTCTTGCTTTCCCCACAGCTACCCGAACACCAATCCCCTGCCCGGATGGTACCTTCACCTACCCCAACGACACCGGGTTGAAGTCCGAGTACGAGTGCCTGCCCTGTCTGTCGGGCCAGTACTGCAGGTATGTCTGGACTGGCTTTACAACATTGTGTCACCAGATTTCACTTTGCAAGGTGTACAAACATTGTGGCATGAGTTATCAGCATTTTGCTTTCCCAGATGGCTATACTAACATGTCAGGAAAACACCAAAGGTCTTGGTGTAATATCAGGGATACACTGGGTGTTCATCGCTGTCGTACACCAACCATGAATTACACAGCTGACTCCCTAATGGCATTGTGTGTAGCAATTTTCTTGTATTACGGTGCTGGCTTTTGTGTCAACAAATTACATGTATGCATAATGGGTGTAAGATGTTTCTGGTTGTATGCCATTAGAATCTTCTGTTGTCAAGTGTGGACGAATAAGTTTAATATTAGAGCATCTTAGTTTAGTCTTCTGTCAGAAAACTTGGACAAAAAACCCCAGAAAATATACCGTAGATTCTGCAAAAATAATCATGCACAGAGTGAATGTTTGAAGGGTAAGATCATGTCAAGTCAGGTGTGTGGGTGTTTCATTATATTTTTGGCCTTTCCATTCACAGAGGAGGACAGCTCCAGGGAGCCTGTGCCCAGGGCTACCTGTGCCTCAGCCGTAGCTCAGAGCACACCCCCAACGGGACCTTCCCTGTCTTTGATGTGGACAAGACCCAGTGTGAGGACAACACCACCTGTGCCGGCCCCTGTCCGCGTAGCCACTACTGTCCAGAGGGCACCCCGGACCCCATCCCCTGTGCCAACAACACCTATAGGGATGAGTACTTTGGCAGTGTGGAGGAGGACTGTTATCCCTGCCCACCTGGTAGCTACTGTCTAGAAGGTAGGACAGTGTTTGCTGACTTTTCTATTTTCTCATATCATTGCCCTCGATTGCTTAGTAGTTGATGGTGTTACTAAAATAAAAGACTCACTTAAGCAGGGCATGGTAAAGTTTTACTGTGGAATGATGTTAAGATTACTTTTATTGAAAGTCTCCATTACGTTCATTCAGTTTATTGACCAATTTCTGTACGTATTATGGAAACAGCCCTACTTGTTATGTCACGATTTTGGCCTGTTTTTGTATGTCTGTTTTGTTGCTGTATTATGATTAAATGTATTCATTGTCATGCTGAATCAAACTTGTTTTGTGTTTCTCTATATTTACACATCTAAAATGCCATGTAAATGATAATAATGATGATTATTATGATAGTATTCAGTGATTTTATTCACTTTGAATTAAACTTAACTGGGTTTCAGCAGTAACAGAATACAACACTGGTATACAATGTTTGTGGTAACTAAGATTGTGCCACCTAAAGATGAATATTTCTTATCATAATTTTGAACAGGACTTACAAGCTGTCCAGTGTTGTATTTACTAATGTAATAACACAACCATTGGTCTTTGACATAGATCTGTGAATTATTTTAAAGCAGCATTGAGATTGTAGAATGATAAAGGCGTTCCTGCACAAAGAGCTAAGCACAGTTTTTCTAAGCTGTGATATCATATGTACCAGTGTCTACAGCATTTCACCCCTAATCTCCATCATCATAATCATTTTTTCTTTTTCTTCAGGTGACCCCACCTTGTACCCTTGTCTGCTGGGTCACTACTGTCTCCAGGGACAGGCCCCCATTGAGTGTCCTCTCTACCACTATCGGGACGTAGAGGGCGCTACCAGCATGCAGGACTGCTTCAACTGCGAGCCAGGGTATTTCTGCAATGAAACAGGTTAGTGCTGTCCAGCCCTAGTTTGAAGGGTCAATGGTCAAAGGACATAACTTATGCATAATGTCACTTTGAAAACAAGTGAAGTGCCTAACCAAATTTATTTAAAAAAAAAGAAAAAGAGAAGAAAGGTCATTGATACCAATGTGCAAATGAGCTTACTCCACACTGGCATATTTCAGTAGCATTGTAAAATATAGTCCTTGGAGTGTTAATATGATGAATGAGTCAAAACTATTGTACTAATCTTTCTTTCTTCTGTCGGACTTCCCCCGCCAGGCATGACTAACACCACGTTCTACCCCTGTCCTGTGGGTCACTACTGTGAGGAGGCCACCACGGAACC
Source organism: Diadema antillarum (assembly GCF_040938485.1). Taxonomy (NCBI): domain Eukaryota; kingdom Metazoa; phylum Echinodermata; class Echinoidea; order Diadematoida; family Diadematidae; genus Diadema; species Diadema antillarum. Next base: position 995,652 of record NW_027271313.1, on the reverse strand, counting down.
CGTCCCCTGCACCGGAGGTCGTATGAGCACCACGGAGGGGCGCGTCAGCAATGAAGACTGCCCTCTGTGTACGCCAGGCTACTACTGCCCCAACGACACCATCAATGTCCACGGTATTCCATGTCGCCCGACCTACGAGTGCCCAGAAGGTGAGGCAAATTGGAAAGATTTATGTTGATACGAAAATGTTTAGTTCACATAGTTTAGATTAATGTCAAAAGAAGAAGCAGAAAATTAATCTCTGTGCATTTGCTCCAATAATACTGCAAAAGTACATTGTACAATGTGTAAGTATTCCTGTTCATACACATACCACCATGAAGAGGTTAGACCTAGGGATAAGTGGCTTCCATCTACATTTGGAAACTCTGTGGTCCTTGATAAAAGAAGAGCATGTATGCTGTTTCCGTGAATGTGACCAATGGAAAGTTCACTGGTCTTGTGTCTTTTGTGTGATCATGCATTCTTGGGTGTTGTATATGAAAAGTTTTATCACAAAATGGGTCATGTGCTATTTTCAAAGTAAGTCAATCATCATATAGATCAAAATGAAACACCTTACTTGTTACACAACAAGGAATATTCTTCAAGTTATGATTAGAAATATTTGTTATCATTATTTTCTTTCTCTTTTGACAGCTTGAATCTTAAATTTCTCAAATTGACAAGAATGGAGTTAACTCCTTTTACAGTCAAACTCTTCATAATATGTAGATTTTAAAAGTTAGAAAGCCTTTATCTATGCTATTTATTGGATCCATGTATATCTCAAGCCTGTCTCTGGGGTCAAATGTTACATTCTTTTTGGGTAGCCCAGCACACTGGTTTCATTCTAACATTAATTGTGAAATACGTAATTCTACATTTCTGTGACAGGTGCATCTATTGAGGTGACCTGCAGAGCCGGTCACTACTGCGAGGGGGTGACAGGCGAACCTCCCATCTGTCCAGGGGGCTACTACTGTCCCATCGGCTCCTTCACCCCCACAAGGTCAGTCTGGAATGAGCTGAGCATCACTAAACACCTATGGTGATGATTTTAAGTAACAAGAGGATTAAGAAAAGAAGGAAAAAGAAATGCTAGATTTTAGGCATACAAAGACATTTTTTCTTGTTCAGATGCAAAATAATTCATCGCAGTAGGTCTTATTTAAAGGGGTTGACTAAAACACAATGACTTGTTTTGTGATTGTGATGTCTCCTGATGTACCGTTCGGTCCACAGATGTTTCTACCCTAAGTACTGTCCAGAAGGCAGTGAGTTCCCACTGGCCTGCCCTCTTGGCTACCGGGCTGTCAACCACAACGAGCTGCGTGACTCAGACTCCGATTCCTGTTTCGTCTGCCCAGCTGGTACCTATGGCAACCACACAGAGCGCTTCTATTGTGCAGACTGTCCCGAGGGATACTATTGCCCAGAAGGTAAGAAGTTGTTGTTTTCTCTGTCTCATTAATGCTTCTTTAAGAAAGATTAAGAAAATGTTTGCCCTTCCATTTGGCCATACTTGACTGAGGTGTTCTATTGGCACTCACTTTAAAATTCCCCTCAATGTTAAAAGAATATGAGCTGGACACCAGAAATTTAACAATACCATAGTCCCATGTGAATGTGATATATTTACTATTGGGAAAATTAATTCCGTTCATGAATAATTACTTTCTGAACATTTAGTCTAATTGGCAAAGAGATAGGCCAGTAGACAGGGCTGTCAGTGAACAAAGAAATAAAGGAAAATTTACCCATGTACATGTCAAATTGCCCAAGATAGACCGGCATATTCTGAATTCCAACTAAATCTAGCAATAAGCCCATCAGTCAGGAATGACATTGGTATGCAAAGAGCATACCAATTCTATGCAAAATGATTAAGTTTCCCAATGTAAAATCTCTTTGTAGATATGAACAAACAGTGACCACTTTACCTCCTCTGTAACCTATTTCAGCAACACTTTGATGATTTCTGTTTGAGATGGCTCCTGAACTTGTCTTTGTATAAGAGTCACTTCATCTTTCTCTTATACCTCTTGTCCTCCCATTGTGTCATGCATTACCTTAATAGGTACTGGCAACCCCCAGGACTACCCCTGTGAGAAGGGCTACTACTGCCCTGCCAACTCCTCCGCCCCCACGCCATGCCCCGCTGGTACCTATGGCAACCAGGCCCTGGCCGTGGCCGCTTCTCAGTGCGTGGACTGCCCGGCGGGCACCTACAACAACCTGGAGGGCCAGGTGGCCTGCCGCCCCTGTGGCAGTGCATCCTCTTCGGAACCGGGTGAGTGTTAAGGGTCTCAGTCCCTATTCACATTTGCAAATACATCCATATTAACCCATTTTCTGCAAAATGGTTCAATTCAGTAGACTTTTACTGTACATGTTGGTTGTGCAAAAGTGCCATGAGCATCAATTTTGAAATACTGTAGCATTTTATAAGAGGCCACTATTGTTTGTCATTATTATTAGACTTTGTAAAGGAAACACAGAGTTCTTGTACTCAGTGGATTAACAGTTATTTTGTTAACATATTGTGAAGGTGCTACCTGTACTTCATTTGATGAATCTTATTTCTGTGTATCACATACAACTCTGTACTACTATATTGTACATTAGTATGATAATATTTACATGAAATAAATGTCATTAGATTGAAACTAAATCTGAAACTCTTTCACTGTCTTGCCTGCAGGAAGCCCAACATGTACCTGCACAGGCGCATACCGGTCATTCCAGATCTCGGACGGGTCCTGCGAGTGCCAGTCTGGCTATGTGTACTACGACGAGACTGACCAGCAGCAGGTCGAGGGCAATGGCGAGGGAGACTGCCAGCCCAGAGTGGACACTCGCTGCGAACTCTCCCAGAGCCGCGATGCCAGCACCCGAGAGTGCGTCGACCCGTCTACTGTGGACTGCACCACGCAGTGCGGCACCAACGGTGGCTCCTGGAATGTCGACGTTGGAAGGTGAGGGGGAAAATCGCTTGTCAATATCCTTATGTAAATGTGATGTTTTGGGGGGATTTACCAAGGAGATATACTGCACACAGTATTTACGTACTGAAAATGAAATTCACTCTGAGGATCCTGTAAAACTTTTGCTGAGCTCAACACATGATAATACAAGGCACTCTGTACTCCTGCTCTGCTGTCTAATTAAAGTCCATGTGCATTTGTTTTATTATCTATACTTGTCAAACCTTTGGTGCAGAAATCAGGGCGGACAATAAACATGATGGGTTGTTCAGATCTGAGCAGCTTATTCATTGCCATATGCGGGATCTTAAGCAGCACAACAGTGATACTTGGTCTAAGCGGAGCCCCCAAGTGGTGCATTCGGCAGTGTGAATACTTGAGACATATCCTCACATATAAATCCTTCTACAAAACAGCTGCAATTAACAAGTGACAAAATGAAACGAAAGCATACGATATCAACCAGGCAACCAAAAATGATGCTAAGGGAAGATATGACCCAGTAACCAATTCATCCAAGTCATGACATATTTAGCAATTAATTAGATCCGAAAATGAATACCTCAGTCCCATTTCCATTTGCAACCAGGTGTGAATGCAATACGTACACCACTGTGGAGAGCATCTGTGGAAATAACTGCAGCCAGGTGATACCCACCGCCATGATTTCTGTCAACGCCAACGGTGCCCTCAGTCTGACCTGCACGGACCCATCGGGCAACACCATGAGCAAGGTGAGTGGAGGGAGATGATGAAGTAAATGCAGTTGCTATCAAATGGTGATTTGTGCAAGAAAAATTTATGAAATTAGGCAAGGAGTCTTTAAGTTGATTGTTCAAGTTGGCTTTTAAGAAGCTGCAGAAACACCAGAGGTAACATTGTGTGACATATTGTTATGATTGCAAATTTGATTGTGACATAAATATCTCAACTGTCTTCGTATATTATGCTTTAATAGCATTTGTTTGTTTGTTTGTGTGTTTTTGCAGTGCTTTTTATGATATTACCTTTCTGCGCAGTGGCAAACCATTTGATTAGCTTAATATGAAACTTCCCTCTGTCGGGATACTTGAATTAGCTGTTATTGTAAAACGAGGAATGTCTGCATGCATTTTAATTTCGTGAGAGCCAAGGTTCACTAAATTAAAATGCACACAAAAGTTCTTGTTTACATTATATGCATTTAATGTTAGAGGCAACGTGCAAACATTTCATGCCGCGAAAAAGGCTGTTGGCTTCAATTCGCGACAATTTCTTGCCGCGAAAATATTGTGTTTTACAGTATTTGCTGTGGCACAATATATATTTAGAAAAAAAAAAAAAAAAACCCAAAGAGACCATAACTGGTTATACAGTGTAGGTACAGAACTGGCGTTCAATATGCAGTAATGATCCTGATAGTGGTAAAGTTATAGTGTCATACAGCTGTACCTGTTTCATCTGTTCAGTGAGGGACAACCTAATGATAGAGATTGTGATGCACTGAAGTTTGATTTATGAGGACATTAGGGAAATTAGAGGTAATCAGCATTCGTTTCTTCCTTCTCTCTCTCTCCCCCCAGTCAATTTCTGGCTCCATTGGCCCGAGTGCCTTCACCTCAGGGGCCAAGAGATCACAATTTGCGGAGACCTCAGACACTGGTGCGACTGGCATCGTACCAACCAGCGTTGAGGACTGCGACTCTTTCACCTCAGGTTTGTGCAGGACATTTTCTACACTCCCCCCAATTAATTTGTTCAAAAATCTTATCAGAAATAAACATGTGATTGTATACTACATCTGTTCGTGTGGTTGTTTTTGTGCAAGGGATTGCTGTAACAAGTGATGTTTCTCCAGACATCCATACATGTACATGTATGTCTCTTAAACTTCACCCATATCCTGTGGAGACCATTATTTCTCAGTCCTGATTAAAGAAACAAACTGTCTAAACTGAAATAGAACATCCTGTTGGTGTGTAAATTGTTCTCACATACATATTAGGTATGTGTGCGTCTGAAATTTTATTATTTTAGTTTATTGCTTATTCATTTTGATACCAGATGCAACTATGAAGAGAAACCATGTGGACTTTCTTGCTTTATGATATAACTGCTGGTTCACGTTTTGTGAAGACTCACCTATGATTTCTTAGTATGTTTAGAGATGGATGTAATCTAAACCAAAATATCACCAGTTCAGTCTTGTCGCTAGTCACAGTAAAATTACATGTATTTGCAGACACTACCACTCTACACATACAGTAATCCCTAAGCTAATGATCATCTGTCTTTATGTCCCTTGCACATTTGTAGATGCTACTACCATCCAGGTGACAACGGCTTCGTACTACTCAACATCTGATTCCTACACGACGATGAACTACTCCATGGGAACGCAGTCATCCCGACGTCGTCTCATGGCGGTGCAGTCGACAACGGGAGTGAGTGGCATCGAGAACCCTCTCTTCTGTCTGGAGCTGGAGGACATGCTCCTCTTTCGTGTCACCATCGACCATAGCAACCGCTCCCTTAGCAACTACCCCGTCTACGTCAAGGACCATCTCTTCAACACCAACCCGACGTTCGACTACAGCGAGTTCCGCGACCTTCGCTTCTACGTCATCAACACCAACGTCTCCATCACGTTCTTCGCGCACGTCTTCACCGAGCCGGGCCGCTACGTCTTCGCCGACGCCCAGGAGCCCAGCTGGGAGATCATCGTCGCTGTGCAGGAGCAGGACGTGTCATGTGACGCCATCCAGGTGGCGCCCTCTTCCACGGCCAACCTGGTGGAGCAAGACATCGGAAAACAGAACAACATCAACGAAGCACCAGACTGGGGTCTCATCATCGGTGAGAAACATAACACTCAGTTATTGTCATTTATTTGATAACACCTAGTACACCTACTGTGAATTTAAAGTGTTCATGTTTCATTCATTTGACAACACCTAGTACGGTCCTACTGTAATGATGTGTACGTATCATATATTTAGGTTGTTCCACACATCATTGCTTCGCAGTCTCTTTTCAGATAAGAATTAAATGTAGTATAGTAAAAAAAAAAATCACATGCATGTAAGCTATTTAGATACAATTGTAAGGGAAATATTTTCTGTAGATCTTGCACTTACTATGCATTTGAAGGAGGGTTGCTAGGGAAAAAGAGAGAAACTCTGTGTTTTGTAGTCATGGAATGCTTTGGAACCCCTTTAAACCCAGAAGAGAATTTTGTCCAGTAGACACTAGCAGCAATTCACAACTGCCATTTTGTGCTCCTTGACAGGTATGCTTGCATTCTTGGCGGCTTGCATCGTGATGCTTGTTGCCGCCGTGATCGTCTGGAGACCCAAGGATGCGGGCATCTACCCGATGAAGGCCTGGAAACCCAAGTACCGAGCCCTTGGTGCACCACCCAAGATTCCTGCCTACCTGCAGTACAAAGACCATGATCGGTGAGGGTGTCTTCCTCTACCCTGTTATGGCATTAATTTTACCGTCTCTGTTGATGCAATATCATAAACTTTTACATTTATACTAAAAGAAGGTGATTTTTTCTTCAAATGACTGGATGTTGCATCATAGTAAAGCTGGCATGTGTTAGCTACATCTAAATTGAGCCTGCCCAAGTCAGTATTTTGCAAACAACCATGTTTTTATTCTTGAAGATCAGAAAGATAACAAATAGATATCTATTTAAACACAACCAGAATTTTGATGAACTGTAGAAACTGTTCTCACAGTCGAGAACGACAAATCATGGACTCGAGATTATTTTGGTAAATTTGCAAAGTTTAAAGCAATATTCAAACTTTTGCCCCCTCTCCTCCATGCTTCTCACAGTGAGGAGCTAATAGCCGGCTCCACAGTAGCCGGTGCCAGCGGTGTAGCGTTGTCGGGCGTGGCCAGCAGCCAGCCCACCATCCTCGAAGACTTCAACGTGAGGACTCTGTATGACAAACTGGAGGATCAGAGTCTCTACCTCTCACAGCAGCTGGCCAAGCAGCAGGAGGACCTCCAGGGATTCTATGAACGCATGTCCAAGCAGACCGATGGCCTCAAGGTAACCTAGTCCCAGAAGTTCCTCTCACCCCAATCTCTGGAGAATTTGTCATTTTCAGGTCACGCAATAGATAATTCACAGCAAGATTTCTTGGCATCATACTCATCTAAACCCTCAAAATATCTATCATTCAAGTTATGGAAATCATATTCACACTTGAAGTTACAATATACTTTGATCCCCAATTCCCTGACTGCTCACCTGGAACTGAATCTCACCTCAGTTTATGTGCCATTTGGTAGGACTCTACCCTGTGATGAAGTCAGTAGAAAATGCCAGGAACCAAAAGATGAGAAGCCATAGTCACCTCTTTAAAAACATTCTCTATGAAATGAGAATGGAAGTACCTTCTGACCAAGCACTGACCATTGTTCTTTAATGTCCATCCGAAAGGACCTGCTCATCAGCCTGGATACGGGCAAGCTGGAGCGTCTCTCAAGAGCTGGACGTCGCCGATCCAGCAGCAGCAGCAGCTCCAGTGATGATGGGAGCAGCAGTAATGTGAGGATAGCAAACTACACCTCACACAGGACTTTCAACTTCTCAGGTAGGACTCCCCAAGAGCTCTTGTGTTGTGTCCTCCATCACTGCAATCATAGCTATGGTGACTTCTGTCTGGTTCTGGTTCTTTAAAACCAGAGACGTCCTTGCATTTTTTTCTACTTTATTTCAAAGTTTATGTTACTTCTGTTGCAATGAAGTAAGGATATGTTGCTCAGTTTGTAGTGAGGCTGGTATTGCAGGTGACCCCTCCATCCCCTTTGATTCTAAAATATTTTGCTGCTGAAAGGCATTTGTTGTGCAGACAAAGTGAAATATACCAAGTATGATGTCAAATAATGGGCAATGTTTTGAAAATCTTTGATGCAAGCAATATTCTTTTTATACTTTGCTGTCATTTGGTCCTATTATCTTAATATGTCATACTATTTGGGAGATATTTACTCGAGTCTACCTTTCAGGAAGTCCACAGGAAGTCTACAAAGATATGATTTTAGTGCACTTACTGTAGAATCCCCATTTTTAAATATTTTGCTTTTGTCCTATATTCAGAAGTTATGTATTGTACTATTTTTCAACAGGCTGTTAAACAAATAGCTTGTATAATATGAGTCATGCCAGTATCCCCTCTCAGTATTGTGAAAACTTAGAAAGAATAGTTAAATGCATGCATGTGGAGTCAAAGGTCAAATCTCCCTCCCCCCTAACAGGATCCTCAAGGAGGGAGCAGGAGCTGATGGAGGCTCTACAGCTCCTGCTGGAGAAACTCAACAGCGGTAAGATCCCCATCAGCCAGGAGATGCTTCAGCAGGCGGGTCTCGCCCCGGGCGGGGCCGCTGCAGGAGGCGTGGTCTCTGGGAAGGGTGCGGCCGTGGACAAACTCCTGGCCAGGCAGAAGGCAGAGCGCATCAGCCTGGACAAGGAGCTGAGAGAGGAGGCAGAGAATGAGATGGAGAAACTCCTCTCAGATTATGTGAGTCGCTCAATTTCTACTGTACTCACAAAAACTTAATCTTTTAATGTTGCCATGTCTTTCGTATGATTCCTAGATTGCAGTTAAAAGTGTAGATTTGATTTCCATGAGGTCAATCTGTTACTCCTGAGTACATGAAAGAAGCAAAAGAAACTTAGTTATCAAGCTGTCTTAATTGTTTTAGGTAAGGCAAGATTGGTTGGTTGGGTTGTTGGTGTTGGTGTTGTTGTTGTTGTTGTTGTTGTTGTTATTGTTTAAGAGGATTCTAACAATTAACATTCTGTATTTTCTTTGCCAAAAAGAAAAGATTAATGGCAAAGTACAATGAAAGAAACAAACAGCTGTGGCTGAAAGTTCATGTTAATGAAAAGAGTGGAAGAGCTTCCATAATCAAGCTGTATTCATGATTTCTGCTACCAAAAAAATGGTTCTTCATTAGGAACACGATGATGATTTGCAGTTGCCAGTTCATCTTTATGTTTTCCGTCTACTGGTCAAGGAGACAAGAAAAGGTAATAGTGAGAAAACAAGAGAAAGAAAAAGTGTCATTTAAACATTTGGATGTATTTTGCCATGGTTTCCTTGCAAAATATTACCATGCCCTATTAACTTATGGTGGCTATATTTGTTGCAGGAGAGCAAACGGAACACCTTGACCAGACAGCTGTCCGAAGACCTCCAGGCCCAACTGGACCAGGCTACGTCCAAGGAGGAGGTCAGTGAAATCCTGGCTGACCACGAGCTGAGGATGGCCGACGCCCTGGACAAACTGGACAAGCAGAAGAACAACCAGATGCAGGACTTGACCCGCCGCCTGGCCCAGAAGAGACGGGACAGAGAGGGCGCCCTTCGCAAACAGCACAAAGCAGAGGTGAGCAAGTTTGATGACGTTTCCTCGATCATATTACATGTGTATTATGTTGAATGTCGTAATGGTTTCTTGTCAAGAATTTAGAATGCGATCATTTATTATGTTTGTAAGGGGATTGTATATATTTTCCTGGGTGAAATCAACGAATATGATATAGTTACGGTGTAGGTACTAAGTTATGGTACTCACCTACAATCAAACCTGTCCGTAGCGGCCGCCCAAGGGAAGTGATAAAAGTGGCTGTTATAGACAGGTGGCCACTGTAGACAGGGTCGTAAACATGGGTTAACTCTCTGAGAGAATTGTATTTAGTGGCTATATCCGGCTGGTGGCCACCATAGACAGGTGGCCGCTAAGGCAGGTTTGACTGTATTTGCGTGAGTGTGCAGTGTTCTGAGATGTATGACTTGCAAATAATGTAAATACAACTTGCAGAGTGCCATGATGTCTGCATATAATAGTAAAAACAATCTTGTATTGTCTGAAAATTTTTCTGTCTGCAAACATTTTTACTTTCCTGCATATTCCATTGCCACCACATCAGGCTGAGGAGATGGGACTGAAACTTGAGGACATTGGTGAGACAGACCCAGAGGGCATCCTGCAGGACCAGGGCCTGGACCTGGACATGCTGTCTGCAGAGGAGGCGGCAGCCAGGTCCAAGGACATGGCCAAGCAAAACCGGAATCTGGCCCAGGAACAGCAAAGGATGATGTCAGACAACATGAACAACACACTGGTGAGGAGACTAAGAGGACCTGGGGCTCTTTCACTGAGATCAATCCTAAGTTCAATTTAAAGGACTAGTTCACCCAAATATATGTGTGGATTGAGTGAATGCAGCATATTGGTAAATTACTCTACAGTGAAAGGAACGAAATATTTCTCGCAAAATGAGAGAGCACGTCTGTACCACTTTTAGAAAGCAGGGCAAGCAATATTACTCTTGTCATATGTCAGTAACAACTTGAGGAAATGTATACTTTTTATTTAAAAATTGTGAACTCTTTTTTAATTTTCTTTTTATTGTACATATTTTGAATATGAGTAGAGCTGTCATTTGAGTATTATGTTTTTATCTTATGATGATGATTTCATGAGTTTGAAAGGGGAAAGGGGAAAGGGGGACTTCAAACTCACACTAAATTCCTATATTATTCCCACCATAATCAACATACATTTACATCACACTTTCATCTAAATAATATACATTCTCACATCCACTACCCCCAAATCATCGCAGTGTACGACGCTACCTGCAATAGGCTAAATGTACATGTACAGTGTACGTGTACGTGTACCATTGGGTACGCAGCTGCTTTAACATTCAGTCTCCTATATCTGGGCAAATCACTTATCCGGATGAGTGCCGGTCCCGACATGTCCGGATATCAGAGGTCTGACTGTATGTACTGTATCAGCTAACTTGTTAACCATGAGTATTTATCTGTCTCTGGTTCTGCAGACAAGTCTTGGAGACAATGGCACCATCTCCGAGTCCGACGTCAGTGAGTTGAAGGGAGAGCTGACTGACATGGAGGATAGACTGGCTCGCAAGATTGACAAGAGGAAGTCAGACCTCAGCAAGAACATGAAGAACAAGATGGCAGAGAAGAGGCGCAAGAAGATGAAGAAACTCCAGGAAAAGCACGACAAGGAATTGGAGAAGGTTGGTCCGAAATGGTGGTGGAGATAGTGATGATACTGTTGGAGAATGTGATCTTAAGCGCGATTTGATAGTGGTGGGGATGTTGTAGATGTTCTCAATGATCTAGATAGTGATGGTGATGGTAATGATAATATGTGTAGTGGTGGCAGTGATGGTGATGATGGTGATGGTGGTTGTGATGGTAGTGATGTTGATGGGGGTAGTGATGTTGGTGGGGGTGGTGATGGTGATGATGATGGTGATGGTGACAGTGATAGCAATGGTAATGGTGGTTTGAATGATGATGGTGATGGTAGTGATAGTGATGATGGTGGTGGTGATGATGTTGGTGGAAACGGTGATGGTGATGATGGTGATGATGATGATGATAATGATGGTGATGGTGATATTGATGGTAATGATGATAGTGATGATGATAGTGATGAAACAGAAATACCACCTTAGGTGAATTGCATTCATGTTTTCCCTCAAGAAAAAAAAAGACCTTGCATACCATACCAAAAAAGTTCTGATACTCATGAAAGAGTTAAAGTTGCTTCCTCTTGACCCTGATCATTATTCCTAAAGCAGCGGCAATGCCCACAGGTGAAATATAATCCAGACAGTAGCAGCAGCATCTACTCAACTGTTCCAGTAGAATTAAGGATGTGCACAATGTTCAGCAACCTTGCATTGTAATCACTGCAATATATTTTGGCACCCATGCACATTATCAGTCCTGTGTTTGTGTTTTTGTGAGATTTATTTTGCCAACTGTCAAACTTATTGCTCCCAAAATCCTCTGCCCTCTATCCCTTCAGGCAAACTCCAGTGAGGAAGCAGAGGAGATTGAGCTGAGGCATCAGAAGAGGATGGAGGCCATGGAAAAGTGGCTGGATGCAGAGGAGAATGGTCTGGCCCAGGCCATTGAGAAGGAGATGGGTAATGAGATGGCCCGGGAGCTCAAGGAGGGACACAGGGAACTCCTGGAGAAGGTGGGCATCCTGTAGCCATGGCGACACTGGGTGGGGCCACTTTATGTGGAGCCATATTGTGTGTTGTGCTTCATAATCAAATTACATAACAATAAAAGTGATCATGATTATGGTGATAGAATCGATAATGACAACGAAGATAATGTTGAGGTGTGAATTTGTCTCCCTCTACAAATGAAATTTGTAAGATTGCATTGCTGATCTGTAATTTAACAGACATGTTTGAAAAAGGAACCATGGAACTCAAACCTGTCATCTACTGCTTTCCAGGCAGCGACACTACCCGGAGATGATGTTGACATCGGTGATGGTGGTAATGATGTTTAACAGTGATTATGATGAAGTAGAGTGAGAATAGAAATTAGATCTTATGAATTGTCTCTTTTGTTTTGTTAGTTGTCTGAGTCCAACGACTTGGACCAGGTCACCCGGCAGCGTCTCATGGGTCAGCTGCGGCGAGACAACGAGAACATCGACTATGAGCTGAGCGTCCAGCGTGACCAGCAGTCCTCCAACATGAATGCCAAGCTGGCCGCACGCCGCAACAAGCGCAAGCAGGACATGCAGCGCGTGGCTGAGGAGGCAGCCGCGCAGCGCATCCTGAAGGAGCAGGAGAAATCCGTCGGCAAGGAGCCAGGCGATGCAGGCGGTTTCAGCATCATGGGTGTGGCCGAGGACACGCCCATCAACATGGCTGAACTCTCCATGGAAGAACAGGTGTGTACACTTATGGCAGTCTTTCGTTTTTATTGTCTCTGTTTGACTCATCAGAACACCCAAGCTGTTGTGAATATACCCACTGATGAAGGTATGGAACAATTATAGAATACCACGAAACATGACCATGCATCTCTTTTTGGTAATCAAACATTGAATTTGCTTCCATTGCACAGCATTAAACTGAGCAATAACAGTTACCAAAATTTGCTTCAAGTCAAAGGGATATTTTACAGAATCTGTCCTAAATGCAGTGGACTTCTTGTCTGACCTGTCACCATGACCCTACCTTGTATGTTAACCTGTTAAGACCAGTTCAGAGTATACTCTGGCAAGTGTCTATGGGAAATGCGTTGTGTAGCAAAATCAGCTCGTCCTCAGCGGGTTAACATTGTCGTTAGTCCGACATGCATATTTGATGATTGGTGTCTTTTGGGAGTCTCAGAAAACATGTAAACAATGTTTTTCCATTTGAGTGTAACTTCAGCCCAAATCAAGAGTATAACATCATCCTGTCTCATAGTGAGAAAGAAGGCGCATTCCTTCATTCATATATAAGGCACTAGTTTTAAACTTGTTTCTAGTCCATGAGTGGAAAATCCCCGACTAGGCTGTGTGTTGAATGGAGCTAATAAAGCATGCCATGACCTCTTGACCCCTAGGCTGTGGTGAGAGAGCACCAGCGAGTGCAGGAGGAGATGAAACAGCGCCACCAAGAGGAGAAGGAAGACCTAGCCAAGAAGGTGGCGGAGGACGCCAAGACCAAGGAGGAGGGCGAGGTCCGGCGGCTGGAGCGGGAGAAGTCCAAGGTGCTCTCCGAGACCAGGAACAAGCACGCCGCTGAGCTGGCCGCCAGGCAGGATCTCTCCGAGGAGGAGATGAAGCAGGTGAGAAAATATTGATATTATATTGCACGGCAGCGAACAAGATACCAGGGAATATTGCACAAGCTCAGGGCAATATTGCACATGTTGGAGATGGCAATGAATGGAATACCAGGGAGTATTGACCCTAATGAGTGCAGTATTCCCAAGTAGTCCACGAAATAGGGCCATCCAGCGTAATATCATTATCTATGTTACATCATTATTTAGAGAAGGGATAAGGAGCTGTAAAAAACAGTGACTAGAATTTGAAGTAGACTGCACTAAGTTGTGACTTGCACTTATAGTAAGAGTTTTCACACGTGTCATATGAGTCCATTTATGTAGCAAGAGTACACATGGTTGTAATGCACCACTAAAATGTCTTATTTAGGTAATAATTCATATCATATCACTTCTTCAGCAAGCCCACACAGAGTCCAGCTACATATATCTTTGGTTTAGGATACCCATCACAAATGTGTTTGACACATTTTACATCATGATATAAACTGTTTTTGGAATCGTATGAGACAACAGTCATTGAGTTCCTCTTTCTTTGCAAAGGGAAGTATGAACACATTATCATTCACAAGTGGTGTGTAATAGAGCCACACATTTTTTTATCCTGTTGAACATCAAAATCTATGTGAGATGAATTTAATATGCATAGTGCAAGAATATCACAAAACCCAACCTGCTGTCCCACATTCTTGCACCCCAGCTCCTACTGACACACGCCCGTGAGCTGGAGGACATCGAGGACCGGCTGGAGAGCGAGCGCACCCGCCAGCAGCTGTCGCTGCGGGACCGGCTGGCAGAGCGCAAGAAGCGTCTCCTGGAGGACCAGAAGAGGAAGCAGGGCCTGGAGCTGGCCAAGGAGTCCATCGAGCAGAAGAAGGAGCTGAGGGAGGTCCACGGCAAAGTGGTGAAGGAGGCCGAGCGCAAGGAGATGGTGGAGGGCATCCAGCAGGCTGGCAGTCAGAACACTGACAAAGTCATCAAGGAGGTGAGTGCAGGACTTGATGGCAGTGATGAGGGAGTGATGGTAATGTTGGTGACGATGATGATGGAAATAGTGATGATAATGATGCTGATGATGATGGGGATGATAATGATGTCGGCAGTGATGGTTTGATGATGGTGATAGTGATGATGGTAATGATGATGGTAGTGATGATGGCGGTGACAGTGACGATGTTAATGGTGATAATTATGGGGATAATAATGGTGATGATGATAGTGATGATAATGGTGATGGTGATGATAATGGTGATTATTATAGGAAGGATGATGATGATGATGATGATGATGGGTGATGATGGTGATGATTATGATGGTGTTGGGTAACATTTTGAAGGAGGGACAGATGATTGCCCTTAAAAATATGATAAAGCCTTTGGAATACTAGAATGAAGATGCATTGTAATCTATGTGTATTTATATTGTCACTATGTTTAATCTTGTTCTGTGTACAGTCTGTAGACGTGTTTGCAATAGACTGTTCCATAGCTGCATAACTGTAGGAATGGGAAATTGGTGGTAATCAGATAAGGAAATATGCTATGCAGTGTAGTGGACATGGTATGTATTCAATGTATTTATATACTTAGTGCTCATTCATGATTATCATACTACTGTGAGCTTCAACTGGTTCTAGTTGACCCAGCAAACTATTGAAATCTGTACTCAGGTACTCGCCAAGCGACAAGCCCAAGAAGCCAGAGACCTCGACGCCCAGTTTGCCGCCGAGCGGCAGGTGGCCGTAGAGGGCGCCCTGGCCAAGCTGCATGACAAGTACAATGCCCGCCGCGACTCGATGCTGCAGCGCCACGAGAAGGAGCTGGCAGACCTCGCCAAGGAAGACCTGACGGCCGAACAGCGCCAGCAGCGCAGGGCGGCTCTGCTCAACAAGCAGCAGATCGAACTCAACAAACTGGAGAGGGAGCTGGCCGAGGAGAAGAAGGGGATCGAGAAGGGCGCCCTCAGTGACTGGGAGCTGCGCTATGCACGCGCCAAGCTTGAGCTGAAGGAGAGACACTACCAGGTATGTTTTAAATCAGAGCTTGTGTAGAAGGGCAATTCCGCAGTTAGGTGGACATGACATGGATAAAAGAAATGTGCCTCTTTATCTTACTCTTTAATCTAGGTATCAACTAATGCCATGGATGTTCACCAATCATTAAGGTCTTTCAAATTCAGTAGATTTTATCTTTCGTATTGATTGATTTCGCGAGATCTAAAACCATCATTTAAAATGTACATGTGGGACTGGGGATGCTGAAATTCACTTAAATGCACATTACAGTGGGTTCCTTTGAAATTTTTTCCTCAAAGTTTTGCTAAAGGGTAAAAGATAAATACATTTAAATACTCCAGAACTCATGTGACATTTTGTCAATTACAAAAGGGTGAAATGACCTGCGGAATTACTCCGGACAAATGTAACGTTACTAACCGTAACGTTACTAACCATGCTTTTGGGGGTCTTGCTAAGAAATTAGTGGTCGAACTGCTAAAAAACATTGTGTGAACATTTGTCATGATGCAATAATTGAAATTAATGCAACACTTTGTTTGAAGTAACTTGAATTTTTGCACAGTTTTTGTTACAAGACATTGATTTTTTTGTCATGTCCTTTTTTCGTAACGTTACTAACCAGCCCTTTAAGTTGCCATAGCAATGCTATTATTTCTTGGATTGTATTCATTCTTTTCTGTATCATAAACCTGGGAATGATGAACATGTTTTTGACATAATTTTGGCTTGAAATGAATAAATGGTAATTTAGTAGTAAAAACAAATATCTAAATTTGTTCAAATGTAACGTTACTAACCGCGGAATTGCCCAGAAGCATATCATGGTATGGATCCTTTCCTGCCCTTAACCTGTTGAGGACAAATCCCGAGTATACTCGGGCAAGTGTCTATGGGAAATGCATATTGTAGCAAATTCGCCCATCCTCAGTGGGCTAATATATCCCTAACCAGACATCTTAATCTGAGAGCAGGCTCCACCATGTCGACCAAATTTTGCCATATTGCCCACGGATAAGCTTGTGGCAGCTGTCAAAAGTTTCAAATGAACAGTTAGCTGGTGCTCTTATTTCATGTTGAATTGTTGTTTGAAGTTTCCCAAGAAGTAAACCAATAGGTCCAGATTGAGTGTGCTATTGCCATGAGAAAACTCCCTATGGTGTTTGTGATTAACTGATTGTAATTTAATACATAGCTTCTGGGTTATGTGTTTAGTGTCTGTGTAATAGTACTATGTTGTTGCTCTTATAGTATCTGTTATCAAATACTGAATAAAATCTACACACTGTGTACTGTGTGTGGTGTTGGTGTAGGGGTACAATGGATGTCATTGATCTGTGGTATATATCATTAAGATATCTGATATTTGAAACCTACACTGTTTTCCATCTAGTATCTGTGTAGAAGGATGTCATTGATCTTTGATATCTGTCATTAACTATGTTATATCAAAACCTGGTTACACTTTTGTGTTTCCCATCTGGTGTTTGTGTAGGAGTATGCCGATGCCCTGCGTGAGCTGAGCTCAGAGCAGGATGCCAACCAGGTGGTGAATGCTGAGCAGGCAGCCAAGGCAGCCCAAGAGCTGGAGGAGGTCAGACAGAAACTTGAGAAGGAGCGGCTGGCCAATGAGGAGAGACTGAAGAAGGAGAGAGAAGGTACGAACAAAGTCTCCTTCTTGTATTCATCCTTTACAGTATCAGTTTACCATTAGAATTTGTCCTCCAGCAGGGTAGAAAATTGATATAGGAAGAATTGGCTTGATACACAAACACCCCCCAAAAAGATACACACTGCAACCCCTTATTACCTCATCGTGGTGTTGTTATATGTGGTGTCAGGTGTTATCGTGTAGTGTTGGATTCCTACTCACCAAATGGTGAGTACCATTCATTTGTGCAGGATGGTATCAAGAAATACCCAGAGCTCTATGAACACAGATTCCTCTGTAGTGCTGAACTGATGACCCGCAGTACCCAAGTCTAGTGGGGATGAGGGTGAAAGATCAAAGTAAAGAAAAGTGACAAAGAAAAGGGCTAATAGTCATTTTGTTATGTCGTGTACTGCAGTGGAATGCAGTGATATTTGTCTGTATGTTTGCAGTTTGTTCAAGTACAAGAACTGATCAGCCAGACATTTTTCTAACAAGCACGATCATTTTGACATGAGATCAGGACCTCGTTTCATAATACTTGTTAATAAGTGACAACTGCCACGTTTCTATGACAAATTTGCCCTCAGCCTATCAGATGCAAGGATGTCAGTAGCTTGTAACAACTATCACAACTTGTCACTGATACCAAGTTTTATGAAACGGGGCCCTGATCACTTGAACTACGCGACTCGTAAAATCAGCAAGATTACAGTCTATGTTTTGCCTGCCCGGGCAATTAGCACTTTATCGGCTCGACTTAAAGCAGAATTCGGAGTTTGCTGTTTTTTATCAATTTGTTGCATCTAAGATGAACACTTTATTACAATTCTAGCTATGCTTCAATGTAGTGACCAATAAAAGGATTGCTTTTCATGTTTGCACTTAATTTTTTTTTTTTGTGTGTGTGTGTGTGTGTTGTTGTTTTTTTCCACAGACTTTGAAGGTGAAGAAAAGAAGAAGATGGAGAAGGAGTTGGCGGACTACGAACGCAAACTGATGGAGGAGGAGAAGAAGGACAGAGAGAAGAATGACAAGAGGATCACTGCCCTCAATAAGAGGAGAGAGGACATGATCAAGGATAAGAAGAAGAAACAAGAGGTGAGAGACGAGTGAAGGAGGATGTGATGGAAGCACATTCAATGAAGACTCTGAACTCTGACCTTTCTTTAGGTTGACTGTAACATGCAGCCAGCATTCTGTCAACACGCATGTGGTTGTAACACATGCTGTGTGTTCTTAAATGTGTAGTGTGCACAGTTCAAAGTCAAAACGTAGTTCTTGTATGCCTGCAGAACTGGCAATTTTTGCTCCAAAACATACATGTATGCATGAAAAATGTCTCTGAACTAACCCAATTGTGGTTGCTGCGTAATTTTTCATGATTGATCATTGATGGTTGACAAATCGGGCCACAGCGATATTCTGCACTAGAGCGAATTGCTCGTAGCTTGTTGGAAAATATGATTGCAAGCACACCATCGATTTTCATGTAACATTCTACAGTCCCACAATGCTGAATGGGGAGGTCTATTCCGAAATAGAAGTTGTGTACTATGATCAAAATTATTCTACACTTTTGATTGATTTACACTTTTGATTTGATTTGGTGAATGGAGTCAGCCAAGTAAGTTTCTTTGTAGACCCTTTTGATGTTTTGCAAGCAAAGTCCAAATATATAAAGATGAATTTCTCAGAACTACAGTATGTTTTAGCTTTAAGGTGAAGCACACTAGCTCAAATTGTAGCTGTCAGTTTTAGTAGCCATTATGATTGTAGGTATACATACATTTATAGTAGTAGTAGTAGTAATAGAAGTAGTAGCAGAATGTAGTTAATAGTAGTTAGTAGTACTAGTTGTAACAAAAGCAGTTACGCTTAGTTGTGGTAGTGGGGGTTGTAGAGGTAGCAGTAGTGATTAAAGTGGTGGTAGTAGTAGTAGAAGAAGCAGCAGAAGTAGTGGTGTAGCAGCAGCAGTCGTAGTAGTAGTGATAGCAGTAGTAGTAGAGGCAGAAGAAGGGGAAAAAGGTATAAGAGGATAGTTAGATAGATAGATAGGAGGATATAGGATAAGAGGTATAATAGAGAAAGACAGAAGGACAAGGAGAAAGAGTAAGTAAAGGAGGAAATACATAAACATTATCCATGATGTCAATCAAATCATGTGAACTTCTGTGCTCACCCACTGTGCAGGAGAAACTGGCAGCACTGAGAGATCAAGGAGCCAGCAAAGAGGACCAGGAGAAACTGATAGCTGAGTTTGAGAAGGACATGGCCAAGGTGCAGAACCAGATGGATGCAGACAGGATGAGGATGCAGAGTGAACTGGAGGTGAGATGGGAGGAGGAGGAGGGGGAGGAGAAGGGGGAGGAGGAGACATCTTTTGGGTTGCGTTTTTTGTGGTACAGTGGACTCCCGTTATAACAAAGTCCTCGGGACCGGCAGTTTTCTTGTTTATATTGAAATTTCGTTACAACCGAACAAATACATGTAGACAATAAAAAACAAAGGACAGATAATGTTGCAGCCTGAATTTTTGTTTCGTTGTAACCAGAATTTTGTTATAACCGTGTTCATTATAACAGGAGCGCACTGTACTGCTTTGCTCAGTTTGAGTTGTATGAGTGTTACTCAGGTTAAAGGTAATGTAGCATGTGTGTTTTATGTTGTAACTAGAGTATATGGCCAGTGTTAGCCATTTGTGTAATAAACCTGAGGTGTGATAGTCGTGCATTATTAGAATGCTATATATGTTTTATTTGCCACCACTTATGAGAGATGGGATAAACTGACACTGCAAACACAGTTAGATAGTTCCAAAGGGAATCCATTGTGGCAATCTTTATAGACATATGTGGTCTTCAGACAAAGGTATAAGTCAATGTAAATTTTTTCAGTGGTCATGTCTCATTCCTTGGTCATCAAAACAGATTGACTGTTTGTGAGCAATTCAGTGAAAGAAGTCTTAAGGTTGGTGAAGGAAGCCACTCTTTATCTATTCTCTGATTTACTGTAATATTCCATTTTCTATTTGCGCATCTCAATTCCAGGAGCGCATCCGCAAGCGCAAGGAGGAGAGGCGCAAGGCCAAGACTGAGCAGGTGCAGGCTACAGCGGAGGAGAACATCCGGGAGAAGGAAGAGGAGCTCAAGTCTGAGGAGGAGAGGATGAAGGCTGAGGAGGTGAGTAATGGATGATGATTACTTGGATGCCCATCTAGCCCAATGACTATATATTTACTACTTTGTAGGTGGCAGATTTTTTGTATGATGTATGGAAGTATTTTATTTCCACCATAGTTTGTGGAATGTAGACAAGTATTTTAATTCCACCATACTTGGTGGAATGTAGACAAGTATTTGAATTCCACCATAGTTGGTGTTATAGGCAGTAAGCTGCAAGGATATCAGAGTGCAATTGTTCTATAGTGACGGATTATGGCAAGTAATTGTTTAGACTTCCAGACCTTTCGCTGGGATTCAGAGCAGTTCTGACTGATGTAGTATTTTTGGGAAAAGAAAAAATTGATATCCTGTTTACCGTAGGAAAAATTAAAATTATGCAACACTTTCTTTACAAACTAATCAATGGTACTCAAGATATATCTCATAAGAGACAGCCATTTCCAGCAGTACATCGCATGCCTCTTAAACTGTTCCGTTGATTTTCATAGAGTAAGAATCAAGATCAATCAATGTCTTGTGATATCTGGTAAAATCTGCCATCTTCCTTCATTTATCGGCTCATAAAAGTGACTCTCTTTCTCCTCTCATAGGTAAATTTCCCATTTGCTTGTTTGACATTTGTTTCATGTTTGCTCTGTGCCATGTACCAGGTCATCTTGCTGCGAAACAGTGTGGAGTCGGAGTACCTCCTGTCAGATGCCCCAGCTCAGCAGAGCCAAGCCTTCCCAGCGGACTATGCCATGGCTGCTGCCCTCAGTGACAAGGACCTGGCCAACCTGCTAATGGCGTCTCCGCTCTACCGCAAGCTGGAGGAGATCAAACGCACTATGCAGGATGGCACCCTGCCCCAACGCAAGCGAGGGGAAGGTGAGAGACGTTTGACAGCTTGAATGGAATCCATAACCACATTTGAGTGCATAAAAACGAACCAAACCAAACCAAACTATACTGTAATGTATCATACCATGCTTTTGGGAGCATTTCAGTGCTCTGTGGAGAAAGTGTACCTCATGTGCTGTTTTTGGACTCCAGTTAGAGGGGTCATACATTTTGTAGCAACCAGCACATTCACCTTACATGCCTACGCTACATACAGGTGTCCCTAACAAAGAAAATGAACTCTTTGTACTGTATTACGATGTTGTGGATGTTATGCGCATTCTTCTCATGCCAGCTTCTGGTACAGTATGGTACACTTTTGGAGCACATGGAGAGGTGGTCCAGTTCGGCTCTGTATGATATGGTACAGTACACTTTGAGAACATTTGAGTGCTCCTCTGGCCAGGTGTGGTATTAATGGTGCACTTTAGGAGTGCTCGAATGCACCCTTAGAATTAATTTGCAAAAGATATCAGACTTGCAAAGTCTTCAATCAATGATTCCACGGTACAGAGACCTTCAGAAACATTATTTCTTTGGGGTCATCATCAGCCTGTCGTGATAATGAATTATAAAAGCCTCCCAGATTTAGCAAATCATTTTTGGCTATTAAGATGCATGTCATTCACAAATGTCTCTGTGCTGGTTGTGGTCTTACAATGTTGCTGAGTTAACTATGAGGCTGCAGTGTCAGTGATAATGTGATCCTCACAAAACACTCTACAATGTTCCTTTCCTCTCCGTTTACCCAGAAATCTTCCTGGACAAGAGCGATGCTGAGTGGACCAAGGATGACAAGCTCGTACCTGTAGACCTGAACACGCTGAGTCCTCGCAGCTTTGTGGCATACCGCTTCGGCTGCTTCGTGGTGCGGCTGGTGGCCACCCACTGCGGCCATGACCCTGTCTCGCTCCTCGTCGCCAAAAAGATCCCCGTGAACGAGAAACTGGTGCGCAACGCGTACCGGAACTCGTTCCACTACGACGACCTCAACCGCGTCCTCTACGTGAGGCAGGAGAGGCTGAGCAGTGTGGGAGAGTTCATGCTGGTTCTCATACACGCTCTGGCCCACATCAAAGCAGGTTGGTATCCCAGTCATACCCCGGTGATGTTTTGGTAGATGTTTTGATTTTTATTCAGAGACGCAGAGTATATCATTACTCTAATAACCAAGTTTAACTTGACACAGGTACTTGGCTACAATCCAGTTAATCACCAAATGAATGTTTTAATGAATCTCTATGAAGAAATGCAAAATAATTGATCATATATTGTACAAGGCTACTGACATTACATATTACATATTTATTTTTAAGACTTAATACGTCTGTTTGTTTGACCTGTGTGCATCAGTTGATCCATAATTGAAGTAGTCAAAATATTTTAGATATGAAATTTACTGCTCTATTTCTCTTACAAATCTCAATGATTGAGATACACTGCTAGGGGATTCCCACCCCCCCCCCCCCCCAAAAAAAAAGAGAAAAAAAGATAGATGCAGTCTGATGGTTGTCTTAAATGATGTCACACAGTTTTGGAACCTCCTCTAGAAATAGACAAGCTCAATACCTACCCTCTCAACTAGAAGCTGGAGAAGTGACAGTAGTAGTATAACTAGGGGCAGTGATAAAAGATATAATAAAAGATGTGGAAGTAATAGAGGTAATGTAGTGGTAGTAGTAACAGTGATAGAAACAGCATAAGTAGTACTGTAAAAGTGGATATTTTCGCGCGACTAATTTTTCGCGATTGGCCGGGTCAGAAGAGTTTTGCGTGTTTATAATTCCGCGGAATCAAGACGGCACGCACAGGAACATATGGCAAGCAAAAATATTTGCGGGCTTTTATTTTCGCGCTAGTTTCTGGTTGCGCGAAATGCGCGAAAATTTCAACACCGCGAAAATTTCCACTTTTACAGTAGTATTAGTGATAGATACAACTTTTAGTAATTGTAGTACTGGCAGATGTGTTAGAAAGAAATGCATGTTGGTGAAGTGTAGGGTCAGATTCCCATTTATCTATCGGTGCTCTCATTTTCCCCCATCATTCTCATACTCTAGGCGACATGAGAGATGACACCAACGTGGACTTCATGCGTGAGTTCCACCTCGCCCTGTCCGTGGTCTGCAACGACCTCTTCTTCGCCCGCTACCGCAGCAAGAACGCACCCAAGGGCGCCGACGGGGACCAAGACGCCGCCAACGGTGCCGGCACTACCACCACCAGCACCAGCAGCACCGTGGAGGAACCGGCACTGGACCCCAGTCAGTCACAGGCCCTCCTCCAGGCCATGTTTGGCACCGAGCAGCTGGAGACGGAGAAGGAGGATGCGGTGGAGAGACTGCTGGACGTCAAGCTCCTCCACGGCACCGACGGAGATGGTGTACATTTCAACAAGGAGATCCTCAAGGAGAGGTGTGTCTCATATCCACTTGTGATATTTCTCTCTCTCTCTGTGACTTTTATTTCAATTATATTTTTGTTTCTTTCTGTCTAAGGAGAGCAGGGTCAAAGTTGAATGCTATCAAGTTGGTTCTCACATGTTTCTTTACTAGGTACATACAGGACGTTTTTCTTCATGCTTTTTTTCTGTACACTTGCGCCAGATAATAAGTTTTGCTGTCAGTTAAAGGAATATCCACTGATGAAATATAATTACGTGGCAACTAAGTATATCATTACATGTGAACTCCAGTGGTATAGGCGACATATCAATTTGTAATTTTGCTTCATACTTGTGGAGTCAATTCAAATGTTTAAAGCGTATGATCCCAGGGTCATTACAAAAAGATATTCTTCATTTTATAAGCAATGCCTGTTTGGTTTAGGGAGGGAAATTGTGAACCTTTGTGGATTTTGAACTATGATATTGCTTGAATGATGGGGAAGGATTTGATGACCTCTCTGTTTGAGACAAGTCCTTTAAAAGACCTTTTCAAATTTTCTCCGTAGATTGAGCTCCTACAGTAACTTCAGCCTCAACGACAAGATGCGCCACTTCCTTGGCCATGTGGAGGACAAGGTGGCATTGGCGCGGCAACATGGTAGCCATGACGACGTTGACAAGAGGCTGACCAAGATGACAGGAACAGCCTTCACATCCAAGGCACATCCTTCAGTAAGTCCTGCCCATTTTTTACTTCTTTCGTATTGAGGTGTCTCTTGGGTACTGTTAAATGTAATGTAGTCACAATCTTGACATTTTTTTGAATTTCGCAATCAGCTGAACTTGCAGGAGAAATCGAAATGTAGATTATGGGGGTAATAGATACAAAACTACAAAATGCTCATTTGTGAAAATGTAGACAAGCGAAGTTGAATGTAATCATCTCAGTGCAAAAACATTAATTGCACATTAGCTTTTCTTTTACATTGAATGCCTGTTTTTCAGCCTGGTATTTTCAGTCTTGTGTAAGACACTTTGAGAGGTCTGGAATGGACATAGTTTCGAATAGCAACCCAAAGTTATTGATTAAATGCTGTAAAAGTGGATATTTCGCTTGAGTAATTTTTCTCGCTTGGCCGGATAAGATGAGTTTCACATGTTTTTAACATAGTTTCAAATAGCAACCTAAAGTTATTGATTAAATACTGTAAAAGGGGATATTTTAGCATGAATGATTTTTTTCACACTTGGCTGGGTAAGATGAGTTTCGCATGTTTTTAATCCCGCGGAATCAAGACATCAACTACTGGAGTATGTAGCAAGCAAAGACATTTGCATCCTTTTGTTTTTGCTCTAGTTTTTGGTTGTGCGATATGCGCAAAGGATTAACAACTGTGAAAATTTCCACTTTCACAGTTTGTCACACTACTGTAAACAAACATCAATACAGTAATGTTAGTGCTGGTGTTTTTTTTTTCTGAATCTTAGTGAGTATTTGATGAGTATTGTAATATTTGTTGATAAATGGGGAATGCACACTCTTGTCTCTTTGATATCACCAGATGAAAGGTGCCGTGGAGCAGCTTCCTGATGAGCTGAGTGGTACAGCGTTGTGGCAGAGTGTGGCTAAGGAATCATCAGCCAAGCAGAGCCAAGGAGGACGTATCAAGCTGGCAGCCAGCAAGGCCAAGGACAAAGACTTACAGAAACACTTCCTCCAGGTCAGTGTTGGTCTTAGCACTTTGTATTTCTTTTCTTTCCTTTTTTTTTTGTGCTAATTCCAAAGGCATAGATATACATTTTTGTGTGTGTGTGTGTGTGTGTGTGTGTGTGTGTGAGTACAAAAACAGTGCAGTTTGACACATGTCATCATTCATCAAATGGTCACAAAAATGTTTCGTTTTGTAAAGTGTATCTCCTGTGATTTCAGTTGAACAGAGTGTCTTATTAAAGTGTTATGGATGGAAATAGGTACTTTTCCCGCATTAGCACAGAACATTCAACATTTAAAGAAAGGGGAATGCTGTGAGAGTTTGGGTTTAAGAGTAACGTTGGCAAAACTTTTATTCTTTATGTATGGAATGTATTCAGATCTCTGGAAAACTTTGACATACATCAGTTCATAGAATTCAAGGAGTACAGTAGCATCATGTGCTTTTTTATCCTGGTGTGCATGAAGAATTTGCCAACAGTCATGGAAGAGGCAAATGCTCACCCTTTATCAGCAATGCCAGAAGAAGAGAATGGATATTGATTATAAACTTTTGCAGGTCAAATACTGCAGTTTGCTATGGCAAATAGCCTGTACAATGATGTACCGGTACATTTATATGCTACATTTGAAGAGAAGGCATTTATGATTTGCAGACTGGTAGTCACATTGGTCAGAGTGAGTGGATTAATGAGAGGAATGGGCGAACAGAAACCTGTCTTTTGATGATCAGATGTCAAAGTTGCCTTAATGGCAGGTTTCCTTTCCATATCATGAAATGCTCTGTGCCAGACTAGTCAAGGAATGGTTATAAAATGGTGATGTTAAAAAAAACACACACACAGAAAATGACTGTTAAAGGGGATGGCTAGTAACCGATCAGTGGGAATCAGTAGGAATGCTGGGGGATGATTGTTCCAATCCTTGTGGGATTCATTTAAGAGTACATTATATATCTACTGTTGTGTGAAAATTATTTGCATCAGAACGGTCTCATATTCAAGTAATGTGCAGATTAATGCCCCGTCACCGACCAGGCATGTAACCTGGAATCATTAAACTGCACATTACTTGAATATGAGACCATTCTGAAGCAAATAATTTTCACACAACAATAGATATACAATGTACTCTTAAATGAATCCCACAAGGATTGGAACAATCATCCTCCGGCATTCCCACTAATTCCCACTGATCAGTTACTAGCCATCCCCTTTAAGAGGAGGCTTCTAGAATATTTTTCGAACAGCACATATAGGGATAACTGGTATTTTATTTATACACTTTTGGTGTTTATGCCAACAAAATTTCTTTTGTAGACAGTTGGGGGAGGGGGTTTGATTCAGTTTCCACCCACATGAGTCCAATGCTTTGTCGCCCTCTAATCTTTAAATTCCCAGTTATTGAATTGTACTGAACCCTGTCAGGGACATTTGCCAGTGTGTGCGATGCTCTGAAGTTTTTTATGCCAATTGGCACTGAAAGCATGCAATGGGTTAAACGGCCTGGTCCATCTGTTCCGAGGCTTACCAGTCTTCCCACCTTGTTTTCCCTCGCTCCGTAGGATGAGGTCAAATCCCTGGAGGAGAAGCTGGACAGGATGAACGCGACCTTCTCGGAGCTCAGCACCGAATACGTCAAGACGCAGGAGGGGATTAGCGCCCTCTACGAGGAACTCAACTCCCAGAAGACACTCGTAGAGGAAGAGAAGTCTGAGGAAAAGGTGAGAGAATGATGATGTTAACCCATTGAGGATGAACTGATTTTGCAATCACTTGCATTTCCCATAGACACCTGCCCAAGTGTGTCTGGGACTAGTCTTCAATGGGTTAATCAGACTCTTTGTATTATCATCCATATTTGTGTCAAAATTATTTTTATGCCTCCGCCACGAAGTGTCGCCGGAGGCATTATGTTTTCCGGTTATCCGTCCGTCCTTCCGTCCGTAATCGATTTTGTGGACAGTGTATCTAAAAAACTGTTAGAGGTATCCTAATGAAACTTGGCATGTACATGTATGAGTGAGCGAAGTTGTGCCTATCAACTGTTGGGCGCGCATGCTCAAGGTCAAAGGTCAAGGTCAAATGCTCAAAATTACGCCATTTCCCCTATATCTACTGTAAAAGTGGATATTTTCGCGTGACTAATTTTTCGCGCTTGGCCGGGTCGGAAGAGTTTCGCGTGTTTTTAATTCCGTGGAATCAAGACATCACGCACAGGCACATATGGCAAGCAAAAATATTCGCGTGCTTTTATTTTCGCGCTAGTTTCTGGTTGCGCGAAATGCGCGAAAATTTGAACACCGCGAAAATTTCCACTTTTACAGTATGCAATGCCTGGAGGTATTTTCTTGAAACTTGTTGTATACATGAACTACCAAATAAAGATTCCCCAGAGAGAGCTTTTGGTCATGAGGTCGAAGGTCAAGGGTCAAGTGAAAATGTTAAAATTTCACTTTTTTCTACATATCTTACAAATATTTCAAGGTGTCTTCATGAAACTTAGTATATATGCATGTACTGACTGGCAGTGATCATGTAGGAAATTTAGGGGTCATGGGTCAAAGGTCAAGGTCAATTCATCAAAATGTCATTATTTCTCTCTTATCCATGCAATGCCTTCAGGATTTTTTCTTGAAACTTAGTGTATGCATGTATTATCCAATACAGATTCTCTTGGAAGTTTCTTGCCAAAAGGTCACAGGACAAGTGAAAGTGCTAAATTTCACTTCTTCTTTAAACTTATAAAAGGGCCAAAAGTTGGGTACAAATCCTCAAATCCCCAAATACCTGCACTCTTAGACAGTATAGCCATTCATCCAAATAAACCTAGTTCAAGGAAAGTGAACACTCAATGCATTGTGACAAACCTGTCATTTTGATATTTTGCCAGTTATGTGAAACTGTCATCACACATTGTCAAGACATTGTGCATAGACCTATTCGGAGAACCATGCATTATGGCGGAGGCATACCAGTCGCCATAGCAACATTTCTAGTTTGAAAATTTAGTTTCCATTGTTAACTATTCTCATGGAGAAAGTTCATCTTAAGCAATTCATATCTTTGCTCAACATTACTTGATATAATGTATATTTTCCAGGCTATTCGTTTTGGGTGTATTTGATTCTGATTTGAAGCAGGTATTGATTTGGAAATATTGGAAAAGTAGACTGAAATGGAGTAGTTTTGTACATAATTCATCAAACCACTCTGATATTTAAAGTCATCAAGACACTCAGTTCATCTCCAGCTCCAGTGTTATGCAAGAAGATATTATTTGTGTGGAGTTTAAATTTAGCACTTAATGTCTTGCATTATTCCTGTAAAATTATGCATATGAAATATGATACAAACAGAATTAACTGTCTGGCTATCTCTTTAATCATGTGGTTAAGTTAATGCAGTAAATGATAGAGTCATAAAACTTTAGATACTGATGTGTTTAAACTGTCAAGATCTCTCTTCAACTATGAGGAATACTGAGTGCAGTCATGTGAGAATATAACAAGAGGCATGCAGCTGATAGTGATCAAATGAAAGCAGTCTTTACCTTCATGCCACAAGATGAGATAAATCTTTCTTTAGCTATGGAGCCAGCTGGCATTTCTGGAGTATTTAAAGGGGACCTACGGATGGTTTTCAAACTTTTAAATTTGAACGACTATAAATTAGTTATACCGAGTACAGAGTTTCAGGATTTATAATGATTGGGTTGAGGAGTAAGAATGTTTTCAAAATGTATAACAAATTGCAATGAACAAGGATGATGACATGGCAGCCTCACCGATAGGATGCATGAGTTGAAGCTCAAGGAAGCAGAACAACAGAAGAAGGCATGCATAGATTCTACACAGGTGAACTGGTTCAGCAAGCAGTAGTATAATGGAATTACACTGCTACATTTCTGAAATATGTGAGGTTCCTATGTCATCAGCACTGTTCAGTGTAATGTGTTTAAGATTTTCATATTTTTGGTTTCTCTGCTCAAGGGCCATAATAAATTCCACAAGTCAATAAATACAGCTGTTGATTTATGTACTACATGATGTGAAAGTATGAAAATCGTCTGGAATGCCTCTGTAAGGTTGCAGATGTCCAAAATATGTTTGTCATAGCCCTTTCTGCGCCAGGGACTTTGGGCACTGTGTACAATGCTGTGGGGTTTTGTACACCAATCAACACTCAAAACAAACAAAGGGTTAAATCACTATATGTGTCTTGCAATCCCCCAAATCCAGGAGAAACTGATGATGGACACCACCAAGCTCCTTAGCGACGCCCAGAACAACCTGACCGACCTGAGGATGAAGAGGGAGACCCTCTCCCAAAAGATCACCTCCTACACCCAGCTCTTGGAGGAGAGACAGCAGCAGCTACAGACCATCCTCAGACGCAAGGACAAGAAGTGATGTTGGTGCCCCCATCTCTCAATCAATGGAGCACCCCTTTAATGATAACCCATCTCGGACGCAAGAACAAAAGAAAGAAATATATCACACCCAAGTAGTTTTACACAATATAGTAACAGATTAGGAATTTAATGACTGTTTTAGTTTTCAGCTGAATTAGAAACGAAGTAGTGGCATTATGTATGGCAGCATCACTGTCCAAAATCTTTTGCATCTTCATAGGACCACGGAAACAGTTTTCTGAGCAACTCCATAATGCATTATACAGGTACTCAAGATGTATGTGTGATTGTCGATTCGAGTTTGCGATCAATTTTTATTCTGATTTGATGTACATAATATGTGAAATTATGATGTAATTTATCAAAGAAGTTGAAATATGTCTCTGTACATGCGTAGAATATAAAGTATCGTCTGTGTGTGCTCCTTTTTTTTTTCTTTCTGCTGCCAGGATTTATTCCTGCATTGTCAAAACTGACCTCCTTCTTGCAAGAATTGTCTTCACCTGGAGTAGGAAAAAGCATAGAATTGTGTTTTTTTGCAGTTGAATTTTTTTTTAGATGTAAAGCAGATACGTCATACAGATGTGCCTTTATAAAAACAAGTATTTGTACATATGAATGTGTGTTAGTTTTGTGTTTTTACAAGAATTTTAAAGAAAGTGTTGTTTGTCCATTAAACATATATTAACCAAGTTTTTCTGATCCGTCCACATTTTTGCTGTTGTAGTCTACCCAAGAAAACTTTCATTCTCTATACAGGAATATTCCTAAGCCTTAAACATCTGTAAAGTTTACTCTGGTGAAACAAACCCTATAACTCACTTTTGGTAGCCTTTTTGTATCAAGTAACAATGGTAACGCTGCCCAAAGCTTACTGGTGGAAAGCACGTAGGAGAGTTGTTCCATTTACACTTTACAACCATGATAATAATGATATTTCATTACAGTTCGTTTCATGTATTGTTTATGCATGGTACAATTCATCAGCAAATCACTTTCAAAAATATACGCATTGATTTATCATTAATCATGGTTAACTTTCCACATGAGAGATAAGGGAATTGTGAGAGAAAACAGAGATATAATAAGAGGAAAAAATAATCAAAATACCATACATTACTGCCAAATATGATCAATGAAGTAACAACGTGCACAAGTTGGAAGCATGGAGTCAGTGTATAGAAAGTTAAGTATTACATTTTGACTGTTGAAAGGCAGAGCACTACCGTCCATCCACTCTGTCACTTTGTTGAAGTGGAGAGTTTCTTGTTTGTGCCATGTTCGTATACCTTTGCAGAGTACTTGATATTCCATCCATTCAATTCACCTTGATGCTTGAATACTGCCTTGATTCTCAATTCTATGCATTTGTATTTCCAAATCGATATCGGACAAATATACTCGTTATCAACATCTTGAAATGGAAATCAGTTGTATCACGATAAACATCATCTTGAATTGCAGCTTCTCCAGTGTGTTAATTTTAATTTATGTGATTCTATGTGATTTATCTATGTAAATTATCAGCAAGTTTATGCAGTCGGGTAGAATCATACCCGCTATCTTTCAAAGTCTTTCAATTTCATAAAGATATCCATCATGTTCTTAATATTCTATGCTATTTTCATACTTTGTATCTCAGAGAATTGTGTGGAAAATAAATCAGTGATTTTTTTTTTTTGTTGTAAATTATTGTGACATGTATATAGATTGATAGAAAAGTCAAATTGTATTATCTTATTCAGAGTTTCTCCTGTTTTCAGCCGCTATTCTATGTATTTGTGTTTTTGTGTGTACTTTTATAGATCTTACAAGAAATAAAATTTGATTTTGACAATATGCCCAAGAGTAATTGTCTGTCATTAAGTCAGTGAATATGGAGACATGTACATCTAAAATGAGCTTGTTTCATCTGACACTGCTCCCCCCCCCCCCCCCCCCCCCCCCACCCTCTTGCTGGTTCGCATTATTCGCTGGGACAAACTTGATTTTTATTATCTAAGATAAACCCCTCTCCATGGCGGTATGCAGCGGGGACAGGTGGATGCAGGTGTCCACCCCCCATACATTTTCACCACTTTTTTCCGCTCAGACTTGGAGGGTACATTTTTCAAATAATTCTGATGGTTTAAAATGAGAAGTTCATGCTACAATAAACCATTCAGATCGATTTTGGTTGGTTTTTGTTTTTTGTAACTTAAAATGAAATACAATCGACAAATACTATTCCTTTTCAAGTGAAAATGTCATAAATATTCCACCCAAAGTGTTCATCACATCGTTGAAATTCAATACCCAAAAATCCAAAAGCTCCCCCATTTGTAAAGGAGGAACAACCTTCCCCCGATGTGCGTTGATACGTGTATTAGATGTGAGAATGATTTTAATACAAAAGGAAAATTTCACACCACAATTGTCAAATTTAGATACTAGTAGTACATATTATAGGTTGCTAAAGTTCTCATTTTTTACCAGGATTGTAGTATGCACAAAATGTTGAAAACTATTTGCCAGCCATTTGTTTTACAAGCAAACAGATAAAGAAGTAATATGACCAATTTAAAATGGTCACTTTTAAGAAATTTATCATGGAATCGTGTGTGTGTGTGTGGGGGGGGGGGGGGGGGTGTGTCTGAGCCTGGTGTCTCTTGCTCATTGGAGGTAACAACCTTGAAAAGACTTTTCAAATTACATTGTTGATCGACAATCAAAAACGCCGAACTAGTATAGCCACAGATATGTACAATCGCAAATACACACTAATGCATGTAAAATACATTATAATAGTAAATCAACGTCTGAAACTTTCAGTGGACTTACAAATACAGTATGTCGGCACTTCAATCGTTCATTACCCACATTTAACACGGTGTGAGGATCATTTTGATTCATTAATTGCTTAACGGTTGTAATATTTGATGATGAGCCCTTCCATTGATAATGCCCATATCTTGATGAAGTTATCGCCCCATGCAAAACTGTTCGACGGGATATCGGCTCATTGGTGGAATATACTTTTTTTTTCATTATTATTATCGCTTTGAGCTATTGATTACTGTTGGATGAGAATCTTTCAAAGTACAGCTTTTGTATAAGAGTGAAGAAATGTGGGACGTGGGGTATTCTAAATTTCGACCTTTGTAATGACCCACAAGGACAACGTCAAGATAATTGATGCCTATCAAGATGCTAGACGTGACGTAACAATGTTCACCTTGCGTTTCTCCTCATCAACGCGCTGCGCGTACAGCTCATTTCAAGATCTGTGACGTAATAATGAAACTCTGCACCAATTTTGTTTACATAACGACGGCATTCTTGTTAGTGCTTTATTCCTCGTGAATTCCTCCTTGCTGTTCATACGCATTTGATGGGGGTGTGCTCTTAGCTTCCGATCAAAATGCCTAGATTTAGCAAGTTATCTCGTGGTAGGCGATTTTGGGCCCGACTCCGCAAGAGACTGGCAAAGTCTGTAAGAAAACTGCTGTGTCGCCACAGGTGAGATACTTTATTTCTTTGATTTTCTTTTGAATCGTTACATCAAGCTCGTGCAGGCAGTGCCATCAAATTTGTGTAGTCATTTGAGTTATTTTCTCTTTCACTTGAATTTCCTATGCTTGTGTAGACGTTTTCCTTCTTTCTGGCTTGTTTCCTTGCTTTCTTTCTTTATCTATTTGTTATGTAACGATATACAAAGATAGTAAATACGTTCTCCTTCGTGTTTCAGGTTCCGATGGCAAACAGACTGAAAAGCAAGAGGCTGTGTAGAGTCTCCAAGATATCAGAATGGTGAATATAGTCCAGGATTTGATCTGTTGTTTTTCAATGAATAGTCGACGGTTTTTTGCCCCCTCCTTTGTCCAAGCTGATGCCACAGTCTTCGATTTTTCATATTTACCATATTCTAAAGTACTGAAATTAAGCACCATTTTTCCTACAGCATCAACCACGTTCAAATAAATCAACCCGTTCCTTTCGATACATTGTCATTCACACTGGAGTGATATGTGGCTTGTCCGCTTTACCAAAGTAATGAATTAAGTGTTTATCTCGTCTAAAAGCTTCATTTAAAGCATCAGACGTGTTTATAGGTAGAGTTTCTATAGGAGATTTTTGTAATGTTTTTCCATTTGAGTTGTAAAATCTATCAATACCTCTTCAGACAGAATTTAATTTTGTAAAGGCGCCTTCCCTTTACGGAATTCCTGTATCCGCCACTGTAATGCAAGCAATGAGTTTAGACATTTGTGGTTGACGCAGTCACAGATCCATAGGGGGCACTTTTGGCGCCCTCTCTCTATTTTTTGTTCAAACAAAAGAAATCAAAAGAAGAAAAGGGGGTGAGCAATCCTTTTGTAAAGGCGCCTCCCTTCTACGGAATTCCTGGATCCGCCCCTGCAATAAGTAAGGAATGTGTTCTGACATTTGTGGTTGATGCAGTCGGGGATCCTCTCAATTTTTTGTTAACACAAAAGAAATAAAAAGAAGAAAGCTAGCCTTTAAATTTGTACAGGCACCTTCCCTTTACGGAATTCCTCGATCCGCCCCTGTAATGCAAGCAATGAGTTTTGGCATTTGTGGTTGACGCAGTCGCAGATCTAGAGGGGGGGGGGGGGGGCACTTGGCGCCCCCTCTCTATTTATTGTTTAAGCAAAAGAAATTAAAAGAAAAAAAAGGGGGTGCACCAGCCTTTTATTTTGTAAAGGCGCCTCCCCTTTACGGAATTCCTGGATCCGCCCCTGTAATGCAAGCAGTGGGTTCTGACATTTGTGGGTGACGCAGTTGCGGATTCTGTTTATTTTTCCTTAAAACAAAAGATTACAAAAAGAAAAAAATTGGGTTGGGGGTGCGCCAGCCTTTAAATTTGTACAGGCGCCTTCCCTTCACGGAATTATTGGATCCGCCCCTGTAATGCAAGCAATGAGTTTTGGCATTTGTGGTTGACGCAGTCGCAGGTGTAGAGGGGGCGCCAAGTGTGCCCCCTCTCTATTTATTGTTAAAACAAAAGAAATTAAAAGAAAAAAGAGGGTGCGTCAGCCTTCAATTTTGTAAAGGCACCTGCCCTTTACGGAATTCCTGGATCCGCCCCTGTAATGCAAGCAATGAGTTTTCACTGTGATGGACAATCTCTCAGTATTCAATCTCATTAACTTAATCTGTTGTTTGTGTTGTTGAATACTGTTGCCTGTGCAGAGCCCCACCTCGCTCTGCACTGTGATGGACAACCTCGTATAGTATTCCACCTCCTTATAATTTACCCATTATTAATGTTGCTGCTGTTGAAGTTTTGTGCAGAGCCCCACCTCGCTCTACACTGTGATGGACAACCTCTTAATATTCCATCTCCTTACAACTTACCTGTCGGGTTTTGATGTTGCTGTTGCTGTTGCTGTTGTTGCTGCTGCTGCTGCTACTATACCAACTGCTATTGTTATTGTTCGTGAAGAGCCCCTACCCAGTTCGAGAGACTGTATGTGATGGACAGCCTCTTAGTATCCCAGCTCCGTACAACCATGGTACAACTTACCTGTCGTTTTATTGTTGTTACCTTGTACAGAGGCACCACCTTGCCCCACAATAGCTTTAATGGACAACCTTGGATCACGTTCCATCTCCGTTCCCATCATGCAATATTTGTCAGATTACACCGGCACTGCAGGGCATGCTAATGAAAACGTTGTCAACTTGAAGAGACAATACTACTTCATTCGATTGTCATTCGATTTGATTTGATCAAGCTGTGACATCGCACAAAACTTTGACTATTTCAACTTGTTAGAGTGAAAAACATTTTCGGTCGATTTAATGTCCTTTTTGCTTTCTACCCACATTTTCATTAAGATGGAAACCACTGTATCAGTGAATTGCTCGTTCCAGTATTAGAGTATTTCTCTTCTTTACCAGCAAGTAGCCCTATACAACATATTTGTTTGTCGGCAATATAGACTTTACTAGGCAGCATCGACGGTTGGTATCACGTACCCTTTATTCATTTATATATCTATCCATTGTTTGCCTTTTTTTGCTGGGCACCATCATTGCTTCAAGGAAGTCACAAATTTGAAAAATAGCTTTGAAAATGATAGGAATATATACAAGTATACTCACCTTTGCATCGAAATCCGAAAAGACATTTTGAGCTATGCCAGGTTTACATTGCATATTTTGTAGCAGTAAACTAACCAGCTTTGGATTTTGATTGAACTCACTGTTCAAACGCGGTTTCATCAAAGATATCTTATTTCAGCATTTCTTCAAAGGGTAAGATTTTGTGCTCGAGACTAGACTCTGTCTTAAGTTTTTCCATATGAGGGTGATTTTGGTGTTCTAGATTAAAAAGTTGACAAAACTTCGTTATCTCTGGTTTTGTTATTTTTAATCCGTAAACCGAGTACGCCAAAAAATACTGTTGTCGTATTTGCTTGCAAAATATATGGGTTTGAATTCAAATATACCTGTGCACCAAAAAGAGATATTGGTATCTTATTTTGATATCTTTTCGGGTTTCGATGCGTCACATCACCTATATCATCCTTTCCAGCTCTTGGACCACAGCTCCTAGGGCTGGCCGGAAAGCTCGGCTGGGATTACCGCAGAGCGCACCAATGAGCATTAGACTCCCATCACCAGCAGCTTGCCCCATCATGTTCATCAGACGACCCACCTGATACACATCGCTATGGACGTCAGTAGCCTGATCTTGAAGGGCGACCTCTGGGGCGATATGTTGGTATAACTCGCCCCTGAGATATCGAGCCTTCTCGTCGGACGTGAAGCAGTAGTGCGTTGAACATGACTGACGGGAGACCAAGCCTAGATCTATTACTCTGGCCCGCCATTGACCTGTTGTTGAAGAACATACATGGGTAAAATGAAAATAAATACCATGTGTGTTTGTGCTTGTGTATAGAAGGGGGAGGGAGAGAGAGAAACAGATACTATGAATACTGGTGGGACGGTAATAAAGGCTCAAAACTATAAAGATGAGTAGATGAAAGACAATCTTTGACCTCACTTGTGTAATGCATTATCTTAAAGTGCTTTCATTTGAGTAAACATCTGTCGATGTGTGAGATATGTGTTACTAGAAGGATTAGAACATCTTTTCTTCATTCAAAAAGGTAATAGAAAAAGGAGAAGGAAAACTAGAGTGTTTAGCCAAGTATTTGGGTATGACGAACTTGAACTCACCTGAAGAGGACTTGTCTAACAGGACATTATCCTCTTTCAAATCATTCATCAGATATCCTCTCTGATGAATGAGGTCAATCCCTTTGCAGATATCCAAGGCCAGCTGGAGCCAGTTGGTGTGGGTGATGGTAGGAACCCCGCCCCGGATGGCCTTGTCCAGAGTCACGGTCTCTCCCGTTA
Organism: Diadema antillarum; assembly: GCF_040938485.1. Taxonomy (NCBI): domain Eukaryota; kingdom Metazoa; phylum Echinodermata; class Echinoidea; order Diadematoida; family Diadematidae; genus Diadema; species Diadema antillarum. The sequence goes on along the minus strand of NW_027271313.1, from coordinate 958,439 downwards.
TCGCGTCACCTGGTAACAATTAGATAAGCGCTGGTAATAGTTTTAAGCTGAAATTCGTCTTTCAGTTGACACAAATATTGTGAAGATACTTTCTTGACAAGTTTAAAGCTTTCACCTAAGATTTCACCAATTAGAATTCACAGATTCTTCAGTGATATGCATTGAAAACAGCAGGACTATGTACCTGCTAAAAACCACGAATCGGTAGTACAACGATTTTTTTTTTCATAATACGTCTACATAATACGTCACTGTCACAACTAGTGACTGTTAGCTGAGTTCCAAACATCAGTCGATCAAGTGCTCATGTTCCTAGTCCTAAAATTATAGCTTTAATTTTCTCTGATACTTATTTTGTTTGATGAGAAATGACAAAGTATCCCAGGTACATTAGTCAACTTACCGATGAACTCCATCGCGAGGCCGATACACCCAGTGCTGACCTCAAGGCATCCAAGGTACGTTGGGAAACACGCCTCTCTGCCAAATAAATCCAATACGGTAGCTTCCTCCTGGATCTCAGCTACCTAAAGTGTAAAGCAAGTTGAGATGGATGAAGAACATAAAGAGTAGTGTTCACACCTTGCCTTGGATCCTTGGATGTTTTTTTTCTATTCTTATCGTCGTCATCATCATTGCTATGCCAACATGTTTACTAATCACTCTGTCCAAAACTATTATTTTGACTCTTTGTAGGTAATTGCTATTATATCATACAAATTGTCATAAAAAATTACTTTTGACCTCACAAAGAAAAAGTTGGTAAAGAAACCTTGCATGATTCACTTCTAACGCAATATAAATAAACGGTAAAACAAGGATGAGACGTTACCTTCGTGGTCATCTGGTTAATAGACGAAGGCAGCATGAAGGTCTTGAGGGCAATGGGTCGATCTGTGACGCGATGCCGACAGAGGTACACCGTGCCATAGGACCCCTGTCCTAGAACGATGGAACCTCTGGCGGGGTCGAAGTCCTTAAGGTCTGTTATGGTCCAAACGTATGAGCTTGGAGCGGATGATGAAGATGATGCACCTGCAGCACCAGGCGGGCAGGAAACTCTCGCCATGGTGTTGCTTTTGGCAGCTGCCCCACCAGTCGTCGTGCCCACCTGAGATGGAGTGTTGGTAGGCCTGTCATGGAGAATTACAATCATATAAAAATAATCACGCTGACGTAACATTGTGGTCTTAATACTTAACGACTCATAGTTTATGGATAAAATGTTTTATCATCATAAGCACAATATCAATGTCAACCTTCAATTGTCAAGGAATTTTACTTTTGTAAGTTGATTAAAAATGTTTAATCATCAAACATAAATGCCATACGTTCTACTTAAGTTGATGATTTAGTAGTTCGTTCTTACCTGGGAATGGGGCTTGCCGACATCTGACTGGAAGATGGTAGTGGGGATATAAGGGGCGTATGTCTGGAAGAAGAAGAAGAGAGAGAGGGGGATATAAAGGTACTGGTATGGTTCCTTTTCTTTCTGTCTGGAAGAAGAGAGAGGGGAGGGGAATACGGCAGGATCGTATCAGGACAATCATCTCCGGCTAAATACTGGTTAGTGATATGGTTAGAGTAAAGATTAGGGTAAGGGTTAGGTTTAGGGTTAGAGTTTGGGTAGGGGTCAGGATTAGGTTCAGGAGTAGGATTAGTGTAAGGGTCTGGGGTAATTGTCCTATTAGAACTCTATTCCTTTTCTTTCTGTATGCACTTGGCGAAAAGACTTCCAGAATGTGAGAGAAGACGCTTAACTTACTTGTCATCATATTTTTTTATCCGGATCAAAATAATTTTTCTTTTTTTTTGTCATGGACTGAGGTTAAAATTTGGCGGTATTGCAATCGCGACTCTTTACATATGATTTCAGAGCGGAAGTTCTGTTAAACAATATCATGTCATGTGAAATGATTCTGGTTATCAAGGAAAACGTATCGAATTTATCGTGTATTATATTCCTTTATTAAAAGAAATCACACTTAAAAGAAAAAGAAACACTGGTAGATAATCTTACACAGGGGGTGGGGAGTTTGAAACAGAAGAGGTGTTGGGTGACGAATGACCAGTGGTACTGATTGGTGACGAGCCGTGTGAGGATGGGGATCGGAGGGTGCTAGGAGGTGACGAGGCTGCGGCTTGATATGGCGTACTGATTTACAAAGAGCATTATGGAAACAGATTTTGACATTTTCTCGACATCTATCTTTACATGAAATTGTTATCGATTCCACTAGTTTAAATGTGTGTTGTTTTTTAAAGAATGAAACACTGAAAGGGTTATGATATATATGTTTTTTTATTCAATCTTCCGTGATTTCTGCAGTTTACATTCTGCCCTCTTATTACAGATTGAAGGGCTATCAACCATTTATAAACACTGCGTTTAAATTATTCTAAAATAATATCCAAAGTCTTCTCACCATGCAGGCAGAGTTGGGGAGATAGAAACACCCAAAGAGGAGGCAGTCACGTCAACCTGAAGATTGAAAATGATAATAATGATAATAACGATGATGATAATTATGATGATGATAATGATAATGATCATAATGATAATAATAATAATGATAATGACAATGATAATAATGATAAGAAGAAGAAGAACAAGAAGTAGAAGAAGATGTAGAAGAAGAAGAATAGTGGTTATTTGTATAGCGCACAAGTCCACCTTTCGGTGCTCATGGAGATATGGAAATAGAGGCAATTTATTTGCTTTTTTGTGATCATTTCTGCATAAACTTGATTAATCGTAATAATCTGAATCTCTGTTACTTCATTCAATTCATTCTGGGTTGTCATCTTTGTAAAGAGATTTTCATAATCCACGGATTTATCTTCTCATTTGTATTTTTATTTCTAACACCCTATCAGAGTAGGGCCTACTTACCTGAAGATGGTCCTTCGAAGGAACTTTCTTATGTTTGGCCAAAGCCAACTCCATCTTCAAGATCTCGATCTGTGATGTTGCATCGAGATACTTGTCCATGAACCGTCTCGTCTTCTCCTCAGCCTGCTTCGCCCTCTCACCGACGATGAGAGCCTCCTCTTGGGCCCTCCTCGCTCTCTCCTCGGCCATTTCCGCCTTTATTTCGACCTGCCTCGCTCGTTCTTCGGCAATGATCGCCTTCTCTTCTGCCTGCCTCACTTTCTCCTCGGCGATGCTCAGCTTATCTTCGGTTCGTTTCGCTCTCTCCTCGGCGAGCCGAGATTTCTCCTCTGCGATGTTAGTGCCTTCTTCTGCCAGAGCTAGTTTCTGTTCTGCAGATATCACCCTTTGCTGAGCTTTCACCGCAATCTCTTCAGCAACCATGATCTTCTGGCTGATCAGCCGCGCGTTGTCCTCGGCTCCTCTGATGTCCTCCTCCATTGCTGTCAACCGTTTCTCAGCGATACTCGCCCTTTCCTCGGCACGACAAGCACGGTCTTCTGCTTGTTGCGCCCTATCTTCTTCCTGCCGTACCCTAGCCTCGGCCCTTCGAGACTTCTCCTGAGCTCGAGCCACCTTCTGAAGGGAGTAGTTTGCCATGCCTCCGATGAGACCGGCTGTGCGCTCAGCTCGCTTTGCCTTTCTTTCGGCAAGGCGTACCTTGTTGGACAAAACCTGTTAGAATTGAGAAGAAAGAACAAGCTTATTGTCAATAATAGTGGTACCAGATAGCACAGAAATAAAGATTACGTGTATATTACTTTTAGTATATCAAGACTAATTGTTCGTAATCGCTTTACAGTAGCATTGTATATTATGTATTTTTTCATCATTGTTTCATTTAATTTAAGGAACATGTGTGTGTAATGATTTTTGTAATTAAAAATTCACTTTTCCTACTTCGCCTTGAGCACGCTAGTCATGTTGAATTGGCGCATTATAAGTACACTGTATTATTATTATCATTATTGGGTAGTAGTAGTAGTATCATTATTAGTATTATTATCATTATCATTATCAATACTATATTTGTTGTTATTATTGTTATTATTGTTATCATTATCATTATTATTATTATTATCATTATCATTATCAATACTATATTTGTTGTTATTATTGTTATCATTATCATTATTATTATTATTATCATTATCATTATTACTATTAATATTATCATGATTATTTTTTTTTAATTATTATTATTACAAAGAATGAACATTCAATTCCATCAGGTCATTTTGTTGAAGTCATAAACACTTGTGGAGTCAATGGCCGGTTGACGCTTCATTACACGATGGTAGAATAGTGTCTCGTCTTCACTAAGATCATGGATAATAGAAAGATTAAACGAGAACTTACCTGTTTGAAGTTTGATCTTTATTTTATGAGGGAGTTGGAGAAAGAATTCACAGTGAGAGCCCGCTCAACGCGCGCGCAGTCATACTTCGTAGCAACAAGATGTGACTTCTGTCAGAGTGGAAAGATTGAGAACTTACTTGAAGTTGATCTATACATTTTGTAATAGTATTCATGCCATGGGAAGGGAGAGGAGGGACTGTGAATTCTTTCTCCAACTCCCTCATAAAATAAAGATCAAACTTCAAACAGGTAAGTTCTCGTTTAATCTTTCTATTTTATTTCGTGAGTTTACGCAAGAACTCACAGTGAGATTTTGTAGCACAGAAGTCACATTTGTTCCAACTGAACAAACTCAAGCATGCACAATGGCAAGCAAAATGTAAGCTCAAATTACCTTGGTCTGAGGTCATTATTCCCTCACAATGAGTTGTGACAGGCACTGTCCCTCTTCTTGTAGAGGTTTGTCGTAGAATTTACGGAATGTTCGTTCTTTTGACCAGCCTGCTTTTGCGAGGATCAGAGGAATAGGTGCATCCGCCCTGTTTGCTGCTGAGCTAGATGCTGCTCGGGTTGAATGTGCACTGAACATTGTGGTGTCAATGCCAGCGCCAGTCATGATTTCTTTGATCCATCGAGAAATTGTCTGTGCCGTTACTCTCTTGAAAGGCTTGCGAAAACTAATGAAGAGATGACTTTCCTCTCCTCGGATCTCTTTGGTTCTCCGAAGGTAGGCCTTAATGTATGTAACTACACACAAACGTCTGTCTGGGGGGTACGCTTTCAAAAGTACGTCCAATCCAAAATTCCCAGGTCTAGACTGCTTAAGATGTTCATTAACTTTGAATGACACCATAGATTGTTTGAGAATCATGCTGTCTAGATTCAGGCAATGCAAAGTCTGTACCCTCTGGGTGGATATCAAGGCCAGTAACATGCACAGCTTCATCGTTAATTGCTTCAAGCTAAGCGAGTTAGCGGGAGCTAGACTTCTCAAATATCTAAAAACAATATTCACGTCCCAAATTTCCGAATACCGCGGCCTTGGGGGCCTGAGCTGGAACACACCTCTCATAAAACGAGAGAGAAGCGGATGAGTGCTGACAGTAAATTGTTCATCCTCTAACACTAGAAAGGTAGCAAGTGCACTCCGTGCTGAGTTAATAGCTGAATAGCTCAAGTTCTCTTCATAAAACATGTGTGTAAAAAACTCCAAAACAAAATTAATCTTGGCATGAAGGTGACTTTCCTTCTTAAGTGTACAAAACTTTCTCCATTTCCTTATATATGTACAATATTGTCTTTGGGTTGATGCCCTCCAAGATGCTGCCAAGATGTCCACCGTTCTGCTGCTCATGCCAGAGTTCTCGAACGGCAGCTTCAAAACCTGCAACATAACAGATCAAGGCAAGCGTGTAAAGGGTGCGGTTCCCCAGATACTGGTTGCGTAATCAAATTCCTGTGTCTAGGAATTAAGAGTGGTTCATCTTTAAGCATTCTCCTCATGCGAGGAAACCACGCTTGCGTAGGCCAGTTTGGGACAATCAAGAGACCATGTGCCTTGTCGTTTTCTATTTTTTGGAGACATTTGGGGATGAGGCAGAAAGGAGGGAATGCGTAGAAATACAGATCACCCCAATTCAGAGTGAATGCATCCACAGAAACCGCATCTGGGTCAGGCAGCCACGTAACGTACGCAGGCAGCTGCTTATTGAGTCTGGACGCGAAAAGATCAATTTGGGGAGTACCACATTTCTTAGTGATATCAGTAAAAACTTTCTTATTCAGCATCCATTCTGTTCTGTCATTAAAATGACGAGATCTCCTGTCTGCTTCTGTATTGTCACGACCTGGTAAATAGGCTGCTGTGATCCAGATATTCCTTTCCTTACACCAAACCCAAATGTCTCGTGCTGCCCTGTCGCAGGCTCGAGATTTAATGCCTCCCATATTGTTCAGGTAGGCTACAGCTGTTGTGTTGTCAGTTCTAATGAGCACATGTGTATCATGCAGGTGGCCGCAAAATGACTTCAAACCAAGCCCTGCAGCTAAGATTTCAAGATAGTTGATTTCATTGTTTAGAGCATGCACTATCTCCTGATCATCCCATCTACCGCCAGTTTCACTGCTTAAATCAGTGGCACCCCATCCTTGCCCACTGGCGTCAGTACGTAGCTCTAAAGCTGGCCGATCTCGACTAATTGGTGCCGACTGGCAGTGAATGTTATTGAACCACCACATTAACTCCTGTTTAGAAGCTTCAGACAAATTCATAGGTCGATCAAAATGCCCTTTGCTTGATTTTAGTGCAAGAATTTTGTCTCTTTCTAGGTTACGATAGAAGAGGGGGCCATATTGAATAGCAGGGAAAGTAGCAATCAGTTTCCCAATGACCTGCGCCACCTGCCTGATAGTAGGGTTTTGTTTCCCTAGCAATTCCGCACATACTGCCCTGATATTTTGACATTTCTCATGCGGGAGCGTTATAGTCATGCTTTCCGAATCCAAGATAAACCCCAAAAATTGGAGCCGTTGCTGAGGCTCTAGGATAGATTTCTCTGAATGAATGACAAAACCAAGGTCAGAGAGCAGTTTTGTGGTTGCTTGCACCGCTTCTAGTGCTTGTGATTCAGTTTCACCGATTATGAGAGTGTCATCTAAATACCCCACAACCAGGTGGCCTGCCTGTCGCAGCTTTGCGAACAGCGGCTTCATAAGCTTTGTGAAGAGCCTAGGCGCTGTACTAAGGCCATTGGGGAGTACCTTAAATTGCCAACATTTCTCATGCCAGACAAATCTCAAATACTTGCGATATGAGGGGTGAACAGGGACAGAGTAGTAGGCATCTCGAAGGTCGATTGAGGCAAGGTAACAACCAGGGGAAATTAGGGTTGTAGCCGTATGGATGTTATCCATTTTGAAATGCTGTACATTCAGACTGTCATTGAGGTCCGATAAATCTAAAATTAGGCGTATGTCCCCATTTTTCTTTGGGCGTGTAAAGATATTGGACACAAATTCTCCAGCCACATGCTGGCATTCTTCGATTACGCCTTTCTCGGCCAGTTTTCGAATTTCAATGTCAATCTTGCTCTCCTCAGCATTACCCACTCTGTAGTGGTAAGGCGGTTTACCTCTGTGAGGTGGGCTATACGCCTCTTGAAATTCAAGTTTGTAACCGCTAATTGCATCAAGTATGAAAGGATCAGTGGTAATATGATTCCACTGTTTGCTAAAATGCCTCAATCGACCCCCAACGGGCAGGTCTAATGGAACATCTACATGTTCAATGTCAAAAACTGACTGTACAGTGTGAGTAGATTGTGTATTTCCACAACAAGAGCTAGGCCTGCAACTTACCTCCTTGGGTAGTGCAGTTACTTTCTCCGTGACACAGTGTTTGGCTTGGCTGGGGTTGCTGTCGAGTAGCTCTGCCCCCGGTTGTGCGCATGAGCTGGAGGTGGGCGAGTCTGCGTGTGCGGGGCTGAATGTCTGTATCCCCGCTGCTGCTGGCCTAAAAAAGGCCTGGATGTATCGCCAGCTGCGAGCCAGCCTGCGTTCCGATATTGCTTCCGGCTGAATCCACCGCTGGCCGTGCGCTTGTATGGGTGGTACGGCTGATGAGTAGATCTCTTAGCCTGGCCTTTAACCACACTAAAGGCAGCCCTATTCTCCTCCTTGAGATCTTTTACACGTTGTCCCAAGTCATCACCGAATAGAAACGCGGTCACGGGCGTAGTAGGCTTGCACAGATGTGCGTAAGCAGCGTTCATATCGGGCTTGATCAGCTCCTTTCTCAGGCAATTCATCTCGTAATTGGCATTACAGAGTAAAGCGAGTGCGTCCTGTTGCGCCTCGTTCAAGTCAGTAGGAAGAGTTTGTAGGAACGCACACAGCCCGCGGGTAAGAGATGTCTGTACTCTCTGCAGCTTAACGTCTCTGCTGCGCGTAGTCTGTGTCACATTATCCCAAATCACTGGATTGACTTTAGGGACTAGTAAGTTGGGGCAATTGCTCGGTGCTGGGTAGTTTGCCGCTGACTCTTCCATAGATTTTTCCTCCAGACAATGGGAGATGAGATAATTCGTAGAATTTGCCAATTCGTCATTGATAGGGTCGCCCACACAGGCGGAGACCGCAAATTTTGCAGCAAAGGATGGCACTTGTACTGGCCGCCCCGTGAGCTCTGCGGGTGCGTAACCCGCTGCCGCCGCAGGGAAATCGCATTCATCCCCACTGTAGCTGCTGCCGCCGTGGTCGTCGTGCAGCGTACCGCGTGCTTGCGTACTATCGTCTGTAGCACACACATCCATGCCCCCAAACGGCACACCACCGTGGTTTTCTGCGGTACAAGCCGTGCCAACATGGCCGGCACGTAGTTGCTGTTGTTGGATACGAGTAGGCTGAGACGGCAGTATTTCCATGACCTTTTCAAACATGGATTCGAGTTTAGAAAGGCGGGAAAGCACCTCCGCGTCCGTCTTCTCTTTAGGGGGAGCTGCCTTCTTACTTAGGCCCGGTTTGGTGGGTTTTTTAAGGGTTTTCCCATTCCCTTCTTTCTTTGTTGGAGCCTTACTAGCCGGCGAACACTTGGGTTCATGATGCACGGCTGTAGTCACCATCGCCACGACAGACTTAGCTGTATGCAGGGCGCTCGTACTAGTGGTGCCACCCACGACAGGCTTAGCTGTATGCTGTGGGGGAGCGGAAAGCGGAATTTCCATCCCGCGATATCTCGTGAATAAAAATCCACTTCCGAAGCAAAGTCAGCTCTAACTGAGCTATAAATAATAACAATCCACAATATGATAAGATATTGCGAAGATGCACAGTTAAAAGGACGAATAAAACTGGATTTAGACTGCGATGAGGGAACTTAGCCCCTCGTGCAAAACGTGCGAAGAAGCGATATGACTGCGCGCGCGTTGAGCGGGCTCTCACTGTGAGTTCTTGCGTAAACTCACGAAATAAAATATCTTTTCTTTTTATTTATATCTTTTTTGTTTGTGTCTGTGGGGGTGGGGGCTTCTCTATGTTTTTTTCATCGTCTTCCAAAGATATGTATGACAACTGTAAGTTCACCGTATTCTCGGGTCTTACGCCTGTGTTCATGTGGATCTTAATTGATTATCAAAGAAATGGGGCATTACGTACACCAATCTGTTCCTTCAGCTCCTTGTTTTGAAGGGACTCTTTCAGCCGTTGGAGAAGAAGATTACCAGCCAGGTACACTGGTTGTGATGGAATTCGGCGGGCTGTCTCAACCAGCTTGGCACACAATGAGAAATGAAGAGATTGTAAAATGCAATAAACCTGTACCTCGGATCGGTACTAAGTTATCATTCAATAATCTGACCTTAGTAATGCAAAAATCTCACTTTGCATCTATTTCCACCATTTACTGTGGCTGCATAACACTTAGTCTTCATTCATTCATTTTCCATCACCAACAAAACTTAAAACTACGTCTTTAAAAATAGTTCTCAAAGTGAATCAGGATGCTGCTTTTTAAGGGAAATCTGATATGACGCTACAGACTGGAAACACTGCTGTGTAGGAATATAATGATGCTTCTTCACAACCTCAGTAGGGCAGCTGTACGACAGCTCATGTACAGTAAACCCACTATCTGTAGTAACATTGTTCACAATAGGTCTTATAATCTTATCCAATCGTCACTTTTATTGTATCAAACACTTTTTCGTATATTTTCAGTGAATATGACTCTAATTAATGTGCATACATAATAATACAATTAATTGTGTAATAATAATAATAATAATAATAATAATAATAATAATCTTACTTTATCGTATATACGTTTTTCTGCTTATTTGGAACATGCGACATAGAATAAGAGAATGTGGGGAGTATAGTTTTTGCTTACATCAGGCGAGCTGTTCGCGGGTAACCCTGCGGTGGCCCGGACGCGGACCCAAGGGTACGGATCGTAACACCGTGACCTCTTCTGTAACTCCCATGGCACGGGGACGTGAATTGGGGATTTGGAATACACCTCCATGGCGTAGGAGTCAGACTAGATCTCAATATCTGCATATAAGAAAGATTGAAGATTTGAATGATAATGATAAGGCCTATTGGTACTGTATGAAGTGTCCCCCTATTGATTGTGTATAGACCTTCTGGTTGAATAAATGACCTTCACTTGACCTTGAGGAATGCCAGTACGGTACAAAGTATTTTTTAAGTAGTTGTAAATCCTTAAATCCGTTGAAATTTATGAGCAAAATTAGGAATACTCATGTAAAAGATTGTAGATAATCAATACTGACCTGACAAAATACGATTTACTGTCTCTCAAGTCGCAAAAGTGGGAAAACTTCGGGAGTTTTCGTGATAACACACTTTCGATAAAAAGAAGCACAGAGATTGTACACTGTTGAATTGTTATGTACGAACGTGTACGTACACACGTAACCATGGTCACGTTGCCTGATCAACGCGCATATCAGGGCGTCACTCTGTGCACATGCGCGTAATGACGCGAACTTCATCCTAGTGTGCGCAGTGACGTAATAATAATATCGGCGTTGCATTTGTCTTCATCAACCCAGTGCGCGTACAGCCCTTTTCAGTATCTGTGACGTAATAATGAAACTTTGTTACATTTTTGTTTACATAACAACGGTGCTTTTTCAAGTTAGTGGGGTGGCTTAGTGACAAATATACTGATAATCGTGACACGCCGGACAAAAGTGTCATTTTTTCCTCAGACATTTGTGTATATATGAGGATCAAAATTAGGGGGTGCTCCAAGAAATCCGCTAACAGAAAAAATGAGAAAATGCCCTTAATTTGTACATAACAATAATGTCTGAATTCAAAGACTATACACGGGGCATTCGCCAGGTTTCTGTACAATGCAATGCAATGTACATGGTTGCTAGTCTTAAAATTCAGACCCATAATACGACATATTATGTGCATGTTTACAGTAATACACCATTTTTACTGGTTTTCCTATGGTAACAGGTGGTTAGTCTGTGTTGCAGACCTGAGGGAGGTGTGTTGGAATAGTCCAGTTTTCTTAAGCACCTTTTCATTAAATAATTTGATATAATTTCTGGTAAAGGATTTTTTTTAGTACTCTCTACCTCCTGTAGAGAAATGGCAAAGAGTGACATGTGACTCTGGCTCAGATACTTTAAATCTTGGGCAATGACTGAGCCAGGTGTAGGACTATGTCACAGCTCATTTTTTCTCCCAGAACTACTAGTTTACCAGTAGAAGAGCTGCATATTCCATTGAGAACTTAAGGTTTTGGGTATTGCCCTACATATTTCCTTACAAATTTAACCCGTTTCCTCCAAGATTGTGTGAATTCCATAGGTTTAGCGCAGGGATTACCTGGTTCCCGTAAGCAATTTTTATAGTCCGCACTTCCCCTCTCTATATGTTTCTTATTTCTTATGGGGTTATTCAAATGTTTAAAAAGGTTAAAAGTCTGTTTTCATAGATGAAGTTGAATTTAGACAATTTGAATTTTTTTAAAAATATATTGATATTTGTAATTTCACTCATAAAGACTTAAAACGGTTTGAATATTTTTGGTCTAATAGCTATGTATAGACATGTTATTAAAAAGTAAAAGCAATGTTTGATTGGTTCACATTATCCAAAGAGGGTGGGATGTAGTTGGCTGGTGAACAAAGTCTATGGGGAAGTTTAAAAAGTTGATAGAAGTAAAACAAAATCGGCATAGAGCAGAATCTAAATCACAATATAATATGACAAAATTCCCGACCCCAAAGGCGGTTGATTCTATGATGCTTTATGTCAAAATACATTCCACCCAAAATACATGTGATTGATAGGAGGAAAAAGTATAGTACATTAAAAACAATATAGTTCAACTAACCCCATTAGTCCAGCAGCATAATGAAAATATGATTGTTAAGTTTTATCGCCTTGTCAATTGAAGATGATGTTACATAATGACAATTATCAAAGGCAGCTAGATCTACTAGTATATCAAGAAACTAAAAAGAAGGGGTGGGGTGGGGAGAGAAGAATGAAGTAAGTTATTAGTATCTGTAGTTTTGGTTTTCAGTATATTCATTTTAATTTCCTTAATGTCCGTTAGGTCATCATGGATTGGAGCATTTGTGTACTAGTAATCTGCCAGGAACAAACACAAGAAAAACTTAAAGGTCCTATATATACACATCTGGGAGAGTGACTTGAAAAAAATGTTCAGGATATCACATTTTATGCATAATATGTGTAGGTCTGGGGCATTTCATGAAGCATTTTGTCCGACAAGTTGTCGGACAAATTTGCTCTCTGCCAATCAGATGCAAGGATTTCTGTAGTTTGTAACAGTTTGTCAGAAAAATATCTGACCAAACTGCTTCATGAAATGCCCCCCCTGTTGTATCACAAGACATCCTACCATATACAGTTTTTGCAATCAAAGCAAACATATAAAGAGATATCAGTATTTTTCTCATTAAAGCATAAATGCAGACGGTTTAGTCTGGAAACATGTTATCATAGAAATATTGTTCACATTTTGTGTTATTAACAATACTTAACATTGATTATACAGATTCATTTTTTTTTACAGAGGTTCTTTCTATCCGTAACTCACACCTAAGAATAATTTTCAAGCACTAATTTTGGGTTTTTACCTTTAATTATCCACAAAAAGGAGGACTCAATGCATAAAAGATGTATGCTTTATTTTTGGAAAATGTTGAGGAGATCAGGAAAATTATATATATTGGACGTAGATTTTGGACCTGAAGGAGCAGTTGAAGCATTTTTAAGAAACAATGCCTTGTGGCATCGTTCTTATCATCAAAAATTAATAATGACAAATTCAAATGAAAATTGGAGGGGGGAAGAAAAGATGAACATAATGACATGAGACAGCTTGGTAAAGATCAAACGCTAAAATAGACAATGCAGCCTCTTTTCTCAGTTCATACTTATCCAGAGTGTGTGCTTTCTTTCCAGTACCGGTATTATTATTTAGATAGGTTAGGGGAATCCCTTTGAATTGTTTTATACATCATTTTAAAGCTTACAGTCTGCTCTTTCGGAATCTGTCCTTAAAGGACAAGTCCACCTTCATGCACACGTGGATTCAGTGAATACAACAATATTAGTAGGACACATCACAGAAAGCTTGGAAAAAATCGTACAATCCGTTCAAAAGTTATGATTTTTTAAGGTATCTGCACAGTCGCGGCTTGATGAAAAGACTACCACAGTGTATGATGTCACATGCGCACATTCTAAGGAAAATAAAATGAGAATTTCACAAAACCATACTTTTTGAATAAAGTTCACATAGTTTCTTTGACTTGCTACTGACGTATGTCAAGGGTAATATAATTCCCCCTGCCTTCTGAAAGAGAAGTCGAGTATCCTTTTGTAAGCGAAAATAATTTATGTTGAATTTTCTTTATTCATTCTTTATATCGTTGTACACATGTGACATTACAAGGTATAGTAGTCTTCTCATCCAGCCTCGACTGCATGAGCAGAAACTTCAAAAATTCATAACTTTAGAACGGATTGTCCAATTTTCCTCAAACTCTCACTGATGTGTTCTACTATTGTTGGTGCATTCACTCAACCCACATGCTATAAAGGTGACAAATCTTTGTCTGGCGACTTTTTTGTTGATCAATTATACCAACCCTGATGGAAATCTCTTCAAATTCATAAGTTCTGAAGTCTCCTTTAAGTTTAGCCAAAATCTATATATGTAGTTGCCATAGCAACATACCACTTAACACTAATGAAAAGTATTTCAAACCTCTATACATCCCGTCGATCAGTTGTACCTATTCAAATAGAATCTCTTCCAAACTGGAAAATAGCCTCCTGTAACTAACTTCAATCAAAAGCCCTAGTTTTGGGTTGCCATGGCAACGTACAAATCAACAATTATATTTAACCCCTGGTTTATACTCTTGGTACCTTCTATACAACGTTCATATCAAATTTTGTGAAAATTGAATCTTCCTACCTGGAGAAATAAACAAAAACGTGATTTTTAGAAAAAGTTCATTGACCTTTGACCTTTGACCTTTGGAAAATTCACTCCAAATTCAATCAAAATATTTTACTTGTTCTCAATATTCTTCCTGCCAAGTTTTATCCAGATTGGATATTCCTGACCTGAGAAATAGCCAAAAAACCTATTTCACAAATAAAGGTCATTGACCTTTGACCTCTGACCTCCTTCCCAGCATCAATTTTCTTGGAGCACCCTATTTTTTGAGAAGGTACATCATGAAGTACCTTTGGTGAAAAAATCATGCTTTTGTCCGCCGTGTCACGATAATTTCACTAAGCCACCCCACTAAGTGGTTTATGCCTAGTGATTTCTCCTGTGCTGTTCATACCAAAATCCTAAAGGTCCTTGCTCATACGTATCTGATGGTGTGCTCTTAGCAATGCCTGGATTTACCACGTTCGTGATGGGCGATTTTGGACCCGACTCCGAAGCGGCTGGCAAAGCAAATTATTTTGTGCCACCACAGGTGAGATGTTTTGTTGGTTTGATAATATTTTGAGTCGTTACGGTTTTACACCAACCCGGTACAGCCGGTGTCATCAACTTTGTAAGTTTGTGTAATATAATAATAACAATCCAAATATCATTTCATTTTAGACTTCAGCATCTCTCCAGAATTTGATGCATTTCCTCCATCAATGTATATACTTCTCTCTCGCTGTTGCCTTAAACAATAATCATTACTCCATCATAGTTGTGGAGTCATTGATAACTACAAACATGCCTTCGGGCATTCACCGATCTCTCTCTATCTTTTAACCTCAAAGACTACAACCTACCACAAAATGGCGGAATGAAAGAACTTCACACACAGACAGATGCATATTATGATCTGAGAGACTTTCCATTATAGTGGAGTTTATTGCAAACAGTAATGATCACAAATGAAAGCAGTTATCATAGGTCCTGTTCTACAGTCTTTGATTCATACAGCTGAAGTGATAACTTTATGGGTGAAACTGAAGGTGATTGTCATCCGATCTTTAAACTTTGTTACTATTTTATATTCACGTGGTTTGTTGTCCCCCATGTTAACGTATTGACAGTTGTTATCCTCGCCCGCAGGCCTTAATTTGATGACATGTATGGAGAATGTTCATGCGCATCCATCTGCAACCCTCCTTCGTCACGTAAATTTTGGTACGAAATTAATAAACCATTTTATATCGTAATTTCGTGAGAGATTACGTCATATATGAGATCCCGCTAGTGCGCGCGCCACTCAATTCGTTAGTCGCCGCCATCTTGCTAACACGCGAATTTCTGTGCTCGGAAAATTCGCCGGAATTGCACTTGAATATTCAAGTTTTCGTTCGAGTTGGATCGACGTAATAGCGAAAGTTACCTCTACGGGAGGTTTTGCCAGGTTTTTTCTGGTTTTAACGATCATTCTTCAGCTGAACAGCAACGGAATTTATGTCTTCGACCAACGTTCCAAACGTGGGCGGCGCAGCCGCACCACCGCTGCTGACAGCAGTCGCGTCCCCGGCAGCCACCGGCGGGGGTCGCGGAGACCAGCACGCACAAGAGTGCAAGCAGAAAACTGCGACAGCCAAAGGTAAAACGCCTACTAGAGCCGGCAAGGCAGGTACTAGTAATAGTACTACTACAACAAGCAGTGCTAACCCTAGCGGTAGTACCGGTGCAAACAAAACAGTGAAACCACCTGCCAAACTGGCCTCTAAAGTTTCAACTTTGGAAGATAGACTCGGCAAGCTTGAAGGCCAATTAGCTGTGGTTGTTCAATTTGTGGAGGCACAGTCGGCAAAGCAGACACCAGCCCGTGAAGGCGGTGGCAATGGAAAGAGTATCAGGACTCGTTCTGAATACTCCCCTTCAGACTCGGCAGATACTGACTGCCATTATGATGATGAATATGCGGCACCATTTCTGGGCCGAGATATGGATGAAAACTCTGTGATTATCCAACCAGGTCAAGGGGATAGTCGTGATGACAAATTTGATATTGAAGAAGGCGAAGTTCCCCCTTCTGTAGTGGAGAAAGTGCCAAACATTGCAGCCAAATTTGCTGTGGCTGAGGAAGTTGGTCCCCCCATTGACCCAGAAATTGCTAAGTCTACAGCCTACCTTCTGACCCACCAGCTCGAGCCCAAAGTGGTAGATGAAACGATCACTAAATACCCCATTCCCAGCAACTGTGAGCTGGTGGATGTGCCGAAAGTCAACCAAAGAATCTGGAATGGGCTACCTGCCTTTTCAAAGACACGAGACCTCAAATTTCAGAGACTCCAAAAGAATCTCACGAGAGGCATCAATGCCTACATACATACAGTGTCGGCACAGGATATCACTGAACAGCAACAAGATGCACTAGCACTTCTGTGCAGTGCGAATTTCGAGCTAAATTCCTTGCGTAAGGAATTCATGAAACCAGACATTGGTTATCAATTCCAGCATCTCTGCAAGCCCTCTACCCCGGTCTCCAAATTCCTTTTTGGTGACGACCTGGGAAGGCAAATGAAAGACATAAGAGATGAACAAAAAGCAACTGAGGGTGTCCTCAGGAGTGAGCATAGCAGACAATTCAAAAAGCAGCGTTTCAGCCCATATGACTATGGCAGGAGTGCATATGGCAAGGGCAGGAGCAAGATTACATCAGGAAGCTCAAATTTGCCCCAACAGTACCGCGACGCGGGCTGGACTACTTCTCGTGCAAGTACAAGTGATGTCACTAGGCCTACAGGTGCAAAAGGACCGTGGACTGGAGCTACCAGCCATGCTTTTTTAGGCCAGCGCCCCAAGGGGAGGGGGAAGCCGTCGGCTCCCCACACCTTCACATATCCCAGCCAGCACCAACCGCACTGCGGCAGCAAGCAGGGCTCAGGGATGAAGAGAGCACGATAACCTCCAGTTCAACTGACGAGGTAAACATGACATCTGATTCTAGTGATTATGCAAAGCTATGTCATAATAATGTAGAACCTATGGTAGGAGGTCGACTGAAGCAATTCCTCCCAAAGTGGCGCAAAATTACTTCAGACCCACATGTGCTAAATGCTGTAAGTGGCTACAGGCTTGAATTCAGTAAAGAGATGGGTGCACCATCTAGAACTAAACCCCCTTACCTTTTTCGGTGTAATAAAGCCGAAGAGGCTGATATTGATCTTGAAATTTCTAAACTCCATGACAAGGGAGTAATCGAACCGTGCCAGATGGAAACTGGAGAATTCGTGTCTAATATTTTTACACGGCCTAAAAAAGACGGGGGTACACGCGTTTCCTAGACCTGTCTGATCTCAACAAATATCTCCAGTACCAGCATTTTAAGATGGAAAATATCCATACTGCTATTGAACTCATTTCAGAAAATAGCTTCTTAGCTTCAGTCGACCTTCGGGACGCGTACTATACAGTACCTGTGCACCCAACACACAGGAAGTTCTTAAAGTTCTCCTGGAAAAATCAACTTTGGCAATTCAAAGTACTGCCTAATGGCCTGAGCACGGCGCCAAGGTTATTCACTAAACTACTGAAACCTGTATTTACATTACTGAGAGAGCAAGGGCATGTAGTAATTGGATACCTTGACGATGTACTCATTATTGGAGAAAGTGAGAATCAAACATTGCAAACGGTTTTTGAAACCACTAGCATCCTTGCACAACTTGGGTTCTTGGTACACCCAGAAAAATCAGTACTATGCCCCACTCAAGAAATACAATTTCTTGGTTTCATTCTCAATACTCAGGCCATGACAATTCGACTGCCTGATAACAAATCAGAGGAAATACAGTCCTTGTGCAATGAACTTATGCAAATGGCAAACCCCAGTATCAGGCAGGTGGCTAGAATTATCGGGAAAATGGTAGCATCATTTCCCGCAGTCCAGTATGGACAGCTCTATTACAGGGCTTTAGAAAGGGACAAAATCAAAGCACTCAAAATGAATAAGGGGCATTTTGACAGAAAAATGAGCCTATCTTTGGAAGCAAAACAAGAGCTGCAATGGTGGACAGACAATGTGCAGTCTACTTTCTCACCCTTACGACACCCTAAACCTATGCTCGAATTGTGCACGGATGCCAGTGGCAAAGGCTGGGGGGCATCTGATCATACCACCCATACAGGGGGTAGATGGAATGAAGACGAGCTGCAAAAAGCCAGGGAGAATAAGATTAATTATCTGGAGACCCTGGCTGCTGGCATGGGACTCAAGTCCTTCTGTTCTAATTCACAAAACATTCATGTTTTGTTACGGCTAGATAACAGTACTGCTGTTGCGTACATTAACAACATGGGAGGCATTAAATCCCTTGACTGTGATCGGGCAGCCCGAGAGATTTGGCAGCGGTGCGAAACTCGTAAAATTTGGGTCACTGCAGCACACTTGCCAGGAAAGCTGAATGTGGAGGCAGACCGCATGTCTAGAATTTTCAATGACCGCACAGAATGGATGCTTGACCGCACAGTTTTCCAAGAAATAACTTCACGTTTTGGGACACCAGAAATAGACCTATTTGCCTCCAGACTTAACAAGCAGGTAGAGAACTATGTCACATGGTTGCCCGACCCACATGCCAAGGCTGTTGATGCCTTTACTCTCGATTGGGGAAAGTGGTACTTTTACGCATTTCCTCCTTTCTGCTTAGTTGCTAAGTGCATTCAAAAAATCAAATCTGATAATGCAACTGGGATACTAGTAGTCCCAAAATGGCCAAGCCAGCCATGGTTTCCTCTCCTAAACAGGATGATGAATGAGGAACCACTTGTTATTCATAGGAGTGAATCCTTACTAACATTGCCAGTTTCTAACACTCCTCACCCACTAAACACTCAGATTGATCTTCTTGCTTGCAGGTTCTGTGCAAGCCCTTCAGAGATGCGGGATTGAATGCACGTATAACTGCTGTAATGGCCTCCTCTTGGAGAAAAGGGACTAAAAAACAGTATGCAGTGTACATAAACAAATGGAAAGCATTTTGTGACAAAAAATGCAGCAACTACTTGTACTCGGATGTTCAAGCTATCCTGGAATTCCTGAGTGACATTTTCTTCGATAAAGGGGCAGGTTACAGTGTCATAAACTTAGCACGGAGTGCTCTATCTTCATTTGTGATTCTTCGAGATACTATGTTTACAGTTGGAAACCATCCCTTTATCCAGAGGTTTATGAAGGGAGTCTTTCAGCTACGCCCACCCAAGCCTAGATACATGGAAATGTGGGACGTTAACCTTGTTTTCAATTTTCTTCGTTCTTGGTCCCCAGCGCACATTTTGGACCTGAAAAAATTGACGCTTAAATTGTGTGTGATTATTGCATTAATCTCAGCACAAAGGATTCAATCATTACACTATCTAAGCTTGGATGGTATGGTGTTAAGAGATAATGCAGTCACCTTTCACCTTCATGATCTCCTAAAACAGAGCAAGCCTGGAAATTACTCACACAGTGTCAAGCTCCAGGCATACCCGCCAGACAGGAGACTTTGTGTAGTCAGGTACTTGCAGGAATACATCAGCAGGACCCGCAGAATCAGAGCTAGTGAACGGTACCTTTTTGTTAGCTACAAGAAACCGTATCACAGGGTATCATCTCAAACAATCGCTCGCTGGATTAAGGAGGTTTTGGAGGCTGCGGGTATTGATACAGAGATCTACAAGGCGCACTCTACTCGGGCAGCGTCTACCTCCGCAGCCAATAAGGGAAATTTCCCAGTATCTAAAATACTTGTGCAAGCCGGTTGGGCCAACGAAAGAACCTTTCGCAAGTACTACAACAAGCCCTGTCCTGCTGAGAAAACCTTTGTAGAAACAATTATCAAAAAATAGACTGTGAAGCCCTAAGATTTGGGCAGACATGTCTTGAACTGCCTGAACTTGTGAACTCTTGGAGACACAATATCTCTGCAGCATTCAACCTGAATGAGATTTGCAATGGAACCTCTTGTAAGGTATGCTTCCTACCCCTTTTCGGGGGGGTTGCCTCGAGAATGTAACCACTGGCTTTGAAATAGATTATGACGTAATCTCTCACGAAATTACGATATAAAATGGAAGATTAAACGAGAACTTACCGTTTGAAGTTTAATATTAATTTTATGAGTAATTGGAGGGTGAGATTACGTCCCACCTCACCCTCCCCCAAATTTCAAACGGTAACTTAATCTCTCGTTATCTTCCTACGTCAGTGGTCACATTCTTGCTTCTAATATTGAGTGGCGCGCGCACTAGCGGGATCTCATATATGACGTAATCTCACCCTCCAATTACTCATAAAATTAATATTAAACTTCAAACGGTAAGTTCTCGTTTAATCTTCCATTTCACTTTCAGCACTGTTTCTGTGATCACAGTTACTTTCCAAAAAAAGAAAAAACGGAAGAAGCTGTGAATGAAATTAGTGAAATAAAAGCAAGATAACAGTGAGTGTGAGAAAGTTAGCAAAAACCTTCAAATCTCGTTAAATGTAATTAGTGCTTGACATCTACTTCAAAATATAGTAGGGCATAAAAATCAATTAAGATAATATTAGTCGACTCGAATCAACGTGTGTCTCCGAGAAGCCTGAACTATGCTTAATTGGATTGGGTTGGGTTGGATTGGGTAATGTTTTAAACCCCAAACAATGTTCTGGTACGCCTGCAAAAGTTGTCAAATTTTGCTCCAAAATGTGAACGTATGCCTAGGAAATGTGCAGAATAACGCTGTAATAACAAGATATTCGATGGGTAACGACGAAAATGGGAAATATTAACCAAAAACGTTCAGTCTCAGAACTTACCCGAACGGGGTCAGGCTAGACTCGGACTCGGGGATAACTCGGGCTTGAATTGCTTCATTTTGATGTCTTTTTTTTTTCTTTTTTTTTTTGCTTTCGTGCTTCCAACGAATGTATTTAACTCTCTCCCAACGTACTTCAGGATGTCTGTTGGAAGGTCCCCTCCCAGGGCCAGGCTCGCTGTCAAGAGTTGATTGGTCTTTGTGATCCCAACACCATTGTATACAATATTACTGTCGGAATCATGCCATCAAAGTTTGTCGTTCTTCTGTTTTTCTCTCTTATTTCGTAATGTTGTTTAGTTCCATGATACCTTTTTTTGTACGACAAAGCGTATGGCGACGTGAATGTACGCCTTTTTTTTTTTATTTGCTGTCATGACAGCTGCATGTATCGCTTTACTGTTTGAGGGCTGTGCCTGATTTTCTATTTTCTACCCTCGACAATCCCCCTGTATTACACGTCTGTTGGGTCCCATGTCCCTATGATTGTTGTTATATACTAAGTCGAACTTGATGTCCCTGTCAATGTCAGTGTCCGTATTTCCTTGTCTTTGATTCTGCTGTTGTTTAGGTCTCTGTCTCCGTCTTTTTTCTTGTCCTTACCTCGGATTTGTATTTCTATATATTAAAGGGGAAATCCAATCCGAATATAAGTTAGTCTGATAAGAAAGAGTAAAATATTACGAGTTCAGCGGAATAAAATTGATCGAAAGGCGTTTCAAAAATAAGGAAATTATGACATCTTGAAGTTTCGCTATTTTGGGGGAAAACAGTTCTTGAACAGTCAATACGAATATGCAATGACAAAGTGAGCATGCCATTCCCTCACAACTAACCATGGATATAGTTTGTAGATACATTTCGAAATTTCCCGTTTTTTCATTCAAACGAATTATTCCAGAGGCTCAAATCCTCGTATATCTAACTGATCACTATTCTGAAGTTATTCATCCAGGAATAATGTCATGTTTCAGACTTAAATGACAGATACATTGAATTTTCGTCATTTTTATTTTGTACACAATCAGTGGAAAATTATGAGGGTATGACATGGTTAGGTCCCTCATATGCATATTCATATCCATTGTACAAGAACTCTTGTGCAGAAATTAGCATAACTCAAAATGTCATAACTTCCTTTTTTTCCTTCTTATTTAGTCGTATTTTTATAGTTGAACTCGTAAGATTTTTACTCTTTTTTATCAGACTAACTTATATTTGGGCTGGATTTCCTCTTTAACTGTGACACTGCATATCATGGGATGTAATATTCATTTATGTTATGAGGAAACTCGTCACAACTTTTTGTACTTCTAGAGATGCGCCCCCAGCATCAAAAGCAACAACTTTAAATTGAATTGAATATAGAATTAATATGCCTACACGGAAGCTTACCGCTGCTCCTGACTAATTATCATCATAACACATCTGGGCACCAAGTTTCCGAGGTGAGTTTAATGGAACAGTAGGGGTTTTCTCTAAACAGTCCTGCAAAGTTCTCGAGTCCAGAGTCCCTGGATTGACCTCAGCACTTGACGGAGAAATTACAAATCAAAACCATGTCAGAGAAAATACAGGAAGTAGGTTTGTTACCACTATGTCTCTTGTTGTTTTTGTCCTCGTCCCAGATGTTTTTCACACGGATATTATGGAATCCAAACTTGGCAAGCCTATTGGGTGCTGGTAAATAATTTAACACTGTATCTCCAAATTTGAGCTTTCTCCGATATTCTCATTTTACCTTTTTTTTTTGTTTCTGTCTGTGTCTCTTTCTTTTTAATCTCCCTCACACTTTATGTCTCTCTGTTTGAAATTTTTTCCCTTCATATTTTTTTTTCAAGCTCATTAAAATTTCTATTTCCAAATCACTTTGTCACAGGTGCATAATCGAACGAGCCAGCACTGTTGCAACAACTTCACATACTTTCTCTCTTTGTTCATTTTTACCTTTTCAAACTGATCTCTTCAATCTCTGAATCGGAGTGTGAAAGACTCATTGTATACATTTTGTATACCTTATGTGTCTTAATATACGAGTGTTAACACACACACACACACACAAACGCACACGCACACACACAAACACATACACACACACGCACACATATGAGATTAAAACCTAAAATGGCATCAAAACGCTTTATCCTAGCGAGGAAAGCGAGGATATAGCGTTTTAATGCCATTTAGGTTTTAATCTCATATGTGTGCGTGTGTGTGTGTATCAAAATATATCATAATATGAAAGTTCTGCGTTGGTGTGTAGTAAATAGATATCAAGAGTAGAAACAGTCGTATAAACACCGCAGGAGCCAAAAAACTGGACTGACGTTTCGGTCAAAGACCTTTATCGAGACTTTGACTTTGTGACAGTGCGAATATTCATATTGTGAATATTCGCACTGTCATCCCTGAAGAAGAGGAAGGTTCCTCGAAAATTCGGATTATTCATTAAATCAAGATTGGCTATTAATGCATTCCCTGCATTCCTCTGTTGTGATTTTATTATTGCTATTTCTAGTACTGCCAATACGCGGAACAACTACAATATATATATATATATATATATATATATATATATATATATATATGTATATATATGTATATGTGTGTGTGTGTGTATGTGTGTGTGCGTGTGCCTTTGTGTGTGTGTGTGTGTGTGTGTTAACATATATACCTTATAATGACACATTTACCAGCAATCTTGTTCAAAATTAATCTTGTCCGTTGGGATTTTCACAACAATAATCGAAATAATTAACGCAGACATAACTGTTTATCTAGGGCGGTGAGTTGGCTCAGTCGGTAGCGCGTCTGCCTCACGATCCTAAGGACCCAGGTTCGAACCCGAGTCTGGACTGAGCAATTTTGTGTGTAAAAATACCGTCCCCTCGAGCAAGAGGCAAAACACTTTGTCCCTCGAAAAGGACATAAAATTGAGGTCCCGTGTTTTAGAGAGCCACAACTCATGCACGTAACACATCCTGCTTCATTCATTCATCGCAAAGAGCAGGGCGTTTTACCCGATGAAGTGGCCCCACCTCACATCCAACTGGACCCCATGGAAGACCAGCTTAGTGTAGCTAAATATTGGCTATCTAGCCATCTTCTCAGATTGAAATGAACAGACAAACAAACAATCCTCTTCGCAAGCACAAAGCGCACAAGATTACTGTCTCATCCAGACCTTTAGGTATAAATAATTTTTCTTTCGTAACTGCAATTCCACATTGCAATTCGGTTTTTAGAATTTTCAGATCTTTGATACTTTCAGAGCTTCATTAAAACAGTGATGTTGAAACAGCGATACTAGACAACACGAGGGATGTTAATTAAATGACGATATCATAACAAGGGCTCACAAGTCTCCCAATGGCCTTACAAATCTTCATAAGAATCATTTTCTGACACAAAATAATGTGAATAAGGATACACTCTTAAAATATTGGGTAAATTTAGTTGGGTAATTGTTGGTTGGTAAAAAAAAAAAGACCATCATTTTGGGCAATTATCGCCCAATTGAGCTTTTAGGTGATTAAAACAGCAATGGGCAATTATTCTTACTTAGATATTGGGCGAATATTTACCAACAGAATTGATAATGGAAAGTTGGGTACTTTTTGCCCCGCTGTTGTGTAAGTGACGCATTCCCTTTGCGTGTTGGGTAATTTTTATTCTATTAGGCAACTGATACTTTGGTAGAAATTTGCCTTATATAATTTACCAACATTATTTTGCACATTAAGCCTGGGTATTTCTTAACAGTACTTGGGTAATTTTGTTACGTTCCTTTCTAAGTTGGTAAATTTTCATTGACTCGTAAAAAAGTCTGTGCGTGTACGCGTGTATGTGTGTATGTATGTCACGGTGTGTGTGCAGTGGCGGATCCAGGGAGGACCGCAACCGGCGCACGCCCCCCCCCCCCCCCCATTTGTTTTTGTTGAAACAAAAGAAATAAAAAGAAATAAATGGATGGAGGGGTGCGTGCGCCCCCCTCCCTTTGATTTTGTAAACGCATCCCCTCTTTACGGAATTCCTAGATCCGCCCCTAGTGTGTGTGTGTGTGTGTGTGTGTGTGTCTGAGCCCGGTGTCTCTTGCTCATTGGAGGTAACAACCTTGATAAGGACTTTGCAAATTACATTGTTGATCGATATAGTCAAAAACGCCGAACTAGTATAGCCACAGATATATACAATCACAAATACACACTAATGCATGTAAAATACATAATACATTATAGGCCTAATAGTAAATCAACGTCTGAAACTTTTAGTGGACTTACAAATATGTCGGCACTTCAATCATTCATTACCCACATTTACACGGTGTGAGGATCATTTTGATTCATTAATTGCTGAACGGTTGTAATATTTGATGTCGAGCCCTTCGATTGATAATGCCCATATCTTGATGAAGTTATCGCCCCATGCAAAACTGTTCGACGGGATATCGGCTCATTGGTGGAATATACTTTTTTTTTCATTATCATTATCGCTTTGAGCTATTGATTACTGTTGTATGAGAATCTTTCAAAGTACAGGTTTGGTATAAAAGTGAAGAAATGTGGAACGTGGGGTATTCTAAATTTCAACCTCTGTAGTGACCCACAAGGACAACGTCAAGATAATTGTTGATGCCTATCAAGATGCTAGACGTGACGTAACAATGTTCACCTTGCGTTTCTCCTCATCAACGCGCTGCGCGTACAGCTCATTTCAAGATCTGTGACGTAATAATGAAACTCTGCACCAATTTTGTTTACATAACAACGGCATTCTTTTGAGTGCTTTATTCCTTGTTCATACGCATTTGATGGTGTGCTCTTAAGGGCTTTTTACACTTGTGTTTCTTAACCCCGGACTTTCTCTGACCCAGGACTATCGTTAGTCCCGTACCAATTTTTTCAGCTTTTTACACTCGCCAATTAGTCCCGTACTATCTCTTGTCCGGGGCTAAGGAGAAAACTGACCTTTTTACACTCGTATTTCTTAGCCCAGGACTTTCCAAACCACACGAATATTCATAATTACGCTGTGTACTGTACACGTACACGCACGCACCGGCAGCACTTGATGACCTCGTTTCTGATTGGTCAGTGAGGGTCGGACTTCGTCTCCGTCGCTTAGCCCAGGATTATTTTTTCGTTCTGTTTACACTCACTTGCTTGGCACCGCAATTGCGGTGCTAGCACCGCAATTGCGGTGCTAACCCCTGCTATTTTGCAGGGCCAGATAGTACCGTACTATCGGTGGGGCTAGCCCACTTTGGCAAAAACGAGTGTAAACAGAAAGTGGGCTAAGGATAGTCCCGTACCAACGGTGGGGCTAAGGCCCCCCTTAGCCCCACCGTTGGTCCGGGGCTAAGCAAAATTTTACAAGTGTAAAAAGCCCTTTAGCTTCCGATCAAAATGCCTAGATTTAGCAAGTTATCTCGCGGTAGGTGATTTTGGGCCCGACTCCGCAAGAGTCTGGCAAAGTCTGTAAGAAAACTGTTGTGTGAGATACCTTATTCCTTTGTTCTGTGGGATCATTTCGAAACCGTCTAACGGTTGATCAGAGTGGCTAGTATTTTCGTCAATTTTTCTATGTGCTTGTAAATATCTGTAAATAAATTGTATTATAATGTAAATAGCACCAGTCTGCAAGAATCTTCAGTCTATTGAAGGAGGCAGACTTAATCAGAAGAAGAAGAAGAAGAAGAAGATTTTCTTTTGAATCGTTACATCAAGCTCGTGCAGGCAGTACCATCAAATTTGTGTAGTCACTTGAGTTATTTTCTCTTTCACTTGAATTTCCGGTGCCTGTGTAGACGTTTTCCTTCTTTCTGGCTTGCTTCCTTGCTTTCTTTCTTTATCTATTTGTTATGTAACGATATACAAAGATGGTAAATATGTTCTCCTTCGTGTTTCAGGTTCCGATGACAAACAGACTGAAAAAAAGATGCTGTGTTGAGTCTCCAGGATATCAGAATGGTGAATATAGTTCAGGATTTGATCTGTTGTTTTTCATTGAATAGTCGACGGTTTCTTGCCCTCTCCTTTGTCCAAGCTGTTGACACAGTCTTCGATTTTTCATATTTGCCATATTCTAAAGTACTGAAATTAAGCAGCATTTTTCCTATAGCATCAACCGCGTTCAAATAAATGAACCCGTTCCTTTCGATACATTTTCACTCACACTGGAGTGATATGTGGCTTGTCCGCTTTACCAAAGTAATGAATTAAGTGTTTATCTCGTCTAAAAGCTTCATTTAAAGCATCAGACGTGCTTATAGGTAGAGTTTCTATAGGAGATTTTTGTAATGTTTTTCCATTTGAGTTGTAAAATCTATCAATACCTCTTCAGACAGAATTTAATTTTGTAAAGGCGCCTTCCCTTTACGGAATTCCTGTATCCGCCACTGTAATGCAAGCAATGAGTTTAGACATTTGTGGTTGACGCAGTCACAGATCCATAGGGGGCACTTTTGGCGCCCCCTCTCTATTTTTTGTTCAAACAAAAGAAATCAAAAGAAGAAAAGGGGTGAGCAATCCTTTTGTAAAGGCGCCTCCCTTCTACGGAATTCCTGGATCCACCCCTGCAATAAGTAAGGAATGTGTTCTGACATTCGTGGTTGATGTAGTCGGGGATCCTCTCTATTTTTTGTTAACACAAAAGAAATAAAAAGAAAAAAGGGGGAGATGCGCCAGCCTTTAAATTTGTACAGGCGCTTTCCCTTTACGGAATTCCTCGATCCGCCCCTGTAATACAAGCAGTGGTGTATCTAGGGAAAACGGCGCCCGGGGCAAGCGCGAAAATTGCGCCCCTAATTTCTGAAAAAAATGTTCAACCCCAACCCCATCCCGGTAGGAATTTTAAACAAAGTCCACATAATAATGCTTTTTCAAGCACTTAAAAGGTGTCTTTTGAGGGTGATTTAACTGTAATGAATTTTGATAAATTCTGGCGAGCGAGCCGAAAATTTTTGTATTTCAGCTTACAAAACATGGAATTCTTGTCATTTTCTGCTTATTAAATCTTACAATTCTGATCAAGATAATAGTGACGACCTTACAGATAATGATTTATACCAATTATCTCTTCTTCTTTTTTGGAGAAATTTTGGCGAGCGAGCGCAGCGAGCGAGCCGAAAATTTTTGTATTTCAGCTTACATTTTGTTCTTATCTTTTTTTATTTGGTTTTTTTTCGCCCCACCCCTCCCGTATATTCGAAACCGTTGGCGTCCTCTTTTGATCCAATCGACGATCGCTTCAGAACGAATGAAATTGCTGCCGCTGCACCGTGTAACATTTTTCCTGCTAAATGTAAGATGACATGTGTGTGAACACAATAGCCATTGTCATTTTGTCCGCGTCATCATCACGTTTTGTTCTTATCTTCTTCTCTTTTTTTTTTTTGATAAATTTTGGTGAGCGAGCGCAGCGAGCGAGCCGAAAATTTTTGTATTTCAGCTTACAAAACATGGAACTCTTGTCATTTTTTGCTTATTAAATCTTACAATTCTAATCAAGATATAGTGACAGCCTTATAACGATTTACACCAACAAACTGAGGACTTAGTGAAAAAATACTCTAAATTAGTACGAGAGAGTCAGCCGAAATTTGTATATTTCCTCGTCATCATTACACGTTTTGTTCTTATCTTGTTTGATTTGTTTTTTTGCGCCCCCCCCCCCCCCCGCCATCTTTTGATCCAATTGGCGATCGCTTCTGAACGAAAGAAATTGCGGCCGCTGCTCCGTGAAGCATTTGCCTACTAGATATAAAATGACATGTGTGAACACAATTGACATTGTCATTTTCTCCGCGTCATCATCGCGTTTTGTTGTTACCTTCTTTTTTTATATACATTTTGGCGA
Organism: Diadema antillarum; assembly: GCF_040938485.1. Classification (NCBI taxonomy): domain Eukaryota; kingdom Metazoa; phylum Echinodermata; class Echinoidea; order Diadematoida; family Diadematidae; genus Diadema; species Diadema antillarum. The sequence goes on along the minus strand of NW_027271313.1, from coordinate 929,502 downwards.
GCGAGCGCAGCGAGCGAGCCGAAAATTTTAGTATTTCAGCTTACAGAACATGGAATTCTTGTGTGAACACAATAAACATTGTCATTTTGTCCGCGTCATCATCATGTTTTGTTTTTATCTTGTTTGATTTGGTTTTCTGCCCCCCCCCCACCATTTTCCCTCCCCCCCCCCCTTCCGGGCGAGTTGTTTCTTCTTCTCCTCCTCCTTGTACTTCTTCTTCTTTTCTTTTTTTTTCTTTTTTTTTTCTTCTTCTTCTTCGTTTTTTTTTTTGTTTTTATTTTCGTTTTTGCGCCCCAAGGAGTGGCGCCCTGGGCACTTGCCCCCATTGCCCCCCCCCCCCCCTAGATACGCCAATGAATGCAAGCAATGAGTTTTGGCATTTGTGGTTGACGCAGTCGCAGATCTAGAGGGGTGCACTTGGCGCCCCCTCTCTATTTATTGTTTAAGTAAAAGAAAGTAAAAGAAAAAAAAGGGGGTGCACCAGCCTTTTATTTTGTAAAGGCGCCTCCCCTTTACGGAATTCCTGGATCCGCCCCTGTACTGCAAGCAGTGGGTTCTGACATTTGTGGTTAACGCAGTTGCGGATCCTGTTTATTTTTCCTTAAAACAAAAGATATGAAAAGAAACAATAGGGTTGGGGGTGCACCAGCCTTTAAATTTGTACAGGCGCCTTCCCTTCACGGAATTATTGGGTCCGCCCCTGTAATGCAAGCGATGAGTTTTGGCATTTGTGGTTGACGCAGTCGCAGGTGTAGAGGGGGCGCCTAGTGCGCCCCCTCTCTATTTATTGTTAAAACCAAAGAAATTAAAGGAAAAAGAGGGTGCGTCAGCCTTCAATTTTGTAAAGGCACCTGCCCTTTACGGAATTCCTGGATCCGCCCCTGTAATGCAAGCAATGAGTTTTCACTGTGATGGACAATCTCTCAGTATTCCATCTCCTTAACTTAATCTGTTGTTTGTGTTGCTAAATACTGTTGCCTGTGCAGAGCCCCACCTCGCTCTGCACTGTGATGGACAACCTCGTATAGTATTCCACCTCCTTATACCTTACCCTTTATTAATGTTGCTGCTGTTAAAGTTTTGTGAAGAGCCCCACCTCGCTCTACACGGTGATGGACACCCCCTCAATATTCCATCTCCTTACAACTTACCTGTCGGGTTATGTTGTTGCTGTTGCTGTTGCTGTTGCTGTTGTTGTTGCTGCTGCTGCTACTTCTACTGCTGCTATTGTTGTTCGTGAAGAGCCCCTACCCAGCTCGAGAGACTGTATGTGATGGACAGCATCTTAGTATCCCAGCTCCGTACAACCATGGTACAACTTACCTGTCGTTTTATTGTTGTTACCTTGTATAGAGGCACCACCTTGCCCCACAATAGCTTTAATGGGCAACCTTGGATCACGTTCCATCTCCGTTCCCATTATGCAATATTTGTCAGATTACAACGACACCAGGAGCCCGTTTCATAAAACTTGTCATCAGTGACAACTGCCACATTTCTATGACAAATTTGCTCTGAGCCAATCAAATGCAAGGATTTCAGCAGCTTGTCACACCTATGACAACTTGTCACTGATAACAAGTTTTATGAAACGGGCCCAGGGCATTCTACTGAAAAACAATGCAACCTGAAGAGACAATAATTTATCATTGTCATTTGATTTGATAAAGCTGTTACATCGCACAGAACTTTGACTATTTCCATTTGTCCACCGACATCATTTTCTGTCGGTTAAGAGTCCTTTTGCTTTTACTATCCACATTTTTCAATGTTTTCATTTCCATGGAAATTACTGTGTCAATAAATAATGTTATTTTACTCGTTCCAGTATCACATCATTTCTCCTACCGAAATTTACCACCAAGTAGGCTTATGATTATATCAGTACATAGCATCTTTGTTTTCGACAATTATAGACTTTACTTATAGGCAGCATGGACAGTTGGTATCACGTTCCATTTATTTATTTAGATAATTATCTATTGTCTGCTTTTTTGCTGACCACCATCATTGCTGCGCTGCAATCTCAACTTTTAAGAATAACTTTGAAAATGATAGGAATATATACGAATATACTCACCTCTGCATCGAAATCCGAAAAAAAAATGAGCTATACCAGGTTGAGATTGCATATTTTGTGTATGGCGGTAAACTAACCAACTGGTCAAGCGTTGATTCGATGTCAACCATGATATTGTATTGCAGCATTTTTTCAAAGGATAAGATTTGGTGCTCAAGACAGAGAGTGAAATACGTCTTAAGCTTTCCAATATTCACCACGAGAGCTGATTTTGGTGACTCACAGTATTTTATCTCCTCAAAACTGACTTATCATTTTGCTGTTGTTGTCGTTGTTGTTGTTGGTTTTATTATTGTCCATGTTTGTGAAGAGCCCCACCTCAAACTAGTATTCCATCTCCTTAATACGACTCACCTGTGGTTTGCTTTGCCGCTCTATTGCTATTTCGTGATGAACCCTGGTCGCTCTACTCTGTGATGGACATCCCCTAGTAATTCACAATCACGTTCATATAGGTTTAAACTGTTGTTTGTGTTGTTGATATTGTTGTTTGTGCATCGATCCCCACATCGCTCTCTACGCTATAATGATCATCCCCTTAGTATCGCCTGTTCTTTAAGAAACTCATTATGATGAACAACCTCTCAGTATTCCATTTAGTCTGTTGTTTGTGTTGTTGAATACTGTTGTCTGTGCAGAGCCCCACCTCGCTCTACACTGTGATGGACAACCTCGTATAGTATTCCACCTCCTTATAACTTACCCTTTATTAATATTGCTGCTGTTGAAGTCTTGTGCAGAGCCCCACCTCGCTCTACACGGTGATGGACAAACCCTCAATATTCCATCTCCTTATAAACTTACCTGTCGGGTTTTGTTGTTGCTGTTGCTGTTGCTGCTGCTGTAGTTACTGCTACTAACTGCTATTTTTGTTGTTTGTGAAGAGCCCCCACTCAGCTGGAGAGACTGTATCTGATGGACAGCCCCTTAGTATCCCAGCTCCGGACAACCATGGTACAATTTATCAGTCGTTTTATTGTTGTTACCTTGTACAGAGGCACCACCTTGCCCCACAATAGCTGTGATGGACAACCTTGGATCACGTTCCATCTCCGTTCCCATCATGCAATATTTGTCAGATTACACCGGCACTGCAGGGCATGCTAATGAAAACGTTGTCAACTTGAAGAGACAATACTACTTCATTCGATTGTCATTCGATTTGATTTGATCAAGCTGTGACATCGCACAAAACTTTGACTATTTCAACTTGTTAGAGTGAAAAACATTTTTCGGTCGATTTAATGTCCTTTTTGCTTTCTACCCACATTTTCATTAAGATGGAAACCACTGTATCAGTGAATTATTATCTTTTGCTCGTTCCAGTATTAGAGTATTTCTCTTCTTTACCAGCAAGTAGCCCTATACAACATATTTTGTGCTCGAGACTAGACTCTGTCTTAAGTTTTTCCATATGAGGGTGATTTTGGTGTTCTAGATTAAAAAGTTGACAAAACTTCGTTATCTCTGGTTTTGTTATTTTTAATCCGTAAACCGAGTACGCCAAAAAATACTATTGTCGTATTTGCTTGCAAAATATATGGGTTTGAATTCAAATATACCTGTGCACCAAAAAGAGATATTGGTATCTTATTTTGATATCTTTTCGGGTTTCGATGCGTCACATCACCTATATCATCCTTTCCAGCTCTTGGACCACAGCTCCTAGGGCTGGCCGGGAAGCTCGGTAGGGATTACCGCAGAGCGCACCAATGAGCATTAGACTCCCATCACCAGCAGCTTGCCCCATCATGTTCATCAGACGACCCACCTGATACACATCGCTATGGACGTCAGTAGCCTGATCTTGAAGGGCGACCTCTGGGGCGATATGTTGGTATAACTCGCCCCTGAGATATCGAGCCTTCTCGTCGGACGTGAAGCAGTAGTGCGTTGAACATGACTGACGGGAGACCAAGCCTAGATCTATTACTCTGGCCCGCCATTGACCTGTTGTTGAAGAACATACATGGGTAAAATGAAAATAAATACCATGTGTGTTTGTGCTTGTGTATAGAAGGGGGGAGGGAGAGAGAGAAACAGATACTATGAATACTGGTGGGACGGTAATAAAGGCTCAAAACTATAAAGATGAGTAGATGAAAGACAATCTTTGACCTCACTTGTGTAATGCATTATCTTAAAGTGCTTTCATTTGAGTAAACATCTGTCGATGTGTGAGATATGTGTTACTAGAAGGATTAGAACATCTTTTCTTCGTTCAAAAAGGTAATAGAAAAAGGAGAAGGAAAACTAGAGTGTTTAGCCAAGTATTTGGGTATGACGAACTTGAACTCACCTGAAGAGGACTTGTCTAACAGGACATTATCCTCTTTCAAATCATTCATCAGATATCCTCTCTGATGAATGAGGTCAAGTCCTTTGCAGATATCCAAGGCCAGCTGGAGCCAGTTGGTGTGGGTGATGGTAGGAACCCCGCCCCGGATGGCCTTGTCCAGAGTCACGGTCTCTCCCGTTATCGCGTCACCTGGTAACAATTAGATAAGCGCTGGTAATAGTTTTAAGCTGAAATTCGTCTTTCAGTTGACACAAATATTGTGAAGATACTTTCTTGACAAGTTTAAAGCTTTCACCTAAGATTTCACCAATTAGAATTCACAGATTCTTCAGTGATATGCATTGAAAACAGCAGGACTATGTACCTGCTAAAAACCACGAATCGGTAGTACAACGATTTTTTTTTTCATAATACGTCTACATAATACGTCACTGTCACAACTAGTGACTGTTAGCTGAGTTCCAAACATCAGTCGATCAAGTGCTCATGTTCCTAGTCCTAAAATTATAGCTTTAATTTTCTCTGATACTTATTTTGTTTGATGAGAAATGACAAAGTATCCCAGGTACATTAGTCAACTTACCGATGAACTCCATCGCGAGGCCGATACACCCAGTGCTGACCTCAAGGCATCCAAGGTACGTTGGGAAACACGCCTCTCTGCCAAATAAATCCAATACGGTAGCTTCCTCCTGGATCTCAGCTACCTAAAGTGTAAAGCAAGTTGAGATGGATGAAGAACATAAAGAGTAGTGTTCACACCTTGCCTTGGATCCTTGGATGCTTTTATTTATTCTTATCGTCGTCATCATCATTGCTATGCCAACATGTTTACTAATCACTCTGTCCAAAACTATTATTTTGACTCTTTGTAGGTAATTGCTATTATATCATACAAATTGTCATAAAAATTTACTTTTGACCTCACAAAGAAAAAGTTGGTACTTCTAATGCAATATAAATAAACGGTAAAACAAGGATGAGACGTTACCTTCGTGGTCATCTGGTTAATAGACGAAGGCAGCATGAAGGTCTTGAGGGCAATGGGTCGATCTGTGACGCGATGCCGACAGAGGTACACCGTGCCATAGGACCCCTGTCCTAGGACGATAGAACCTCTGACGGGGTCGAAGTCCTTAAGGTCTGTTGTGGTCCAAACGTATGAGCTTGGAGCGGATGATGAAGATGATGCACCTGCAGCACCAGGCGGGCTGGGTGCTCTCGCCATGGTGTTGCTTTTGGCAGCTGCCCCACCAGTCGTCGTGCCCACCTGAGATGGAGTGTTGGTAGGCCTGTCATGGAGAATTACAATCATATAAAAATAATCACGCTGACGTAACATTGTGGTCTTAATACTTAACGACTCATAGTTTATGGATAAAATGTTTTATCATCATAAGCACAATATCAATGTCAACCTTCAATTGTCAAAGAAATTTGCGTTTGTAAGTTGATTAAAAATGTATAAACATCAAACATAAATGCCATACGTTCTACTTAAGTTGATGATTTAGTAGTTCTTACCCAGGAGTGGGGCTTGCCGACGTCTGGCTGGAAGATGGTAGTGGGGATATAAGGGGCGTATGTCTGGATGAAAAAGAAGAAGAAGAAGAGGAGGAGAGAGGGGGATAAGGTATGGTTGTTTTTCTTTCTGTCTGGAAGAAGAGAGACGGGAGGGGAATACTGTAGGATCGTATCAGGACAATCATCTCCGGCTAAATACTGGTTAGTGATACAAGGTTAGAGTAAAGATTAGGGTTAGGGTTAGGGTTAGGGTTAGAGTTTGGGTAGGGGTTAGGATTAGGTTCAGGAGCAGTGTAAGGGTCTGGGGTAATTGTCCTATTAGAACTCTATTCCCTTTCTTTCTGTATGCACTTGGCGAAAAGCCTTCCAAAATGTAGAAGAAGATGCCTAACTTACTTGTCATCATTTTTTTTTTCTATACGCATCAAAATAATTTTGTTGTCATGGACTGAGGTTAAAACTTGGCGGTTTATATGGGCAATCGCGACTCTTTACACATGATTTCAGAGCGAAAGTTCGGTTAAACAATTGTCATCTCATGTGAAATGGTTCTCGTTGTCAAGTAAAACGTATCGAATATATGATGCATTATACTCCTTTATTTAAAGAAATCACACTTAAAAGAAAAAGGAACATTAATAGATAATCTTACACAGGGGGTGGGGAGTTTGAAAGAGAAGAGGTGCTGGGTGACGAACGACCAGAGGTGCTGATTGGTGACGAGCAGTGTGAGGATGGGGATTGGATGGTACTAGGAGGTGCCGAGGCTGCGGCTTGATATGGCGTGCTGATTTACAAAGAGCATAATAGAATTAGGTTTTGACAATACCATTTTCTCGACATCTATCTTTAAATGAAATTGTTACCGATTCCACTAGATAAAATGTGTGTTTTTTTAAAGAATGAAACACTGAAGGATATATATTTTTAAATTCAGTCTTCCGTGATTTGTGCAGCTTACAATCTGCCCTGTTACTATAGAATCGACGACTCTAAACCAGTTATAAGCATTACGTTCAAATTATTCTAAAATAATATCCAAAGTCTTCTCACCATGCAGGCAGAGTTGGGGAGAGAGAAACACCCGAAGAGGAGGCAGTCACGTCAACCTGAAGATCGAAATTAATAATATTAATAATAACGATAATGATGATAATAATAATGATGATAATAATAATAAGAATTAATAGTAATGATAATAACAATAATAATAATAAGAAGAAGAATAAGAGGAATAGTGTTATTTGTATAGCGCACAAGTCCACCTTTCGGTGCTCATGGAGATATGGAAATAGAGGCAATTTATTTGCCTTTTTTGTGATCATTTCTGCATAATCTTGATTAATGGTTATAATCTGAATCTCTGTTACTTCATTCAATTCATTCTGGGTTGTCATCTTTGTAAAGTGATTTTCATAATCCACGGACTTATCTTCTCATTTGTGTTTTTCTGAAACGCCCTACCAGACTAGGGCCCACTTACCTGAAGATGGTCCTTCGAAGGAACTTTCTTATGTTTGGCCAAAGCCAACTCCATCTTCAAGATCTCGATCTGTGATGTTGCATCGAGATACTTGTCCATGAACCGTCTCGTCTTCTCCTCTGCCTGCTTCGCCCTCTCACCGACGATGAGAGCCTGCTCTTCGGCCTTCCTCGCTCGTTCTTCGGCAATGATTGCCTTCTCTTCTGCCTGTCTCACATTCTCCTCGGCAATGCTCAGCTTATCTTCGGTTCGTTTCGCTCTCTCCTCGGCGAGCCGAGATTTCTCCTCTGCGATGTTAATGCCTTCTTCTGCCAGTGCTAGTTTCTGTTCTCCAGATATCGCCCTTTGCTGAGCCTTCGCCGCAATCTCTTCAGCAACCTTTACCTTCTGGCTGATCAGCCGCGCGTTGTCCTCGGCTCCTCTGATGTCCTCCTCCATTGCTGTCAACCGTGTCTCAGCGATACTCGCCCTGTCCTCGGCACGACAAGCACGGTCTTCTGCTTGTCGTGCCCTTTCTTCCTCCTGCCGTACCCTAGCCTCGGCCCTTCGAGACTTCTCCTGAGCGCATGGGCGTCACCAGGGGGGGTGCGTTGGGTGCGAACGCACCCCCCTTCAGACCTTAAAAAAAAAAAAAAAAATCAGTCTGCGAGCGACCTCAACGCCGGACCCTAAATAATAATTATTTCTTATCTATTTATTTATTTTTTTGTGGAAATTTTGCATCGGGGACAAAAAAAGAAAAGAATCGTGGGCAAAAACAATTCGCACCCCTGGTTCTGGCAGCACTGATTTCATTCATATCTACTAGTACAAGTGTATTCTAGACAGTGTTTACTATTTAGATAGATTTTGGACATCCTTCCCATGCTTGGTCACTTCGACGCCACCTCGCTAGTCATACCTTCCCCAGTCATGAACATAAACCGACACCCTTGACTACCAGTGGCGGATCCAGGGGGAGGGGCGCACCGGGCGTCCCCCCCCCCCCGCCCCCTCTTAATTTCCAAAGCGAAAAAGTACAGCTACAAACGGCAGTTTTTGGACTGTAAAATGTCAACATTTTCAAGCTCGCTCGCTCCGCTCGCTGGCATTTAGTCGTAATGCCATTCTCCTGAAGTTGCTGCCAGTAATTGCCGGCAGTTCCACCCGGTGCGCCCCCCCCCCCCCCTTACTGCAAAAAAAAAATATATAGCTACAAACGGCAGTTTTTGGATTGTAAAATGTCACATTTTTCAAGCTCGCTCGCTCCGCTCGCTCGCATTTAAATTCTCCTGATATTGCTGCCAGTAATTGCCAGCAGTTGCGCCCGTTGCGCCCCCCTTAATTTCGAAAGCAAAAAAGATATAGCTTCAAACGGCAGTTTTTGGACTGTAAAATGTCCAAATTTTCAAGCTCGCTCGCATTTAATATTTACGCAATTCCCCTGATGTTACTGCCAGTAATTGTCTGCAGTTGCGCCCGGTGCGCCCCGATTTAATTTCCAAAGCGAAAAAATATAGCTACAAACGGCAGTTTTTCTACTGTAAAAATGTCAAAATTTTCAAGCTCGCTCGCATTTAATCGTTATGCAATTCACCTGATGTTGCTGCCAGTAATTGCCAGCAGTTCCGCACGGTGCGCCCCCCTCCCTTAATTTCCAAAGAGAAAAAATATGGCTAAGAACGGCAGCTTTTGGACTGTAAAATGTAAAATTTTCAAGCTCGCTCGCACCGCTCGCTCGCATGTAATCGTTATGCCATTCACCTGATGTTGCTGCCTTCAGTAATTGCCAGAAGTTGCGCCCGGTGCCCCTGCCCCTTAATTTCCAAAACAAAAAAATATGGGTACAAACGGCAGTTTTGGGACTGTAAAATGTCAAAATTTTAAAGCTCGCTCGTTCCGCTCGCTCGCATGTAATCGTTTAGCCATTCTCCCGATATTGCTGCCAGTAATTTGTCGTTTCACACCTTCATTTCATAATCCATTTATACTATTGGGGGACAACCCCCTCCCACAACCTCCCCCTAGCTCGTTCCGCTTGTTCGGGCTCGGTCGCGTTCATGACATCAGTGTAAGAATTATTACTAGAAGTTTATTTGAATTATACCATTTATAGGCAAATTGTTCAATAACAATTTACTTCAAAATGTACTGATACTTTAAACAAGTGGGATTGTTTCAAGTCGATAAAACACGCAAAATACCTGCATCAAATTGCACCATTTATATACAACATCAAAATGCAAAAAGTGCTCCCCGTGGGAGGGGGACACTCCCTCCCACATCCTCCCCCTCGCTCACTCCTCTCGCTCTTACTTGGCCGCGTTCATGATATTCAGTGTAAATATTAAAATTGGAAGTTTATTCGGATGATACTATTTTATAGGCAAATTGTTCGATAATAATCTACATCAAAATATACTACTTTACTTTAGACAAGTGGGACTGTTTCAAGTCGATAAAACAAGCAAAACATGCATCAAATCCCCCCTCGCTCTCTCCGCTTGCTCGGGCTCGGTCGCGTTCATGACATATCAGTGTAAGAATCAATACAAGAAATTTATTGAAATTATATAGTTTATAGGCATATTGTTCAACAACAAATTCCATCAAAATGAACTGCTACCTTAAACAAATGGGATTGTTTCAAGTCGATAAAAACACGCAAAAAGCCTGCATCAAATTGCACCAATTACAACATCAAAATGCAAAAAGTTCTCACCGTGGGAGGGGGGGGGGGGGACAACAGGCACTTCCCCACCCTCCCCCCCCCCTTCTCGCTCCCTCGCATACTAACAACCCCCCCCCCCCCCCAGATGAAATCCTAGCTACGCCAGTGCCCTTTCCCCGCTTGGTTTCCCTCAAAAACAGTAAAAGTCTAGGGATTGGGAGCTTCCTATATTCCAAATGTCTGTCCAAAAAAAAAAAAATCTCGTTACATTAGGGTCAAAACGCACCCCCCTTGAAAAAAAGCTGGTGACGCCCCTGGAGCGCGAGCCACCTTCTGAAGGGAGTAGTTTGCCATGCCTCCGATGAGACCGGCTGTGCGCTCAGCTCGCTTTGCCTTTCTTTCGGCAAGGCGTACCTTGTTGGACAAAACCTGTTAGAATTGAGAAGAAAGAACAAGCTTATGGTCAATAATAGTGGTACCAGATAGCACAGAAATAAAGATTACGTGTATATTACTTTTAGTATATCAAGACTCATTGTTCGTAATCGCTTTACAGTAGCATTGTATATTATGTATTTTTTCATCATCGTTTCATTCATTTTAAGGAACATGTGTGTGTAATGATTTTTGTAATCAAAAATTCACTTTTCCTACTTCGCCTTGAGCACGCTAGTCATGTTGAATTGGCGCATTATAAGTACACTGTATTATAATAATAATAATCATTATTATTATCATTATTATTATCAATACTAGTATATTGGTTGTTATTATTGTTATCATTATTATTATTATGATGATGATGATCATTATCATTATTACTATTATTAATGAACATTCAATTCCATCAGGTCATTTTGTTGAAGTCATAAACATTTGTGGAGTCAATGGCCGGTTGACGCTTCATTACACGATGGTAGAATAGTGTCTCTTCTTCACTAAGATCATGGATAATGTCTTTTATTTTTATTTATATCCTTTTTGTTTGTGTCTGTGGGGTTGGGGGCTTCTCTATGTTTTTTACATCGTCTTCCAAAGATATGATACTGTGAGTTCACCGTATTCTCGGGTCTTACGCCTGTGTTCGTGTGGATCTTAATTGATTATCAAAGAAATGGGGCATTATAACGTACTCCAATCTGTTCCTTCAGCTCCTTGTTTTGAAGGGACTCTTGGAGCCGTTGGAGAAGAAGATTACCAGCCAGGTACACTGGTTGTGATGGAATTAGGCGGGCTGTCTCAACCAGCTTGGCACACAATGAGAAATGAAGAGATTGTAAAATGCTAATTACTCGGATCGGTACTAAGTTTTTATTCAATAATCTGACCTTAGTAATGTAAACATCTCACTTTGCATCTATTTCCACCATTTACTGTGGCCGCATAACACTTAGTCTTCATTCATTCATTTTTCCATCATCAACAAAACTTGCAAATACACCTTTAAAAATAGTTCTCAAAGTGAATCAGGGTGCTGCTTTTTAAGGGAAATCTGATATGATGCTACAGACTGGAAACACTGCTGTGTAGGAATATAATGATGCTTCTTCACAACCTCAGTAGGGCAGCTGTACGACAGCTCATGTACAGTAAACCCACTATCTGTAGTAACATTGTTCACAATAGGTCTTATAATCTTATCGTCAATTTTATTGTATCAAACACTTTTTCGTATATTTTCAGTGAATATGACTCCAATTAATGTGTATATAATAATATATTTTATTGTAATAATAATAATAATAATAATAATAGCTGTCCTACAGCTGTCTCGCTTCTTTTCTATTCATCATTCTCTATTCAACAAAACTAAAAAATTTTAGGAAGAAGTCTTGATAAGCAGGCATACATCTGTCTACTGATATTATTATTAAACTTTGTAAGAAATTCAGGCTGTGAAGTGTAATACAAATAATGATAATAATAATAATAATAATAATGATATTAATAGTGATTTTATTTTCTCGTATATACGTTTTTCCTGCTTATTTGAAACATGCGACATAGAATAAGAGAATGTGGGGAGTATACTAGTAGTTTTTGCTTACATCAGGGGAGCTGTTCGCGGGTAACCCTGCGGTGGCCCGGACCCAAGGGTACGGATCGTAACACCGTGACCTCTTCTGTAACTCCCATGGCACGGGGACGTGAATTGGGGATTTGGAATATACTTCCATGGCGTCGTAGTCAGACTAGATCTCAATATCTGTATATAAGCAAGATTGAAGATTTGAATGATAATGATAAGGCCTATGTATGAAGTGTCCCCCTATTGATTGTGTATAGACCTTCTGGTTGAATAAATGACCTTCACTTGACCTTGAGGAATGCCAATGTACAAAGTATTTTTTAAGTAGTTGTAAAGCCTTAAATCCGTTGAAATTTATGAGTAAAATTAGGAATACTCATGTAAAAGATTGTAGATAATCAATACTGACCTGACAAAATACGATTTACTGTCTCTCAAGTCGCAAAAGTGGGAAAACTTCGGGAGCTTTCGTGATAACACACTTTCGATAGAAAGAAGCACAGAGATGGTACACTGTTGAATTGTTTGTTATGTACGAACGTACGTGTACGTACACACGTAACCTTGGTCCGCGCATATCAGGGCGTCACTTTGTGCACATGCCCGTAATGACGCGAACTTCATCCTAATACGCGCAGTGACGTAATAATAATATGGGCGTTGCGTTTGTCTCCATCAACCCAGTGCGCCTACAACCCTTTTCAGTATCTGTGACGTAATAATGAAACTTTGTTACATTTTTGTTTACATAACAACGGTGTTTTTTCAAGTGGTTTATGCCTACTGATTCTCCTGTGCTGTATGTTCATACCAAAGATCCTAAAGGTCCTTGTTCATACGCATCTGATGGTGTGCTCTTAGCTTATTAGCAATGCTTGGATTTACCAAGTTCGTGATCGGCGATTTTGGACCCGACTCCGAAGCGGCTGGCAAAGCAAATTATTTTGTGCCACCACAGGTGAGATATTCTGTTGGTTTAATAATATTTTGAATCGTTACGGTTTTACACCAACCCGGTACAGCCGGTGTCATCAACTTTGTAAGTTTGTGTAATATAATAATAACAATCCAAATATCATTTCATTTTAGACTTCAGTATCTCTCCAAAATTTGATGCATTTCCTCCATCAATGTATATACTTCTCTCTCGCTGTTGCCTTATATAATAATCATTACTCCATCATAGCTGTGGAGTCATTGATAACTACAAACATGCCTTCGGGCATTCACCGATGGCTCTCTATCTTTTAACCACAAACACTACAACCTACCACAAAATGGCGGAATGAAAGAACTTCACACACAGACGCATATTATGATCTGAGAGACTTTTCATTATAGTGGAGTTTATTGTAAACAGTAATGAGCACAAATGAAAGCAGTTATCATAGGTCCTGTTCTACAGCCTTTGATTCATACAGCTGAAGTGATAACTTTATTGGTGAAACTGAAGGTGATCTTCATCCGATCTTTAAACTTTATGTTAGTACTTTATATCCACGTGGTTTGTTGTCCCCCACGTTAACGTATTGACAGTTGTTATCCTCGCCCGCAGGCCTTAATTTGACGACATGTATGGAGAATATTCATGCGCATCCATCTGCAACCCTCTTTCGTCACGTAGAATTTGGTATGAAATTGATAAACTATTTCACTTACTGCACTGTTTCTGTGATCACAGTTACTTTCCAAAAAAGAAAAAACGGAAGAAGCTGTGAATGAAATTAGTGAAATAAAAGCAAGATAACAGTGAGTGTGAGAAAAATAGCAAAAACCATCAAATCTCGTTAAATGTAATTAGTGCTTGACTTCAAAATATAGTAGGGCATAAAAGTCAATTAAGATAATATTAGTCGACTCGAGAAGCCTGAACTATGTTTAACTGGATTGGGTTGGGTTGGATTGGGTAATGTTTTAACAATGATGAAAAAGATAATTTGCACATCACCAGTGAGGCATTATAGCTACAAAGATTGCATTCCTGGAAGGAGACCAAATGTTTATTAGATTTTGAAAAAGATAATTTATAATAATGCACAATATATACTTTTTCTTTTTCCCGAATTCCCAAAATTATCATTTTTTATTTCATATACGTCTCAGCATTCAGTCATTACCCAGCTTACACAAGGACGTTTTGTCAAAACGTTTTCAGAACGTCTTTTTGTGGAAGTTTTTCGACGTATATAAAACGTTTCAAATGGACGTTATAAAAACGTTTCTTTAAACGTTTAGAAAACCAATAAAAAAAACCTTTCGGAATTATTAAGGACCTGCAGAAAACCTTTTGAACGTTGTGGACGTCAGTGAAACCTTTTAAGAATATTCAAAACGTTCTGTGGACGTTTTGCGGACGTCCAAAAAACCTTTGAAACCGTCTAGTACGTTAAAAAAAAAAACGTTTCAAGAACGTCTAAAAAGTCTTATGACCATTTCCAGAACGTTCAGAGAACCTTCCATATCCGTCTAGAACGTCCAGAAACCCTTTTAAGAATGTCTAATGTTTATTCTTTATAGGGTATTTAAAAAAATCATAGTTATGAGAATATAGACGCAATCTGAGATTAAAAATGTACCCTAAATCTAATCCTGTATACTCCTATCCTAACCTATTCCTAATGTCCTACCACCTATACAACACCCTATTCCCAATTGAGGATTCTGTATCACATTCGTTTATGTACCACCAAAATGTTGTGATGCATGAAGACATTTACTAAAATTAGATCACATACACCTTGATTTGAATATTCATAATTATGCATGAATATTCATAATAAAGAGCCGTAAAGAGGACGAAATAAAAACGTTTTTTTTTAACGTTCATTAAAGACGAAGTCGACGTAGCAGACCTAATAAAAACGTTTTGTGAACGTTTACAAACGAAGACATTGCACACATAATAAAAACCTTTTGTAACGTCCATTGACGTTTCTAAAACGTTTTCCAAAAAAAAAACCAAAACTGTGCTTTGCGGTAAATGCTAAGTCCCCAATTTGACGTTGTATTCATGTTTTAAAAACGTCCATTTCATACGAAATTTGTACGGAACCTCAAAAGAAAAAACGTTTAGGAAACGTTCTGAAAACGTTCTGTGTTTGTTGGGTATAGATGTAAACTCTTACATGCGATATGACACACTATTCATTTTATTCAGCTTCTTCTTGATATCAAATCTCATCAGATGGCCCTTTTTCATTTTTTTTTCATCAGATTTGTCTTAAGACTGTAATCGGCATGTTTCATAAACTGCCGTTTAAAAATGCCACTCCTGACAGCCTGAGTTTTCATTATAATATCAAATTCATTTCAATATGAGAATCGGTCCATGTTATTCCCATAGATTCCTCTCACTAATCTCCTTACAGCTTCTCTGCATGCATGATAATACATTGTGCATAACCGATTATCACTGCTGCTTAGATGATCCGCTCCTTGACATAAGGTGCATGAACGATCTTATTTGTTTTCTTTTTCTTTTTTATTCGGAGACCAGTTTGCCTAAATTCAAGCGGTAGATAGTTTGGTGGATGGACAGGCCCATTTTTTTGCTCTCCAATGTGATGGACACTCTCTACAATATTCCATCTCCTTGCAGGTTTTTGCTGTTTGTTTTACAATTTGCTTGCAGATTCTAATTGTTGCTGTTTCGTGCAGAGCCCTGCCTGGCTCTTTACGTTGTGACAGACAACCCTTCTATGTCCATCTCCATACTGATACAACTTAATGTTTCTGAAGACGTTACCCTTTTTGCATTTCATGGCAGAGGATAGAGATACTTGTATGTCTCGCACAGAAATCGTAGGGCAGGTAGTATATATTTCGTACGACATTTAACTCGCTGCTGCGGACGAATACAAACGATTATCTCTACCCCACCGCCACAACTTACACATTGTGTTTTGTTGTTGTTGCTGCTGTTGTTTTGCACTTGTGAAGAACCCCATCTCGCTGTGCACTGTGCTGGATAACAGTACTCAAAGTGTATGAATTCCACCTCCTTATACAACTTCCCTATTGTGTGTTTTGTTCCTATTGTTTTGTGACGAGGCCCACTTAACTTCACACTGTGATGGACAACATCAAAACTCACAGCGCCATCTCCTCACAACTGACTTATCGTTCTGCTGTTGTTGTTGCTGTTGTTGTTGGTGCTGGTTTTATTATTATCCATGTTTGTGAAGAGCTCCACCTCGCTGTAAACTAGTATTCCATCTCCTTACAATTTTTGTTACAAAAAAGCACTTCGAGTGATATGCAATACCTCCAGATGTTCCCATACTGACGATTTATTTGTGGAGAATAAGGTTTTGAAAGTTAGGGATTTGTATTATTATTATCCTGGTCAATTCATTGATAGTTTACATAATAATTCACTTCCTTTAGTTTTTGAAAATATGTTTAATAAGAATAAAAATATTCATAAATACCCCACTCGTCAAACAGATGAGTATCATTTGTCCCTTACTCGAACTCTTTTTACAAAATCTACGTTTATTTACAGCGGCCCAAAATTACGGAATTCCCTCGAGAAAAATATAAAAGATTCTACTTGTTTTGAAATAATTTTCTAGTAATTAAAGAAATATCTGATTAGTTTATATGTACCCCATGATTGCTTTGCCTGATTTGGAATTGTTCTATTTTCTTCGCCCTGCGTCGAGAATACTGACCTGCCCTTCGCTCTCTCTACTCCCCCTCTCTCCTTCTCTCTCCTCTCTTCTGTGTGTGTATACTATATATGTGTGTGCGTGTGTGTGTGTGTGTGTGTGTGTGTGTGTGTGTGAATGCGTATGCTTCATGTTACCATCGATGTAATGAACAGTGTATACTTCCAATGATTAACTTGTACGGTACATTATGGTTTTGTAAGCTATGTATTGTAGTAATGTAACGTAAGTGAGGGGACTGCACTATACAAGTTCGCTTATTAGCAGCCCCTCAGTTTTCATTTCCACCAAGTCCTTTAGGAAACAAGATTTATGTTACAAGATATGCTATCATTTGACGTTTGTATTACTTATGTCAGGGCTCGACACTAACGGTGGCCCGGTGGCCCGGGGGCCACCAAAAATGAAAGTCGGGCCACCAAATTTCAAAAAAGGGCAAGTTTGGTGGCCCGCCTCGGGCCACCAAAATTTTTTGAAAAGTGTCATTTATTTATGTTAAGATGTTGCAACCCATGTGCCTGTCAATGAATATCTATACTTAGTCTTACCATTCAGCAGTTAAATTGTTTAAAGGATGGATGAAAAGGACTGAATTAGTGCCTGAGAGTGAGTGTTGCGAGTTTGATGAGGTTTATTTATGAGTAGATATGTCCAGCTTCCAATTATTACTATGATAAAACTTAAATATTTGACTAATAAAAAAAAGGAATTCTAATGTTTTTTATTGTTTTTGGGGGGCCACCAAAATTTTCTCTCGGGCCACCAAAAATTTGAAATTGATGATTTTGGTGGTCCCATCGGGCCACCAAATAAAAAAGTTAGTGTGGAGCCCTGCCTATGTATATTGATTGGAAATGAAAATAAAAACATGAATGAATGAACTTTCCTGTGGTTGGTGCTGCTGCTAATTGTTATTTCGCGAAGAGCCCCATGTCGCTCTACACTGCGATGGACATCCCCTTAGTAATCCGTATATCCATATACATGTAACTTTAAACGGCCGTTTGTGTTGCTGATATTGTTGTTTGTGCATCGATCCCACATCGCTCTGTACACTATAATGGTCACCCCCTTAGTATCACCTGTTGTTTGTGTTGCTGTTATTATCGGTTTAAAAACCCACTGTAATGGATAGCCTCTCAGTATTCCATCTCCTTATATCTTAAATCGTTGTTTGTGTTGTTGAATACTGTTGTTTGTGCAGAGCCCCACCTCGCTCTACACTGTGATGGACAACCTTATATAGTATTCCATCTCCTTATAATTCCCCCTTTATAAAATATTCCTGCTGTTGAAGTTTTGTGAAGAGCCCCACCTCGCTCTGCACTGTGATGGACAACTTCGTAGTATACCACCTCTTTATAACTTACCCTTTATTAATGTTGCTGCTGTTGAAGTTTAGTGCGGAGCCCCACCTCGCTCTACACTGTGATGGACAACCCGTTAATATTCCATCTCCTTACAACTTACCTGTCGAGTTTTGCTGTTGTTGTTGTTGTTGTTGTTTGTGAAGAACCCCCACCAAGCTCGAGAGACTGTGATGGACAGCCCCTTAGTACAACTTACCTGTCGTTTGTTTGTTTTTGTTTTTTTTTGTTACCATGTGCAGAGCACCACCTCGCCCTACACTCTGATGGACAACTTTGGATCACGTTCGATTTCCATTTCCACCATGAAATATTTGTGAGATTAAAACGGCACCAGGGCATTCTACTGAAAAACAATGCAACTTGAAGAGACAGTATCATTGTCATTTCATTTGATCAAGCTGTTATATCGCACATGAACTTTGACTATTTGCATTTGTCAGAGAGAAAAAAAGAACGACATCATTTTCTGTCGGTTAAAAGTCCTTTTGCTTTTACTATCCACATTTTTCAATGTTTTCATTTCCATGGAAATTACTGTGTCAATAAAATGTTATTTTACTCGTTCCAGTATTACAGCATTTCTCCTACCACCAAGTAGGCTTATGATTATATCAGTACATAGCATCTTTGTTTTCGACAATTATAGACTTTACTTATAGGCAGCATGGACAGTTGGTATCACGTTCCATTTATTTATTTAGATAATTATCTGTTGTCTGCTTTTTTACTGACCACCATCGATCATTGCTGCGATGCAGTCTCAGCCTTGAAGAATAACTTTGAAAATGATAGGAATATATACAAATATACTCACCTCTGCATCGAAATCCGAAAAAAAAAAAGAATATGAGCTATACCAGGTTGAGATTGCATATTTTGTGTATGGTGGTAAACTAACCAGCTTTGGATTTTGATTGAACTCACTGTTCAAGCGTTGATTCGATGTCAACCATGACATTCTATTGCAGCATTTTTTCAAAGGATTTGGTGCTCAAGACAGAGAGTAAAATACGTCTTAAGCTTTCCAATATTCACCACGAGAGCTGATTTTGGTGACTCACAGCATTTAATCTCCTCAAAACTGACTTATCCTTTTGCTGTTGTTGTTGTTGGTTTTATTATTGTCCATGTTTATGAAGAGCCCCACCTCAATCGCTCTACTCTGCGATAGACATCCCCTAGTAATTCACAATCACGTTCATATAGCTTTAAACGGCTGTTTGTATTGCTGATATTGTAGTTTGTGCATCGATCCCAACATCGCTCTATACACTATAATGATCATCCCCTTAGTATCGCCTGTTCTTTAAGAAACCCATTATGATGCAGGACAACCTCTCAGTATTCAATCTCATTAACTTAATCTGTTGTTTGTGTTGTTGAATACTGTTGTCAGTGCAGAGCCCCACCTCACTCTGCACTGTGATGGACAACCTCGTAGTATTCCACCTCCTTATACCTTACCCTTTATTAATGTTGCTGCTGTTAAAGTTTTGTGAAGAGCCCCACCTCGCTCTACACGGTGATGGACAACCCCTCAATATTCCATCTCCTTACAACTTACCTGTCGGGTTTTGATGTTGCTGTTGCTGCTGCTGTTGTTACTGCTACTAACTGCTATTTTTGTTGTTTGTGAAGAGCCCCCACTCAGCTGGAGAGACTGTATCTGATGGACAGCCCGTTAGTATCCCAGCTCCGGACAACCATGGTACAATTTATAATCTGTCGTTTGATTGTTGTTACCTTGTACAGAGGCACCACCTTGCCCCACAATAGCTGTGATGGACAACCTTGGATCACGTTCCATCTCCGTTCCCATCATGCCATATTTGTCAGATTACACCGGCACTGCAGGCCATGCTAATGAAAACGTTGTCAACTTGAAGAGACAATACTATTTTCATTCGATCTTATTTGATCAAGCTGTGACATCGCACAGAACGTTGACTATTTGAACTTGTTAGAGTGAAAAACAATTTTTGGTCGGTTTAATGTCCTTTTTGCTTACTACCCCACATTTTTATTAAGACGGAAACCACTGTATCAGTGAATTATTATCTTTTGCTCGTTCCAGTATTAGAGTATTTTTCTTCTCTACCAGCAAGTAGCCCTATACAACATCTTTGTTTCTCGGCAATATAGACTTTACTAGGCAGCATCGACGGTTGGTATCACGTACCCTGTATTCATTTATATATCTATCCATTGTTTGCCTTTTTTGCTGGGCACAATCATTGCTGCGATGTAGTCACAAATTTGAAAAATAACTTTGAAAATGATAGGAATATATACAAATATACTCACCTGTGCATCGAAATCCGAAAAGACATTTTGAGCTATGCCAGGTTTAGATTGCATATTTTGTAGCAGTAAACTAACCAGCTTTGGATTTTGATTGAACTCATGCACTGTTCAAGCGCGGTTGATTCAAAGATATTTTTATTTCAGTTTTTTTTTTCAAAGGATAAGATTTGGTGCTCGAGACAGAGACTACACTCTGTCTTAAGCTTTTCGATATTAGGGTGCTTTTGGTGTTCTAGATTAAAAAGTTGACAAAACTTCGTTATCTCTGGTTTTGTAAACCGAGTACGCCAAAGGATACTGTTGTCGTTTTTGCTTGCAAAATATTTGGGTTTGATTTCAAATTTAGCTGTGACCAAAAACAGATATTGATATCTTTTCGGACTTCGATGCATTACATCACCTATACCATCCTTTCCAGCTCTTGGACCACAGCTCCTAGGGCTGGCCGGGAAGCTCGGCTGGGATTACCGCAGAGCGCACCAATGAGCATTAGACTCCCATCACCAGCAGCTTGCCCCATCATGTTCATCAGCCGACCCACCTGATAGACATCGCTATGGACGTCAGTAGCCTGATCTTGAAGGGCGACTTCTGGGGCGATATGTTGATATAACTCGCCCCTGAGATATCGGGCCTTCTCGTCGGGGGTGAAGCAGTAGTGCGTTGAACACGACTGACGGGAGACCAAGCCTAGATCGATTACTCTGGCCTGCCATAGACCTGTGGTTGATGAACATACATGGGCAAAATGAAAATAAATACCATGTGTTTCTGCGTGTGTATAGAAGGGTAGGGAGGGATGACAAACAGATACATGTACTATGAATTCTAGTAGGACGGTGATTAAGGCTCAAAAATATAAAGATGAATAGATGAAAGACAATCTTTGACCTCACTTATTGTGTAATGCATTATCTTAAAGTGCTTTCATTTGAGTAAACATCTGTCGATGTGTAAGATAGAAGGATTAGAATATCTTTTCTTCGTTCAGAAAGGTAATAGAAAAAGGAGAAGGAAAACTAGAGTGTTTAGCAAGTATTTGGGGTTGACGAATTTGAACTCACCTGAAGAGGACTTGTCTAACAAGACATTGTCCTCTTTCAAATCATTCATCAGATATCCTCTCTGATGAATGAGGTCAAGACCCTTGCAGATATCCAAGGCCAGCTGGAGCCAGTTGGTGTGGGTGATGGTAGGAACCCCGCCCCGGATGGCCTTGTCCAGAGTCACGGTCTCCCCCGTTATCACGTCACCTAGTAACAATTAGATAAACGCTGGTAATAGTTTTAAGGTGGAATTCGTCTTTCAGTTGACACAAATATTGTGAAGATACTTTCTTGACAAATTTCAAGCTTTCACTTAAGATTTCACCAATACGAATTCACAGATTCTTCAGTGAGATGCATTGAAAACAGCAGGACGATGTACCTGCTAAGAACTACGAATCGGTAGCAAAACGCTTTTTTTTTCATTATACGTCACTGTCACAACTAGTGACTGTTAGTTGAGTTCCAAACATCAGTCGATCAAGTGTCATATTCATTGTCACAAAGTGATGTGTTTTGTTCTCTCTGATACTTATTTGTTTGTGTGAGAAATGACAAAGTATCCTAGGTACATTAGTCAACTTACCGATGAATTCCATTGCGAGGCCGATACACCCAGTGCTGACCTCAAGGCATCCAAGGTACGTTGGGAAACACGCCTCTCTGCCAAATAAGTCCAATAAGGCGGCTTCCTCTTGGATCTCAGCTACCTAAAGTGTAAAGCAAGTTGAGATGGATGAAGAACATAAAGAGTAGTGTTCACACCTTGCCTTGCATCCTTGGATGTTTTTTTCTATTCTTATCGTCGTCATCATCATTGCTATGCCAACATGTTTACTAGTCACTCTGTTTATAATTATCATTTTGATTCTATAGGGGTAATTGTTATTATATCATACAAATCATCATAAAAATATTACTATTTAGTTTTGACTTCACGAAGAAAACGTCGGTATAAAGAAACCTAGCATGATTCACTTCAAATGTAATATAAATAAACGGTAAAACAAGCATTGCGACGTTACCTTCTTGGTCATCTGGTTAATAGACGAAGGCAGCATGAAGGTCTTGAGGGCAATGGGTCGATCTGTGACGCGATGCCGACAGAGGTACACCGTGCCATAGGACCCCTGTCCTAGGACGATAGAACCTCTGGCGGGGTCGAAGTCCTTAAGGTCTGTTATGGTCCAAACGTATGAGCTTGGAGCGGATGATGAAGATGATGCACCTGCAGCACCAGGCGGGCTGGGTGCTCTCGCCATGGTGTTGCTTTTGGCAGCTGCTCCACCAGTCGTTGTGCCCACCTGAGATGGAGTGTTGGTAGGCCTGTCATAGAGAATCACAATCATATAGAAATAATCACGCTGTCGTAATATTGTGTTCTTAATGCGACTCATAGTTTATGGATAAAATGTTTTTATCATCATAAGCACAATATCAATGTCAACCTTCAATTTTCAAAGAATTTTACTTTTGTAAGTTGATTAAAAATGTATAATCATCAAACATAAATGCCATACGTTCTACTTAAGTTGATGATTTTAGTAGTTCGTTCTTACCTAGGAGTGGGGCTTGCCGACATCTGACTGGAAGATGGTAGTGGGGATATAAGGGGCGTATGTCTGGAAGAAGAAGAAGAAAAGAGAGAGGAGGGATAAGGTATGGTTCTTTTTCTTTCTGTCTGGAAGAAGAGAGAGGGGAGGGGAATACGGTAGGATCGTATCAGGACAATCATCTCCGGCTAAATACCGGTTAGTGATATGGTTAGAGTAAAGATTAGGGTTAGGTTTAGGTTTAGGGTTAGAGTTTGGGTAGGGGTTAAGATTAGGTTCAGGAGTAGGATTAGTGTAAGGGTCTGGGGTAATTGTCCTATCAGAACTCTATTCCTTTTCTCTCTGTATGCACTTGGCGAAAAGACTTCCAGAATGTGAGAGAAGACGCTTAACTTACTTGTCATCATTTTTTTTTTTTTAATCCGGATCAAATAAATCTTTTTTGTCATGGACTGAGGTTAAAACTTGGCGGTATTGCAATCGCGACTCTTTACATATGATTTCAGAGCGGAAGTTCTGTTAAACAATCATCATCTCATGTGAAATGATTCTGGTTATCAAGGAAAACGTATCGAATATATTGTGCATTATATTCCTTTATTTAAAGAAATCACACTTAAAAGAAAAAGGAACACTTATAGATAATCTTACACAGGGGGTGGGGAGTTTGAAACAGAAGAGGTGCTGGATGACGAATGACCAGTGGTACTGATTGGTGACGAGCCGTGTGAGGATTGGGATTGGATGGTGCTAGGAGGTGCCGAGGCTGCGGCTTGATATGGCGTACTGATTTACAAAGAGCATTATGAAAACAGATTTTGACAACATTTTCTCGACATCTATCCTTACATAAAATTGTTACCGATTCCACTAGTTTAAATGTATGTTTTTTTTTAAAGAATGAAACACTGAAAGGGTTATGATATATATGTTTTTTTATTCAATCTTCCATGATTTGTGCAGTTTACATTCTGCCCTCTTATTACAGATTGAAGGGCTATCAACCATTTATAAACACTGCGTTTAAATTATTCTAAAATAATATCCAAAGTCTTCTCACCATGCAGGCAGAGTTGGGGGGAGAGAAACACCCGAAGAGGAGGCAGTCACGTCAACCTGAAGATTTAAAATGATAATAATGATAATAACGATAATGATGATAATTATGATGATGATAGTGATAATGATCATAATAATAATAATAACAATAATAATAATAATGACAATGATGATAATTATGATGATGATAATGATAATGATCATAATGATAATAATAATAATAATGATAATGACAATAATGATAATAATAACAATAAGAAGAAGAAGACGAAGAAGAAGAAGAATAGTGGTTATTTGTATAGCGCACAAGTCCACCTTTCGGTGCTCATATAGATATGGAAATAGAGGCAATTTATTTGCTTTTTTGTGATCATTTCTGCATAAACTTGATTAATCGTAATAATCTGAATCTCGGTTACTTCATTCAATTCATTCTGGGTTGTCATCTTTGTAAAGTGATTTTCATAATCCACGGATGTATATTCTCATTTGTATTTTTTTTCTAACACCCTATCAGAGTAGGGCCTACTTACCTGAAGATGGTCCTTCGAAGGAACTTTCTTATGTTTGGCCAAAGCCAACTCCATCTTCAAGATCTCGATCTGTGATGTTGCATCGAGATACTTGTCCATGAACCGTCTCGTCTTCTCCTCAGCCTGCTTCGCCCTCTCACCGACGATGAGAGCCTCCTCTTGGGCCCTCCTCGCTCTCTCCTCGGCCATTTCCGCTTTCATTTCGGCCTGCCTCGCTCGTTCTTCGGCAATGATCGCCTTCTCTTCTGCCTGCCTCACGTTCTCCTCGGTGATGCTCAGCTTATCTTCGGTTCGTTTCGCTCTCTCCTCGGCAAGCCGAAATTTCTCCTCGGCGATGCTCAGCTTATCTTCGCTTCGTTTCACTCTCTCCTCGGCGAGCCGAGATTTCTCCTCTGCGATGTTAGTGCCTTCTTCTGCCAGAGCTAGTTTCTGTTCTGCAGATATCACCATTTGCTGAGCTTTCACCGCAATCTGTTCAGCAACCATGATCTTCTGGCTGATCAGCCGCGCGTTGTCCTCGGCTCCTCTGATGTCTTCCTTTATTACTGTTAACCGTGTCTCAGCGATTTTCGCCCTGTCCTCGGCACGACAAGCACGGTCTCCTGCTTGTCGTGCCCTTTCTTCCTCCTGCCGTACCCTAGCCTCCGCCCTTCGAGACGTCTCCTGAGCGCGAGCCACCTTCTGAAGGGAGTAGTTTGCCATGCCTCCGATGAGACTGGCTGTGCGCTCAGCTCGCTTTGCTTTTCTTTCGGCAAGGTGTACTTTGCTGGACAAAACCTGTTAGAATTGAGAAGAAAGTACAAGCTTATTGTCGATAATAATTGTATCACATAGCACAAAAAGAAAGATCGTGTACATATTATATAGAATTACCATTCACTTTCATCAGGTCATTTCAACTGAAGTCATAACCACTTGTAGAGACAGAGTCAGTGGCGGTTTGACGCCTCAGTAGAATATGGTAGAATAGTTTCTCGTCTTCACTAAGATCATGGATGGTATCTTTTCTTTTTGTTTTTGATTTGTTCGTGTGTGTGTGTGGGGGGGGGGGGGTGTCTGTGTGTTGACTTCTGCATTTTCTAAAGCTATGTATTTCTAAAAACCGTATTCCCGGGTCGTAGGCCTACATTACGAACCGCATGTTCATGTGGATCTTGATTGAACGACAAAGAAAAAGGACAGTTAACGTACGCCAAGTTGTTCCTTCAGCTCCTCGTTTTGAAGGGACTCTTTCAGCCGTTGGAGAAGAAGATTACCAGCCAGATACACTGGCGGCGATGGAATTCGGCGGGCTGTCTCAACCAGCTTGGCACACAATGAGAAATGAAGAGATTGTAAAATGCTACTAAGTTTTAATAAACTCACTTTAGTAATGGAAACATCTGACTTTGCATCTAAGTCCACCATTTACTGTGGCCGCATAACACTTAGTTTTCATTCATTCATTCATTCATTTTTCCATCACCAACAAAACTTGCAAACTGCATTTTCTTACATAGTTCTCAGTGCTGATTTCAAATCTTTAAAGAATCAGTATGTTGCTTTTTAACGGAAATCTGGCATGATGCTACAGACTTGAACACTGCTGTGTAGGAATATGATAATGCTTCTTCACAACCTCAGTAGGGCAGCTGTACAGTAAACCCAAAATCTATAGACGCTCTAGTCACGTTGTTTACAATAGGTTTTATGTAATGATCTTATCATCACTTTTATTTAATCAAACAGTCTTTCGTATAATTTCCAGACAGTATGACTCTGAAAATGTGTGAATATATATTTTCTTATCTCATAGATATGTTTCATGCTTATTTGAAACATGCGATGTAGAATAATTTAAGGGAATGCGGGGAGTATAGTTCTTGCTTACATCAGGCGAGCTGTTCGCGGGTAACCCTGCGGTGGCCCGGACCCAAGGGTACGAATCGAAACACCGTGGCCTCTTCTGTAACTCCCATGGCAAGGGGACGTGAATTTGGGATTTGGAATACACCTCCATGGCGTCGTAGTCAGACTAGATCTCAATATCTACATATAATTATAAAAGATTTAGATTGAAGATTTTGAATGATAATGATAAGGCCTATTGGTAGTGTATGAAGCATCCTCTATAGACCTTCTGGTTGAATGCATGACCTTCACTTGACCTTGAGGAATGCCAGTACTGTACAAAGTATTTTTTAAGTAGATGTAAATCCTTAAATCCGTTGAAATATATGAGCAAATTTAGGAATACTCATGTAAAAGATTGTAGATAATCAATACTGACCTGACAAAATACGATTTACTGTCTCTCAAGTCGCAAAAGTGGGAAAACTTCGGGAGCTTTCGTGATAACACTTTCGATCGAAAGAAGCACAAAGATTGTACAATGTACCATGCGAACGTAGTATAGTACGAACGTACACACGTCTTTACCATGGTCACGCACTGTCGATCTGCTGATCAACGCGTATATATATCAGGGCGTCACTTATGTACATGCGCGTAATGACGCGAACCTCATCCTACAATGCGCAGAGACGTAATAATGATATGTGCGTTGCGTTTGTCCTCATCAACCCAGTACGCGTACAGCTCTTTTTTAGGATCTGTGACGTACTAATGAAACTTCGTAACATTTTTGTTTACATAACAACGGTGCTTTTTCAAGTGGTTTATTCCTAGTGACTTCCTCCGTTCTGTTCATACGCATCTGATGGTGTGCTCTTAGCAATTTACCAAGTTCGTGCTCGGCGATTTTGGGCCCGACTCCAAATCGGCTGGAGAACGAAGTTATGTTGTGTCACCACAGGTAAGATATTTTGCTCGCTTGATTTTATTTTGAATAGTTACACCAACTTTGTATAGCCGCTGTCATCAACTTTGTAAGTTTGTGTAATAATTTTAGTTGTTTTTCTTTTTTTACTTTCTTTTTTTTTACCATGTTCGTGTGTATACGGTTTCTTTCCGTTTGTCTATCTTGCTTTTTTTTTCTGTAGTCAAAAATGTAAAGAAATATATGGATAACACATATGTTCTCTTTCCTGTTTAATGCAATTACAGGATGATAATATGCTCATGTTAATTCAACATTTTCGACGGCAAAAAAAAAAGAATGAAAAGCTAGATATCCAAATAGTGAGTATGATTAAGGATTTTATCTTTAGATTTCATTCAATAGTCAACAGTTCCTTTCCTTTCCCTGTGTTATGTATGTGTCACAGCCTTCACAGTCTTCATTTTTTTAAATATTCACCGTATATTCCAGAGTACTGAAGCTTAACTACATTCTTTTCCTCTAGTAAATGCCGCCTGAGAAAAAATAATTAGCTTTATCATCAACCGTGTTCAGTTAGACCTCACCCGTTGCGTCCGATACACTGTCATTTCACACTGGAGTGTGTGGTGTGTCCTCTTTACGTAAGTAATGGATTAAATGGATGGTATTAGGTATGATCAGTAATATCATCAGATATCAAATCCCTCCCCCTCCAAAGAAGACGTTCAATTATTGCTCTCTCTACGTACATGTCCTCACTTTTTTCGTATTTTGTGTGTCTAATATAACACTATATTAATGATTCCAAATAACTATCTAGAAATTCAAATTTTTATTAAATGTGTCACTTCAGTTTATTTTTGTCCGAATACCTTATTTTCCCTGCTTATTTCAGATGAGAAGCTAGCCTTTGCATTGTGCATTAGCATTGTTTATAGGCATAATAAAGATGTTGAGCTAAGAAACTAACCAAACTGCAGAGAAACGTAAGTAAAATAAAAAGAATAAAATATACCCGATAGTTTTGGTCCAGTGACGATTAAAGGTTCTTTGGCTACCCACATTGTGATTTTTGCACCATACACATTTTCACAATACACAATATATTACTATTGTCTATTTAATTTATTAACTCTATGAACATTTATTTTCAAATGTTTTGCCAAAAGTATGCAGCAGGTCGTTGAATATCAATGCTTAGTATAGAACAGATTTATCATACAACTGTATGTGTGGTGGCGTGATTACCTCCTCTCACGAGAGGGCGTCCCACCTCCTCACTTGCACGTTCACCCCAAAATTTGCTCTAATCCGTCCCCACGGTCATTTCCCCAAGACTTAAGGTGGGATTTCACGGAGCACGCGAACGATTTGCGAAGGACGCGAATGACAAAATCCAACATTCGGAAAAGTTTTTCTCCGAATGTTTTCCGACAATGAAGCTGAAAACTATTCTTGCGCAATTTGTGCGAACTTTCCACGACGTATGTGCGAATGTCGTGTGTATCATTGCTAAAGTACAGCATGTTACGTTCACGAAGAACACGCGACGGAAATGCGAACAACGAAACATTTTCAATAATCATGGGAGAAAATGTACCCAAGGAGAGGTGGAAGCTGTCTTGAGTCGATTTTTTTCTTTCTTCTATTTCTCCTTTCTTTTTCTCTCATTTCTCTATCGTGTGCTTGCCTACATTTTTTTTTCCTACAGTTTTGTAGGACGTATCTCCACTAGTAAAGCATTTGATCTTTTTTATTTTATTTTTGCAGTTCCTCCAGCACATAATCTCTATGCTTCAAATAAAATTTTACATACTTTAGATTAATTTCAAGTGTATTCTGCGATTTGTTATATCGAACATTTCTTTCTCTTTGCTGGTCTTTAATTTCTTTTGTTACTATAGTTGTTAATAATTGTTTGATGTTTAGGTGTATGCTACGATTTTTATTTGTAGAAAACGTATAGGTCATACATCCCCCAAACGTGCGCTAAACGTTCGCGAGAATGTCTCAAAAGGTACGCGAATAGTTTGCGATTACGTCGTAAAATGATCGGAAAAACTTCGCAGATTTCGCGTAACATACGCGAGACATTCTCCAAAGTTTCGGAGTCTGTTTGGGGTTTAACGAACATTTTGCGAACATCGCGCGTGTCTTGCGAAGGTCTTGCGCATATGACGAGGCTTTAAAGACACTTTCGAGAACAATTCACGAGCAATTCACGACCAAGTGTGCGGAAAAGGTTCGCAGAAAATTTCAAACTTTTTTGAAATTCTCGCCGAAGTAAAAACGACATTCGCGAACAATTGACGACGCTTCCGAACCCTCACGTTCGTTTGGCGATCTTTTGCAGACCAAAATGCGAACGCTGGATTTTGCCATTCGCGTCCTTCGCAAATCGTTCGCGTGCCCCGTGAAATCCCACCCTAAGGGTGGGATTTCACGGAGCACGCGAACGATTTGCGAAGGACGCGAATGGCAAAATCCAGCATTCGCATTTTGGTCTGCAAAAGATCGCCAAACGAACGTGAGGGTTCGGAAGCGTCGTCAATTGTTCGCGAATGTCGTTTTTACTTCGGCGAGAGTTTCAAAAAAGTTTGAAATTTTCTGCGAACCTTTTCCGCACACTTGGTCGTGATTTGCTCGTGAATTGTTCTCGAAAGTGTCTTTAAAGCCTCGTCATATGCGCAAGACCTTCGCAAGACACGCGCGATGTTCGCAAAATGTTCGTGAAACCCCAAACAGTCTCCGAAACTTTGGAGAATGTCTCGCGTATGTTACGCGAAATCTGCGAAGTTTTTCCGATCATTTTACGACGTAATCGCAAACTGTTCGCGTACCTTTTGAGACATTCTCGCGAACGTTTAGCGCACGTTTGGGGGATGTATGACCTATACGTTTTCTACAAATAAAAATCGTAGCATACACCTAAACATCAAACAATCATTAACAACTATAGTAACAAAAGAAATTAAAGACTAGCAAAGAGAAAGAAATGTTTGATATACAAAAAAAAATCGCAGAATACAGTTAAAATTAATCGAAAGTATGTAAAATTTCATTTGAAGTATAGAGATTATATGTGTTGGAGGAAATGCAAAAAAAAAAAAAGATCATATGCTTTACTAGTGGAGATACGTCCTAGGAAAAAAAATGTAGGCAAGCACACAATAGAAAATTGAGAGAAAAAGAAAGGAGAAAAAGAGGAAAGAAAAATTCAGCTCAAGACAGCTTCCACCTCTCCTTGGGTACATTTTCTCCCATGATTACTGAAAATTTTTCGTTGTTCGCATTTCCGTCGCGTGTTCTTCGTGTACGTAACATGCTGTACTTTAGCAATGATACACACGACATTCGCACATACGTCGCGGAAACTTCGCACAAATTGCGCGAGAATAGTTTTCGGCTTCATTGTCGGAAAACATTCGGAGAAAAACTTTTCCGAATGTTGGATTTTGTCATTCGCGTCCTTCGCAAATCGTTCGCGTGCTCCGTGAAATCCCACCCTTACCCGCTCTGTGACTTCCTTTTCCCCGGAAACAAAGGTCTACTATATTTTCTATTCACCCCTCCACCCCCCGAACTCCTAGATACACGCCTTTTACAGCTATACAATGTATACCTACGTCCTTAATGTGCCGTCTTAGAGGGGAATTTTACCCAAATATGCGCGTGGCTTGAATGAATACAGCGATATTAGTAGATCACATCAGTAAAAGTTTGACAGAAATCGGACAATCCTTTCAAGTTATAAAAAATCATAAGCTCTAGTGTGGTTACGGTTGAATCATAAGGCTACTATAGCTTTTGACATCAGACCAAAACATAAAGCAGGGGCGGATCATGGAATTCCGTAAAGGGGAGGCGCCTTTACAAAATTGAAGGGGGCGCACGCCCCCCCCCCCACCCATTAAAAAAAAAATCTTTTGTTTTGACAAAAATTAAAGGACAAGTCCACCTTCATATACATAATGATTGAGAGAATGCAGCAATATTAGTAGAACACATCGCTGAAAGTTTGAGCAAAATTGGACAATCCGTTCAAAAGTTACGAATATTTTAAGTATCTGCGCAGTCACTGCTGAAAGAGAAGACTACTACAGTGTATGATGTCACATGCGTACAACTATATAAGGAAAATAAAAAGAGAATTTCACAAAACTTTACTTCTTCTTCTTCTTCTGATTAAATCTGCCTCCTTCAATAGACTGAAGATTCTTGCAGACTGGTGCTATTTACATTATAATACAATTTATTTACAGATATTTACAAGCACATAGAAAATTTGACGAAAATACTAGCCACTGTGATCAACCGTTAGACGGTTTCGAAATGATCCCACAGATGGCGCTGAAACAATTTCTGACGACAGGGAATTCCAGTTCCTTAAGGGGGTATCTCACTGAGCGGCGAACGTTTGCGAACGAAGCGAATTTGGGATTTCGCCAGGGTTCGTAAAGGGTTGCAAAAGGTTCGTTAACAGTCGCAAGAAAGTTCGCAAACGGTTTTTATTGTCGCAAACAGTTTTTCTTGTCGCAAAGAAATTTTGAACATGTTCAAAATTTCTTTGCAAACCTTTGCGAATTTGTATTTTCGCTAACAGTTGCAAACATTCGCAAAACACTTGTAAGGATTCGCAAACGGTCGTAATACGGTGTCGCTAACATTTTTATTTGATTTGCCACTGCTAGCGAACAAGTAACCATATGGTTCCTATATAAAAGCTTCTGAACCAGACAAGGTTCCACTCTAAGAAAGTTTTTGAAGCTCTTGACATCTCCATCATGTAATTGCTGCAAAAGCTTTTCATATTGACCAAAGTCTGTCCTCTGCAACCACTCTCTGACCCAAACAGTCTTTCTTTTCTTCTTCCTTTCTTGTTTTTCTTTATTTTATTTCTCTTATGCTGCACAATAGCTGTAGCAGCAGCCTGACGAAGCAGCTCTTCAAGGATAGCAACACGTTGAGCCTCTTCTTGGCAGAAATGTATTTCCATATACTGGAAATCCATCTTGAACGGTTGTCACAAGAGATCTGAATTCAGTGGAGGGTTTTACGTTCGTATTCTGGGTCTGACCATACATAATCGCCTGGTACTTTTCTAGGTCCAAGAACATTCGCAACATTGTCGCAAAGGATTTGCAAACAGTTGCTAATATTTGCAAAACTGTTGCTAACATTTGCAAAATTGTCGCTAACATTTGCAAAATTGTCGCTAACATTTGCTAACATTCGCTAATAGTCGCCACCTGTGTTTCGCAAACACTTTCGCAAACGTTCGCTGAAGTGTTGCTAATTGTCGCTAAACATTGCTAAAAGTCGCTAACTGTCGCTAATGGTAGAAGCGAACTTTGATTTTTCGCAAACATTCGTCAGAAAAGTTGGCGAATCTCAAATTCGCTACGTTCGCAAACGTTCGCCGCTCAGTGAGATACCAGCTTTACAGTTCTTGGGAAGAACGAATGGCGATGCGATTCAGTTCTCGAATATGGTACCTGACAGGAGTGTGGTTGCGAGGCTCTCGTTAACTGAGTAGCCTGTTTGATGATATAGTCCTGTGCTGAAAGAGGAGTGAGATTATTGTGTATTTTGTACATCATAATTAGCCTGTCATTTTCTCTGCGCTGTTCCAGAGTGGTCCAATTAAGTTCTTGTAGCATTTTGGTGACACTCGAGGTGTTATGGTAGCGATTTAAAGTGAATCGCGCAGCTCTTCTCTGGACCATTTCCACTTGGTGGATTAGGTTCTTGGTAGATGGGTCCCAAATTGTGGAAGCATACTCAACAATTGGTCGAACCAATGTTTTGTAAGCTGTGGTTTTAACATCAGAAGATTTTATGCGAAGATTGCGTTTTAGAAACGCAAGCACGTTATTGGCTTTATTGACAGTATTGAATAAAGTGCACAGTTCTTCGACTTGCTACTGACGTATGTTAAGGGTAATATTATTCCCCCTGCCTTCTGAAAGAGAGAAGCCGAGTGTTCTTTTGTTATGCGAGAAAAATACAAATATGTTGAATTTTCTTTATTCTTTCTTTATATCGTTGTACTCATGTGACATCACAAGCTATAGTAGTCTTTTCATCCAGCCGTGACTGAGCAGAAACTTCAAAAATTCATAACTTTTGAACGGATTGTCTGATTTTCCTCAAACTCTCACTGATGTGTTCTACTAATATTGCTGCATTCACTCAATCCACATGTCTATGAAGGTGAACTTGTCCTTTAAAGAGGGGGCGCGCGCCTGGTGTGTCCTCAGTGGATCAGCCACTGTAAAGAATAATATGAAGCTCATATAAGTGAGAATTTCACAATGTATAATTTTTCTACTCTAATAAAAGAGCAGTTGACTTACCTTTTTCAGAAAGCAAGGGAATACTATTACTGTTAATATACTTGTAAATTAACAGCACGTCAAAGGAAGTATACTTTCCTTTACGAAGATATGGGAAATCCTCTTTATATCTTCTTTATATCATTGATCTGGTGTATAATGTCACGAGCTATAGTAGACTTCTCATCCAGCCTTAGGGGGCACCTAGACTTGAAAGATTCATAACTTTTTTTTTCATTCATGTTACATCCTCCTATTTCACATTTCATTCAAGTTTTATATATCATTTGATTTCAGTAAAAAAAAATGTGTTTAACACAACAGTCAATTTGAACCAAATTTGCACAAATGTGTATAAAGAAGGACATATAAGTGACGTGTAATATA
This sequence comes from Diadema antillarum, assembly GCF_040938485.1. Taxonomy (NCBI): domain Eukaryota; kingdom Metazoa; phylum Echinodermata; class Echinoidea; order Diadematoida; family Diadematidae; genus Diadema; species Diadema antillarum. The sequence continues at coordinate 895,419 of NW_027271313.1, read as the reverse complement.
CGGAGCCTACAAAAAAGCAAAGCTTGTAGGATGTGATAATAGGCTTTTAGTACAATATTTCAATGTCAAAAACTACGAAACATGCAAAATGCTACATGTCGAGAATATGATAAAGGTATTGTATGATGTTCATGATCAAACTTAAGGTATCAGTGCTAAGTAAATTAACAAACTGATTAAACAAAATCAATGAAGTCTTTTGTTCAAACTTTCACTGATGTGTGCTGATACTGCTGTTTTCACTTGATCTACATTCTACATTTTCTATCGACTGATAAACTGATGTTTGTTTGGGTTGTTTTTTTTAAACCATAAACTATAAGTTTATCGACAGAGAAGAACTATTGGTTTTCGGAATTATTGGGCAAATGGCGCGAAAATGCGCTCTCGGTATCATTTGGAGGGAAAATACTCGCGGGAACTAGGTTCTATCATGCATTTTGGAAGGCTCTTTGTCTATTAAACCATCGACACGGTGTTAGGAACCCCTCAGATAATTAATAAACTCAGGCATGTGCATAATATGATTTTTTTTGTATGTGTGTGTCTATGTTTTTATGTATGTATGTAATGCATGTATGTCATGATAAAGGAAGGCCTGTCATCTAAAAAATATGTATCTTTTGATTAGGATAATGAAATGATGAAAGCGCCATCAAAGCAAGCAAGACTCAATCTCCTTGAACTACCTCTCCGCAACTATCCTTTTATGATCTACTGATATTTAATCAATTGTACAATTTTAAAATAATCCGTCAAAATATTCTCGTTTTTAACTGCCTTTATTTGGAGGTGAGCCCCTGAATTACATGTTTTACTCTGGAAAAAAAAAACAATGAATATCATGCTGCCATATCTTACCCCGATAATGCTGGCAATTTCGCATTTGTGACTGTGGCTTTAAACATGGACCTGGTGAATGAACCATAACAATTTCTATACAAATGAAACGGAAAGGATGGGACGTTTTTATCCATGCAAACAAAAATGTTTGAAAAAAAACACATCTTGTGTATCAGTAAAAGCTCCCCTCAGATCGAGCCGAATGATGAAGCTGTGTCCTCCACCCTAGCGTCGGTGCAGACGACAAGAATTCTTCAAAGAATTATTTTAGGAGGGAGTGTAAATACCGAAATGTCACGCACAAGAGTTTCAGGGAGGCTGTAATACCATTCTCATACAGCACTTGTTTCAGGAAGTTATTCTCGCTCCCGCACTTGTCACGATCACCCAGGAACACACGTGTAATGCTAGTCGCTCTTTGCTCTGCAGGGCGAATTTTAGCTCTGTTTGTTTCTCCTACAATGCAGACGTAATTGTGTAACTATCACTCGAAATGGCGTCAGCTCGCGACAATGTAATATACTGCTCTCAACTTGTTGTGTATGTGCTCTAGGATTTCTCGCCGTTCCAGACCCGCAGGCACCCGGGCTCCTTCTAGCAAACACAGACCCTCTCTCTCCCCGCGGGGCAGGATAGACGCGGCGTGTGATTGGGATAGCTTTGCCCTCTTCTGCAGCAGCTCCCTGGGGCCATTACACTCTGTGTAAATCTACACCTTGTCTAAACTCCCGCCTAAACTCTACACTTTGTGTAAATAAAAACGAGTGTATCTACTTTCTGTGTAGTGTGTCTACACTTTGCGCAATAAGTGTTCACGCGTTCAAAACTGGAACACCGTTTGTTTCTCAGTCAGTTGCGCATCTAAGTTTAACATCGAAACAATTTTCATGTATACAGCAGCATGAACAGGAACATGAGGTATATAGACCCTTACACAGCTTCGTGCAAAATTAGCCAAACACGCATGATGATTTAGTTGGAAAGAAAAAAAAAACAAACAAACAGAAGCTTAAACTTGAGTCGTTCATTATGGATTTAAATGCCGCTTTAGGTAATTCGGAGATAAGTTTCATTCACACTTCCAAGCCATGCCGAAGTTGATCGATTTAATCGATAAGCAAGTAAGGTCATTTTCAACATGCATGTTTCTTTTGCTGCCCTTTCGGCGCGATGGCATGGGCATTATAAACCACATCAATAATCATGTACGGTTTGCTACACCGTGGAGCCAGCTTATCTAGACCCTACATTTATTCGGGGAAGATTGGTATTTTTTTTAAGGGGGGGGGGGGGTAACTCGTAATGTAACTTTCTATGAAGTATGAAATCTAATCAAAATTAATCAATATTATCTGTCTTAAATGACAAACCCAAAGACTGCACGTGTTGGCTTCATATCGGTATAGACCTATACACGTATAGTGGCCTACATGTTAACCTTCAATGGAACGATCAGAGCAGTGAAGGTTTCTGCGGACTACACGTGAAAAAAGGCTGGCATGTATAAAGTAAGATTTCAAAACAAAAATAAAAGTTTTACGGGCTTACATAAAATATTCATATCAGTTGTGATTATAGGCATATCAGAAAATGACCCAGTGATGATGATTTGGCTTGAACAGTCTCTCATTCACCTGTACACAACCTTCCCTAATTCTTTTACTGGCATTTGAAATATATATATATTTTTCATATCTATGGCATCGAATCCTCAATAATCATTGTACAGGTGTGATGAATTTGCAATTATAATCTTAATGGAAAAGGAGTTGTAATTGCTGTAGTATCGACCATCAAGCGATTCTCATGCTATGTTTTCTTCTTCAAATAAACCAATACTATAGGAGAATTTTTATGCTATACGGTCACATCATCATCCAATGTAACTCGCATTTTATTACATTCTATTACAAAGTGAAACTTTGATAAACTATTACATTTTAAGTGCGTCTTGAGCAACCCGGGATGCGTGACACAAGACGTCAAGTAGCAGACTGACCAATCAGAAGTCTTTTTTTTTTCTTTTTACAGAGACCTCATCAAGTGTAATGAAGTCACGTGACTTTCACGACAATCCCGTTGTGCCAATTGTTATAGACGTCACGGCAAGTCACTGGGTAGGAGGCATCGTATGATGTCCCGCTTCTTTCAAGTATTTGAAAAATAATAATACAGACGATAAATTTAAAATACTATTCAACGTAGGCTTTATCTAAGATCAAGTAATCCAGACTTAATGTCGCAACAGGGAGATGATCGGAACGTGCCCGCATGCATTAAAAACGCAGCCCCCCCCCCCCTCTCCACCCTCTCTTCTCCCCCCGTTATCCCCCACCATCCCTCTCTCCCTCTCATGTCTATTTCTCTGAGATCTTTCTGTGAATTGTCAATTCACTCTTTCATTGCCTCTCTTTTCCCCTAATCTTGTTTCTCATTTTCTTTCTATTCTTGTCTTCTCCTTCTTTTGTTTTCTCTATTTTTTGGCTTTAACTTCTCTCACCAGCAAGGACAGTGTATAAGGAACAAACGAGATCGAACACATAATAATGTAGACAGTGCGTTCTACGGGATTCCATGGTGTTTTGTCTACACAATAACTTGCTTAGAACACTAACTGAGGGACGCTAGAACCAGAGAGGAGTTCCACAAGGAGACGAAACGAGTATCTCCATTAAACCCATGCTCCATGGCGCGGAGAAGTTATGCGCTAAATGACATAGACGTTAATGAAATACTTTCATAAGATAGAGTATCTGATCAAAATATGCATCAGTCCTTAGTCACAACAGGTAATGTTCGCTTTTCCAAAGGTTCGTTAATCCGAAAATGGAACGAGATTCGTTATTCAGAAAGGTCGTTAATCCGAAACACACATACTCCTTACACCTATATGTGTTTTTTATTCCGAAAATGAAAATAAGATGCGTACTAACGAACCTTATTTCGTTTTCGGATTAACGAACCTTCAGAATAACTAACTTCACTTCATTTTCGGAAGATTTGCACGTTAAACACATGATGCTATCAATGTTGTGATGTATGTTTGGTTCCCTGTATTTTTTGAGTACTCACTTGATGTTTTATATGTAATGTAATATTATTTGCTTTTTATCTGTTGTCAATATGTGGAATGTGTGACAAAATCAAATTTCCATACCATGTTTTTCAACATAATTTGGACAATAAAGAAATGAAATGAAATGAAATGAAATTTGAAGGATTTGTTCCGTGGAACATTTCCAGGGCCGGCGGAACCGGAGGGGGGGGGGGGGAGCTCGGGTCCCTCCTTTTTTCTTTTTCTTTTTTTGCACCATGCATAGGAATACATAGGTGTCACCACTTTGGGCCCCACCTCTTTTTTTTTCACCTCGGAAGTGGCACTAGAAAAAAAAAAATGAAACCTTGAAGTGTCAGCGCAGTAAGGGCTTTGTTTTTGCCCTGAAGACTTTTTTTTTTTTTTTTGTTTTTTTTTTGTTTTTTGTTTTTGTTTTGTTTTTGGTTAGCTGAAGAAACCCGGAAGTGGCACCAGAAGTTGCGCTGAAGACCTTTTCTATTTTGCTTGTTAGCTGATAAAACCCGGAAGTGACACCAAAAGTATAAAGTGCCTCCCCCTCCCCCCCCCCCCCCCATCCCTCACTGATTCTATACAGGAATTTGGTATTGCCTCTCAATTAGGCCTATTGGTTAAAATTGTTGAAATGCAGAAACACTTCTTCGGTCATCATATTGAAACTCTCTGGAAGAGTGGCTTGGAGCATTGAGCATCAGAGCCAGAGGAATGTTTAGCATGTACCATTGTCGTGCTTTAAATCCTAGATGCATAGATTTGCACAAAATGGAAAGATATTCCACTCCTGTACATATCTCCTCGGTATTAACGTCTTTCGTCATTCATGTCACCCGTGCACCAAGAGTTATTGAATAATTGTCTTCAGTAGATGTCTTCTGTAAATATCACACCTTGTACTTTGCCTCAGCAGAAGTCGCTTTCCATAAATAAATAGTTCAGGTTGCTTTTGGAGTATTTGTATGTGTATGTGGTATTTGTGTATGCGTTCGTTCACGCATACATTTGATGACGATGTGGACTTAAGATCAAATGGATTATTAATGCTGTTGGGCTTGAGCTGGGGCTGCGGTTAGCCTGAACATTAACTAGAATGAAAGACGGCAGATTTGAATAATCAACGCGAGGTTGTTACGCCTCAAGACAGCAAGCGAAATGGCGCAATGACCTGCCCCGGCCCAGGAATGGCCGCTGTGGTCAGAAGTTTTCAACGTTAAGTTCACAGCCACAGGCCTTAGTCCCATTGATAGGGTTTCATTAGGGTGATTGACAACCACTTGTCTTCTAAATGGCGTTTTTATAGCGTAATCGATCCCCCAGCGCAATTGAAGTTAAGGCGAAGAAGGAAACACCCCGTCAAACCATGTGAGTACTAACTGTTCGAGGCATTTTGCAAATTGCTCTGCACAAGAAGAGTTACAATCCTTCCTTTCTCACTATTTCCGCACCAGGATGAAAAACTTTGACTGCAACATCATAGTTTGATTACCATGTTGAAGTTTTCTTTTATAAGTAGGTAAGAAGACAACTAATAAGACATATTAAGTCCGATTTGAAATAAACTACCTAGACTAATCAGGTATATATAACATGTTATGAATCTTTACAATTTCAAATATTTCTTTATTTGACTTCCCGCTTTTGTGACACTTCTGACATATTACCCGTCATCATTCATTCACTCATTCAACTTTAACGTCATGTGGAATTGCTCTTTAAACAGTGGCTGATGGGGGGGGGGGGGGGGGGGTTAGGGGGTCTAATCACCCCCCCCCCCCCCCCCGGGCTGCTAAGACAAACTAGTAGCAGAAAAAGGGAGTCATCGTCATCGTCATCAGGTCACCCCCCCCCCCCTCCTTTGCAAAAAGCGAGATCCGCCCTTGAAAACCAGAAAAGACGGAACAGTTAGATATTTCTTGACACTGTATTTCGTAGTCTCTGTTCCTAATACGTTTCTGGGCAGATCCCGGTAGGATCGTCTAATTCGAGGGGAAAAAAATCGAAACATTATGATAAAATATATGACACATATATAGATATTCTTTCGCCGCCAATATGGTGATGATGATCAGGGTGTGATAAATCAACACAAGTCAGTATGCATTTGCATAGCATAAAAATATTATAGGTCCTTTAAGACCAAGGAAATGATAAGTCAAGATTATTCCCTTTTACCCACGCTTATGGGTCTGTCTTTGTACAATTACAACAGTGAATGAAGATTATCTGACTAGAAATCGCCTAAAATGCATCTTGTGTGACTTGTTCTCCAGACCGCGAAATCGCCTCTTATTTTTTCTTTTATCATGGTTTCATACTCAATTTCCTAGGGTATAAAAGCTAGGCACATTTTCTATCAGGTCCTGCATTATCAAAGGTTTCGTATACCGTTCTTTTATCAATTACATGTCTCATCAAAATCAATCTCCGAAGAAACTTTTGTTCCATGGAAACACTGCCTCTCTTCACTTGTCATTTCGTGCTTGTCACTATGTAGCCTTTTGTCAAGGCCCTCTCGCTGTAATGGGCGAGCGAAGCGAGCCCAGCCGAGCGCGACAACCCCACTCAGCTGGGCTCTCTTCACCATACAGCGAGAGGGCCTTGACAAAAGGCTTGTCACTATGCGTTCATAAATGAATGATACACGCCTTAAATTTAAAATAACAACAACAACAACAACGGTTGGGATGGGGTAGAGAAGTGTACCTGCCCCCCCCCCCCCCGCAATTTAATTGTGCTAACTTAACTCTTTTGTTGTAAGTCCGCATCGACGCGTCCATGTGGGAAGGAGTCTTTAGTTGATCGATACGGGAAGCAGGGAATACAAGTTGTTTAAATATCTTTGTATCGTTCAAGAAAAGTTGAATATTGTGACAAAATGTCGTGGAGACTGCCAGTTTTATTTGTGTGTGCTTTTTGTTTTGTTTTGGCGGACGGAACGTACATTGTTTGACAATCATTTTCCAACTTTTGTGTGTGTGTGTGTGTGTGTGTGTGTGTGTGTTGTTTTGTTTTTTAGGTGGGATGGCGGGGAGTGAACTTATTCTCTAATGTCTGAAGTTTGCTTTAAATGTCAATGGTCCCAAGGACACGGTGCACGAAAAATATAGATTTCATTAACTAAATGCTGTGTCTTTAATCAAATAGCCACTAACTTAACCCGAAATGCGCCGATTTCTTCTCGGGACTTCAATTGCTCGCATATCAGGTTTTATCGGGTAAGCTTTTTATCGGGTTTTAACGAATTTTATTTCATTGTTTGTCTGCTTTCGGCAATACGAGGAACGCATTCTAATGCTTTTCTGAATTTAACCAGAAACTGATCTGCTGAGAAAGCTTCCTGGCGGCTTAATCTTTATTGGCACCCACACTATCCTATACCTATGCTCCCATGTGAATCCATTTGGTGCTGCCAAAAACAGCTTTACACTTCCAAATTTCACCGCATTCTACATAAATTCATGGCACGATCTCTGGGATTCCAAACACCCATAGGCTTAATACAGCACGACCCTTAATTACTGGGTGTAAACACACTCTGCAGGTTGAACTTGGAATACGGGACGTGCATGTCATTCTTTAGGCCAATACACTACAACTCAGTTATTAACCCGTACAAGACCGGCTAAAATGCTGAAGCGCTATAAGACACGAGCAAACGTTTTTCTGATGAAATATGCACACACACACACACACACACACACACACACACACTTTTAGCTCTTCGGGAAAACACAAATACAACAAAACCTGTAACTATCCGAGGGTTCGGTCCGGAGATTTACTTTCAGTCAAATATCTTAGCTATAAGATGAAACATTATACGAGTGGCAAGATTTAAAAAAAATGTTCATTTACATTGTATCATGGCCATAAGTCAAATAAGGTTATGTCCAAACGTTCTATTCTGTCTCTCAGTCCAGTATTGACTGCGTGGCTATTTGTTCCTTCTCCCGCTTCCACTCTTCAAAAGGTACTCCAACTTCCTTCTTGTTTTTCTCCTCAAAATGAACCAGCTACAGGACTTAGGGCAGGATTCCTTTCATTTGATCCGGCTCCTTGATAAAGTGAAAGGCATCCGATATTTTGAGGTATTGCGTGCGATTTCCATCGCTCTAGTCAACAACAACACGTCCCTAAACCCTAATGAAGGCAGCCTCTAAGTATCTGCTTTCTTCAGATAGACATCGTGGCTGGGCTATCTGCGGCTCTAAATTGAAACTGTTTAAAGCAATGCTGTGCTATTTATGCTGTGCTATTTATGTCTTGATGAGATGTGATTGCACGGACGAACAGCACGTACAAGTGAAACATGACTGACTTGTTATGACTGTGTACAATCTGCCCATGAGAGTAAAAATGAACAAGACTCTGAGGTTCTCATATTTGTCTTGCTACGTTCAGAAACATTTGATAGGTAGGCCCCTATATTTGAAACATTTTTTTTTGTTGTTTACTGAACTCAATTCGGTGACCACATCAGATTCATGTGGTGAGAATGGTGTGTTATTCTGAGCATAATCTGTATTGTTTGTCAGTTTAATGTCTACATTTTAAGGAATTATAGGTATTGCTGTCATATCTATAACGTTGATTCATTTTACCACAGTATACAGTACCACAATATACGTATAAGCTGTTTTCCTTAATCGGTATTTAAGTTTGCACACATTTATTATCATTATTTTTTTAGATTCATAGATGGATGTGGGGTTAAAGATTTTTAAAATGCAATTTTGGGAGATGAAAATATGTGTATGGTTGTGGGCATTCTCTCTAAATCTATCATATCGCGTCTGGAAACATCACCTACAATGGCAAAGATTATCAGCTGTCGAGACTGTGTTCAGAATATAAAAGACACACCGGTCGGTCCTTCATTTACGTGCGTCAAAATATTTGGTTTGGTTTATTTCAGCATTCAATTAAATACAAATTCAGATTCAAATAATACAGTAAAGACAAACGCATTAGTTCCAATTTTAGGAAAATATTACACAATTAAAAAACATATCGGCAATAAAATTATTCAAAAACATACAAAACATACAAATAAGATTCCCAGTACATAAGAGAGATGACTGAATGACTGTGAGCGGTTAGGCTGAAAATGGATGGGGCCTCATCTACCTGTTGAAAGGGGAGAGCGGTAATGCAGCTCTTGGTTTTGTTTGTGTTTTTTTAATCTCTTGAAAATTTCAGTGATGAAGATACAACGAATTTAATCAGGTGTACTTTTCTTCTGTAACTGTCTGATAACACGAAATGTTCGGTTTCTAGGGCGTGTGAAATTTTGCTCTCCTATATCTTCCTTTTGACCTTTCGGTGTCGGGCCGTATATAGAATTCTACATTCCACACTGAGCTTCCATCTTGACTGCTGCGGGACGTAAATGTTAACAAATAGAAATCAATTTCGACATTGATATACTTTTCACAAAAAAAAAAAAAAAATGAGAGTGAAAAAAATCTTTACAATGTATTACACTCACCTTGACACTGTTTAAAGTGTTCAAATTATACGTGTTTTCCTGCTTAACATCTTAGACTTCATAAACAATGAATGATTTTCTGATATTCTGATTTTAGCTATTTCGAAGATGATTCATATTCGTTTTGTTGTCGCAATTCGTTGCCAAATTTGTCCTACAGGGCGCTATTTTCACCCATAGAAGGTTTACCAGCCAGGCTATACCAATTCACAACAACTCTACACTGTTAACTTGCTTATTATCTTACCCTTACCCTATTTTACCCTTGTTTTCTACGCCTGTGCAGGGAATAAGTCTTGTAAGCCTCGCTTTAAAAAAGTCACAATTAGCGTGGTTGAGTTCGAACCGTGTGCCTTCGAACTGAAAGCATAAGACACAGTACACCTCCCTATCAGTGCAAATAAACTGTAAGTATGCCGTTACCATAGCAACTTGACGTGATGTGATCAGGATGTAATGGCCGCTGAACACGTTTCTGTATGGTCACGTTCGCGTAAAAGTGATGTGCGAAATGTTTGTGGATGTTTACATAATATGCAGTGTGTATGTCATCGCCATTATAGTAAGTTGAAGTTATTATAACCATTGATGTTGAACCCATCAAATCCTGCTATAGAAAAAAATCGAAACATTTTAGAATGAAGCATCTGTATCTTTATAGATAGTGAAGACAAAGGCGAAGCAGTAGGTTTTCTGCAGCACAAGCCTCCTTACTTTTGTTTGCTATTAATGATGCGACCTTTTCCGTCTTCCTATAAGAACTACATTTGTATTGCATTCTATGCAGAGTACGTATCTTGCACACTAACATTTTTCCACTCTTGACCATTCCTAAGATAATTGTGAAACCCATACTCTCTTATAATTGCTACCTTCGATACATGCATTTAATGCTTCCTTCGTAAAGACGATTGGGAAAATTTAATGGAAACTTCAAATTCTAAGTAGTGGTACAGTTTGCAGGAACTTTTTGAGAAAGTCAAAGGAAGTCTTGGCCTAATCGAATATATATTGAACAGACGATCTAACTTACGCAGAGCAATCGCTAAAAAACATTTGTTTTTCACTGCACCCTCCTTCCGAAAAAGTAATATTCTCTATGATCACTTAGATCATGGTTTTTTTCTTTTTATGGGGAGAGGGGTGGGCTTTTCGTGCTTGATATTTGTGAGTATGAAAGGAGGAGAGGGAGGAGCTTGAGAGGAGATCGATTTTCCCAAAACTTCCCGGTCTTTTGGACAACAGGTATACTATTCCTCTAAACGGAAATTGAAGTGAAGTCAATCTGTAGAGGATTGCACATCAACCCTGTCTGCCGCCCCCTATCGCCTCAGGATAGCACACACTCGTGTCGTGAAGGATTCACTCCTCCAGCGGTCGCTTACCTTCGTCTGTTTTTTTACCTGAGCCTTAGTTTGAATTACAGCATTAGCATGGGTTTCAGACAATTATTGCTGTGTCCCGCTTCATGCCATTAGTCGATTTGGATTTATGAAGCTATTTTGTTCTTCCAAAAAAATCCACCTCTGCACTATTTTTGTTAACAGGTGCTGTTGCAGTACATAAAATACTCGCGTCACGTGTTTAAAGATATAATCTAAAGCGGGGTTCCCACTATCACGATTGGCGCCACGATTGAAATCGTGGTCTTAATCGTGCAGCAAGCGTGATGGTCTTATCAGATTGTATCAGATCTCAAGGTCAATCGTGGCAATCGCGTTAATCGTAGGAAAATTTTGGACGGTTCAAAAATTTTCTACGATTAACACGATTAGTTTTGATCGTGATCATCGCATCAGATCGTCTAGGATCGTATCCAGACGCAGCGAATCTCTTCAAATCGTGCTTCTAAATCGTGTTGATCGGGATCGACTTTGTCACTTTACTTCCGCTTATTATTATTATTATTTTTTGCCCATTTGCCCTTATTTTACACATAAATTGATTTATTTTGTATTCTGATAGGTGGTAGCCTGCATCTTTAGATTATTATTTCCAAACGGTAAATTGTATGACGGTGTGGGGTTTAATTGTCGTAATTTTTAAGGTACATTATCAAAATCATTTTTTTAATGGTTTCATAAAATGGAAGATGTATTACAGATTTTTAGATGTTTTCATACATTATGTTAATGATGTTTTCATTAATGAGTTGCTATTACCATTATACAGACACACAAAACAGGATATGGGATAACTTTTGTAACGAAAATAAAAAATGAGCAAAAATAAAATGGCAATTGTATGTCTGCACGTATTGACTAAGTCAGTACAAAGATGAGAATACTTTAATGAATCGTGCTTGAATGGGTACATATCAAAGGCAAATGGTTAATTTTTAAAAATATATTACAGAGTATTTCTTTTTGGGGGTGCAGTATCCTGCTGTTTGTGTATTGTACATAGTAATTAAGAGTTGTTGTTTCATCAGCCATCGTTTGACCCCTTTACATCTATTTTGACACTTTTCAATGTCTTTTTTTTTTGAATGTTTTGTAGAGCATAATTTTAGAGGAAAATTTTTATTTTCAACTCTCATTATTACTGCAAATGTAAAAGTGACCTTTGTCGTGGATGTGAGATCACTCGTATGATTATGACAATGAAGATCACTCTTATTATTTTTCACAGTTAGTTATTCAATAAGTGTAGCAATATACCCCTACGAAATAATTTTGCGTAAACCTCCTTTTTTGTTTAAAAGCGACATCATTTTGTTTAGGGAGTCACTTTGCTGTTGTGTGTGTGTATCAGTTATGTTAAACATTGTGAAGTAAAACACTATCAAAATCAAGCCGAATAAACCAAACTTTTAATAACCAATGAGATAACGACATTTTGAAATAAAAAGGCATATGATACATACACTTTGCGAATATGAAATCGAACACAAGGAATACTATCCATTCGGCAAACTTTCTTATATCGAGCGTATATAACACATAATACTATGTTACATAACATTTTGATCCCATCCTCTTTCCTAGCTTCCATTTCATCATATAATTATTTTCTTCATGTATTGGAGAGAAAGATCATTTTGTCTTGCCGTGGTTTTTTTTTTTTTTTTTTTTTTTTTTTTTGCCTGGGGAAGAGGGGCAATCATCTGATCTTATACATTTGGGTTCGTTATTTCATTTCTTTTTTTTTGTGAAGGGGGAGGGTGACCATGTCGATTTAATAATCTATTAATTTCTTTACGTTTACTATTAGACGAGGGAATATCTGAGGTTATGACTGGCCTGGGTGCTGCTTTCTCTCTGATAACATAATCGTCATTAGCAATACTGCAAAGGTTACGTTGTCATCATCGTCAACTTGTCAAGCCTTGCCATCATCAATGGCTGTGGATAAAATTAATAGGCCTAATCACTCTTCATAATCTAAGGGAAACAATGAAATCCATCGTCAGCTGGACTATAATATTCCCATTCGGGTCCAATCGCGCCTTAAATGGGGGTCGCTTCTGATCCCGATCGTAAAAGATATCGTATCTTATCTCAGCAGCCCGTATTGGTTCGCGGTATTCGTATTAGAACGTATCAGTACGTTGCTGCACGTACCAGATCGGGGATCCTGATCGTAATGGTCATGTTAGATCGGTACCAATCGTGAACTCAATCAGGGCAATCCTGTCGGATCGTATTTGAACGGCAGACCAGATCGTGACAGATCGTATCCCTTGAAATAGACCAATCGTGACCATATCGCAGCTAAGCGTACCAACACGTATTGACTCGCATAACCTCGTATCCAAACGTGAAATTTCAGACGAGTTCAACAAATTTTCCACGATCAGTTACGAATGTCTATTCGTGGCGTTCGCAATGGATCGCACGATAGTGGGAACCCCGCTTAAGCAACTATAGACAGGTAGAGTCCTAAAGGTTGGATCGTGAATTTCAGGAGCTCTATTGTTTTCGTGTGAATTTTCATGGTTCTATTGGCCAAAGTACTTCTCTTTTGTAGTTATGGGCACACCTTTGGTTTGGCATAGACTACAGTCCGAGAGTCATAGTTTGAGTAGATGCAAACTTTATAGATGCATTTACTTTTGGATTCTTTATACCATAGTATCAATATTCTAGCTTATTTCATTTTGACAGAATTTGATAGGTTGGCCTGCATAGAATATAGTTCAAGGGAAACACTGTAAAAAGTATGAAAAGATGTCTTGTAGAATGAGCACTAGATTGTTTGGATGAGTTTATATTTTGCAACGATTTAAAGTAAAACGTAATTGTAGAATGCATTTTAGGAATGTCAGATTTCCGCTCTATTAAACTGTAAATAAAGCAGTTTGTCAATCAACCGTTTTCTTTGCTTCTCGCAATGACGACGGATTATCTAAAATTCAGTACATTTCTTTTGATGCGGTCCCTTTTGCACCAGAATCTTTCTGCACAACGGAGTAACCAACGTATTTGCAATTGTCTTGTAATCTTCACACTTTGCGGCTATATCTGTCTGCAAATTGGGGCGCAGGAACGTGAAGTTTTTGTTTTATATCTCATTTACATACAAATAGGAAATCTGGTTTACTTAAATTTGTAGGTTAAGCCTGTTTAGGAGCACGTACGTTTTTATGTCTTTGTAGAGGGGCCTACATCATAACATACCTGTGTGGACTCCCATGGGTCCCATTCACTGCGTTATCCCGAAGCACTGTTGCTGAACGTCCCTGGCTGTTAATCTGTTTCTTCCCTCCCATATTCCGTGAGAGGGGGCTATTGACGAACGGATGTTGTCCAACAACCCACCCCCTGGTCATCAAACACTCCTGTACTTTATCGAGCAGGTACACCTTTTAGCTGACATCTCTGTGGGCAATATCAGACTCAATGTGTGCGTGTGTGCGGTGTTTGTCCTCCTGTGTTATTGCGTCCAAATGGCTGCCTGTTATTTTTTGGCGCCGGTGTTCCCCCGACTTAATGGGTTAAAGGGCAAAATCTGATGGAGATGGAGGGGGGGGGGGGACATTTCTTGATAGAGTAGGTAGGGAAGTAATAACACTGGAAGTTTGTATTTTGTGCTGTTGTTGTGGGCTTTTGGGGGCAGGCAGCTATTTTTCTTTTCTGTACTGGTCAGTTTGAAGTAACTAAAGGCAAGTAGAGAATGATCGATCAGGTTATCTCAGCATCACTGTTATAACACCACCAATCAGTGCTGTAAGTGTACGATATCAATGTTTTGCAGGCGCTAATTTACAAAATAACAAAGAAAGACCATTGATTTGTTTAGGAAATTTTTTTAAGTCTCCCTTATCTTGGACTCTTATTCTGAAACAGCTAGCTCGTATTTTGACAGGTTTGTACATTTTGATAAATGAATGTAAGGAGATATTCTTGGAGATTTGGAAATAGCCATTGATTTTGTCTCTTTGCTGTTTTTTGTTTATGAGCTGAATAAGGTCTGAACTGGTTTCATCTGCAGAATCGTAGACAATGCATGGTACATCTGCTGATTAACTCGGAACGTCGTGATAACGTCTTTTCAGAGATACCTGTGTATTTTCCAACCGCTTCTTCCGGGCACCTTTTTCTTTTCTGTCTGCGATGTTCAAACATATTATCTTGTGTAAGTTTTGTGCTGACGTGAAGAAGAAAAAGGAAGAGAGTGTGTGTCGGGGGGAGGGGCGGACTTTTTTAATAGATCAAGTGGGTGTAAGACACCTAGCGGGTACTTGAGAATTTCTAGTGGCTATGGAGCCAATATGTTTGCCTTGGCGTGCTGGAGCAAGCATTATGGCTCAAGTTTATTGAACTGCCTATCAGCCACAGATGGTACAGAATGAGCCCATCAAGCCAACCAACGTTATGGCGTTTCCTAAATTTCCCCTGTATGTGTGTTTGTGTGTGTTTGTGTGTATATGTGTGTTTTTGTGTAAGTGTGTTTCCCCCTTTATCGTGGTTACCTCTTTGTGGGCTTTGAGTGCAGAATGGTACAGAAGACCCCACAGCATTGTACACACTGTCAAAAAACATAAAAACAACATGCACTGAAAGAGTTAACAAAGTGATGAAAAAAATCATGACATTAGCGGTAGGAAAAAGTCAGTGTGCATATCGGTAATAAACATACTTAATGGTAGAAATAATGGTATCCACAGGGGGTAAAGAGAATGTTTATGAGATTTTTTAGGGCCTAGCCTATAATGTTTATTGCGGAGAGCGGAACACAATTCCAAAGGCTCATCGATTCTATCGCTCACTCCTCGTTTTTGCAGGACATGTATGAAAGTCGTATTTTTCATAATATTCGTTGTAATTAAAGATTAGAAATTAGAACGCCTTAGAATTGGGCAAAAATTGTTTTCCTGGCTGAAAAATAGGGGGGAGAGAATATCTGAAAGTTACATTTGCAGTATCTAGTAGAATTGCTCTACCCGTAATCCTCGCGAAAATTACACGCAATTGTGTGCATATACAATTCCTGTGTTTGTTTGTTTGTGTGTGTGTGTGTGTGTGTGTGTGTGTGTTGTAAGACAATTTTTCTCTTTTAGAATAGAAATGACAATTTGACGCTATTGCAGATACAGAAACTTTAAACGATTAATAGCTTTGCTTCCTTCATTTGAACCATAACCTACAAACAAAACTAAACTAAACCCAACTAAACACAACTGTGCCCCTCCCTCCATCCTAACCAGGGGCCTGTTTCATTTTATTGAGCGTAACTCAGTGAATTGAGGGTAGGTTCAATATTGAGCGTAAGTCCTGTTTTATAAAGACACATACGTTTGATTTAAGAAAAAAATCAAGCATCACTTTCAGTAGCGATCAATCGCAAAGTTGTTTATGGAACGCAATTTGCGATTGATCACAACTTACGCTCAATCTTTATGAAACAGGCCCCTGGACTTATGTCAGAGATAAAACCCAATTCCACAATTAGTATTGCCAATTATTAATCTGAGCCTGACCAAACTCTTTTGGTACGTTCTGGGATGAGTACGGACAAGATGAATTTGTTAACATTGGTTTCTTGCTGTCCCCTTCAGCACTGTACGCTACTGGTTGATATCACGTGCTGTCAGCGTTAGATGTGAATACATCGGCACTTGAATGTTATTACGTCATACGTCTCAGTCATTACACCCACATAGCCCAGTGAGGGCGTTATATAATGATATGATATGCGAAGCCCTCTGATGACTAATGTTGTGACCAAGTTGAAAAGTTCCCAAAACCACAATAAGAATGATAATAATGGATGATGGTTACACATTGTTAACCAAAATATGATGTGATACAGGATTTTGCGATATACATTCCTGAACAAATCTCTGCGATTAGTTTGACTTGAGACTTTGAATTGCGTCACTAGGTAATTTAATCATCAACTACGATTATTTCGGTATTCATGAATTACATGAAATTAGTATTCTTACGTTCTGTCCATTTATTGAAGAATGATCTGAGAGTCTGTTATTGAATTGAACAGACTTCCTTGATGACACATAAGTTCTCTGGTACATTTTGAATTTATCATAGAACACACTTGGTATAAAGATTATTAAAAAGTCACTTTGTTTGTCATTAAGATTACACAAATTTCATTAAAGCGATGTTATCTTAGATGAAATGCTACCATAAATGACTACTTATTAGTTCGGACCACTCCAGCAGCGTTGTACCACGAGAGAATAAACACGGCGTTAGCATCTTTGCAGAGATGTGCAAAGATTACATCACTTCGATCAATGAAATGTCAATCATTCATGGTTCATTGGGTAATTTCAGACGATAAGGCTCATACACGAGAGATGAATCAACTATTGTGTATTTGTGTTGTTGTCTTTGTTGATGGTTTTGTTGTTGTTTTTGCCGTATATTATGGGGGATACGGTTGAAACCGTTTAAACTGACTGACTCGGGGAATTCACGCGGCGTCGTCAGCCGTGTGTTCATACTGCTCATACATCGCACTCAGTTATAAACTTCTTGTATCGGGGAAGTTACACCACTCTCACCATTGTTCTGTATGTTTTGTTGACGTTCAACTATGTGTATTTTGATAGTATAAAAATACAATTTCTATCCGAGACTGGCTTCCTACCTCTTTGACGTAAAATTACGTGTTGTGCTTATCGCCAGAACTACTGCCAACATTCGAATATTCTAAATAATAAGGCTGGTACAATTTATTCTTATGTCAATATCAAGACTAATACTTTTTCCAGCAGTATAAATGTTTACGAAATGACACTTGAATTACCTCTATTATGGCTTTCACTTTCAACAAGCATTTCATCTAGACTTTCACTCTCTTATTTTTCTCTTTTTCTTCTTCTTCGTCATGTTTATCTTTCATCCTTTATCTTATTTTTGTTCTTTATCTTCTTTCTTCTCCATCTTTCTAAAATTTTTGTTTCCTACTGCTCCCTCGTCTTTTACCAATTCCGCCCTCCCTGGAAGCACTAATCATGCAACGCGTTCGAGGGATCGAGGAAAAGGAGCTCTTTGTCAGACCAGCGCATCAACAGGTGGATTCATCTGGTGGAGTTTGAAACCATCACTATTTGCACCTGATGATGTCATAAGTAGGCTCTGCTGAGCTCAGTTAAGCAATGAAATTAAATGGCCAATAAAGGTGGGAAATATCGGCGGAGCCTGTTCTCGAATTACAACTCTCTCAGATTTCAGACACCTCGGGAGACAAGAGGCAATGAGGCAGAGGAAGATATGAGTCTTCCTAGAGATAGTGAAGATATTTGGAAAAATGTCATGCATTAGTGTGAAGAAAAAGTATTGAATAGATGAACAAAAAATGGATGAATGCATTAGTAGGTGAAATATAACCTAAAGCATAGAGCATTATGATTGTCTTACACTCATCGATGAATTCAGAACACTCCCAACGTCATGCTAAAATGCTATTAACAGAAATGTAATACTCATCAGAGCCAGAAGAACTCTCCTTACTTGTTTTGTTCTGCTGCGATTTTTTTTCACACTCTCTTTGTAATATGAATAGATGTATCACATCACTTGTAGATGCATGTCGTACCGCGTTCGTGTTTGCTAAGGAAATCGATCGCCTTGGCCAGAAACGAACCAACATTTACGCGCGCAATCAATCCGCTGGGAAGTGTCGGCTTTTGGTTTATGAGTGGTGCAGTTATTGGGAGTCGGCCGTGAAGTGGCGGTGGAAAATGGGCTGATGAGTAGGGAGATGCAATGCGCTGTGACATCAGGCAGTGTTCGAGGCATGTTTGAGGCTCTTCTCCACGCCACTCTACGTCAGAGCGGTGTTCTGTTAGTCATGATGGTCGTGTTGAAACGGCTGGCTCCGGCATGTCTGACGAGTTCTTGCCTTACACTCGAGCCTACCTGGTGCGTGTAGGCTAAAGCGCCTAATGTGCGTCTTTACTCTAGCTGTTGTAAGTTACCGCCTCCTCAAACTGGGGCTGGAACTCGTCATCACGCAACATAGTCCCTCCTGTCACGCTGATTGTCAAAGTGTGTCATGCCGCACGGGGGCGGGCTTGACTTAAAGTGCGAACTGACGAGCGTCCTCGTCTACCTAACATCTTAAACACTTGTGGCGCATATCACGGTAAAGCCAGGTGTATTTTTCTCCATAATTAGCACATCTTATAATACAATATTTCACATAAGCAGCTGGAAGAGGAGGCTCAGGCGCAAAATGCTCCTCTCAGGATGATGGGTTGTCATGGTGACTGTCGCCAGGCTGTCTGGGTACTCGAAGCGGCGGGCTCTCTGACACTCCTAACTTCACGCCTACAAGTAGCTTTACAGCCCCGGTGTGTATACATACCAAAGATTCCCCGTGTCGGGTTTCAGCCAGAGATGCATGGCTATGGGTCAGTCAGCCTTTGTACAACATCGTTTCCTCTTCCAGAATGGGCAACAATACTCCACATAATACCTGCTTGTCAGATGAAATCGTGCGAATCTAGGCCACGCGTGTAGAGGTCCTTCTGAGTGATGAGGTGGTGATGTAGTATCCGTTTTATAAAACATTTGCATAAGATATCTTTCATCAAGTTAAGGAATCCTGCTGAAGAATTGGGGATTAAGTGGTTTATTGTAATGCTAGACAGCGTTTAATCACAGGTATGACATCTTTCATTCATTTACCATGTGTGCCACACCTCGAGGACCGGAACTCTACCCCGTCTCCTTCGGGCCCGGGCCCCGTCACTTCTCCTGGATGGCACAAAGTCATTTCACCTGTCAAAGATGATCTAATACATGTACAGCATGAAGACATCAGTTTCATGAGAACATTTTTTACTCACGTGGCAATCCGTCTAGATTTCAGCTTCAATCTGTCAAACTTTAAACGGAAACGTCTGATGTGAGCTGTCAATTAAAACTTGATGAGTAATCTGGAGTTATAATTGACACTTTGTATTTTTATGATACCTATCAAGCCTCTTCTGAATGTATGTTTGTCCTATTTCAAGAACAAAAAAATGTGAAAATTTCTAATTCCCACTTTCTATCTCTCACACTCTATCCTACTCACTCTAGTTTGTTATCAATAACACTTCTTGTTGTATACATACATACATACATACACACACGTACAGGTGTGATCATTATTTTTCATTGTCTATACATATTGCAATGGCATTACCATATACTTTATGTGCCTGTATGGGTTTGTGTGCAGGCACATGATTGTGTTCCCATAAAAAGCGTTGATAGAAGCCTAACGTGAGTTTATCTTTCAAATGTTGTCCACGAAGAGACGCAGTTTGAGCCGCTGTGGTGTACCTAGAGTAGCTGTGATTAAGATTAACCATAGATATTAAATTCATAGAGAGGCAACTAAGTCTTGTTTTGTGGGGGCGCTGTGCCATAGTGGATAAGACTCCCGACTCCCCATTGGAGAACCCGAGTTCGATTCCCGCCCAGTGCCCCTCCCAGTGCTTACGTCCCTGGACAAGATGTTTGTCCCACCACGTCCCTCTCAACCAAGGTGTATAAATGGGTACCTGGCAACGCTAGGGTAATAATAACGGCAGGGCCCTCTGGTAGAGCAGTGGCAACACTGAAGAGGCTACCCTGGATAAAGACGACCTTTTTTGTCGTCAGCAATGAGCTGGACAGTGAGTAAAAGGTTAGTCCAAACACACAAGATAGTTATAAGGCCAGACGTGTAGGAGAGAGAAATAAACAGAATGAAAGAAAGAGAGAGTTAGGGACAGAAATAGGGAGAGAAAGAGAGAAGATCGTAAATGAAGACGGACCCAAACAACTTGTTCTCGAAAGGTATATAGAGCGCAGCATGCATGCCGTCAGATTAGCTTTCTTTCACTGTACTTTCCGGACCATGGGCCGTATAACAGCAGCCCGTCGCACTGCTAAATGCAGCGCGAGCGGGACACGAAAATTGTGTCAAGAAGAGCCGGATATGTCTCAATTCCGAGATCCTGTAATGCTATGCCTTCTTCCCCATTCATCACATCTAGGAACCAAGTACAACGTGTTGCTTTAGTACTGAGCCTGAGCAAACCACTCCGACAGACGACGATGTCTGTTGACAAACATGAATAGGAGACAGCGATATTCTCAAACCTGTCATTTCTACTTACTGTAAAAGTGGAGATTTTCGCGGTGTTGAAATTTTCGCACTTGTCGCAAGACCATAAACCTGCGCAAAAGATAAAAGCACGCGAATATGTTTAATTTTTTTTTTTGCTTGCAATATATTCTAGTAGTTCATGTCGTGATTCCGCGGGATTAAAAACAAGCGAAACTCCTCTTGACCGGCCGAGCGCGAAAAATTATACTCACGCGAAAATATCCACTTTTACAGCAGACGAAATCAGTAGTTCTATCTCTTTCACCGAGATGTGGATTTTAATATCAACGGCGACACCTCTGTTATTGCTTAAATGACGCACTCTCATCCGAAGAGTAATACCATTCCATACCAAAACCCGTTATATCTATTCAGAAAAGAGTTTATGGTTCTTCTTAACACTTTATGTTCTCTTAGTTGCTCCTTTCGCATAAATTTTACCATCCCATTATACTAAACACTGAAAAGAAGGACTTGTTTTCATTGGAACTGACATACTCACGCACTTACCCAGATTCACGTAACAACAGCCGAAATGACAGCATTAGAAAGGAAAATTATACAAAATGTCAAAAGAGAAAACAGAGAGTAGGAAAATCTTTTCATGTTTTCCTACGAGACAAATGGATCTCAGCTCGACAGTAACTTCATTATAAATACAATTTTCGAGCGTAATAGGAGATTTATGCACTTCCTACGAAGTTGACGGGGGAATAAAGACAAAAGCATTTCAATGGAGAGATTTTGTTTTAAAAATTTTCAGAAAAAAAGTACCCTCTCCCCATCCGTGACTTACCTCACTTGCTTTTGGCAAAAAAGGACCCCCAGGGGTCAAATGATGACCTTTTACCTATATTGCTCTCGTTCTTTCATAACACCTCTCTCACCCCTTACCACAAAGTGCACGCTATCTTGATCTTCGCTGCGATACTTATCGAGGGGTGTAGAAGTCCACGATTTTTAGCGACCAGGTGATGAAAGTAACTGCTCCCTCTTTTCCCGCTCTACTTTCTCACAACTCTTCCTCCCTCCCCCTCCTCCTCCCCCCCCCCCACAATCCCTGATCAAGATACCTATCAAGATGCCCAAATGGGGTCATTACACCCCTGTTCTTCTTTCTCCTCATCCTAGCTGGCATCCCCTGTCGCCTCTCCAGCTCCTAGCCATGTCCGATGCCCGCCGTCCCCCGGTGTTGTTACGGGCACGTCACACGCACTGTCAGTGTGTTGATATCAGCCTCAGAGACCACCTGTTAAGTTCTAGAGGAAGTACATTATTCTGATTTCTGCAAAATCATCATTTCCAGGTCAATCCTTGCTATGTAGTTTTACTTTATTTTGTGAACCGCCAGAAGCAAACAGGAAAGATGGAGAAAAGGTGAAGTTTGAACACTGGTAAATCATTGCAAATAGTGTACTCAAAGATATAATTTCCTTCTAATCTTCTAAATTACATGGAAACATCAACAGTTAATGGCCGTCATTATATTTTTAGAGCTGAACATTTTACGCCTTTACTCTAGCTCATGCAGTCAAAGTCATTGTTCCAGTCATATAATGACATAAGACATTTGGGGGAAGCACAGCAATGCTCAGCGTGCGTCATTTTTTGCTGAATTGAGATGTTATCACCTTGTCCTGTTTCGTGTACATGTATGTCGCTGTCAAACATGACTGAAACCAGCACAGAAAATTCAATTACCGTCACGAGGGTCTGACAGTTAAGGATATGCGTCTATATATGCGAAGTCTTGTTAAATAGCATTCATACAGAAAATTTATCAAAGTATACATCAGATGGAATCGTAGTAAAATTGGGCGAAATACTATTAGATATTTACATGATCTATTGAATCTATCGAATATGTATATGATATTTAGCCTTGATGCATACTTTCAACCCTAGAATTACACTTGTCGAACAGAAAGTTTGCATGAAGCTCGCTCATCAAAGCAGCACCTTCTAGACTACAACTGAACTCTTTGTATATTGAAAGTAATTTACCATGAGTAGTTGAATTAAATATTTTCTTACAGTGTCGTGAAAGAGAAAAAAATGATAAATACCTCTATTTTTGTAAAAGATCAAATCTATCGTACTCCTCGTATCCATTGCGTGTGGTCTTGTTCAGAGTGAAGACACTCCAAATAACAGATTGCTCAAGGGTAAGTATAAGTAGACGCCAGTTTCTGCATTTGACAAGTGAATGAAAAACTGGCAAGTGATTAGTGTGCTACAGTCAGTCCATACCGTCATTTTTACGAGTAATTCTTGGTCTGAACATACGAAAATAGAGGATGCCGTTTGTCAATTTGATAACTTGTCTAATTATTCTGAAATGTATGTTTTCCAGAATATTTGTTCACTCTATCTAAATTCATTCGTCCCATAAGATGTAGAGTGGGTTCACATTTCACAAGGCTTGTAATCCGAAAATAAAGGTGAAAGAGGGGGCGGGGGACGGATAGCTTTGCATATCGAACCTAAGGTTTAATGGGTCCTCCTTTTTCACACCGGGCGGTTTTAGCATTGGCGGCAAATTCAATAGCCAGGATAGTGGAGTATTTTTCCTCTTGCTTTCAGATTTGCTTCGGAGAGCTCGGATCCGACAAACACTTGAATACAATCCTCCTTTTTTATACCTTTTTTGTCTTTAGTGCTAAACGGAACTTATGAATAAAGGATTCATACTCGAGCGCATCTCAGATTTCATCTCGTATACTACATTCTCCTTCTTTCGCTCTGGCTTATGGGCAAAATGCCATTTGCTCTCTTTAAGGGATGCTTGGCAAGATAAGAAAAGGGAAGAGCAAAAGAGCTTTCAAGTGTTTTGTGTTAGAGGGTTGTATGGATGAATTGTATATTGAGATTTTACGACTCTTCTGGACTTCCACACGCGATCTATCTTTGGTGTCTTGCCAGATGATATTGGTTAACACAACCAATTGTTTTTTCCTTTGTAATACAGTGAAGCACAAGTCCAGGAAATAAGAGATTTTGGTCGAGTAAGATTTAGGTTACAGTAAATGTAAGCTTCACGCCAAATATCTATTCGTGGTGATATGTCAGATTGCTGAATATCTTTATACTACACTCAATTCTCTCAATTCAACTATAGTTGGTGTTTTTGTTGTACACACTGTTCATTCGTTGTAGTTCAATCACATAGTTGTTGTTTTTTTATTGGACACTAAGATATAAGTAGTCAGATTGAAATACATGATCTCGCATGCGCAGATATTGGTTGAATGACGTCAATAAACCATGTTAAATCTTGTTAACTCATTAAACGCTGTTCCAAACGAAAATATGTGAATATAATGTGATTGAATGAATGAAGACTAAAAGGAAGATCAATGAGTAGAAAGATTGAGAGGGAGAGGCAGAGACAGTGTGTGAGATGGAGAGAAGGAAAGAGAAGAAGAGTAATGGTGTGTATGTGTGAGAAGTGGGGGGAGGAAGCGGAGAGGGAGGGAGGGGGGAAGAAGGAGTGGCATGTTTCTTGGAGAGCGATGTGCTCTAAGCTCATGACGCGTATTGTAAGGAGCGGATCACTGACTACCAGGGTAGTTTGGCAACCGCCCTCCCCCCCCCCCCCCTCTCCACAGAACGAGTTCCGCTATTCTCATGTCACGTGGGAAAGACTCGCATGAATCCAACAAAGCCCTCAGGTATGCGATCTACAACTCCGGGAATGACTTAGGATATGAATGGAAGGTGACAAAGGGTGGAAATTTGGCTATTAATTAGGCACTCCTGAGAACGAACGTGATTCATACCTAATCCCCAGAGGGGAAACTTTTTTTTTTCAAAAGATCTGTTCAAGTACGTGTTGAGGGGAGGAGGGAATTCACAACACTACTTTGCCGTACAAGCGATGCCTTTTATACACGTTGCTCATGAGTACGCTATTTCAGCAAGCGTCGCAGAAAGGCGGGATTTCTTGAATTATTTGGGTATCTGAAGATAGACGACCGCATTTATCCAACTTGTGTGTGTGTGTGTGCGTGCGTGTGCGTGTGTGTGCGTGTGCATGTGCGTGTGTGTGTTTATGTAGACTTTGTTTTGAATGCTAAATGGACCATCCTTGAGTAAAACTCCAACAATGGTGCAAAACGAAATCTGGTGTAACATCAGAGACCGCTGGTATGATATGATGCCAATGGTGGGATGAGTCAAAGCCGTCATGAATATTCATGAGAAGATGAGGGTTATGCGAGCGGGAGATGGAGGAGTGTATTTAGGATGTGTCAATTCGATGGATTGGTGGCAACACGCGATGGTGGTGTCCATTTCTCGCCTCATATCTACACTTGGCCCGTTCATCTATCTATTCTTCGTAATCAGACCCTCTGGTTACCAGCAAAGAAAAGATGTGCCAGACGTGCAAATATTGAACATAGCCTTTCGGAATAAGGTCCTGAAGTTCTACTCTTGCAAAATATAACTTATTTTGAAATGTGTCATAGCTTTAATTCCGCTACCTTGCAGTCTTGGGTGTGTAGGTTTAATTCGTCTCTTTCAAATACACAGCAAAAAGCAGTCTGTATAATTTAGACTGCGTGCCTAATATTGCCGATGCCATAGAACTCGTATGTTAGGAATTGATATCACCCTTTTCTGAAATTTTCTTGCGTAGTGATTCAAGTCTCAATTAAACAAACATAAAGCGAATCTGGATTAAACATGCAGTGTTTGGATAATCCACATGAGCAGACTGGATATCAGTGTGGTGGGGGATTCGATAGGAGGAATTGATTTGGTGTGTTCTTGTATCCGGGCATCAACTTTCCGGACCCGGCTATCTTATTTATTGCACCACGGTCTAATAACGGTTCCAGCTCTTGAAGTTTGGAGAGGGCGAGGTTGGTGAATTTGATTAAAGCGGAAACATATTTCATGTAGACAGCGATCTGGCGGGTCTTAATTGCGACTGAATTCTGATCTCTTCGTTGTTCGACGAGTGTGTCACATGACCTTGAGGAGGGGATGGTCTACAGTCGTTTACTTGATATAGAGTAGGATTCATCAGAACATAGATTCTAAACCCTGCATCCTTTTCGAGTCAGACGATAAGTCGGTTAGCCATGCTCTGATTTAATGTAGTAGTGTGATTGAAATCGTACGGCGATCGAGTTTCAAGAGGATGAAACCGTTTTGGCGCGATGCGATCGTTTTGCGTCTTTGTGTTGTTCATTGTCAGCCGTGTCGCCTCTCTCGTTTGGCAACCTTGGCGTGGCATTTCACGCCAGACTGTCCCACGAATGTCATATCTAACCTAGATGCCACTCTGTGATTGAATCACTTTCCGTCATTTTATCTAGGAAAAACAACAACAGGAGAACAAAACCTTTCTGTGTTACAAATCATGCAAGGCTTGGGTTTTATGAAATGACAGTCCTTGTCTCTGGAGTGCAAAAATTAACCTTATTTCTAGAAATCAATTAGCCTCGTAAAATCTTGAAGTATGATTTATAGTATTCGAATCCTTACTAGGAAGAAATCCCAGCCCCATCAAGCTTTAATTCTCTCCAAATTCTGGTTTCATGTGCAGCTTTGCAAAAAGCTGCATAGGGAATTAGCATTGCCAAATCAGTACAGTGGGGGCACTGTGGCATAGTGGATAAGACTCCTAACTTCCAATCGGAGGACCCAAGTTCGTATTCCGTCCAGTGCTTACGTCCATGGGCAAGATGTTTTTACCCACAATGTCCCTCTCGACCCAGGTGTGTAAATGGGTACATGGTAACACTAGGGTAGTAATACTGGCAGGGCCCTCTGGTAGAACAGTGTCGACACTGATGAGGCTACCTGGATTAAGAAGACCATACTATCATCATTATTGTTATTAGTATCCTATGAATATTATTATGTGTTTTTCGAACGATGATTCAGGAAAGAATTAATCAAATGATAGCAAGTTGAAACAAAGAGAGATGTGACGTTGTGGCTCCGTTATCGTTGAACCCGTTTTGCTACACATTCTAGGAGCTCCCAAAAGAGTCGTTATTGCATGCTTCATTGCAGGCTGCAATGATATATCCTGCTATAGAAATGAATACTAGTATACAAAAGGCCGTATTACATATTCACTCTCACCGTACCACCTTTACCACTACCATATCATCAACCATTCACATGACTTTAACAGCACCATCATTGTCATCACTGTCATCAACATCAACACCAACAACAGTGGGAATGAATAGTCTGAGCACTGTGGCATAGCAAGTAAAAGCTTTGAACCCTTAAATGGGAGATGCTAAGGAGTTTCAGTCTTTGAACAGTGTCCATGTCTACCATGACAAGAAACACATTAAATGATTATGTAGGACCATACATTGTTTTTACTATTGATTTTCTGCTATACCTTATGATCTCTGTCAAGCAAAGGAACATCTGCCTGTATAACAGCGGTAAGCCTACCAGTCTTCAGCAAGTCCTAAGTTTTCTTGCTTAATGCACATGGATGCAGCAGGTCGCTAGAATTCCTTCATGAAACCACACGAGGGCTCCGCTCATATGAACACTTTGCACGATTGAAAAATTGCTACATTTGGCGGCTTCCATGGTAACAGCTCGGCGCCAGCCAATCAGCTGCAGATATTTTTACCAATCTCTCTGGTAGCAGCAAAAATAGTGGCTTACAAAAATTGCAAATGTATTCATGAAACAAGACCCAGGTCCCCTAAGGGTCCATCCATCTCACTATCGTCATGAAATATGTTAAGAGAATGCCAGGACGTTAAGATGGTCAAAGGATGACGCTCCACTTGTAGGTTGGAGGGGGGGGGGGTGTGGAAAATCTCTAGGGAGAACCTGATAGTATGGTGTGTGAGGTGCGAACAGCCCCAAGGTTGGTAATGGGGTGTGAGAGATTGGCAGCCAAGAGTGATATATGAGTATAAATTTAGATTATGACGGCTATCCAAAGAAAGGACGATGGGGGGGGGGGGGGGGGGGAAGGGGGTTGGAGGATGGAGGTTCTGATAAAAGTGGGCTTCTCTTTGCACTTGATGGTGCTAATGAACTGACAAGATCTTAACGCGTCAGTGGGGGGGGGGGGGAGGGATGAAGATTGGCATCGGGGCATTTCGCTGAGAGAAATTTGCGGTTGAAATCGTAGACGGTAGACTGATAATGATCGTGTCTTTTATGATTTCAAGTGGCAGCTTTGGGCTCAAATTCTAGCCATCCATGACGGTTGCTTACTGCCCCCAGTACAGGTATGCCGGTGCAGCGGAGACAGTGAACTGGACAAGTGTGAAGGACTGCAGCACTGTGCTGCGGCTATCCCCCACAAGACTTTTACACCACCAAATTCGTAGGGTTAAGATCTGGTTAGTAGGTTGGTCAGTGACCATTGACTTCCTACTTGAGCTAGTTGCCATTCTCTTTACGGAATCTTTAATCTCAAAAACAAAGAGAAAATGACCCTCCCCTCACCTAACAAGCCCCAGGCTAGGTATCTACCTTCGCTCCCAACCCACTTTCATGTAATAAATGCAGTCGCATAGGCTCTTATATGCATACGCGCACACACAATATATATATATATATATATATATATATATATATATATATATATATATATATATATATATATATATATATCATTATCCTGATAATCATGACCATCGTTAACATTATCAATATCATTACTTTAATTCTTATTGACATGAATCTATTATGTATAGCTCTCTCTGCGTATATGTTTCTATCTATTTGAGTATAACATGTACATATATGACTATGTATAATACATATTCGTATACACACACACGCATATGCATAAATGTATAAGCCGCTGACAGTAAGCCACATAGAAGAACCTGTTTTCTTGAATCAAGGTTGTTGCCTTTTTGCACAACTTTGAAAAAGAAAAGTGGAAAAGGGATTGCTCACGTCAAGTCCCTGAGCGTCACGTAAGTGACTTGAGGAGATATTGCGTGTAGAAAAATAAGCTAAACCATCCGGAGCCATTGACATTCTATCTCCGAACTTCTAGACAGGCAACAATGAGCGGTATATTCAAATTTGAGCGTGCGAATCTAATATTCGCCTACATTAAATTCAAATCTGAATACGAAACCGTTGTGTCTGGCTGCGATGGCTGTCTGGGACGCGGTCATTCTTTATTAATGTTCAATCAAAACGGAGCCTCTAAATAGTCTGCTGAAACATTATAGTTGGCAGTTATTTGGGGCGGTTCGTTGAGGTGCGATTTCAGTGAAGTGTAAATGCGATGCAGTTTTTTTTTTTTCCCCTGGTCTTTTTCGTTTGGAAGTCGTAACATTTCTGCTGTCTGCCGGCGGTTAGCGCTGGAAGGAGATGAAGAACAGGTGGATATTATGGTCACTCTGTGTCACTCACCTTCGGGTATAGCAAAAACCTTGGCAGAGAATACATGAATGCATTGTGTGGACAATTGAAATGGACTGAGACTGTGTGACAATAGATCACCGACTTCGATGTGCCTCATAAATGCATACATGCGTTGCACGGCACGATGTAAATCAGGTAACGTAAGCCGCCATCCAGCTCTCTTGACTGGCTTTAGACTGTTCGAGTCCGCCCTCGTGAGGGAGCTCTCGAGGGAGCCAGCGAAATGAGCAGTCGGGTGCGAGCGCGCGGCGGGGAGCGAAGGGCGACAACCTCCCAATTTATGACATGTCTGTCACATGAGTGACGTTGACAAGACGGCGAGACGCAATCATTATTCAAATCTCTCGCTTCTTGTGCATCTCCTTTGCAACATTGTATCGGCAAAACTAGCATTTCTGAGTGATTTCTCTGTTTTGAAGAGGTGGACTGTAATACTGCAGTGATAACACTTAATATCCATGCATAAATGTTTCAATTGTTTTTGTTTTCTGTGAAAAAAAAATGGCGAAGCCTTGCAACTATAAATGTTTCAATTGTTTTTGTTTTCTGTGAAAAAAAATGGCGAAGCCATGCAATGCAATCATACAAAAGTGACAGTCTCCCTGTCCTTAGTGCATTACAATAGGATTTTTTGAGGGGTTGGGTGGTGGGGGAAGAATGAGTGTATCAAGTGTCACTGGTTGTCTCTAAAAGATAGACTATTTTGAATAAAAGCAATAAATTCAGGCGGACCTTATCTAGTCTATAGTTGAGTTCACATTGAGTTTAAATACATCGAAGAAATGCACAAAAAAGATCATTTGCATAGGTAGTGTACAACTCTAATAGTGGCTGAGTTTCCCTGTAATTTTGTCTCCAACTTACAATTTTATGATACAAACTTGATAATTTGATTTAGCAATAATGTCTGTGACATAGACTTGACCATACCATTAAAAAAAAAAATATTTCATGTGTTTACATCCTTAGCATAGGTTATTGAATCTAGAAAAGATACAGAAGTACAACCGATGCTGACCACAGAAACCCTTTGGTGTTCTCTTAGCCTTCCTAGATTTATTTTAAAAGTGAATGACATGGTTTATATGATTGTTGTTTGATTATGACTTTATTCGAATTCAATACAATGTGAATGGAACATATATATACACACATACACACAAAAACCATGTCCACCGTTTCATGCAAAACGAATGACAGGTTAAAACACGTATGAAAATAATATTATGAGTCACAAAATAACTGTTGAAGGTTACGCTTTTTAACATAAAATAAGCACATACCATATCGTACCCATATACTCTCAAATATCTATAAACTGATATCACTGCACTACAATGACAACAATGTTATATTCCTCCGCCACAGAATCACAATAATTATATTTGTCCAGTATAATGGTTCAAAATCTATCAGATCTTTCTTTCAAGACATTTGAGGAATGACGTTTATCTTTTTTTCTTTGTTATCTTTCCCTTCTCACTTAAAGGGATGGTACAGTATTGGTTGAGATGAAAATTGGGCTTTTAACTTTTTGCGAGATACCAAGAAAACACTTATGAAATAGCGCAGAGAACACCATTTTAAGAGGAATTCAAAGTTTATTTGATGAAAATCGGGTTTGGAATGACCGAAACATCCAAAAACAAAGTAAAACAAAGCGATCGTTATAAAGTGTGGGTCCCACACTTATTAGAATCGCTCTGTTTTGAATATCTCAGCCATTTCAAAACCAATTTTCATCAAATAAACATTGATTTCATCATGGAATTACATGCTCTTTCATATTTCATAAGAGGTTTCCCATTATCTCATAAAAAAAAAAGATTTAGAAACCTGAAATTAGGTCTCAACCAAAACTATACGATCCCTTTAATCGTTTCGCTCACTTAATTTTTTCCTTGTCCTGGATTTTGGATCCCCTTCATTATTATCATCATTATCATAATCATTACTATTATCTTTTATCATTATCGTTGCGTTTAATTTTTAGCCCTTTCAGTTAAACAACTGCTTTATAAAGGGGCCCTGCGTAAAAACAACCCAAAATACACATAAAGTCACATACAAAAATACATTTAAGGTTTCACCAAATAAAACAATTATGTTGTCTGCTGCCGTCATGCAGATAAAAACCAGTCTAACAAACAAACAAACAACCTAACTACCTCCTCTTGAGGGACACATTGAACATGTAAAAGGTACCCACACGTGTGCACCTGTACAACATTGACCGCACGTTGTTATCATTCCCTCTTATTTTCGAGCAATTTGTTCGATAAACTGAAAAAAAAATAATAAACGTACCATCACCCCTGAATGTTGTGGATCGGATGGGAAAGTAGATGGCGGGAATATCGACAGCTGTGCTGGGCTGGGAGCCGTTAGAGAATGCTTGAGACGCCGCTGAAGTGGGTGAAGTGTATTTAGCAGACTCCGTAAGGACTTGCAGCCTGCAGTGGTCTGGGTGAGAAATTAACTTTCATATACATTTATATATATATGTATATATATATATATATATATATATATATATATATATGTATAATATATATATATATATATATATATATATATATATATGTATATAATATATATATATACAAAGAGAGAGAGAGAGAGAGAGATAAAAGGGAAAAAAGGAGACGTTGAAATGATATTACTTTATATTTGGAGTTGTTCAATTTCATTTTCAATCTATTTCTGCAATAACATCAATTTTAATTGAATAACAATTTATAAGGAAGATCGAATATTCAAACAAAATCCATAAATCATTTAGAAGCAAAGTACAGTAAATTATTGCATTTTCACTTTCTGGGCATGTTCCACGTGATGTTTGACAAGATGATAACCCTTCCTTGACAGAACGACTAGAGCATATTCTCAAAGGTTAACACAAATTAGTATAAAGCATTAAAAGATATTTAGATATATATTATTACTCATCGATTCCTGTCCTCACGTTTACATTTTTTTTGTTTTTAATTAGTGAACAGCTTTAAATGCTTGTAACATAAAGATATCCTTTCGACAATTCAAAATAAGCAAATAGGTATAATTCATACACTCAAGTGCCAAACTGACGTTTATCATTCCATCAACTTTCTGTTGGTATCCAAGGCGTCTTTAGAAGTTCTGCCCTAGCTTTCCGTTCTTTAGTGGCTTTTTTTTTAAATTCTAGTTACATTGGTGGATATGATTAAAATTGAATCCGCTTGTATCTTCGGATCCGTGTCTGGTGAAGTTCTTGCAATGGTGATAATATCACCATTGAGCAGGTGAGAGAGAATTAGACCGTGCTGCGAAGATGAAACTTGATTTAAAGCTGGAAAAGATAAAAAAGGGCCCAATTTTTTTGAGAGGATGAGAACAAGTGACATTTTTAACTATGATGAGCATATTATTATTAGATTTGTTCACTTAACATGCACATTTCGTAGTAGTGAGGGTCAGACAGGAGATGGTATAACGCTGCCGTAATATGCCGTCTGACATTGATGCATTAGCGAAAAGTGGAAATCATCCAATAATAATAATGGTGAACATCTCATTTGGTGAGTTGTGAAAATAACCTGTCGAAATATCGCTCCGGGTGGGATCTCAGAAATCAGTAGGCCAAGGTTTTCTTGCCACACAAAAAGACTTGTAATTTGTGCCAAGTGCATCCGAGTCATTAGTCGGAGCCAAAGGCGAGTAACTCTGTCTAAAAATCTATCGAATTGATGCACAACTTTGCCTTTATCTGTTGTGCCTAGATCTAATTCTCCCTCTCCCACAAATGTTTAACTCTCTTTCTCTCTCTCTCTCCCACAAATGTTTAACTCTCTCTCTCTCTCCCTCTCTCTCTCATTCAATTCCTCCCCCTCTCTTTTTCTTTTCTTCATGACGACGCAGTGAGGTGAACAAAAACATTAAGGCAGTAAGTTGACCATTTCGAACATTTCTCGACTGCTACGGGCTGCAGTCTACAATCATGAATGGCTCGCATTTCCGTAAAAGCTTTTTATATCGCCCAGCGAATTTAAGATGAGAAGTCAGAAAGATGAGATTTTTTTTCCCCCTCAGCAATGTCTCTTCCTCTGCCCCTTCTTCTCCTGTTTCCTTTAGCATAGGCCTATTCACACATGCTACTCTATGTAAATCTTTATATGCAGCTCTATGCGATATATTATAGATAACTGAAGATCTTGAATGTAAATATAGAAAAACGCCATTTTAAAACTTTTTAATGCATAAGGTCATCATGAAATAGAAATAAATTAAATCTCTTTAATGAAACTGCACTTATTACATAGCATGACACAATTTTAAAGATATCAAAGTTATGAAATCTGTTTAAAGATTATCTTTGTTTTCAGCAAGTCCAATCTAAAACAGCTCAACATGATCAAAATTTATAGGACTTATAGCCAGGCCTACATTTTTGTTTGTTTTTGCAATTAACTGTCTTAAATATCTCTCAAAACAAAATCTCTCAAATATACATCACATTACATCTTATCATATATGTATATGTATAATTATGTATATGTATATGTATATGTATACATATATATATATAGAGAGAGAGAGAGAGAGAGAGAGAGAAGGAGAGAATAGTAATGGATAGAATGGTTAAATCTATAAATATTTAGCAAAATTGCAATGCAAGGGATGACACCCAATCATATTTTTAAGTTGCACTTGAGTTGTTGTTTGAAATCCTGACAGAGGTATCTCATGTTACCTGTTTGTGGCACCAAACTCAAACTTTCCTTGCAACGAAAAACATGCCTGAGATTCCATTCTCCAATTCTCCCATTGTGTTACCTAATTATTTTTTCAAGTAATTTGTCGATAAGAGCAAGAACAACAACGATGAACTTGACTAATTTCAAGCAGTTTCAGAAAAGTTGTAGGCAAACCAGAGGAATAAGTAACATCCCTCAAAGTTCTTAAATCCCTTCTCCGGCGAAAGTCAACACACGGCTACCAGCAAAACTGGCTGCACAGGTCCACTGCAAAAATATCATTTAGTTTTAGAAAGCTTTACGATACACCACGTAATCTTTCTTGGGTATATGTGTGGCCCTGTAAAGGGCCTACCCACTCTCTGTTCAGGGCCAGTGGACCACACACATACGCAAGAAAGAATACAATACGCGGTGTATCATGAAGCCTTCTACTACTAAACTTTCTACGGCCACGGAAACCTTCGAAGATTTTACCAACATTATCTCTGAAATGAGTGTGTTGTCAATGTCCTACCAACACCCACTGGTGCTGTGACTACTTCCTTATCGTCTGATGATTTACAAAGAGGGTTTAACCAGGCAGTCGTCAGACATCTTCTAAAAGTGTATCCTTGGGTAAAAGATGCTTTGAAGAACGACAGTCCTGTACGCAATGTACTGTTTGATGATGACGATGATGATGATGATGATGGTGATAATGATGATGCTGATGATGATGATGATCACAGCATCTGTATGGAGCCGTATATCTGTTTTAAAAACATTCAAAGGTGCAGACTCCTCAAGGAGAGTTTGGTGGTAAATTTCTCGAGAAAGTAGCTTTTTTAAAAACATGATTGAGTTCATCGAAGTCAACGATCTCCCTGATCCATAAAACTGATCTTCCTACAGATACACAGAGTCTGTTATGACAAAGTATCATTCACCGTTAGCAGTAGCTCATGTGGTACTACTGATGGCTCTACCTGCATCCTTTCACAAGAATTGACCCACGAATGAATACCTTTATCTCCTCAATGAGGGTTGGTGTAAGAAGTTGTGTAGCTGTCTACTTTCGATCTTATCCAGAAGGCTGCTTAGCATAAGCGGATGTTACTCAGAAATTTTCTGGTTCCGTAATTTCTCATTTTGGTCTGCCCCTGTGGTTCTGTCGTTGCCCATCAGGTTTTACGAAAAGTATATCTTTCGGTCGGTGACACATTGCCCGACATCATAATGTGGCATTGATGTTCCTGCTTTTTGAAACTCACATCCCGAAGTAAAGACTGATTAATTAGTACTTCTTGAATGGAAGGACATACTTCATACAAAGCACCTGTTGCCAATGCTAATTTTCCCCCGCACATGACGCCTCTATAATGACCTGGTCCAATTATGGTCAAAACTTAATGAAAACTGAATAAAATTTGAATGAAAGTTGAATGAGAAAAAACTGCTACAGTGTAGGCAAACATGGCACTCTAAGTGCAGACCCCGTTGAGGAAGTCTCCTCGTTGGGTCGTCATGGAGCGAGACGAAAGAACTCGACGCAGACGACAGTAAGATGCATTGGCATGCTTCTCCCTCCGCTCTTGGGATTCCCGCCAAATTCTGGCTTGGTTGGTACCCCCCTCTGTAAATGTGTTTCCCAATCGATAGGAGGAAACGGCCGAGCCAGCTTTGATCTCTGGCAATCTGTTAGGCTTTTCCCCTTCAGCGTCCTGACCTTGATTGAGGGACGTGAATTTCTTGTCTTGTTTTTGTTTGTTAACTCTTGGCAAGAAAATTCAATATATTCTCTTCGAAAGGAGGAACGCAATACCCGCAGTGGTTAGAATTCAAGGTCTGAGATGTCTGCTGCACTCAAACTCGAAAGTTCAATGCTGTAGTGACGGTGAAAGCTTCCTGTTTATCAGCGACGGTTTAAACTATTCGAATTTGAATGTTACTTCAATATCGAGAAAATATGACGAAGGTAGTTGAGGTTTTATCACTGTAGAAATGCATTTTCGTCATTAAAATTATTTGTCATTAACTCTGTGCACTGTTTTCTTCGTTTCTTTCCCACTAGCAAAATAAAGCTCCAACCTAATGCATATACGGTGTCCACGATTACACGAATGAAATAAGTAGAAAAGAATTTTAAGTCAAAGTACTTACTAAAATGCACTCTGTATAAAGTCGGAGCATTTAGGGGAACAAATATTCTTGTTTTTCTCACCAAAATGATATGACAAACAACTGAGTCGAGTTTTTCACTGAGATGCTAGCAATAAGATTAAGCCATTTTGGGGAAGGAAATTTATGGAAAGCTACATAAACGTGATGTAATATCTTCCTCAAGAGAAACTGGGACATGATTAGAAAATGCAAGAAGTGCAAAACTCATCCTAACATATTCTGTTTTGTTATTGAAACAAAGAAATGTACTCTAAAACAAAATAAGTATGAACTTTGTGTGAAGGCGCAGATGATCGGAGGCAGGTTTCTTCGGGAGAAGTATATTCTTATCGGGGATATTCCTGGTAAGCTAGCAGATGTAAACGTCATTCGACACGTGTATACCATCTACAGTACATTTTGAGATTCTCGTGGGTCGGTCTATGCATGTCGTAATATATAGAAAACCGTTAAACCTACGTCATCTTGACTTGATTTGTTTTGATTTGATTCTGTTCATTGGTTTCTGTATCATCAGGATAGTTCAGGGAGAACATTACTATTGATGTAAAGAATGCAGCATAAACTATACACAAAAATAATATATGAAAACAACGATGCATTGAACGTACAGAAAGTATAGTTTTTTTTTTAAAGATGTTTGCCTGAAGCCAGTGAAAAAAAAAAAGTAGATGGATTTTTGTCCACCCGTCGCACAATGTGAGTGATAGCTTGAGAGAAGAGCTAGAAAAAAAAAAGAAGAAGAACGTGATGCATTGCCTTCATGAAGACAAGAATGGATCGTGAAAAAAACTCACCCCTATGACACCTGATGTGCTCAAATTTTTATCTGAAGCTATAACAAAACTCTCTGCCCTTGTAACACAGCATTGCTCTTCGAGAGGGCCCTGCCATTATTATTATAATACACCAGCATTGCCAAACTTGTGTCGAGAGGGACATCGTGGGTAAAACATCTTGCCCAAGGGCGTACGCATTCGGGGGACTCGAACTCGGGACCTCCCTTTCTAATCCACTAAGCCACTGTGCCCACTCTGACTGAAAGTAACTCTCATTCGGCTCCAAATCCTATTTTAATCTGCGATTTTACGTGACATCACCTCTTAAACGGGGAAGCGTCCATCGCATCGTCAGTTTCTATAATCGAAGCTTAAATAATTCAGTTATTGCTGTCCCCTTTGAGACGAACCTGGCACAAAGCACACACACTGAATTTTTGGGTAATTGATATGTTACATTAGTATTAGAATAGATATAAGTTCTGGTTTCAAGAGGAGCCATGATATGCTTCTGTACACCCTTACACGTTGACCATTAACAACTTTTCAATGATGTCATAGAGGAAAACTAATCAACTTTTGGGGGTAGGGATGCGGTCATTTTACTAGTGGTTGAAGTTAACGTTGTAGTCAAAAACATTGATACAAATGTATTCTCAAAATGTCAATTATTTCATTAGTTTCCCTAGGCTTTATCCATTACGTTGTTTAGCGTCAATTAATTGACCAATGAATACAATTAGGCACTGTCAAAGATTACTCATGGACTTTACATAGATATCGCAGACGAGGTAGGATGTTCTTAGAGCAAAAAGAGCGCGCTCGTGAAATCGATACGTTTTTTCTCCTCTTGCTTCCATGGAGGAATCGAACGCCGCCACCGCCACGCCGAGCTCCCAAGGTGTAATGACTTACCCCCACTGGGATGTTGGACGTGGCGGAAAAATCCCCAAAATCGCAATATTGAGCGAAGGTCAGAGTCAGCTTGGGCAACATCAGAGCAAAAAAAAAAAAAAAAAATCATAGAGCGTTACTTACTCTCCATCCGCTGAAAAGGGGGGAAACAATACATGAAAAAAAAAACTATTATCATTTAACCGTCATCGGATTTATGTAGATAATATGTTAATTTTGATGGAGTTGATGTCAATCATTCTCTGTAAGTAGATACGACCCACTCTGGGTGGTAACAAAGAAAGTATTGGAAGAATTTGTTATGCAGAGAGGAGAGCGACAAACGAAGATAGAGATAAAGAGAGATAGAGAAATATATAAAGAGAGAGAGAAATATATAAAGAGAGATAGAGAAATTTATAAAGAGAAAAAGAAGAATGGATGAGGGCAATAAAAGGTAGACTGTCAGGGAAAGAGAAAGAGAGGGGGAAAGAAAGAGAGATGATAGGTTGAGGAAAATGACAAGAGGAAACGAGACATTGTGAGTCACACGAGATATGAAAAATAGTCAAGGGTTCCCGACAGTTGATTGGTAGTATATTACCAGTGTAATATGCTCGTAAGACGCGCCCCAGGGCGGTGGAAAGCTATATGTGCAAGAAATATATTGCATTGTGATAGATACCCTGGCTGGCAGGTAGGAATATGAGGCTGGATGACAATACCTGATGGGAGTGGATGGGATGCCGGTGGTATCGGGCAATCTGAGAGATGGTGCGGCAGCAACGTTGAGAGAATGTGGAGCTATATATGTATATATATATATATATATATATATATATATATATATATATATATATCTATAGTGAGAGAGAGATACATATATGAATATATATCTGCATTTTACAAATGCGACTCGCATTGCAGACTTGGGATAGACCGTTAAAATTCTGACAAGAGCACACTGTCTTGATCGACCAAAGCTTCTGGATTCATAGATTTATATTATTATTATTACTACTACTATTATTATTATCATTATAATTATTATTATTATTTTTATTATTATTATCATCATTACTATTATTGCTATTATTATTATTATTAATATTATCATTATTATTATTATTATTATTATTATTATTATTATTATTATTATCATCATCATTATTATTATTATTATCATTATCTCATCTCAACCGGGAATCGAACCCGAGTCCTTTGCCTGTATATAGGAGAAATATTCTAATCACTACGTCGTAGAGAACCGAGTAGACGTTGCAATCGAGGATTTGCACAAGAATTAACAGAAAGCCGACAAAAAATTAAGAGACAAAAACAGAGCAGACTGAGAGGCAGGAGGATGATTGAGTGAAGGAGAAGAAGAAGAATGGGGATGAGATGATCAGGGAAGAAATAAGACGAAGAAATAACATGCAGCATCAGAGGGAACGTGTTTGGCGTGAGAACGATCTCTTCTCTAAACTTTGTCATATGAGCACACAATGCCTTCTGTCTCAATCCTCTCTGATATGTAGAACTCACATTGGTTTATGTATTGCCATCCCAGTGCAAAGGCGGATTTCTGCTCGCAATTAACAGAGAAAGTTGACCCCAC
The DNA here is from genome assembly GCF_040938485.1 of Diadema antillarum. Taxonomy (NCBI): domain Eukaryota; kingdom Metazoa; phylum Echinodermata; class Echinoidea; order Diadematoida; family Diadematidae; genus Diadema; species Diadema antillarum. The sequence goes on along the minus strand of NW_027271313.1, from coordinate 855,890 downwards.
CTTTCGCCTAACCTCAGGAGAGGATATAAACTAAGAAGCAAAATATGGAATGGAAAATACCTGTATGATCATCACCGAGTGAATGGGTCTAACTAAACCTGACGAGGTATGTTGAGGCAAACTGTCCTCGGAGATAAAAAAGAGGTGAAGTTTGTACAAGCATATGTGATAGTTGCTCGCGGGGACTTGTCGCGATAAGAGTCTGTGCATGCTCGTGTCGATTATTTGAAACAAAAGCCAGACAGGTATATGTTACGCCAACAGCTATACGATATATGTCATACTTTCATAGCAGATTATTTCGCTATGCAGGATGTTGTGCGATCTCCGTGACACATTACACATCATTGAGAACAGACATTAAAGTAGACACACTGACAGACAGACAGACAGACAGACAGACAGACAGAGAGACACACGAAGGGGTAGAGATCATTTATGTGTTATTGACCTGTCGCTCGTTAGCCCCACTCAAAGATACTCGTTCAGCCCTCGTGACGTGATAGGGCGTGAAATGGCGCGAGACCTGGTAGCACAAACCAGAACGATGTCACGTGGTGTTCACCATGGAAGGGAAATACACGGAGAAATGAAAATAACAATGTGATAAGCTTTGATCTATCTATAAGAGCAAAAGAACATTTGAACAGTGTAGAGAACGTACAGCCCCCCCCCCCCCCCCCCCCCCACTCAGGCGGTTAACCATATACATGTACACATATTTATGCTTGTTCCAGATTCCTAGAAATAACCCCTTTACGGAGGGAAATGGGTTAGGATTTTGACCCCCTATCACGGGCTTTTGGAAGGGGAGCCATCAAAATTACCCCCCTATTTTAGGGTTTTGGAAGAGAGGCCAGCAGAATTACCCACTATCACATGCTTTTGGAAGGGAACTAGCAAAATTACCCCTAAATGAAGGAAGAGTGCTGAGGTGAAGAGGATCCACAATTCCAGCACCTGCATGGACAGGAATACATTTAGGGACGCTCTCATGCCGAATGTACCAGAGAAGATGTACTTCCTGCAGCAATCTCCCTTCACTCAGGGTCCAGGTTGGGATTTCTACTCATGGACATGGCTGAAAGATGTTGGGAAAGGCGGTTTGAAACTACCCCTAATTCGATATATTTTGGGGAAAATGATAAAAGACCCCCTATTTTAAGGAATTTTCGGGGATTTTTTTCCCCGAGCTGATCCCCGAAAACATACCCTTTTCCCGAAATATCGGGAACGCGCATGCGGTACCAATGACCACCTGAGCGCGCGGGGGGGGGGGGGGGGGGGGGGGTGTACAACCCCTGGTCCCTAGATGCCACACTGCTTCTGTATTGCGATCACCATCACATTTTCAATCGGCTGGATGCCAACGGGCTACCATCTCAAAGTCTGAATTTTTCAAGTCTATTCTTTTTCCCGCCACTGTTCCACTACCTTCTTTGCTACATTTACTTGGCTATTGGTATCATGAAAAAAGTATTACTGTCGTCTGACTCAAGTCTGTTTGTCCCTTCTAGAATCAGACCTTTGATAAGTTGAAAGGGACTACGCATAAGCCCGGGGTGCAGATTGGGGTGAAAATGCAGCATCAACGCAAGCAATAAGAATTAGACATCGTGGACTGGGAGCCTCGAAGAACACAAGTACAAATTGTACGTCAACAACGAAGGTAGTCGGTGGTTAATTAACAATTTTGCCAATTCAGCATCGACAAGATTAAGAAGATTCCTTTGGGCCCAGGAGAGCTGAAAAACACAGGAAGCATCTGACAAGTGAAATATCATCACGCATCACGAAGTGAATTACTAAAAACATAGATCGACCTAAATTTGATGGTACAAAAATGGCATCTACAGCAGAGTTTTGACATGTTTTGTGAGGACCTGGAAATAGAAGTTTGCGTCGATTTTTTTAGTTGCATGTCGACTTTCTTGGAGAAAATAAGATAAAACGAAAATAACAAGCCTAATTCTTACGAAATAATAAACTCTAACCCTAACCATAGTGTGATATCCTTCGAATAGCGACTGCACTTGGATTCCTAGGTACTGAACAATGATGTGTATACCGTAAATATCTGTCACTTAGATTTGTTATTCGTCAGCATCGGTTTATGGCATCGGGGTTTACCTGAGTAAGATGAGGCATTTAAAGACAGCTTCGTCCTATTTGAGGGCAGAGACCTTAGACATTTAGAGCACATAACTCGTCATTATATTGGCATGGATGAACGTCACAATTGGATGCTGTTTGTTTCGAAAGGCATCTTCTTTGAACCCTACAGGATCGAGACGGCGCGGGTGTCAACTGTTTAATTAGATTGTCGTAAAGCCGGGTCCAACATTCTTGCTCAGACTGATTCCCGCGCTCAACAACGCTTGAAACACTTCTTGTCTGCCTCGGGGAGAAACATAGATATGTTTTTGACATATTTATTGGATGTTGCCGTCACCATGGAGACGAAAGATGGAGGCCCTAAAGGCACTGCATCTTACTGAGGGGAGATAGTGGTTGATGACACCTTGTTTCTAGTCGGCAGTCACTGGCAATCTTTTGGCTTCTCACTGTTGAGAGAAATCCCTTCCGAACTTTCTTTCCTCCGTATTGGGCATCATGGTTCGTCTATCCCTCCACTGTCTCCTGCAATATCAAGATTGACTAGACACACATTATTGCTATCCCCAGTCTTTTATGTATGGCAATTTATTTCGACACAGTTGGTATGAAGAAATATGACTACTGGACCTGCCGGTGGACATACTTTATACAGACACGAAATCTACTGAAATAATCTGGTGGAGCATGGATTATGATGATGAATGTTATTATCTTTGGCCGAGTATGATTAAAGTTTCAATTTCATAATCTTAATCATGTTTGAATATCATCTTCTGTGGTTTTTACAACGCGTGAAGGCGAATGTGGTTTCGAGACCAGTATGCACATAAGATATTGCCTGATCAGTCTGTGGAGCTAGGGTACAGCAAGATATGCACACCAACACTACAAATCAAAATAATTGAATTTTAATGGAATTTGAGAAGTAAAGGAATTTGTTGAAGAGAACTGAATAAACACAAAAGATATGTCTACTCTGTATTATATTTCTTGTAGTTATATTTTCAGTACATAATGATATGGTCACGATGTAAAAATCGGCAAATTTGATTGAATAAGCACAAAACAGTAAGTTAGGTATCCGCAAAGAAATCAAAGTAATAACTAGGCATGGGTAAGTTATAAAAGAACAAAGGAAATAAGAGAAGAAAGAGATATAATGAGAAAATAATAGTTGGCTCTAATGTCTGATAGAGGAATATATAATTTATCAGAAAATGTAGAGAAGGATATCATCAACGAAGGGGAGAAGAAAGAGAAGGAGAAAGGAGAGAGAATTATTTATGTTATAATGGTTTAGATATGAATAATGATAAGAGATAGAGGGGGAGAGGGGAAGAGACAATGGAGGAAATGCGAAGAGAAACAAAAGAATTCACAAATGGCATCGAGAAATGGAATATGATATTTCCCAAACCATCAATTAATCTACATTTACCAATCATCTTGTCATTACTGGTACGAGTCCCATGGCCAGGTGCTAGACGGTCGTGGTGAGATGCAGTCCGGATGAGTGACGGACGGGCTTAGCCAACACTCTCCGCCGGATGAGTAAGCCATTCATATGCAAATGATTCCAGTCTCTCATTTCTCCTAAAATGTACCCAGTTTCGGTATTTGACGAGGAGGGGATGGGGGTGGGGGGGGGGGGGGCTGAGGGGAGGGAGAATGAGACAAAAATGAAGTGTTCCTCATCTTCAGACAGACCAAGGGGAAAGACCCAGAAGCTTGAAAATGTTGGAAAACTGGAAGCAGAGAAGAGAGCGCGGTGGGCAGGTGCAATTTCGGGGACCGTTACCACGCTGTGATGGATTTCGTGCAACGGTGTGCGAAGTGAAATAGAGACTAGTCGGGATCTCTGTCATCGTCACATGGGAAGGGAGGACGGCCGCTCAGCTCCTCATGTGAACACCATGATATAGATGACGTAGTGATAGGTAGCAAGATGCTAATTTACCTGCTCATTATGAATGAAATAACGGCCAATGTTGTAGCAATCTTTGTGGTAGTTATACGTCTTCCAAAATAAAGCTCGCACACCGTGTACGTCTAGAGGACGTCTAGGTCATGCGTACCGTAAGCATGAAGAGGTGTAAGGTGGCCGAGTGACGCGGGGTTAAAGGAATCAACGCCTCAAGTTGGGGCTTGATCCGCGCTCTCTTGAAATCATTGACTGCTGTTCATTAAAATCAAATTTACCATCTAAAATCAGGGATCTAGAAGTAGTTGAAGACAACCTTTCAAAGAGTTTTCAGTGGCTACAGTCATGCGATCTGTAAGCCTGGTGACGGAGTGACTTCAGATGTTGTTCAGAATATAAATAAAATTGTTCTACTTTTGTTCATACATCTTATCAAATCTGCTCCCCGAAATGACATTGAACCATCCCATCTCGAAGTCACACGTAGACAGTCTTACATGCTGATATCTCGAGGTCATGCCACGAACGATGCATCCACGAGTCATACGGCCCACGAACTAGACAATGTTAAAAAAATGATCCGTGTGTGATACAGCACACGACCCATACAGCCCATGAGCTAGACACCAAGTACAACAAACCCAGGAGCTAGCAATAGGCAACTAAATAAGATCATGAGATCGACGCTAGGAAAAAAAAAATCCCACGAGCTCGATACTGTCTACCTCGTGGACTGTACGACTCGTGAGCTATATAACTCGTGGGCTTCATGACTAGTGGGCCGTTTGACTTGTGGACTGTATGACTCGTGGGTGTCGACCTCGTAACATGCACCTGATATCCCGTATCATCACTCTATTATGGAAACCAACTCTACCATCACGATTGTATACCGGTGTGATCTTCTTTTTAACTTGAATACGAACCCCATTACTGTATAGGGCACAATGCGATAGATTTTTGTTAGTTCGTTGCAAAGTGCGATCAAATTTAATGTATCAATGTTTGTAGATTGATGTAACGTTGCAGATGTGTCACAGTCTTTTGATAAAAATGTCATCATTGTACTCCACTAATGTTTAGAGGTGGTAACTGTGCGTAGGTAGTGCTTTTTAAATCGTAAAGTAATCATTCTTTGATTCCTATCTCTTTCTTGACCCACCTCCAAAACTAATAGACGGGGCTGTACTATAACACTAATAGATTGACTTGAAATGGCTCAGGGTAATTGGTGGAATTAGGACTGGAGCTAAACTGAGTGAGGCAGGCGGGTAAAGGGAATGATGGAGCGGTGCATTAGTCCCCAACTTAAGCCTTCCTTTTTCCGTCTTACCTTCATTCGTTCTCGTTTCTCCTTGATCCTTGGCATCCTGGTATGTCTTGGGGGCTGGCGGCAGCATCATCTCGACATGATGGCCATTGTTAAAAGTCTGGCGTGTAATCTGAGAAGTGGGAAGGTGGTAGCGGAACTGTTGTACACTTAGGAAGAGAAAAGGCTTACAGCGAAGTAGTGTCCCTTTGTGTCAAAAGTCATGCAGTGGTATACCCATGGTAGAAAAATTGATTGGAGAAGTTGACCAGGACACAACCTTAAGACTAAAGTCTTTCACAATTACATGATTTAATTATATGTATATGCCCACAAAGTCATTTCGCCGCGATTTGGGATTTTGTGTAAGTGTGTGTGTGTGTGTGTGTGTGTGTGTGTGTGTGTGAAAGCTATGAATGGTCATCCACTCAATCGATGATACTTTACTGTGTTGGTTAAGTAATTTGCATAATGTTTTTATGTGCAAGTGTAATTGTGCACGTAAAGTTGACATCGCAAAAATGATGACCATTGTCATTAACAGTATTAATGCGACGATAATTATGATAATCGAATTAAATGTCATAACCATTAATGATTATAGAGAGATAAAGATAAATATGAATAAGCAATGCATGCATGAAAAGAAAAAAAAACCGGCAATACAGCATCGAAAGGTACAGAAATAGCTAACGCTTCCTTAACACCGACCCCCCCCCCCCCCCCCCCAGTTTAGTCTGTAAACCGATATTTTGGATTTGAAGTGGCGTATGTATGTCAATTTTAAGATGATTTGTTTCAGCGTTTAGAACTTTAAAGAAGTGTCCATTAAAGATCTATAACTGTCATTCTAACTTACAATGAACCCAATTTCTGCTCGATTCCTTGAGGCGGTCACGGCCTTCAGGCAAAGGGCTGCATTTCATCGTATATTTGATATGGTATTGAAAATGAATTGAATTGAGTTGAAATGAAATTGAATTAAAACCTTTTAACATTATCATTGAAGATCATGAATACTGTATTCAGTGGGCCCCCCATCCTTGACAATGGCCTATGCAATAAAATGTTAATTCATGTCAATGTCGAACATTCTACACACACACACAATACACACACCCACACACACACATGTCGAACACACACACACACACACACACACACACACCCACCATCCTGGACCCTCGCATCAGCAACACACACACTCGGAGAGTGAACGCCCCTCCCCAAATACATTCCTTCACTGTTGCATTTTCCCCCACTGGACGCCGATCCCGAGTTCTGGGAGTTTGATTCATAAAAGCGCGCATGGCGACCGCATTTCTACATTGTTGCTTGCCAATTAAGCATTCATTGATCGCTATCGCTGCGGCGGGGTGTTCGGTGGCAGCTGTTCGGCGAATCCACGAACTGCGCGTGCTGCTGGTCGCTCGCCGGCGGAAAGAAAAAAAAAATGTGCTGGCTTGGGAAACCTCGTTGTTTACATAAGCACCCTTAATTGGATCAATTCCATGCATGTTTCATGAATGCCATGCCACAGTCATGTACAGGTCCAATTCACCAGCTGAATTAAAGGGCGTTTCTTGTCGTCTTATAACCTCTCTGTTTTTCTTAAATGAAGTCTAAATGTAGTCTGACTTTCATAGTTTGTAGTCAGTTTAAAGACTAATTACGCTCATATATAGAAGAATCGTATTTTAGCTGACTTAAAGAACATGACAAATGTCTTTGACAGTCAAAATAACATTTCCAAAGACTCACTTGGAAGAGCAAAAAAAAAAAAAAAAAAAAAAAAGGCTTACTTTATCAACTTGTAATCAGGTGTCGGTGATCGTTGTGAAATGATAGACACCTTCAAGTAATAATTCACGGAAATACAGGGAGCTACATCATACTCTACCGGCCGCAACCTTGAACCAAGGAGGTTCGAGAGATGGAGTTACAGCTGACTATAATTATTCAATCAGCTGTCACTTTTCTATGGATGGACAAAAGAATTCCACAGGTGCATTTGTACCTTTGATGTTCGATGCTTGAAGCCGCCATCTTTCTGAGCAATCTGAAGATTCATTTTTAACGCTAACATAATATCGGGTATATGCAGCTCGTTTATGTATCAAATACAATGAAATTTCACCTAATGATAAAGCATATAAAACAAAAGTTAATTCCGTTCGAAAATATGTGCAAAAGTGTAAATAGGAGCCGTATTTTGTGAAAGTGTTTGAAATTTTACCCTCATGGAAAGGCGGTTTTATCACTTTTCTCCTTATTTCCGCCAAATGAAACTAATGTAGTATTATCTTCAAGTATAGTTCTTTATAAATTAATATGTCAGATTAGCGTACAGACACGTACAGTCGAGTAATTTTGATATCTATTTCAGCAATATTTCAGCAATTTCTATTCGCGCACCCCCGTGCCTTTACCATTATCTACCGCCCATCGTTTGTAAGTAGGGATAGCGAAAAGTAATTACCATCACAAAGACATATCTTCCTTGGAAAGTGGCTGGTGATTATGCAATGAGACACGAGACAATTGTCTTCGCATCTGAGCGGCAGATCCAGTTTGACACATACTTCAAATATTTTTGAGTGGCGGCTTCGAGCATGGAATCAAAGCGAATAAGCAATTGTAACTCCATTTCTCGAACCTCATTGCTTGAACGCTGCCACACACAAGCAGAACCAACAGGTTGTCTTATCAAGTCTGAATGCTTTTGCAACATTTTACAACACAAAATTATGCGTAGAGCTCTTTTTTCACCACCCGAATCGCCTACAAAGACTGTTTTACATGTTTGTATTTATGTGTCATTGTTTGATGGATACACAATGGCAGTCTTGAGATCGGTTTCAGTTTCACTTTCAGCTCGTCTTTAGTTTGTATTTAAACGTTTATTTCGTTACTTGTACAAATGAAATCATTATGACAAATAAAGTTCTCATCGACATAAACAGCGAGCTTTAGATCTGCGACGCGAACACTAAGACGACGCCTCCTCACATGTTGGACAATAGAAACAGCTGTGTCATGCATGTGCAGAACAACATTTTTGCCTAAATAGCGTCGTCTTAAGAATAGCGTTCGCATCGCAGATTTAAAGCTTGCCACTAAGAGAACTTAAAAAAGTACTTAAAAGAAACAGCTTTGATTATTTGCATATACACAAACATGTTGCACTTTTTAGGTACAGGTGGAGAAGACCGTCATCAGTAAGTGATTTGCTTGACTGGGGTGACGGCCTCAATGTTGGTCTGCCTTTCCAGCAGACGTGAGAGCGAGAATCAACCACGAGAAGGTATCAGCACTTCTCCGCAAATTGGCAGGTTAAGGGTTCAAGTCCCCCCACGTTGATCTCAATTCCAGGGAATGGTGGCCAAAGACGTAGAACAATCTCCCCTCTGGGGAACTCGCAGAAGGTTTCAATCAAATTTTGCAGCGGGAGGAAAGTTGTCGGTTTGTAATTGGTGGCTTGCCACATATTGCCGAGCTGTGCATTGAATGAAAGGCGGACTCGGTGTAATGTATAATGCATGCGCGCATCGGAGAGGCGTTTCAACGCACTGAAATGCTTTGTGCAGGCTTAATTTGCCTCGTTATTGCTTTTTCGACCGGAGAGCAGCAATGAATATATTGAACCACGATTCATTTCCAGTCGAAGAGCCCAAGATAAAGCAGTAACCGTATTTTCTCTTGTCACACAACTACTGCATCTACCTCATCTCATATTATATACTAGATATACCCCACCCATCCCCGACCCTTCCTGTATAGAGGTCATCTCCATAAGACTGAATTGACGAGGCGTTTGGAAATTCATTTACTTGATTACTTATAGTATAACAAATATTGACAACGTTTGTACTCATATACATGAACTACACGAGACCTTCTATGTATATAATATACACACCATTTATTATGATGAATTTGCTCAAATCGGAAATTCGTTAACTCGATTATTTCATCTGACAACGTCTGTATTCATACATAATATACAAAAGGCCGTCCATATTATCATAATTGATAAATTTGCGCTTGATTTTTAATCTAGATGTTGTCAGAGACCGTCATTTAAATGACAGTTTATCGATATGATCACGGTGTTATGAAAATTGCCACCAAAAAGTGTACATGCAGTACCTGGGGGAACTATTTTCCCTTCCCTGTTTTTTGTTTTGTTTTGTTTTTGTTATGTCTTTTGTAGGAAGGGGATGTAAAGAAGGGGAAGGGAGAGGTTCGCTTGCCAAGCATATCAGGACACGGTAAAAGAGTATGTAACACCTCTATCATAGTTTAAAATTTACCAGTATATGATGCTTCATTCAACACACTAGAAGACAAAAATACAAAACAAGTGTGCATTTTATTTCCAATTTGGATGTTCACAACAAGAAAAGAATAAGATATTCCATGTCATTCTTTCCTTCCTTCCTTCCTTCCTTCCTTCCTTCCTTCCTTCCTTCATTCATTTTTTTATTTTTCCATTTCCCACAGAAACATATATGAATACTTTACAGAAATTAAATACATAAATGTCATCATAATACATAATAAATGTCCATACACAGAAAATAACATCAATTCAAAAGGCTTGATGAATATTCAGCACATCAAGAAGAAACATTGAATGAAATTTATCATAAAGAATACAACAAAATCAAAACCTACCTATCGTCAATACCATCATATACATACACACACACACACACACACACACACACACACACACACACACACATATATATATATATATATATGTATATACAAATGTATACACACATGGCGTACGCGGGCATTTCCATCAGACCATGGTATACATCTGCTGACGCCAGACGTCAAACGACAGCATTGGTTAATCAAATAACGCAGCAAACCGACTCACATCTTGTGTCACGCAATATTCATCACTGGCAGTATGGGCTAATTTTATACCAACAATTGTCAACGTTTGAAACGGTACACACCATTAGAATAAAACATATATTACCCTTAATATGCATTAGACTCCCCCAATAAGCCGTGAAACCATACTCTAATATTTACATTTTGATTACCGACAAGCCAGACCCTGCTCTTTGGGCCAGCGGGAGTTGAAAATCAAATACAACGTGCGCACTCGTGAATGAAGGCAATGATAAAATGCACGTTGTGTATGCACGGACGTAAGGTATGCACGATTTAGACTCATTTCTCGTCCTCTCCCACCTCAGCAATGATTAATGATATCTAACATTTAGGGACGAACATCACAAGCACTAGCAACTATGTAGGAGTTTAGGAGTTGTGGCATATGTGTTGAATCATTGTAAATATTTTACTCAATAATGAGCACTCAATCAAACTCCAGTATCATATTGCAATTCTTGATGGAAGTTTACCCTGTTTGAATGTTCATGATAGATTGTTACATAATAGAGAAATAAATTCACGGTTTTCGCTCACATTTTACTAATCTGTACTATGTCATTGATGACAAAGAACTGGGTTGTAAAGAAATCCATGTTAAAGGGGGACGTTATGCCAAGTTCAAACACACGCACGATTGGACTGTTTGCATTACCTCCTGTCAACTACATTCTCGTGCTTCAATTGTATTCTTGCTCATCTGTGACGTCACCTCGTTTGAGTAATTGACGTCATATGTTTTGTGTGTTGCAAGATTTTTTCCACTTGGCCAATACCTTTTTTTCGACGTTTTTCAGCTTGTGATATATCTCGTGTATCTGAGTTGTATGGCCACTCTATGAGAAAATGGGTTGTGATACGAAATAATTATACCCAGTACTTCAAGGAAGAAACCAGGATGATCGACCCGCACGTTTGCTTCTTGTGACAAATAAAACATTTAGGACCCCGCCGACAAAGGAGTCATGGTGTAGTCTTCTTGAAAGTTGGTCCCTCCTCCTTGAGAAATATCAAATAACTTTATATAAACACGCAAATTTGTTTGCAACCAAACTTGAGTGGCAACGGCCAACGACAACTACATGTAAAACCAACAAAAAGGTTCCACTGTTGAATAATTAAAAGAAAATGAATCGTTGACAATCATAAAAAAGACAAGTAATCGACAATAGCCATCAATCCTAAAATGTACAAACAAATAAAAAAAGACAATGATACTTTCATCTCCTGCAACTCTCTCAGCTCGGGAAAAAGCCAGCTAAAAAGGGTGCCCGTCACGAGCTGCACACCCACGGGTCATACAGCTCACGAGTCATACAGCCCACGAGCTAGACACTAAATTGACCAGGAACACGAGCTAAAATAGGTTCACGAACTAAACAGTCCAGGAGCTAGGCACTAGACAAACATGGTCAAAGAACTCCACATTAGGCAAAAAGGGCCCAAGAGCTCGACTTTAACATCACGGGGCTTAATCTACGTAATGTCGAGCTCGCGGACTTTTTTTTTCCTGGTGTCGAGTTCCTGGGCCTTTCATCGTCCTGCTTTAATTAGTGTCTATAGCTATAGTGGATGTGTTTTACTTGTTGTCTTTAGCTCGTGAGCTGTATTACTCGTGGGTGTCGAGCTCGTGGACCGTTTTGTCCAATGTCTAGCTCGTGGGCATTACGACTTGTGGGTGTCGAGCTCATGGGATTACCCTGCTATAAAAGGGACCCTGTATAATCCACCCCACCCTTCTTTCTGATGGCTTCACTGTATTTGACCTTCCTCACTCTTCCTACCTTCATCTTTTAAGTTCGACTAAACTAGATTTCGGAAGCAACTTAAGAGACCATTTGAACGTGGAAGAGCAGAAAGCAATTAATATTTTTCAAGAATACCGAGGAATAATCACAAGAGCTACTCTGGTGCTTGTCAAATTGATTGATAAAGTGAAACGAAGGCATGAGTGTACGGTGTACGATCTGATGTTACTATCATCAAACCTGAATACCCCAGTGTGAAACTATAGACAAAACCTTCGACGCACTCACTTTACTGAACCAAAATTTGGCGAGTCGTACTTTATCATGAAACACTGATGTGACATTAATCATTCAGCTTTTCACGACACCTGAGAAGGGTTTTATAGGAAGGGATGCATCGAAATGGCGCCTTTCCCTGTAACACGTTAACATGCATTGGAAAAGAACGTTAGCGTTGATAATGACGTCATGCATTTATAAACTTTCATAAACTTTTTTTCTGCTCGTCTGGATGCACATTCTGCTCTCTTAGTGTAAGACTAGAAATATTGCATGAAATTTTCGCGAATTTCACAAGGAGCCAAGATTCGCGGAAATGCAAACGAAAGTTCTCTTCTACAGTATTTTAAAACATTTTTTTTCAGTATGTAAGTGTGCACTGCGTGAACTACTAGTATGCTGCCAGTAATGGAGGACAGTTTTTTTTTCTTGTTTTGCTCGATTTCGCTCCATAGAGGTAGCGTCAGAGAACTGCTCCTCAATATTTGTAACCTTGCATTCCCTCTGTGACGTAGGTTTGTCGATATAATCCTTCATGAGTAACATATCCTACCAGCAACAAAACCTTTACATCATTGGTTATTGATCAACCAAGAACATTCCACTATAACAAACATTAACCTGCATCCTCCACAATGAATTTAATCTTCACATTTCTCATTGTCAAATACTAGTACATCAACAAGTGGTTAAGTGTAAACAATCTATTTTACTATCTGTCAATTGGATACATATTTGTCTTGTGTTAATTATGTATCTTGTATGTAGAGAAATTCAAGTTATGCTCTGATTTGGGAAAGATGCATTTCATGTAGTTTCCTTTTTTTTTCCTGTTTGGTAACCATATTAGTAATTTAGCGGTGACTGACAAATCATCTTATCGACAACATCTTGGTTTGGATTTTTTTCCTTTTATTTCTAACGATTCAAGTAATCTGAAGAAATATGCTAGAAAAGTTATCAGAAAATTTATGACACGTATTTCGATATTCATGTCACCACATAGGTGATGATCAGGATGTTTTAAATCAAAACTAGTCAATTTACATATTATAGGTCATATTATGTAGATGTACGACCGAATTAAAGATTGGTGGAGTACTGCCTCATTGCTACCAGGGATTTTTTTTTTGTTAAAGTAACATGATTACCATGACACAAATGGCAAAAGAAAGCCAAATTCAACAACAGCTCAGAGATAAAAAGTTTACGGTACTTGATGTGCAGATTAATACAGTGAAAACAGTCGTCATGTTACAGTCACTATATTCACTGCTCAATTTTGAAGTAGCTCATCGCTCACGACAGTATGAAATAAAATGTAAATACGATTTCTCAATGTTTCTTTGGGTGTTTCTTCGAAAGAATGCGATGTTAGCTTAAAAGATGTCCACTCTTCTCAAGTTTTAAGTTTCATTATGACAGGAAGATTAGATATTTGATACACTAACCCACATCTGCAACCGACAGATGCTATTTTTGGCGTTGCGACACAGCATCGTGCGGGAATATACAGTCCCTTCTTATTCCTGTAAAGTAGTGAAGAGTTATTGGGCAGCTATTTCGTAGCCTTGATGGAATTGCAACTGCTTATGTTATTCTCTAGCCGACGTCAGTAAATGGAGCGATAGAACCAACATTGTCAGACAGTACCTTACACCAAGCTGCTTCGCAGGTCCTGTTCAAGGGACAGACTCACAAACCAACAAAGAAATATCGGAAGACACGTTAATCTGCATATTCATATGGAGTGTCATCACATGAATATGTATTTGTAAATACAAAACAGAAGCCGTCATTATCATCATGTCCAGCCGCGCCGACAAACAGTTATGAATATTCATCACAGCTGTCTACAAGTTGATTGCCTACCAATCTAGCAGCACTCCAACGCCCGTCCGAAGCCGTCTTCCCGGGGGGAGGGGCTTAATTCGATGGCACCTTGCATTATTGTTTTGGATGTGATGGCATTGCGTCGAGCTAGCGTGGGATGGCACAAAGCGAGCAAGGAGAGTAGCGCGTGAAAATCAAGTTACTGACACATAACCATAGTGGCCCTTTCTCGTTCTGACTGATGTTCTCCCCTATTAACGAACACGTGGATTCATAAAGCGTGTCTTTCATGTTGCTAAGACTGAGAGCAGTTCTGGTGAATGCACAAGTTATGGTGCACTTTCCTTCGTTTAAAACCAATTGTTTGGACGCACTAGTCTCAGCAACATCCAGAGGAGGCTGGTTGGACTGGAGTTAAGGATTGGTTGAACTCGATTCCATCGTATTCATCACGTCCATATTTTTGTTTGCGCGCAACAGTTTATAGATTTCCCTTCGTTTCATCTCCACCGCACTGGTGAATCCAGAGTGTGTAGTGCTGGGTTTGAAATGTGTCAGACAGTGGGCAATTGAGCATCGGTATTTGTGACAGATTGTCGCCAAGGTGAATTGTTGTATCATTGACCATAATTGCAGGACTTGTATAGATTTGTATGTCTCTACCTTCAACGCCGGTAAGTACATACATGGCCATGTTTGCGTGTTAAGATTGCTATTTCAAATGGAAAAACGAGCTCTTTTTTGTCTTCCAGAAATACTGACATGTCTAAGACGTATAATTTCACGAATTCTGTCAGAATCGCTAAAACCTCACTCCATCAAATGTCTCACAATGGATTCGAAATGTGATGAAATATATGAATAACTACGAACTCAGTAATCTCTGTAAATATATACAATCAAGTTCATGCGTGACTGGTTTTACCGTGACATTTTCAATCAATCACCTAAAATATTGGATCATGTTCCCGTGATTTGCCAGAGAGAAATCCGATCAAGACTGATTGGGCTGGGAACTAATTGTGACATTTGTGAGTGTTGAAATCCCATTTAGCAACAGCAAGCTCTGGTCGGTTGCCAGGCAATTAAGTTCTGTTATTTCCAGGGTCTCTGCAGGGTCTGTGCTATGAATCTCCACACATTACTGCAGTCACCATGATGTAGGTCTGTTGATCTCTGTCTTGTCAAAACTGAGTATGGGTAATTGAATGTGAATAAATGTATTACTACTCATTTGGATTTGTCCTAACAGGTGAGATACATAAACTGCTTGGTGGATTGCCTAACCATGGTTGTGCTTTTGGTTGTCTACTTTTATGGGCCAGCCTCTATGCCTAGCACAATGTATAGAGACAGTTTTTTATTATATGCAGGAATTGTAATTGTGACCCTTTTTTAAAGGCAAACATTCATTAATGCATGTCTTTAGCTGTGATGTTATGTTGATAAATTCTTCAGTTTATGGCTGATAACATTATATCTTTAACTTGTTGCACAAACTTTGTTGCGGAGTACCAAATATCTTCCTAAAAGTTCTCAGTAATGCAACCTTTGTACATTAAATCTCATGTTTTTAAATGAAAGCCCCAACATACATAGCTTATTTGAAAATTTACATCAGTTTTTTAATAAAAGATGCCACTTTTTAAACATCTTTTTTAAAATCATTTCCCTTCCATCTTAGCTCTGTCTTTGGTAAGAAAAAAAAAAGAACCTCCAAAACAAAACATGATAGATTATTGGGGGAAGAGTGAGCTCTGTATGTCTCTTAGGCCCTGTATATTGTCTCTTCTTGCATGTGTAAACTTTACCACTGTATTTCATCTGAAATTAAAAATTTTCAAGCTTACATAATTTTTCTGCAGGGGATTTGAGTACATAAATTAATCCAGCCATCTGAACATATTCAGTTTATTTGAATACAATGTACTTGCAATTTGGTTTGTGTACGTTAATTGTTGCTATGTCAGGCAAGACCCTGGGCAGGCTTTCTAGTTGTCAAGAACAAGCTTTTTGATTAAGGTATGATTTAATGGAAATTTATCAAATAATCAAATCTTTCAAATGTCTATAATTTTTGAATAATATGCTTGGTATGTTAAGAAAAAAGGAAGTCAAACTTGTTTCCAAATAATTTCCATATTAATATTGTACACATCAAGGTCAATAGGTAAAAATGATTTTGAAACACTCAGAAATGTAGGCCCTATTTGCTTATGCAGTAACATTTATAGCATAGTGTGATTTCATCTTAATTTTTTCATTCGTAGTGGTTGATTAGTGTTTTTGTCTGATTACACCTGTAGGCAGGAGCAGGCATAAACTGTGAAAGTGTTGACAAACCATTATCAAGGTTTGGCTCCCAGATGAATTTCCATTCTTTATGAAATATGATATTATATACATCAGTAATGTAGCATTATCCATTGTGATAATGCATCTAGTTTGATTTGAAGGAGGGTTTAATGTGTGATATAATCAGACTCTGATAGAAGCTGGACTCTGATAGAAGCTGGGATCAGAGCTAAGATGGTACTTTCCCACAATGACATGGTTATGGAATAGCCGAGTGTACAGTGGAAGCGGATGGTTGGTCATTTTAGGTTTCGTTTCTTGCTTTTTCTTATCTTTGGTATGTTAAAAGTAATTTTGGTAGCTTGCATAATCAGTCCCCCCAGAATAGAGGCGAGGCACTCAACATACAATGCCATCACCCGACCAGAGACAAAGCTTTTTAAAATGTGAATTGATGCATGGAAACAAGAAGACAATGCACTCTCCATAGATACACCAAACTGCATAGAAGCTGTTGTAGCTGCATCTTCATTAAAATGTGAATTTGTCCATCCATCCTATGGTGAGGGGGTCATCATCACTGTTGCAGGCTTGGTTACCATGGCAACCCCTCAATCCCACCCAGCTCTGGCGGATGTCAGATTGGGGGCTGAGTGACAGTGAGCATGCCACCACCTGCGCAGGTCTGGTGCCTGGAGTGGTAGGGGGGTTGACGTGCCACTTTAAATAGATTACTCCACAAGATGGTGCTTGGAGACAGGACTGGTGATCCTTTCTTGGGTCTAAACTGCCATGTGACCTGAATATCAGAGTGAACATTTAGTGACTGAGAATGGAAACTTATAAAGTAAGAGAAAAACAAAACAGTCGTGCATGACATACGGAGAAAAGGGACAAAGTAGCAAAAGAATTTTACGAAAACATTCATACATATAATATGGCAAGTGACATTTGGAATGAACAAGAACTGAAATTTGTCATAACATGGGCATAGGGTAAGTCCTTCATTGAACACATATAAGGGAATGCTGCCATAGAAATATATACACTTGAATCTAGTTCTGGTTTGTTGGAGACATGGTTGTGGCTTAGCTAGAACATCTAGCACATAATTGAGAAATTTGCTAGACATTTAGCTAATTTCCCATCTTTTCAATTCCTTGACCAGCTTCACAAAAGGTTTGTAAATGGAGTTCCAGTTTTAACAGGAACTGCCTGGAATCCAAACATGAAAGACACAATACAGGAAAAGTAAAAAGATGTGAGATTCAGTGAGTTGGGAAAATTGAAGGATGACTTATTTTATATTTTTACCCCTCTCCGGTCTCGGGGGGCAGAGAAAGAACAGAAGAGAAACCTTGACATAGAAAGGAATATAGTTTGGGAATATATCAGTGATACTCTGTGGTCATCTATGTAGATTTGAGTTACATACACAGTGTGTACAACTCTATGGGGTTTCTGTGCCAATCAGCACTCAAAGCACAAACAGTTTAAGCCTTAATTCATTCCTATCATATTCTGAAATTTCATTAGAGATTGCACATGTCTATCCATGTTTTTTTTTTGTATGCAGGGGGTTAATATTGTATAATTGTAATGTATGATTCAAACAAGTATATGCAAAGCGTATCCCAATACTTTGCCATGAATGGCCTTAAAATCTGTTGAATCCTTAGTTTGTTGCGCTCTGTTTTGGCATGACATAGATTTTTTGTCTTCTTGTTTGCTTTAGGCGCTAAGCCAGAATTGGGAGTCCCTTACGTGCCACTAAAAATTCATAATTGACAGCCATTACACTCTTGAGAGAGGCTGGGCCGTATATATGTTTCTCTCTCTCTCTCTCTCTCTCTCTCTCTCTGTGATGGTACCCAGGAACTTCTTCTTTTTCTTCTGCTTCTTTTTTCTTTTCTATATTCTTCTTCTTTATTTTTTCCTCCCTATTGTTCTTCTTTTTTGTTATTCTTTTTCTTCTTGAACTTTCTGATTATCGCCTTCTTCAGAGCTCATATTTTGTTCTGCAATAGTGAGTTTTACTTTCAAAATCTCTTGTGATGCATTCTTCAGACCTTCTGTTTAAAGACTAAGTGTAGATGTCCCAAGGATTCAAAGGAAATCCAAGCGTATTTTATGCATCTTTCACAATTAAAGCTGTAACTAACATGAGCGACTTTTTGAGCATTGCTCAAATCATGTCAGTCTGGTCTCAGGCTTCATCTGAAGATGACGTTTAATGAAAATGTTGTGGACTCAGAGAAAAGAACTGTCATTTTGGAAGACTTGTTAATAGACTGGTTGTGTAATAGCTTTCAATTTTATTCATGCTTCACAAAAGTTGCCCTGAACAACAACAAAGCTTGCTGGAGGCTTGCCCAACCTAGCAACAACTAAGCAAATTCCTGCATCATATGGATTTTGATGTGTGGAAACAGGTGAATGAAATGCTTCGTTGCTAGGCTGTTGGAAAAGAAACATCTATAATTTGTAATAAATTGCAGAAACAGCCTATTGCTACACATTGTAATTCCATTCAAACAATTGATTTATTAACTCATGAAGTCCCCAAGTACCTTTACTCCAGAAATCATCTTCTCTATCTCACTAAATTAGCAGGGCTGAATATTAAAGAGCAACCTACCATGGACATAGAGAAAAAAGATTAGGTGCAACTAGTTAAATTCATTGAATTTCCTGGGTCTATTTGGTGTGTGTACTACATAGGCTTGGGGACTACCATGAGTGTAGCCTGACTAAAAAGTTAACTCTTCCAGCTTCTCAAATTCATGTTTCAGTGTATGTGTAACTTGCAAATAGGTGCATGTAGCAAATGCACAATAACAATCATAATAATGATAATAATAATAATAATAATAATAATGATAATGATGATAATAATAATAATAATAATAATAATAATAATAATGATAATAATAATAACAATAATAGTAATGATAATAAATAACTTATAAAGCGCTTAATATTGATGTTTCTAAGCACAACCAGCATATCAGTTGTTTCATGGAAAATTAGCAAACCATATCTACTTCTCAGATACCCCTCTCTTTTTTCAAAGGAATGTTTCAGTCGTGCTAGCTGTGTGGGAGTTAGTCATTGTCAGTGAATGCACTGTCTAAAGCATGTGCTAGCTGGCACATTCATCGCAGAATGAGGGGAAAAAAAGTAAATGTGCCGTATATGTAATGAGTGATGAGGGTAGCGGGAAGCGGATGAGTGAACTTGTGGATCTAAACAGACAGCCAGACAGACAGACTGACTGACAGGTGAAATGGTACGAGGGAGACAGACATGCAAACAGTTTGCTGAATGAGCGCAACAGCCAAACTATCCGTGTCGGGGGAACAAATGAGACGTTCAAGTCCATGAATTATGAACATCGACACTTAGGGCTCCCCTATTGATTAGTCACACCGACCTCGCAGACTGCGTCGTCCGTCACCCTCGTATGTCTTCGAAACCATGGCAACTCAGAATGTGGCTATTTTCCAGCACAAATTGTTGCCACCAGATGATGCCTTGATGATGAATTTGGCTGGGTTTGTGGGGTATAAAAAAAGAGGTGGCTTTGACTATTTATACAGGTGTCTAAACCATCTAACTTTTAGGGATGTTCAATTCACTACTTTTTCATATGCGACAAATGAGTTAAACTTGTCAAATATCCAGCCATCACGCAAGAAGAGATTGTCATAACTTTGTGGAGTGAATTTATCAAATTGAGTCTGTATCATATTAGTCAGACAGGAGGTAATTTAATCTTAAATAAATGGTACATGCCAAGGACATTTTAATCCAATCCAACATTCATTACTGTTTGCACATCAAACTCACCTACTGGCATCCTAACTTTACATAGTTCTCTAACGCTGCACTCATGCTGTAAGATACAAATGACAGTTCCATACATCACATGCAATCCCTTGTCTGTTCCTAACAAAAAGAGCTTGTTAAGTGTGGTGCAATTTTCTCAGTTATCTGATAATACTCAGAAAAATCTTGATTTAATATCAATCAATATTTTCCATGATGCTTTTTTTTCTGTTTCTTTCGACAAATGGAGAAGTCATTACTTGCCCAAAGAGAAATGAGGCAATACTAACTAATCTGTGTGTTTTTATTTTTCAAGGCTAGTAAATTGTGAGCTACTTGACCAAAGTTTCTATTGCCTCTTGTGTAATTGTGACTAAAGCAGAAGTAATCTTAGCAGCCACTCTGGGTAGGCATCGATTTCCATTTGTGGCCATTAGTCGGTATTTGTCTCAGTTCAATGATAGCTTCCTACTAACAAATTATTACGACAATGGCCTTGTTACTCACGCAAATCAATTCCTGTCAAAATATTACATGACCCAGAAACATCAGTACCCACAAAGTGGGAATGACAGGTTACAGATAGGTAGGCTGATGGAAAGGAGAGTAGGAGAGAGAGAGATGCGTATGAAATGGGAAGATATGCAAGGAAGAGAAAGAGAAGGGAATAAACATATGAACACATATGAAATATATAGCCATTAATGGAAACTTCTGTTGAATCAGCCATATTGCTTGGCAATAATGGAAGGCAGATAAAAGAAGAGATATAGAGAAGAGAGAAATGCAAGATTAATAGGAAAACATATATATATGTTACCATATTGTGTCATTGCATGGCAATAATGGAAGGCAGATAAAAGAAGAGATATAGAGAAGAGAGAAACATAGAGAGATAAATTGGGAAAAATATATGTTACCATATTGTGTAATGCAAGACACACTGCTGTGTACACTGTATATCTGGGACTGATATGACAGAAAAACACATGTTAACCACATCATCATGTTTGGCTACTTTGAGACCATCACAAGAGTAGCCTGTGTTAGCCACACTACTGAGACAGTGGATAATTATGGGTCAATTTTTGTGTAGTCGGGTTGTCACGCGAGAATTGGTGTATCGATTGTGGAGGCTCTCGCTGGATATGATACTTCTCTTGATGGTGGACGTTTGACGTATTGCAAGGACTGTTTGCACTGGCGACACATGTTAACAGGTTTGTAAGGTGTAAAATTGGGTCCAATGCCATGTTTAACCCATTGAGGACTTGCTGAGTTTACAATTTTACAGCTACAACACACAAATCCAATAGACATCTGCCCAAGGATACTTGGGACTAGTCTTCAATGGGTTAATAGAGCAATCATTTCCTTTAAAATGATGTGTTCTTAGATGTAAGGAAGGCAATGTATATAATCAGTAGCATTCAGTTCAAACTTGGGAAGACCCATATTAATTGTGCAGACACGTTCAGATTATTTCAAACCAATGTTTGATTTGACTTTTTTTTTCTTCTTCAAGTTTTATTAGTTAGATTAAATAGAGTGATAAGGCTTTTCTAAATTTTTTGTTTTACAAATATCAGTTATAAGAGTCTGTTTTCTACCATGTCATTGATATTCAACGAAAGAACAGAAAAAAAGTGATATTCTTCAACATACAATTTCACAGGTTTTGAGAATATCTGCTGCAACTGCAGCTAACATTTTCTAAAACACAGTAATGGCAAAACTTTATTGTTGGACATTCTTTTTAAAATATGCATCAAATCTGTCAGAACTGTGGGAGCCAGACTTTCTAATATTCAGATATCTACTGTCTTCTGACATCAGAGGACATTAAATGAGATGGTAAATCTGTGAAAAAACTGTCATTTTTGAAAAGTACTTGATGTCTCCAGATTGTTGAAAGGAAGCAACATGAACTGGAAGGAAAAAATCTCAAAGTAGCAAAGTAAAAATTTTAGACTATAGGCAGGCTGTTCACGTCACACATGATTTTAATGATATTTAGGTTTTGTGGTCCTAGAAGGGGTAATATCTTAATCATAGTTTCCAATATGTTTTGCAATTTATAACATTTTCATAATCTTAGAGTCATTTGTATCTTTATCTTTCATTCACTGTTTAGGGCCCCATTTTATCACAAGATTAAATTGATTATAAATTTCCATAACACACAAGCTGCCATAGACTTATGATAGAAATCAACTATATAATCAATTATAACTCTTCATAAAACAGGGCCCTGGAAGGGGGGGGGGGGGTGAAATGATTATTATGTGCACTGTGTATATTCCTTTCAGCTCTTGGTAAAGTCTCGTCATCCTTCAAATGTCAGATGCTTGATAGATTCACAATACGGAACGTTCAAAGTCTGTTCTATGTCTCTATCTGTGCTTTCCGACTTACATTGGAAAGACCTTGCCTGTACACAGAAACCTATTGATTATGGCTATCATGCTTGATACTGATGGCCTTTCCCAGGATCCTTCAAATGGATTGAGTTGCCCGAAATTGGGAGAAGTTGATTCCTGTTGATACGACGTTGTCGTGGCGACGCAGACTCACCGTGGATACGAGTGTTTGAATATCTGTCGGTCTGTCTGTTCTTGAAGGAGAAAAAATGCTGTAAACTTCTCTCGTATACAACTTCTATGGAAATGAGCATGAAGCAAGTCTACTTGGTTGCTGTTGGCATAATGCATCTTCCATGTCATGTTGCTGAATGAGAACTTGAAATGATTACCTCTGTTAATGTTAATGAGCTAATCTTGTTTTGGAGCATGATTAGGAACATCTTTTTAAAACTAAAACTCCTCTGTAGAAGGGGTAAATTCACTCTACTAAGAGAAAAATTATAAAATTAAGTCTGAAAGGGCTAAATCACTCAGTAAATCACCCTCTCCAAAAGGAGCAGTCCCTAATCACATCTCCCAAACGAGTGGGACTTATGCTCCTTTTCATTTACATGGTGCATTATATGGCTGGCACCACATTTTAAAAAGGGGGGGGGGGCAGTTTATATTTCTGGCAGTCACTTCTGGGTTTTATCAGCTGACAAGCAAAAAATAAATAAATAAATAAATAAATAAATAAAAGGTCTACTACTTCCTACTGGTGCATCTGGGGTAAAGAAAGTGTGGGGAGGGGGCAAAAGTGGTTACACTCAATGTATTCCTATATCTTGTGCAAAAAAAAAAATATATATATGTGGGGGCAGTTTTATTTCAGGTGGCCACTTCTGGGTTTCATGAACTGACAAGCAAAAAAAAGTCTTTAGCACAACTTTTTACTTCCACTTCTGGGGTGAAAAAGTGGGGGAGGGGCAAAGTGGTTACACCTTATGTATTTCTATATCTGTTGCAAAAAAAATGGGGGGGGGGGGGTCAAAGGGGGAGATGACTGCATAATGAAAATGAACCATGTGTATATTTCTGAAAGTGATCATGGTTGATTATTTGTGACAGTTCACCTCAAAACAAACAAAAAGTCGCCAGGCATGAATTTTTAGTTTAGACCATTTTCTGAAAGAGCAGACTTTAAGCTTTAAAATGATATATAACTCAAGTCAAATGGACTCTCCTAACCTATCTAAATATTGGAAAGAAAGCACTAACTCAGGAAAAGTGTGAACTGAGAAAAGAGGCTCTGAAGTACAGTGTCTATTCAAGCGCTTAATCTTTACCAAACCGTGCTGGCTGTGCTATGAATGGGACAAAAAACAGGAAGTAAGCCACCAGAGTAACAACAATGAAGGAATTATTAGATTGAACTAAAATTAAGCATGCCTCATTAACATATTCTGTCCATAATTAATGCCAACTTTTAAAGCAGTAGCGCTATCCTTTCAAAAGTTATTAGAGTTGAAAGTGAAGAGTGTGGACAAGGTTTTTCAGAAATGAAAAAGGGATTCTAAAGACACACCTAATCACACTATTCTACCCAATATGTTCGAGATAAACTGCTAAAAAAACACACTTTCCTGCCCGTTTTATGATACCAAATTTTAGCATAATGTAAAAGAAGACCTGCTCTTTCAGAAAATATGAAAAAGTCAAGTTCGGCTAGGTTGACCCGTTTCACTTATTTTCAGTCCTCACGCAAAATCAGTGTGTGCGACTTTATGTTCGTTGTGAGGTGCACGGTCACATTTGTACCATGCAGAAACAATAAAATGAATGAATGAATGAAAATGTTATTGAACAGAGAAAAGGTAATTCCCAACTGGAAATGGCTGCATGTTGGCTGTAGGAGGAAACAATTGCCTTTAAAAGCAATTGCACAACTTTCAGTGAATGAGCTTGGAAGATGATTTTTGAAAGTGTAAGGGGTAGATGATCAGAGAGATTTTTATCAACCTTTTTCCTACATGAATTTAATTAAACCCCACTGACTATATACACAGCCCACCAGCTTTATGTGGGCTGAAGGTTAAAATTTGCCCTCATTCTAGTGAAGAAATTATAGGCCTAAGGGAAAATTTCAGACATGATATTAAATAGACATCTGTAATCACTCTCCTTTTATAATAAGGATTAATGATGTTTATGTATGTTGCTGGAAGCTAATTTTGACTGCCGTGGGTGATATTCAAGACAATGAATATGACAGAAGCATTAGAGGGATCTTTTATAGAATCCATTTTTGAATGATAAATAGGGGCAAGCAAGACTACCTACGAGCAGAGATGAGACAATGCCAAAAACTGTAATTAAGGCAGATGTTAATGCAGCCAACTGCTGGTGTGCAGAAGCATTCATCACATTTTAATGTAGTGTGCCGTTCCAGATCCATAAATGTGCAGTTAAAGGTATTATTTACCATTTGCAGATGAAACAAAAACCCAGCTTTAGTGCTTCAAAACAGTTCTAAAATGTGAGTTAGGAATAGAAACAACCTATGTAGAAATGTAATCAGTATCAATGTTAAGTATTGTTTATTATAAATGTGAACAATAGTTACAATAAAATTGTTTCTAGAATAAACTGTCTATAGTTATAATTTATTTAGAAAAAATAGTGGCATCTCTTTATATTTCAGGCTTTATTGCAAGATTTTGATATGGTAGGAGGTTTTGTGATACAACTGACTAACACATATATATGCATCAAATGTGATGACTCAAAATTTTTTTTTAAAAATCACTGCTCCCAATGGTCAACAGCACCTTTAAACTAGTGTTGTGGTGGAGAGAGAATGAGATAGAGAAATCATTTCAATGATGTGACTTAATGCAATGATGTATTGCTGAGTGATGCCAAATTTAACATTTTCTTCTGACGATGGCTATGATCCAAATTGAAAGCCTGGAAATGTGTAGAAATGTGTAGAATAGAGATGAGATGCTGTAATATGTCAAAAGAGCAGGTAGTAATGCTGTATGCTGGCCATGTATCATAGCAATTTGCCTTTACGCACCAAACACTTTGCGCACGATTGAGCTCTAGTCAGCGCGTCGTTAGCATTTCTCACAATCAATAATTGATCCATGTTGTGGTCGCCACGACTTGGACAGAAATCGACGCTCGTTAGCCTGGACTAGGTTGAAAATGGAAATGAGGCCATCTTTTTTTCTGTCTCTTGCTGTCAGCTGTTAGTTGCTGATGATTTTTTCTTTGCTCAGTCAAGGCATACAATGCAATATTAACATACATTGCTGCAGGGAAATATTCAGAAAAATTGTAGTTACTGGAATACTTGAGCAATAAACATGTGAATGAAAGAACTCTGCTTTCATAGAGACTTTTCATTGTTGTTGGCTTGGAATAATTTTTTGCATCATAATGATAACATTGAAAATGTAAAATGCACTGTTCTGTGCATATCTCCTACTTCCATTTTGATATGCATATAGTTACCTGGTCCTAATGGGTGTCTGAAATGTCACATCAGATTTCTCACAGACTAATTTGCTACTGTGATATAGAAGTTTATCATTAATGTAGACATAGGATTGTATTGTGAAATATATGGATATACATATTTTGTTATTGACATTCATCTTTTTATGGAAATATATCATTTTTCTGTAAAGAGCTTTTGTCAGCCAACATGAAAAACATGCTTGCATCTGAGACATGGTAAGAGAACGAAAAGTTAACAGTTATTCACTTAGTCACTTACAGCAAATTACATGTTTATATTTTTTTTTTTTTGCAAGTGAATCAAGTGCAAGTGTCATTTAATTTGCGAACCCTTAGAAAATGTTAGTCTACTTGTTGAAAGATAGTCGGTGTCCTAGAAATATCAGACTGCCTTTTTATTGGTTTGTGTCTGTTGGCACAGTAGTTCACACAGAAGTACTAATTGATATAATCATGTATGCATGTAGATTAATACTCATCACTTCTGTCTGTTAGGTCTGTTGATGAAAAGATATATACATCACTTTTATTCCCACTTTTTAACAATCCTTGTATTAATTCATTCATTTTCAATTACAGTTTTGCTGAACTGCCACGTATTTGTCACTAGGGCAAACACACAAAGGGTCATAAATTTATGATTTTCTGAGCTTCCAACTGATATGCCCCCACTTGTGGAGGCGATGGTATTATTCAGGCCATGTGCTGCTATCCGCAAGAGGGGAAAAAAAAGCAGAGGAGGAAAAAAAAATTAACACATCCATAGCCCTAGCTGTTGTCAGCATAATCAGGCCCCCTGTGCGAAATTTGACGATTCGTGGGGGAAAAAATTCTCACCCCTGTACCGCTTATCAAAACAGAGGGCTTCTTCAGACCCTGACATCTATGTCATTTTAAGTGGCATTGCCCATCGCCAATTGATGCATTATTACTCATAACTTCCCAACAAAGGCATCAGCAAAATAGGTAAATTCCGTCACATCCTCCGGCGAGGCATCGCGCTGGCCAGGGCATGGGGGGCAGCCACACTACTGCCAATTCTCACAAATTTCTGCCTCCAGGAGTATGGGAGGATCAGCATCATATAAGACAAAGGACAAAGAACATACTTGTCTCGATAAAAAGCAGATTCATTGCAGGAACTTGTATAAAATTGAATATGATAAGTGCACTCTGCTAAACTGACAATATTTGTCATAAGGTACTATCTGACAGAGATGTTGCATGTATTAGAAGTCCAGTTCAAGAAACATTTGGGTGTTTTGGCATTGTATTATTTGATTCAGGTATGATTTATCAAATTACATTTAATTTCACAAGGTAGAGCATAAATTATTCTCTCATAGGAGCTCCATTATGTTCATTTACAATAATCTGTTTTGGTTTCAGAATTTTCACGAGACAAATATAACAAACTTCCTATCTTTAGTTCAAATCTGGTAAATCTGTGATGAGATTACAGGTAATTATTTTCTGCATATCTGATGATTTAACCAGTATGTCTAATCTTCAAATCTGGTCAAATGTGCAGTAAAATACAGAGATGCCCAATTTAGTGATAGCAAGATTTCAGCAGCACAATTCTTCCCAAACTTGATGTGAAAGGAAGATGCAAGAGGACCAGATGATACTATGGTTGACATTTATAAGCTTTAATCCATGATTCATGAAGATGCTGTACTGTGATGTACAATGTGTGAATAAATGGATAGATTTCGTAGCATCTTCTGTGCTTTTAGTGCATGCAGTTTGAGTGTTTGAGGTAAAAAAGAAACAAAAACATAGTAGTTGAATATTAAGCAACTATTCATTGACATAAATATCAGCTTTCAGCCTTAAATGTTGCATCATTGTTCCATTTGTAGATTATTCAATTGTTTATCATCGTTTTGAAATGATATTAATCTGAATTTTTTTCAAAATGTGTATGAAGATGTTTAATCATTCATATCTGTTTAAAGAAGTCCTATATATAGTGACACATTGATATTTAACATGTAATACAACTTTACAAATATATGACCTTGTTAAAAGCATTCAAGCATGTGTTGCCATAAAAATACAAGTTCAAAAAAATGGCTAAGGTGCCTTTGATATTATACAATGTAAATCTTTGTGAGTTGAAGGTAGATTGATGGCTAATGATCAGACATTGACCACCAGATGTTCTCATGCTGGGTATATATCATAAGTGTCTGTAAGTAATGTATACAGCTACAGAATCAAGAACTTTTTGCTGTGTGTGGAAGATCCCAGGCGAGCACCTTTTGGTATAACTGGGACACACAGACAGACGTGGGAGAGAGTGGGGAGAAGGAGGGAGAGGAGAGAGAGAACGAGAGAAAGAGAGGGAGAGAGGGAGAGAAAGATAGAGAGAGAGACAGATACAAAGACAAAGAGAGAGAAGAGAAATAGACAAAGTGAATAGAGATAGAGAAGGAGAGATAGATTAAAGGGGAGAATGGACAGAGAGTGAGATAGAGAAGATGAAGTTATAGGTAAAACCTGCTGAACCAACCAACCAGTAGGAAGAGTGACAAAGAAAAGGGAGAAAGAGAGAGAAAACAGGTTGTTATATGTGTCATACAGAGGTCAAAAGAGAAGAATTGAACCATTTGTTCCAAATTTTTAAGAAAGGAGGAAAAAAAGATAGAAAGAAAGATGGAATATATCATAGATAGTACAGTGGACTCCCATTTTAACGAAGTCCTTGGAAATGGCAGTTTTCTTTCATTAGTTCAAAATTCTGTTTTAACTGAACAAATCAACAACAAAATAAAAGAACCAGTAATGTTAGGCCTGAATTTTTATTTTCTTGTGACTGGAATGTTTTCATAACTGTATTCCTTATACCGTGAGTGCACTGTAATGACATATTTTTCAATCGTTTTCTCTAATAATACGTAGACATGGCAATCATTTATGTGCGTGTATCATTAATCCTATTTCCATTGTTGTGTTTCTCCGAATAACAATTCAAGTTAAAGTACAAGTTGTTTTATTTCATCTCCAACAAATTGAGGATACAATGAAATATTTGAGTACATATAATGACATGAAATCAGTACAACAATGCAGTGAACATAATGACATGTAATAAAGAAACAGGGAATTGTTAACAAAGATAGAAATAAATGCTCTATCTTTATGGTATACTCCGACAAAACAAAGTTGTTGGAAATGAGGGAATGCCCCATTTTTATCTTTATCCTGCATGCTTTTGTCTATGAAAAGCTCAGGATATCCATCCATAGAGAGAGATTAGAGAAAACAGAGTTTGAAAGAAAGAGGTGAAAGTGGAGGAAAGAATTTAGGAGGAGTGATAGATAGAGTAAAAGAGGGTGGATGGAAGATAAAAATGATATGATGATGAGCTTGATGAAGCATACAACAAATGGAAGAGAATGAGGAAAAACATTGGAGAGTATAATGGACTGATTGCTTCAGAAAAGCTATGCAAATTTATGTAAACTAATGCAGTGAGACAGGAAAATGAATTAAACAGAGGTGAAGAAGAAGAACAAAGGGAAGAAAAATTGAGGAGGGGCGGAGGTGAGACAAGATCTGACTTGAAGAGATAAAAGCTTAACCTGTCTCGTCTACCTGCGACAGCATTCATAATAATGGTATTTTCTGCTGGAAGATGTGGGACGACACGAAGAGGGGAAAGAATTGATGATTTCTTGCCACCGGCCAGAGGGGAGTATCAATTTCCTTGCCACGGCAAGAAGCCGAAAATGACAGCATTGCAATTTTGACTGGAATCTCCGCAAAAAAAGAGAGAAGCGTCCTAAATTCATAGGTGACTCACGCCGACTCTTTAGTGCACTTGTCTCAAATTATAATGAAGCATTTGGGAGATTTAACAGTACCTTGGAATAGCTACACACACATACATACATGTATTCAAGAGTATGCCAACTTGGGACACGACCTCAATTACTTTTGATAATTACATTTGTTTCCAAGCGTTGTGCAAACGGTTTGACCGAAAGTGATACAACCTGTTGATATTTATCTATGTTAATGGAAATGAAAGTATTTGCCCTGTTGATATATCTCTATGTTAATGGAAATGAAAATATTTGCGCTGAGGATTGAAATATTATGCAAGTGATATTCATGATGGATATCATCTTATCTTGGCATCAGATAGAAATAGAGAGAGAGGAGAGAGAGAGAGATCCTACCAACCAAATTCATCAAAATGCTATGAATCTTCAAGATATTTTCAAACTCAAAGTGGGATAATGAGAGGGTTAGGTGAGGGATTGAGAAAAAGCAAAACATAGTGAGAAAGGTGTAATCTTTTTTATTACTTGTTGAAAGTCAGTGAAGTGAATTACCTCTATACTTTTTCATGAAACTACTATATGAGTTATGGGTTGTTGAGTGATTTAACAAGCGTAACGCCCTCTCTTAACCCATTGAGGATGAGCCTCGAGTATACTTGGGCAGGTGTCTATGGGAAATGCGTGTTGTAGTAAAATCAGCCTGTCCTCAACGGGTTAAAAGTCAACACTGCCCTCTTATTATATCTGTACGATCTTTATTTGTTAAGAATAATTGAAAGGTTGTGATGCATCCTTGCTTATTTCATTTTAAAAAGAAAAGAAAATTTGGTTAGTATTTGTGTGCAGAGAGAATGAGTGCTAAGACACAATAGCCGGGTTCACACGTACAAATTAGCGGGATGACGATCGCGATGCTCATCCCGAGTTTTTTGGCGAGCGTCCACACGTACCAAATTAGCGGGATGGCGATCGCGATCGGTATCCCGCTAATTTGGCGAGCGTCCACACGTACCGAATTATCCCGCTAATTGCCGATAGAGACAACAACAAAGCCTGCAAACTGGGTCACACAGCGCCCTTCTCTATCACTGCTTGCGCGCACTTACCTTTGTCTATTGTCTTTTACGCGTCAGTGGTGTGGTTCGCGCGCTGTTGTTGTTGTGCTCCAAAGAGGTGAAGGACCTCTTCGCAGAGGCCTCGCTGTTGTGATGTGCGCATTGCATGATGGGATGTAAAAACTCGAGATTGTAATCCCGACCGTTCACACGTACCAGCGCGCGGCCAATTATCCCGCTAATTGACGAACCAGCGCAAGATTTCTTGGGATTAGCATCGCGATGCTTATCCCGCTAATTTTCGGGTTTTTTCTGTCCACACGTGCAAAAAACTCGGGATGACGATCGCGATGCAAATCTCGAGATTTGTATCCGGCTAATTGGTGTACGTGTGAACCCGGCTAATGTCATAACGTCTGTAATTCAGCAGTGAATGCCACTGGCATTCAATGCATATAGTGTGTAGACAAGAACTTTCATGTGCATCTTAATTTTGGGAATCTTGGCTGTCGCTAAATTTGTGAAATTAGAATGCACGCAAACACTTCAGGTTTTACAGTGGTCTGTTTTGATGCTCAGTTTTGAGCAGGATCTCTTGACCTAGTGAGCAATTTTTAGGTCAAGAGTTTGTCTTTCTGTACCAATGTTCAGATTTTATCTTTCTGCACCAGTGTCCAGATTACAGTTGGCTCATATAGGAATACAACACATTTTAACCCGTTCAACACTAAATTCTGAAATCCCCATAGATTTGATAAACACAAGGTTCCCGTATGGAATGGGTTAACATTTGTTTTCTTCAGCTGAAAGGGGGCAGTATATTAACCTCTATTACTCCATGAGCAGAATAACTGAACAGGTGCCTGTATGAAAAATAGTTATAAGTTACACTCATCAGAAGAAAATTCTGTTTTTATCATTATCACATCAACTTATTTGTCAGCGGCATTTGACAAAGTCCCCTGCAAATCAATTACATATATCATCTGAAATCGGTTTACTGATTGCTGAAGTATAGATTTTATTCACAAACAGTGATGATGAAATCTTCATGCACTGTATGATATGCTCCTGTCAGAAGGTTTGGTTTGAAATTGACTCCAAATCTAACACGTAAAGAAAGGGCAGACGCAGGGCACTTATTGACCGGCGGTGTAGACGGCGAAACCTGTTGAATTATTAGGCTGCATTTGACCCAGTTTGTGACAGCATTAGAATTGTTAATCCCCATAGTTGTGCCTGCTACCCTGCTTACCTTTCTGTTTTGTGCATTACTTCAGTCCTTTTCTTCTGTTTCACATATTAGATCTTATTTCATTTAGTTTCTCACATTGAACTACAGCCGGAAAATAGATCCAAGCTGCAATTTTTTCTCATATTTTTGGTAATGATTGATTTGCAGCAGATATGAATTGTAGAATATGTTACTGTTTGCTTGGGCAAATTCATTATAACTTGATGAAAACCCAACCTGTGAATCTGTTATGAAAAGGTCTTATGTTTAAATGCTCTGCATGAAATAGCAATGATCTCTAACAGCATACATATTGCATCTTACTGAACCTTGTTGATTGTCTTCATATCTTATTTTTCATTTCTGTATTTCTTAAGCAGTTCAGCCAAACTAGCATATCTGAAGCAGATTAGTGAATATGTTTTTACGTGTTCATTTCATGTGTTTTTGTTCTACATGAAGTGAGAAGTCAGGATGCCTTTCACAATTTTTTTTTTTTTTTTTTTTTGGGGGGGGGGGGGGGCTAGGAGGGGGGTGCTATGCAGTTCAATATGTTATGTATATCATTATATCTATTAGTATGTCTTTGTGTGTTTTTTTGTATGAAATTTTAGCCTGATTACTTAAATGCCTCTGCCACAAAATATCACCAGAGGCATTACACTTTTAGGTTGTCCCCCCCCCCCCCCCCCGTCCGTCCGTCCATCTGTCCTTCCATCCTTCCAATTGTTATTGATTTTGTGGACAGCATGACTTCTGATTCTAAATGGGCCATGGGGTCAAAGATTAAGTGTTAATGTTAAAATGTCAATATTTTTGCCACATTTTGAAAATATCTCAACAAATTGTAAAATCTGGATATTACCAGTTTGTGATTATTTGAAGAAAGGCAGGTTCATGGGGTTTAAGGGCAAGGGTCAAGGGTGAAATGAAAAGTGAATATGCTCAAATTCTCTAGCACTTCCTCTCTTAAACAATATAGCCATCGAAATGAAATCTGGTTCAAGAAATTTATAATATTATACACTCAGCACATTTGAGGTTGTGCCACAAACATTCAAACAGGTCATTTCAATTTTTTACCAGTGATGTGAAACTGTCTTCTCACACTGTCAAGACGTCCTACAGACCTATTGGGAGAATAGTGTGCTATGGTGGAGGCATACCAGTTGCCATAGCAACATTATTAGGTTGTTGTTGTCTTTCTGCTTTTGCACTTTTGGGGAGTTTGTTCAGAATATGCCATGGGAGTTTACTGCACCAGGCCCCTTCAAAAGGTCAAACTAACATTCCTGAATGGAAGTCACCTTTCCGGTATGTTCATGTGGGAGGTAAAGCTCTTAAAAAGACAGTGAGATACAACTACGATTATCTATCCCTGTCACTCTCTCTCTCTCTCTTTTTCTCTCTCCTTCTCTCTCCCTCACTGTACATCTATCTCTCTCTCTTATAATCACTGTATATTTCCACCACTCTCTTTCTTTATCTCTCTGTCACTGTACCTTTATATCTCTCTCCTTATCACTATATATTTCCATCTCTCTCTCTTTATCTCTCCCTAACTATGCATCTATATCTCTCTTATCACTATATATTTCCATCTCTCTCTCTCTCTCTTTATTTCTCCCTTACTGTACATCGATATCTCTCTTCTTATCACTTATATTTCCATCTCTCTCTTTATCTCTCCCTCACTGTACGTCTATATCTCTCTCTTATCACTATATATTTTCATCTCTCTTTTATATCTGTCTACATATCTTTGTCTCTAGTTCTCCATCACTCTATCTCTCGAACACCTTATAATTCTATATCATTTTCTGTCCATCTTTCTCCACCTGTCTGCATATGTCATTCTCTTTCTCTCCCTTTCTCATACTATCTCCTCCTATGTTTCCTGAGTTCCTCTTTCCTCTCCCAGTGGAGGAGACTAAAGTCGGCTTCATAGCTTCCCATCCCTCCGGCGCTCTCTCTCCTGCCACTTTAGAGAACCCTTAGCCCAGAATAAACAGCCTCATTTTATGTCATTGTTCAGGATGAAGTCTTGCAGACACAGGGAGAAAGATAGAGAAGGGAAGGAAAACTATTAATAGGGGAAAGAAAATTGGGTGACAAAAGGAAGTGTATTTATGGAAACATAATAGGTTTTAGGTTTAAAGGCAAAAGTAAATATTTGATAGTCAGGAAATGTTAGCATGATGCAAAAAGTAGCACGCCATTTAAGCTGCTTTTATAATGAGCAGTTAGATAACTTGATGCCACTGAAAAGCTGTAAAAAACTTGAGAAATTAATCTTTTTAAAAGAATGCTAGTTCTCTTCTGTGCTTTACATTTCATGATGTATCGATGCATATGCTTTCTTTGACAAGAAATGATATAAAGTGAAAATGTGAACAGTAAATTTTATTTACCCCATATTTGTCCTTCACCGCTTCATAACTAATACTATATAGCAATTGATTTTATGAAATGTTAGATGGTTCTTTCACTGCAATCCCCTACATGTAATGTATGTAAGTACAGCTGTATGTGTCTTTTGCAATAATTCTTGGCAAATAGAAGATGATCTTTGATGAATTTCTAGCACATTGAAGCCTACAAAATCTAAAGGCTGTACATATAAATATGAAAGGAATGATAGAATGCTAAGTGACAGAAAGAAATGGAAGAGGAGAATGTTAACAGCTCTGTGTATTTATGGTTATTAGGCAGATGCAGAGCAAGAACTATTTCATCATGTAATGGCTGCAATGAATATAAAATGTAAAAAGCTGTCTTTCAATTTCATTTGTCAATTTTCAGTTCAGTTATTTCAAGTTTATCAATAAAAGAAAATCCATTATACATGGCAATACATTTATCAAATACACTGTTGAACAATTTCAAATGACAAATCATTGAGTAAAGTACACATTGAGTAAAATACATAATTCATGTATGGATGATAATGTAGAGGAAAAAGAGCAATGCACAATTTGCAATTGTAACAAACCAAATAAATATGGCAATGGAAAAGAATAATCTACTAGAAAGTGAAGCTCGTAGGACATGAATCCCTTGAAAAAAACAACAACAAACAAACACTGTATGGTGCAGTTCATTGTCTGTTGGGGAAAAACAATGCAGAACATATGACAGGGAATTCATAAAATGTGAAGGATATGGAGCGATAAAATGGGAGATGAATGGACTGAGAGAGAAAGAGAGAAAGATGGAGGGATAGATAGAGATATAGAAAGAGATCTGAAGAGAGAAAAGGGAGAGAACGTTTAGAGAGGGAGGGAGGTAGATAGATTGTGGGAGTGGGAATCGGCGGGTATCCATTGATTTATAACACCATCTGATGCACTGAGTGCTAGCACTTTACTTTAATTACATCACACATTTAGCTAACAGAGTTTATTAAAAGAGTGTATTGATGCCGGTTCTTAGCATTTAACTCACGTTTGCTCAAAATAGAATCATAAAAGAATAGATTGAGATTAAAAGACAATAGATTGAAGAAAAATGTGTTATATCAGAGGTATATGGCCACAATATCATGTAGCCATCTCATTTTAGTCCTTTTTAATTTTCAGTAAATGAGATATCTTTGATTGTTGACTGTAATTACAATTGTGTTCTCAAAATCAGATTTCAATAAGGTTTAGCAAGAAAAAAACAGGGTGTTTGTTGAATTGTTAAAAAATGCAAAGAAATACTCAGGAATATGAGTACAATTAGCTAGTGAAAGAAGGGGCAATATCCACAAAATGGCTATCAATTGAAATTTGTGTATGGAGGAAGGATGGGACATTGTTAACAGTTGATGCCATCTTCAGCAGGGAAAAAAATGCAACACTAATAATACATTTGTCATATTGTTTTCTGTAAATTGTTTAATATATAATATATAATATGCTGTTAGTGCTTGTGTCTACCGGCATCATTGTTAGTGAGGTATGTGCAAAACTCTGTTTAAATCACACAACAATTCTAGGCCACTTGGTAGACCTGCCTGTCCATTGAAATACAGAGTTCCTTCATAGATTTGTGTACATCAACATTTATAAATACATGTTACATATGTGTAGATAATACACATATATGTCTGTGTGTTTTCTTTGTGTAGGGGTAGTTCTGCTGGTGGGATAAAGGGGTATTATCCTTCCATTCTCTCTCTGCAGGAAATCACAGGTTTTCTTGAGGTTGTTATTTGTGCTCATTTTTAGCCCAAAATATGTGTGTGTGGTTGGGGGGGGGGGGAATGTATACAGCACTCCAGCCATCTACCCCATCCCACATTATGTGGTCCTTGATATATATAGGGTTTTTAGAAAGAGAGAGTGTGTGTGTGAGAGAGAGAGTGAAAGGATGAGAAAAAGATAGAAAATGAGTGACAGTTAGATTTCACAAAAGCTTACAAGATAAACCTGTAGGTTTACTTCAGTTGATACAATGCAACATGAAGCATAGAGTGAGAGAGATACATAGACTAATGTGATTCAGTGATACACTGTGTTTCTCGTTGGTAGAGGAGCCATCCTCTGGCTAGAGGTAATGAATTGGACAAGTGCAGGAGAATGTTGACACCAGAGTGAGAGACAGGTGGATGAAGGAGAGATGGGGTGGGAGGAGGAGGAGGAGAGCAGGATAGAGGAAGGAAAGAAAGAAGGAAAAGAAGAGAAAGGGAGGGAGAGAGAGAGAGAGATGCAGGATCTTGGAAGGAAAGAGAGAAAAAAGATGAAATACAGGGAGAGAAGGTAGAGAGCATGATTAAAGCCAATATTTACCGTTTGCACTTGCAGATGAAAAAAACAACAACTTTAGTTCTTCAAAATATTTCTAAAATGTGAGTTAGGGATAGAAACAACCAATGTAAAGATGGTAATCAGCAAAATCAATGTCATGTATTGTTGAATATATGCAAACTGTGAACAATAGTTTTATCAAAATTGTTTCTACAATAAACCATCTACAGTTATGGTTTATTGGGAAAATTAATGATCTTTCCTGATATATTTTAGGCTTTATTGCAAAATTGTTACATGGTAGGATGTTTTGTGATATGACTGAACGATACAAATGCATTTAATGTGATAATTTGAACATTTTTTAAATCACTGCTCCCAATGATAAACAGTGGCTTTAAGGGAGAAAAATGAAAAGGAAGATAAGGATGGGAGAGAGGGAGGGAGGGAGAGAGAGGGAGAGAGAGAGAGCAAGAATCAGGCTAAAAAAGGAAAAGGAAGGTAAGAGAATATAATAGAGAGCAAGAGAGATAGCAGGATCTGGGAGAAAAGAATGAAGGAAGATATAAGAGAGAGAGAGAGAGAAGGAGAGAGCAGATAGCATGATTGAGGGAGAAAAGTGAGAAGGAATGTAGAAGGAGGGGTAGGGAGAGAATTTAGAGCATGATCAAGATAGAAAAAATATAATAGAATAAGAGAGAGAGAGAGATGGGGACAGAAAGAAGAACAGAGAGAAGGGGGAGAAGAGAGAGAGAGGAGGGAGCAGAGAAGGAGAGACTGGTTGGATGAATAGCTTAGGCCTGGTCTAAAAAGCACTGAGTCACAGAATGGGATTAATTAACACCCTTTTTTGTATGTTGAAATCTCTTGTGTGACATTATGAATCATTGTGACCACAAAAGGCCATGCAATATTCATTACCGGCCACACAACCATTGTTGAATGCACTTATCACCGAATACTCTATATTTGATGGGATTTTTGGAATAAATCATGTGGTGGTTGAGGTATATCCTAAGTGAATTTCTGATTCTTGTAAATGAATTTCTGATTACCGACATTTTTTTCCCCCACGTCCAAACAGTATGCACTTTATGCTCCGCATGCAAACCATAATTACCACAGAGGAATTGTGGTACATAATCCCATATTGTTGCTCGCTCCTCTCTGCTTTTCAATTATCAATTTGATATGCTTCAAATACGGTTATAAGAGCCTTATATTTAGTATAATCCCATAGGGGTATCTTCAGTGGCAAATTTCCTGGTTTAAAAGGTTGGAATAAAACATGGTCATTGTGCAAGCCAGTACGTTGATTAACTCTTTGTGTACCACAGAAGAAGTCTGAATGTGTCCCATTAGTCTGAAAGTGGGAATGGACAAATCAGAAATAAAACTTTTGAAATGTTCGCCGACACATGGTGAGGATTCACCTGGAAATAAACCAGTTTGTACATTCTGTTAGCTCATGAGCACATTTGTGTAAATGACCTCTCTTTTTTTTTTCTTTGGTTGGTTATGTACTTCACTAGTTTTCAAAGTGACATAATGCATGGACACAGCAATTTATGGAATTTATGTCCAGACAAAAAAAAAATGAAATATGGTTATAATCAGACATAATTGTGACACAATGCTTCAGACTGATTTTTTTTTTAAACATCTGCCAAGGAGGAGGTTATGTTTTCATCGATGTGTGGTTGTTTGTTTGCTTACAAAACAATCAAAAAGCTGTAAACAGACTTGAATGAAACTTGTAGGAAAATGGCTAATGGCACAAGAAATAGATGATTGAATTTTGGTTGTGATCCGGGAATTTTCATGAATTTTTAAAGGATTTTTGATCTTTTGGTATATGGGGTCAATGAACTTGGGAGTTCAAGCTGCGCGTATTTGAGGTTTGCTGCATATGCGCTCTAAAGCGTGTGCGCTGCTCGGGTGAGGTACCGCTCAGCTGAAAGCTGATGACGTAAACAAAAGGCTTCTATATTGGGAAATTGGGCAATTTTCAGCAAGCATGGGTGGAAATGAGCTGCATGGTGGAGGTCTGCGCTTTTCACGTGCTTTTCTATGATTTTTTTGGCAATAGTTTCTTTATGCTAGTACACCATAACCAATTATGTGACTATGTATGTTGTCTTTAGAGTGAAAGCAAGCTTGAAACATTACTCAATAAACATTGTATGACCATACAACATCTCTTATTTCAATGTCTGAATGTCCCCTTGTACAGAAACAATGTATGTGATGAAATTAGGCTTATTCACGGTGCATGCTGAGTTGGCCTGACCTTTTTTTTTTCTCCAAAAAACTGGCACAAACACTCAGACGTCATCAATGCAGCTCAGAACCACCCCCCCCCCCCCGAGTCTGTATTGAACGAGAGTGAGATTCATGCATATTTATGAGCTTCCATTGATATTTGATTATAACAAACCAAGGACTGTAGTCTGAAAACCCTCATGGCTTAGAGTGTGTCTCCTTGCTCTCATACAGATATGTTATATATTCTTCATGTGGCCATAAGAATAAAATGCTGTCTGATAAATCAACTCCAGTGTAACATTACTTCAGTCCCACACAAAGACTATTGTGGATGTAAACAAAATTGAAATAGGATAATACAATCCCACTACAGAGATGGTAAGATCCAGGACAGATACACTTGTATGCCTATCAGTAGGAAAAGAATGCTGATGGATCTGGACAGTTTATGAACTAGGCATCATTGTTTCAGTTGAACTGTGTAAAAGCCTGCAAGGGTTTTGCAACAAAGACTAGATTAACACATGCCACTTTCAACTTTCAACACTTTACTAATTGTATTGATCTTTTTTATATACTATTGGGACTCTCATTATTGTTATCTATAGATCTATACATCCAGGGTCTGTACAATACAAATACAATACAATTTGATAGAAAATCATAGTAAATTATTAATGCCAAACTCCAATACCAATGCCACACATTATGCCATTTGGCAGAAGCAAACTTATCTTAATGTAGATATTGTCTCTTTTTGACTATACTAACTCAAATGTATCCGGAGAACCCTAGGCTGTTTAAATGCATGCTTTGGCCCTACTTTGTTCAACACGAAAGGGTTAGTGTACGTCACTGTGAAAAACAAACGCGGCTTTTAGGACATTGTTTCTCATCTCCATGTTATACATTTCATGCAATGCATTTTAAGTAGTTTTCTTCCCATGAGAGGAAGCTCCAGTTTCAATTCATTACTCTTTTTCCTAGTTTCCCCTTTGAAGCTGCCTTGTAAGTGTGACTGGTACCTTTAAAACAGAGTATCTGCAGTTTACACCACACAGTGACACCATTGGGAGTAAGACTGTATGTAGCAATTTCTTTTTTTTGGGGGGGGGAGGAGCATGATTGCTTTGTTTTTGCATGTTTAAAATGTTTTATTTGAAGTATATTGCATTTAATGTGTCTGATTTCATTTTGACATACTGCTGTTTTTATCACTGAAAGGTTATAGTACTTTTGTCACACTAGAAAGAATTCTGTGAACATTTTTATGGGAGTAGGGGAAGGACTGCCCCCACTACCTAGTGCTACATGCTGCCCTGATTAGATGCTACCAAAGTGAGTATTAATGCACTGAGGTGTGTAGAATGTGTATTAGCCAGGATGCATGAAGCCCAAATGAAACCTAATCTTCTCTCCACCCCCACCCCACATATTCCTATCACAGATGATACAATCATGTATGCACCAGCTGAATTTTGGGTCTACTTCTGCCATACTAATAGAAGAACTTTCCGAAGTGGCAAACGTGTGATTTCCACCTTTGATAAATCTCAAAACCTGTTTCTTATCTTCGCTAAATAACAGCCCACAGATATTCCCGCAATATTAGAGACATCATATTTTTTTCCTCAAAAACAAAGCCATTTTTCCTCTTCTTTTCCCCTTTTTTTTTTTTCTTGGCCAGTAGAGACGTCACGGAGACATATTTTGAAATCGTCTCAATGAGCAGGCTGATGCGTGACTCGCATGAGATCTTCAAGTGTCCCCATGCAGTGGCCTGGCTTTAATAAAGCGCCAGAATCATGATTGCCGTAGTATGCCTGCCCCAAACAGGGAATGTATGTCCACATTAAATGGCTTTGTGAGATTGGATGCAATTTGTGCTCGGCTGGCCATATGCTGGCCACTTTTGCAAAAATGATACCACAGTATATTATCAAGAACAGCACACCCATATATATTATGATTTGGTATGCAACAGGTACATGTTGTTTCATTATAGCTGTATTTGACTTCTTTTGTGCAGGGGCTGTATTGTAGCTTATTTGTTTTATTTGACATGAATATTGTATATTTCATATTTTTGTATTTTTCCCTTGTTTACTCAAAGCCCATTTTTTTACCCTGAGCTGTCATCGAAATTAGGCAATTGCCTATGATTTCCATCTGCTGTATTTTTCAAGCATCATTTCCAAGAGATGGTGTGATTACGTTGAAACATTATTACTGTTACTTGTAAGGCATACAATTATAATTAGATGATTATTCCTTTAAATCCTTATTGTATTTAGATAAAAGAAAGACTGTACTTGTTCTTAAGCCTTGTTTCCATTATATTTTTGTAGGTTAGTTTTTGTCACCTGCTTTCCCTGTAGTAACCTTCATGAAATTCAACTTCACTTCTCTCACATCTTATATAAAATGGTTACATGTTGTAAGACAAATTCCCGAAGGACATCATGCGTAAACTCCATCATTGCTGTGCATCAGAAAGATTATGAACACAGTACACAGTATAATTCATGTCAGTATGTGCTGATGATGTCCTTTAAGTGTAGCTCGGAAGCATGCAGTACAGCCCTTTGCACAGAGTGTTTGCACAATGCTCTACATGTTAGATAAGATATGTCATTTCCAGTCCAATAGAGTATAAAATACTTTGAAAATAATGTGACATAAATGACGAGGAAGACTGCTACAGGTTTGCATACATAACCTCAGATAATATGTCAATTTTATGGCAAGATACGTTTGAATAAGCATTAGAGTGGATATGCCATGAAGTGTATTCAGGTATTCTTTAGCATTATATCACCTGAATTTCTCATTTCAAAAAAATCAAGTGACTTACATTAAACTGTGGTACAATTACAATTACATTAATTATATTTGTGTAGTACTCCTTAGTGGCAGGTCTACAAGGGGGGTTGTTTAAACCGCTTTAGGCTCCTATTTTTGTTTTTCTTTGCTTTGTTTTGGGGTTTAGGGTGTTTGAAACCCCCCTTTAAGATTATACATTCAAAAAAACCAATCACACAACTTAAAACATAAACAACCTAGGAAAACTGATAAAGTTGTACTGTTATGAAAACACACATACTGTACCAAAGAGACAAAGGAAACAGTAATCCCCTGGCAATTCTTTAGGAAAAATGATGTAAAAGTAGTTTTACATCTACTGCTGCTAACTTGCTATCTTCATAAGATAGGGATATAGCATCTAATTTATTTGTTATCATATTATTTGACTCTCAGCTTTCTGTCTTGAGCTTCTTGGCTTGCCCCGTAAGCCTTTACAGAATAAAAAGAAAACTCAACAAATATTTTGCAGCTTTAACTCTGTGTGTAGTGCAGAGCTGCCAACTATTACGGATTTCCCGTAATTGTTACGGGAAATGATCACGATTACGGGAGTACGGAATGTCGCCTCAAAATTACGGTTTTTGGAAATTCCGATAATGCCCTATCGCTTATGCAGCAACTGCAATATACTAGCAGACTACACACTGTACATGTTTCATTCATTCTTCATTGCCTGGTTGCCCGCATTTGTGTGTGTCGGTGTCTGTGTACTCGACGTGTGTGTTCGTAGCTTCCATTATAGAAAAGTGTGCGCACACGCAATTCGCTGCTTGCGTACTGTGTACACCGAACGGAAATTCGCGCGCGTGAATCCCTGTCGCCTACGGACCCTGGATGTTTCCATCGATCGCCATGGGATCCCCATGTGTGGCCGGCCGGCTGGGGACCGGAGCGCGAGTACTTAGCTTAGCTACACACTGTAGCCAGCTGCCACTCTAGACAGTACCCTATTTCGTTTTCAGTCGGGGTAGAAGTGCTCCGTTGTGCAATGTCTGCTTCTTTTTCTCTACTTCTTCCGTTTTTCCCTTGCCTCCCAAGTACGAAATGATTTTTAGAGTGTTGTGTGTGTTTTTTGTAACGTTATTGCATCATTTTTCTGCAAGGAAGAGGTGAGTTTCTGTTCGTGTACTGATGATGTGCACTGCAGTATGTGCAGATGAAAAGCGTTCGAACTTTCTTTCCCCGAGTATCGTGGAAACTCGATGTATTTCTAGGCCTATAAAAGGAGATCTCATGTAACAGAATACTTATAACAAACTATTTTCAGGTCAAAGTGAATTAATTTCCCTTGTTTTGTATCGTTTATTGACGATCTCAAGGATCTCGTCGTAATACCGAATTTCCAATGTGTAGATCTAGACCTATTTGATTTTCGCGTAGCTTTCGGTGCTGCAAACTTTTGCTAGGGCCTATAAATCTTACTACAAAACTTATCGTTCTATTTCTGTTGTTTCTCACACCTCGTTTTGTACGATTTCTTCCATTTTATATCACTTTATCCGTTCTCTTTATGCTTTGAAATATTTAAACGTAATTCTTTCAAGTGTCTCGCACTGTTATTTTCGTAACGGCGATTTCACCGCTTTCGTGCTATACTTTTTCGAATCGAAGCGACGTGTGTTATCTTTTCTAAATATTTGTGTTGTTGGGAAGTGTTGATACTTTGTATTTGTTATACTTATTTATTTTCCTCGGTGTTTATCTCGAGGGACTATGCGTGTTTCTTAATGTTAATAGGAAAAGGCTAAAATGATATGAGTGATGTCTGATGGTGATGATGAAAACCGTATGCTGGTACAAAAAGACGTCTACTGTGAATGCTGAGCGTACGTGCCGTTCGTTTTATTTCACTTCCCTCTTAGTCTTATTCTTCTTTCCCCCTTACTCTTCTTTCCCCTCCAAAGAATGATAAAAAAAGAAATTACATACACCTCACAACAAAAAGATTCACGATCTACCAACCTTCGTAAAGTTAAATCTAAATGTGCAATATCAGCAAAGAATAAGGGGAAAGCACGAATGACAATAAATTAGAGCGAAGAGATTGTGAAATACTGAATACACGCAGTCTCTTCGGCTCGAAGAAACTTGACACCCACCCGGCCTCTCCCCTTGTGGAAATTTCCACAAAAACAGGTGCCACACCCAGGTGCGTGCCAGACGAAAGAATGCGCGCACTGGAAT
Source organism: Diadema antillarum (assembly GCF_040938485.1). Lineage (NCBI taxonomy): Eukaryota > Metazoa > Echinodermata > Echinoidea > Diadematoida > Diadematidae > Diadema > Diadema antillarum. The sequence continues at coordinate 811,648 of NW_027271313.1, read as the reverse complement.
AAACAGCGTGTTAGTATCCTGGAAATATCGATCGAAGAACCAGCTCATTAGTTGAATTAAAGGAATCATTGCAAAGATATCGTGATTCTATATCCTTTCTTTTGGCGCATAGTAGGAAACATCAAACAGTCGAATATATTGTACTTAATCGAATATCTTATGTTCCCTGAACAATAAAAAAGGATCGATTAATCAGTCAATTAAAAATGCAATCACGGAAATACTTAGAAGATCTCGTATGCCCAGACAAATTCACTACGATTAGGTCCAATGAGATGCAGTCATCACCTGGTTAGACAGCAAAATCATGACAATTAATTTCAGTTCACGCTCATCATAACTGCTTATTACTTTTCAAAGTTTTGGCTATCAACATTCGTTCGTAGGTGTTTTTTTGTTTGTTTGTTTTGTATGTTTTTCCTCGTGAAAGACGTAATGACTTTTTCGTATCGAATTTAAACTCCATGTTTACCGTAAACAAGCCATTCAGCTCAGCTATTGCGCATTCGATCCATCGAACTTGCAGTAACCTCTTAGGCAGGAGCACATGGGTCTTTCCTTTAAACTTGAAAGTGAAACCACGTGTTTGCACATTGGCGCAGCCACACACAGCGCGGCATTTTTGCGATCATCTATAGCAGAGTTTCCGATTCCAGTCAGGGTAAAAGAAATTGGAATACATCGGAAAATACTGATTTTAAAATCCAGTAAAATGATAAAGCCTGAAAACAACGCATGATTATGTTTTATAGTAAACAATAGTTGGAAACACCGAAGAGAGTTTTGCATTCGCTCACACAGAAGCTTTCTTGAGAAGATGAAAGCATCCCCCCTCCCCTGCTAGATAGTGGAAGCTTCCATAACCAGCCCAGCAAGTTTCTGGAGGTACATACATGCACTTGTACACATGCATTGCGCGAGAAAGCAATCAATCAACGCTGAACATTGCGTAGCTTGGATTCTTTATCGTGCTGGTGTCCAGCTCGATACTTCGGCATGTGTCGTAATGTTTTGTTTAGAGCCTGTAGGCCTCATATGTCGACGAGTTTAATTCAAAATAGCAAAAAGAGGGAGATGGAAAAATTACGGATTCTGGTGGAAAAATACGGATTTTGGAGCTGCTGAGTCCGGATTTGTGCTTCCAAAGGTTGGCAGCTCTGGTAGTGTCTGCCATTAAATTACCATCAATATGCTACATCCATGTTAATTGATGAAAGTATCATGTTTGCATTCATTATAGAATGGTGATATGTATCCTAATTAAACAATTGGCTGGCAGCTATCACATAAGTAGCCTTTTCTTTTGTCTATAGGTACAAATTTACTTTTTACTTTACGCTAGTATGCTAATTACCATTACTAATGACCACCCATCTATGCACAGTTGCATTTTCTGTATCTTACAAATGCATTGCGGTTGTGTGTGTGTGTAGTTCAATGAACTTTGAGCTGGTGCTGGCCTGGGAATCTTGAAAATATGATTGAGCAGAATGTAAATCATATCACTGTTTTATAAAACAAATAATGCACATTACTTTGGTTGGGCATAAGGGATATTATTCTTCCTCTGTAACTATCAGTTCAAAAGATAGTCACTTCCTGTTGTAATACAAGGTGTCAATTATTCATAGTAGACTCCAACCTGTCTATACTTGTTGCCGATGTGTTAAATGCAAGGCTCCTCTTTTCACTCTTGCAAATTTTGTTTCACAGAAGATGATTTTTCTTGGGGGTATTAAATTAGCATGTGTCAGATTTCATCTCAAAATGCATCTGTGTCAAGCGAGTGAAAGGCAAATACTATGCTCAATTTCCCAATGATGCTCATGACATCCACGGGTGCCCCCATGATGGGAGAGTTGTATATTCATGAGGTAAATGTGACATTGTCACAGTGAAAATGACATCTGATGTAACTGTCATATATCACCTGTCGTGTTTGAGTTACAGTGACATCGTATCCGATCGAAGGCCTACAGTGTTTTCCCAATGAGTGCCACGACTTGAAAATGTCTCCCACTTCTGTCGAGTGCCCATCCTGGAGGAGACTCTCGCGGAAAAGTCACGAAAAGTCTCCCCAAAAGTCTCTTTAAATCCCAGATATGAACCCGGGATGTGTGTCAACCATGGGGGGAAAACATCCGCGATGTTTGAGATCCAGACAGTCATGTGACCAGAGTGGTTCATGTCTTGTGAAAAGGAATCATCGTCCTGTAAAGCCGCGGTTAAAGAGGAGAAAATTTGACTGGTCATATTTCTGCTTCCTACCTCCTCTTGGCTCCAGTGAGACGGGGTCGTCGCCCCAAATCCATGCCTAATTCTCTCCTCTTCTTTTTGTACCCCCATTGTTTGGCCCGTCTCAGCGGCGGGGTTACCAAGTCTTACGCTTTGACTCCTGTCTGTCTGTGAGTGTAAAGTCTGTTTGTCTGTTCAGTCTGGTGTAAGCCTCCCTCCTCCTCCCCACCCCCCCCCCCCATCTCTCTGTCTGCCTCCACAAACCATGTCACTTTGTCTCTCATTTAAAATCCCCCCCCCCCCTGTTACTCATGTCAAACAGTCATTAACACAATCCAGTCTTTACTTCATCTGCCCCTTTAAATCCTCTCAGTTATCTTCAGTGCTGTTTTCCATAGTGCATGGGCTTGGCACTCCTTTTTTTTTTGCCTCCAAGTATTAATATTACTCATTGTTTAACTTTTTGTTGTTTGATTCTGATATTTGTTGTTTGAATGCTCTGTCTGTTCAGATGCTTGAAGTCTGAGTAGTTTTTACATGTAGCATTGTGAGATTTCTTGTGAAGTCAGACAGTCTTGTAGCAGCAGCAAAGAAGTGGCTGTCCTTCCTGGACAGGTTGATTGTTTTAGCGCACTCAAAGTTTAAAAGAAAGACAGAGCATCTTGTAATGCTGTAAAAGCTGTTATTTTTGAGAAGGTATCGTTTTGGCAAATATCATGAATCACTGTTGGGCTTCTTGATTGTATTAAATTTGCCGAGTGAATAGACAGCAGTTTAAGCATTTACAACAGCCTTGTGGTGTCAGATTGCAAAAGCAGCATCGTGCATAAATTTATGTGACCTCCTCACTTGCGAAAATATCTGTATGTGAAAGTAACAGCTTTTACAGTATTGAATGCAAAATTGGCTCAGTGGTCTAAAGGGAAAATGGCATTTTTTACCCATTAGATGCATGTTGCAGTAAAATGTATGCAACCCAAAGAGACAAAATGTGCATTTGTATCATAAAGCCAAAATGCCTGTTGTGTGTCATTGTGTGACTTTTGAAAGTTCCCATCACATTGTGTATCCACATATTATAAAGACTTATATATACCAAGCTTACAGTTATTGAATATAGGCCTACATGTAGCAGGTAATATGTAAAAGATACTATCTTGTGTGACAAATTGACATGTCCTGATACAGTTACAGACAACTGAGCTCTGAATGTGGCTGATATTTAAGGTTTGGGGGTATCTAAGCCAATTCTCGATTCAGAACTTCTCAGCCCTTGTAAAGGCTGTTGTTATGGTAATTTGAATAAATTGACTGTGTTTGCATGCATAGTATATTTTTATGTTTTGCATGAAAGACTTAGTTCTATATCTTACTACATGTATAGAAGGATAGTCTGAATTTCATAGGTGTAAATTTATTCTTCTTTTGAAGGAATAAATTGTGGCTAATTGGACTGAACTCTATGCTCACAAAATAAATGGTCATTGACCATATAAAGCTTTTGTGATGACAGGTCACACTTGATATAACTTTCCTATTATAAGATTAGATATTGTCTTTCACCATCTTGCTCTCCATCAATGTATTTTTTTAGGGGGTGCTATTTCAACTTCTTGATTTTTTTGTTGTTGATATGATGCAAAGTTTAAAGAAAAATATGTTCCTTTAACTAAGCAAATAAAATTTGTTCAGAGTTTGGATGAATTGACCAAATTCAAGAACGATTCTGTTTTCATGTTTTTTCTTCTCCATACATGTAATGTATGTCACAGACTAACACACCATTCCCTCATTGACTACTACACGTCCTAGCTGCTTAACATGCATAGTATATCACCCTCTCATTTGTAGACCCTCATCCTCCCCTCCCTCTATTCCCCTTGTATGTCTATTTTTATATCTGCCCCCTTCACACCCCACCCTCCAGCCCCTACCCCTCTACCTCTCCCCATCTTACCCCCAAAGCTCTCCCTTTTACCTCACCCTCTCCCTCCCCCTTTCTGCACTTCTCCCTCCCCCCCCCCCCCACCTCTGAACCCAAGGAATATAATGTGTGACCGACTGTATTGTGTCCCTCAAGAAGTGCTTGAATTCGATCTTGCGCGTGAGCATCTTTGAGAAGGACTTGTTCCACATCTGCGACAATTGAATCAAGAAAAGTAGAACGTGATATGTAAAACGGCTTGCCTGCCCATGCACTGGGCTATACAGCTATAATGCAGGGGGCATTACTTCTTCTTTTTTCCCCCTGCCATTAACTCACTATTTTAGGCAGTTTCCAGAAAACTGGGGTACAAATAACAATTTGTAATGGGAGCTGTTTATGCTGATATATGTTTTTGCCATTGTACTCCATTCATTCAAAGAACACAATTTACACAAAAAGAAAATACATGTAGGCCTTCTTCACAACGCACTGCGCGCATGTTACTTATTTTGCTTCAAAACAATTGAAATGGGGATGATACATCCATAAAGCACAGTTAGGTATTATGACTTAAAGGAAAGATGGTTTTTCCCCATCATGCATTTCCATCATCAAAACTACCTGACATTATTGCAGAATTGCTTCCATTCAATAATGATCACTCAAAAGGCAGACTAATAAAACTTGGATATTTTGCATTATTTGCCAGGTATTACTGCACCAAAATGTTTTCCACAGTATGTTTCAGAGCCTTGTGGTTTTTATAAAGTGACATGGGAATTAAAATTTGAGGGTAGGATTTAGACAACTATTCTTCCATGCAATGCCTAAGGGTTACAAAGTCATGTTTATGATGTATGTTAACATACATGTTGAAAATTCAAATTGAGATTTTCTGTATTGATACGGTATTCTGAAGTACCGAGGATTGATGGCACTGGAGAGCGGGCAAACAAGCCAGTGAGGGCAGTATTCATTTTGACTACATACTTCCTTGTCTTAGAGTGAGGGGGGGGGGGGGGAAAGTGTGTGTATGTTTGTGTGTATTTGAGTTGTGTGTGTGTGTGTGTGTGTGTGTGTGTGTGTGTGTGTGTGTGTGTGTGTGTGTGTGTGTGTGTGGGTGGGAGTGGGGGTCATAAATGGAAGACCACAGGTTATATCATATATATGGAAATAGAATTGATGAAATCTATTCACCCAGGCCAGTGGCAGTGGGTAATGGCATGGGACTAAGAGACTGGGGGAGAGGGGTCTTCTGATTAAGAGATGGCAATCAATCTTGGGGTCGACAAAATGTTTGGTTGGCAGCTGTCTCTACTCAGAGCGCCCTCGCTTGGCTCTGTGTCCAGCCCTTTTGTGGGCAGATCTGAAGCAAAATCATCATCGTCGCACAGTGAGGGTAAGGATTTGTTGGCAGTGCCAGGTGAAAGATCAAGATTGTGCTCATTTCTGGGATACGAGGATGTGTCTTCCTAATGTAATACAGTACTCTCCGCATAATCGGGTAGGCTCGGGCAGAGCGTTTTTTATCCGATTAAGCGGAGTACCCGATTAACAGAAGAACACGTCTCATTCACAATTGGCACACAAAATGTGTATTTACCATGCATTGTACACTGCACCAAACACCTACACTGTTGTGCTTAACACCCGTGCTTGCATGGCACATTATAGATACCTTACACTTGCTCAGTCACGAGCAATAATTTACACTCTTTTTATAGACAAATATGTCTTCAGAAAACTTTGTTGTTTGACTAAAGACTACTCGCCAACACGCAGGCGTTTCCGAAAGGAACACGTTTCTTTGCGTGCAATAGTCAAGTAGAACGTCGGGTTTCTTTTCGAGAAGTGACTGGGGAAAAGCAAATTATGGAGCTGGTGCATGACCCGATTTTCGTTGCAAACATTGTCGTATTGTGAATGTTGTTGCGGAGCAAGGGTTGAGCGCAAGTGTGTTCAACCCCTGTTTGTCTATGCAGTTGTGAGTGCCAGCAAATTGTGTGTAATGTTCGTTTACGTGTGTCAAGTCGGTACTGGTACATGTGTTTTCATGTTTAATCACTCCCCAAATGATCTGTGTTCTTTGCAAATTAAGCAGAGATTGCGATTAGCCGTGGAAAATATGACATTCATAATTTCTTAAAGTGTTATATCTGCGATAAAATGTGGGTAGAAATTAGATAAGAACAAAATTATTTACCCATTTATGCGGAGAGGCAACCCGATTATCAGGTAATTTTAATGTGCATTGGAACTGATTTTGACATTACTACCCAATTAAACGGAGTACCCGTTTAAGCGATACCCGATTACGCGGAGAGTACTGTAACAACTTTTTGCAGGCAATGGCATTTTTTCACCACTTCTGGCACCTAGCCCCAACACAACCTCTGCTTGGGCATCACTTGTGTATAGACCCTGTTTGAAGAAGGCCAAGGCTAATAATTGATGTACCTAACAGATTCATTGTATTATGATTGAGGTAGAAATATGAGTTTTTTATAAAGAAAAAAAATCATTCCTTTAATTTTCTAACAGACAGTTCATTCCAACATAGAAAGGCAAATCGTGAAGAAATTCTAATTTTCTGTTATCTCATTCATAGAGCTCTGCCATAGAAATTGATGGGGTTGCATCTGTGTACAACTGAGTGCAAGTTGAAGACTTAGAAATCGAGTAAGTGCTACAAGTTGGTAGATGATGCATTCAAAGTGAAAATTGAGAATCGACGCGTGCGCGCTGCAAAATGCTGGCGTCGCTCGGCGAAAACAACAAATCCATGAAAAGGCCTATGAGGGAAAAGTGGCATTTTCCGCAGCCTGCCTGCCTGCAAAATGGCCTACCTTGTTTTGAAATATGACTCTGATCACATGACTTCGTAGGAATGCCTCGGCAGGTGCTTCAGGATGAATTTTTCTGAGCCCCCTGGGCAGGGCCATTTCACACGGGGAAACAGTCGCTTATTGTGTCTAACGTGCAGTCCACTCTATCTGTTAACGGAAGTCTCGCAGAGTGATCACCTGTACGAGATCTTATCTTCTAGTCAGATTGATTTCGCTTCTCTTTCTATAATGAGTGGCAATCTAATGCTTCGTCTGAGTAAATAGTGTATAAGATGATAATGTCTCGTTGCAACTGATCTCACATTACCTTTTACACCTTGGAATATATTTTGTCTTTATCTATCTTTACTAATTGCCCACTTATTTTTATTTTTTTACACCAGCATTTCTTTTTGTGAAAGCAGCATCCAACAAATATTGTGATATCTTATAATAAACAAGATGTCAGCATTTTGCATTGACTATTTTAAATTCATAAACTTGATTACTTGTTTTTCTTTATTAATTCTTATAAGCTAACAGTTTAATTATACAAAAATAGGCCTACTTGAAAATACTGAAATGTAGCCATTTTTTTCACAATGGATGTGCTAATTTGATAATACTAATTTGGAGGGAGGGTCTTTTTTTACTTTTGTTTTTTTAGTTTTGTTTTGTTTTTTCTTTCAACTTTCAACTTCAACTTTCAACTTTATTTTCACCTCCCACAAAATGAACAAAGAAATTTATGTACATTGCATATACACGGGATATTTGTGGTACAGAACAAAATTTGAAAAGGTACATAAGAAAATTATGAAAATGAAAAGTAGATGTGATTACATCTTTGTTAAATACATAAAGCGTATAATACAAGTCAACTAAGGGTGAGGATGGAAGTGGAGGGTCCCACTAAGAAGCAAAGCTTGTACGATATGGGACCCTCATTCTGAGTACAATTGCCAAGGATTTTGAAGTACATAGGATATTTTGCGTTTTGTATCTATGATACTGTATATATATATATATATATATATATATGCAACAATAATTAATACAATATTGAATCAGAAATATTCATATAGTTTGGAAATAAAAATAAAAAAGCAATAACTCCATATTATACAGCAATGTGTTGTTTGGTCAAAGTGCTTTGAAATACTAGTGACTTTGAAATTAACAAATTAAAGAATAAGTTAGGATTAATGATTAATGACCAAACTTTTTATGTAGTATGCAAGGTGTGCAACACACTCCATGCACTGGTAGAACTTTCAGGTTGGATATTCTATTGTCTGCTGTTTTGTGTTTGAAATCACCCAAATCGATATTCAACATAGAAATCCCATATTCAACAAAGTTTCATCTGGTCAGCTGCAGTGGAGGTTGATGACATGAAAGAAGAAAGTTTATTATGATAATGAAGGGTTTTGCAGACTCAAAGTTCTATTTTGACAAGCTTTCAGCCAATATGAGAGAACTTCCGATGCTTCCGATGTTTGCTCTCTCCCATTACCTTCCTGATTGGAAGTACAAAGGAGAGATGCACAAGCCTTTTACTGGATAAATATCTGACATTGTTATAATATTTCCTTGGTAACCTTACATGCTGAATCTCTTTAGGATAATAGCCAACCAATGATAAATAAAAAGCTCCCTGAGAGATTTGTTTTTATTTTTGTTTGTTTTTGTTTTTGTTTTGTTTTTTGCTCCAGTAGAGCTCATGATGGGATGTTGTACTTACAAGGTACATGTCTTTTTTATCCCATGGTTACGTTTTTCTTTTCCTATCTCTTGACAAAAATTCTATTCTTTATCCTGTTGTCCTCCTTTTGACCTCTCTATGTTGGCATATCTCTAAAAACTTCAAATAGGACTGTCCCTAACTTGAACTTTCACAGTTTGTTGTACTTACATGAAATGTAGTGGGTATTCAAAATGCAATATTGCAATGATTTTGGGATCAAGATAAAATATTTGTCAGATGCCTGGTGGGAAACAAAAATAGGCCCTCTGGTCCCAATGACATATTGCCGTGTAAACTGAACTGAACTCTCTCTTTTTTTGGAAGCTGATGGCAGTGTTTCCTCTGTTTCGGTATTCTGTTTCTTTACTCCATCTTCTCTTATAATGAGAAAATTGAACAGTGTTGCCAGCACTCTAAGAAAATGACATACTTAAGTTTCTATGAAATATGTGTATGTATACATGTATGTATGTATTATTTGCAATCTACACTGTCTACGTGATATTATAACCAGCAAGTGTTGAATACTTCTTGAATTATTATCTAAAAGAACTGACAGAAAGGAATAAAGAGAAACATATCTTTGACTGTTTTTGATTTTCAAACTTCTGATTAACAAAGAAAACTGAAGTCTTTGATATTGAAATATAAATGCCCACTAGAAACTCTATACAGCACTGTGGCATATGCATTTACAGAATTCGATGTATTTATTGTTGTGTATTGGCGCGCTAGGCGCCATGTGGGATCGTTTAAGTTGCCAGTTGTTATGATATTGTGGAGAGGTACAGATTCAAACATGCAATTACGCTGATAAAGCCATCGACGGAATAAAGGAGTTGTGGAGTCCAAATATAATATGCAGTTGAAGTGTTTATTTCTGAGTCCCGAAACTCAGACAGCAAAATATCCAAAGTGTAACATAGGAGTTGCAAGAGTTACAAGTATCTCCAATGAACACAGATAAATAACAACATGTTTAATAGTGGAGCGGCATAGCTTGAAAAATTAGAGGAATTGTGCATTTTATGATAAAATCACCAAATTTCGCACACATGTTGACAATGACATTTGAAATAAATTCAGATATTGGGCCATCGTAAATAGCGCCCTCAGCGGCCGTGGCGACCATTTTTCAAAATGGCCGCCATAAATGCCATTTTTCGTAAAAAATTACAAATTTCAGAAGGGAAAATCAGTAAGATTTTGCAAACGAGTAGGAAATAACATCCAAAATGAATTCAGATATTGGGCCACCACAAATTGCGCCCTCAACGGCCATGGCAGCCATTTCTCAAAATGGCCGCCATAAATGCCAGTTTTCGCAAAAAATGAAAAATTTCAGAAGGGAAAATCATCAAGATTTTGCAAACGAGTAAGGAATAACATTCAAAATAAATTCAGATATTGGGCCATCGTAAATAGCGCCCTCAACGGCCATAGCAGCCATTTTTTCAAAAGGGCTGCCATAAATGCCATTTTCTGTAAAAATTTACAACTTTCAAAAGGGAAAATCAATAAGATTTTGCAAACGTGTCGGAAATAGCATTCAAAGTAAAATCAGATATTGGGCCATCGCAAATTGCGCCCTCAACGGCCATGGCATGATTTTTCAAAATGGCCGCCATAAATGCCAGTTTTCGTAAAATTTTACATATTTCAGAAGGGAAAATCAATAAGATTTTGCAAACGAGTGGGACATAACATTCAAAATAAATTTAGATAATAGGGCCATCGCAAATTGCGCCCTCAACGCCACTGGCGGCCATGTTTAAAATTGGCTGCCATGAATACCACATTTTTCTCTGAATTTACTAATTCGAGAAGGAAAAGTAAATAAGATTTTGCACTCAATTCAGAAATTTCGTTTGAAGTATATCTTGCGCCTATGTATTATATTATTGTAAATAGCGCCCTCAATGGCAATTGCAGCCATTTTTCAAAATGGCCACCTTGGATTCCATTATTTTTTACTTCCTGATTTTACGAAAGGAAAAGTCTATAAGAATTTGCACACAATTTGAAAATTACGTTTGAAGTAAATGTTTGCGTTAGATTATTATAACACTGCCCTCAACGGCCATGGCCGCCATATCCCAAAATGGCTGCCATTGTCATAGTCATTTTGTTTTAAAAAATGATAATTTCAGAAAGAAAAGTCAACAAATGTGTACATAAATTGAAAATCATGTCTAAAATCAAACAATTTATCTAGATTGCATTAACTCTAGAAATTGTTCCTGCGCAAATTTTCAAGAAGAAAAAAAATGCTAATAATGGTAATTGCAGCCATTTTCCAAAATGGCTATCATAGATGCCATTTTTCTTTTGTGAAGATGTCCTAATGTCGGAAGAAGACAATTTTTTTTTTTTTACTGCAAGTTGACAATTACATAAAAAGAAGTTTTGACATTGAGCCATCATGTGTTCTCAATGGCTATTTCAGCTATTTGTCAAAATAGCTACAATACAGTCTTCTTCTTTTTTTCTTGAGAATTTGCTTAACTTCAGAAGGAGAAGACAGTAGAATACTCACAGAGACATTATATAATCTGAAATATGGTGTTAAAGAAATCATTTGAGGAACAACTAAAATAAACAAGGCAAATGCTTAGCGACTATATCTCACCAATGATGGATGCATATTTTAGGTGGCAAACATGAAAAATTTCCGAAAAAGAGTAATATGAATATCCAGGGATAATGGCGCCATGTATTAACTTTGACAGTAACACCAATCATTGAATATATGGGACTATATGACGTGTATCTATTCTAAAATGTAACTTCCTAAATATTTTTAAGACAGATACGAAAAAATGGTCTTTCATTTTACGAAAAAAGTTAATTTACTTGCTATGCTTCCACAAAGACACATACCTTTGATATCCATACTGTTAGCCGTTACACGCGAAATACTGCAATTAGATCTAAACTGAAAACATGAATTTAGAACTAACCCATCAATGAAACCTTTTTTAAAATTTAAATTTCTTTGAACACCAGATTGCATTAGATATAATGGCTTTTTAGCACTATTCTATTGCTTTCTCCTTCTGGAATAAACAAATAAAAAAAGGAGTGTGTGGAAGCCAATTTGACAAAGATCTGTCATAGCCGTTGGGGACGATGTTTAAATGGTGGTGAATCTTCATTTCAAATTCAAATTCAAATTCAAGCTTGAATTTATTTGAATGTCTTTTGTCAATTTGCACAAGAAATTGTATTGTCTTCTTCTGGCATTATCATATTTTCAAGAAATGAATAGCATCTATAGTGACCATTTGGAAAATGGCTGCCATGGTCGTTGATGGTACCACTTGTAATTACCTCATATATTATTTTCTTTTGAATATGATTTTCAACATTTCATATGTACAAATTTCATTGATTCTCTCTCTGAAATTAGCAAATCTTCCCCCCCCCCAAAAAAAAAAAGAAGAAAAAGAAGCAGACATCCATGGCGGTCAGCATGGCCCTTGAGGGCGCCTTCTAAGAAGACCTTATTCTTCAATTTATATTTGAGCATAATTTTCAACTTGTTTGCAAAGTCTCATAGACTTTTCCTTCTGACATCAGCAAATTTTTGCAAAAACAAAAAGGGGCATCCATGGCAGCTGTTTTGAAACTTGGCTGCTATGGCTGTTGAGGGTGCACTTTGGATGGCCTGTTATCAATTTCAGTTTCAATATAAATTTCCATCCTTGTGGCAATTCTAATTGACGTCTGCAACACTTTACGAAAAAAAAGACATTCATGGTGGCCATTTTGAAAAATGGCTGCAATAGCCATTGCGGGGGCAATTTGCAATGGCCCAATAAGTTTACTTTTGAATGTAATTTCCCACTTGTTTGCAAAATCTCGCTGGCTTTCCCTTCTGATTTTAGTATATCTTTTCAAAAAAATATAGTATTTATGGCGGCCATTTTGAAAAATGGCTGTCATGACAGTTGAGAGCGCAATTTCCGATGGCCCAATATCGAGATTTATTTTAAATGTCATTTCCCATTTATAACCAATATTTCATTGACTTTTCCTTTTGAAATTAGCATTTTTTTAAAATGAAAAAGTGGCACCAATGTTGCCCATTCAACAAAAAAAAAGTCTGGCATAGCCATTGAGAGCGCAATTTTCAATTGCCCATTGACTGTGTGGATTTATTTTGGATGTAATTTTCCGCTTGTTTGTAAAAAAAGAAAAAAATGGCTTTCCCTTCTGAAATTTGCATTTTTAACAAAAAATGGCATTTATGGCGCCCATTTTGAAAAAAATGGGTACCACGGCCGTTGAGGGCGCAATTTCCGATGGCCCCATATCTAGATTTAATTTGAATGTAATTAACATTGTTACGACCAAAATCACTCTGAGAATGATCGCACAAAAGAAACAATCAACTGATGTTCAGGCGGTTTATTAACAGTGATATTGTTGGTACAGACTGGTAATCGGCGTCACATCAGTACAATGATCAATAGAAACAGTTATAAATCGGTAGTGGAATCACTTACACGTATTAAGTAATCCTTTGAAAGTGTCCAGATACGATGCTTGATGCACAAATGAATGATCCGTGATGCACCGATTAATGATTCCTTCGACGTAAATCCAGAGGCACGGGTTACAATAGTCCGCGTTATAAATCCAGGGTATATGTCCACAATAGCTCCACAGTATACTGTTCACAGCGAAATGCGCAGAATCCAACGACCACGTCCAGTCGATGCGTTGAATGATGATTCACTTTATATTGTCCAGCTAGGAATCCAGCCCGTCACAGCTTTGCCGTAGCAAAATCCGTTGACATTAAAATATGGAGTCCAATGAAGGCACATTAATTCTCTGCAGGCAAAATGTCTTCCAGGCCTTATCTCCACAAACATAACAGGTCAGCAGGTAACACAGGACTGACTATAACAAGTCGCTTCAGAGCCAGAAGTGACGTAACTCTCAGAGCAGAGGTGTTGGGTACTCTGCCTACTGCAGAATTTCTCTAGCTTATATACTATCTATTCACCCCTTCTAGCACATTCTATAACTCTCTCCAACCTACTAGCCAGTCCAAGTTCCAGGAATCCTGGATGACTCACTGCCTATCTATGTACAAAACATCATTGCCAAGAATAACTACCAATCACATTGGGCTACAGGGACAGTGCCTCACTCAGCCAAATATGTAAGCACTTCCCAGAAAATTCCGGAAAGGGTGAAATCATTCTAGATTGAGTGAGTTATAATGTATTTCCTCTTACATGCATGTACTGTGTAGTTACATTGTATACCACCTAGAAAATTCTCCACTGATCTGGTCAGCCTGTACGTACTATATCTATACCACATAGAATGTTCTCCATTAATCTGGTCCACCTGTGTACATACACATTAAAACAGCCAGGCATACAGTACATCATACATGTACGTGTACATAACTACTAGTGTGTACATTTGTGACACCATCCCCCATGGGAAAAAGAAAGCCTTGCCGTAGCAAGGGTTTCTTTTACCTTCACAATTTCTCATTATTATTTATAATGAATGTGAGGTAAAATCCAAGTCAAGCTACAATAATCACATACTATCACATGCCTTTTGGATAGCTGTATTAATTCCATGTTCTCTTTTCATGGATACCATTTACAATGATTTTGCTTGGATTTTCGGAGCTTATACAATCATATCAAACTGTTTTGCACACATTAATGAATATGCTAAACACATACACTGGAAATGATATGCGGTGGAACCTTTTCACCTTTGAATTCTACTGTGCTATCCACTACTATGTCACACCAACTGACTTTCTGTCATAGCACTCTTTCAGCATGTTGACATGACACATTTTCTGTGCTTCGCCTCTGTCTGGTGTACTGACTACGTAATTCACATCATTGAATTTCTTTTTCACACAATATGGGCCACTGAACTTAACTTTCAGTGGTTCACCTTGTATGGGCAGCAGTACAAAAACTTTGTCACCTGAATTAAAAATTCGGGCTTTGACATTTTTATCTGCCTTTCTCTTCATAAAATCTTATGACACTTTCAAATATTCCCTAGCTACCTCACAAGCCTTTAAAAGCCTTTCACAAAACTTTGACACATAGTCAAATAGGTGGACCTCATCATCCTCAGTCATGAATTTCTCTTTAATAAGCTTCAATAGGCCCCTGACTTCATGACCGTACACCAACTCAAATGGGCTGAAACCCGTCGACTCATTTGGGGAGTCCCTCGTTGCGAACAGCAGGAAAGGGATGCCTTTATCCCAATCCTCGGGATACTCCTCACAGAACGCCCTAATCATTGTCTTTAGGGTCTGGTGGTAGCGCTCCAACGCACCTTGGGACTGGGGATGATAAGCTGACAACTTCAGCTGCTTCACACCCAAACGATACATCACCTCTTGAAATATGCCTAACATGAAATTTGACCCTTGGTCAAACTGCACTTCCTTGGGCAACCCATACCTAGTGAAAAACTACACTAGAGCATCTACCACAATCTTAGCAGTGATATTTCGCAAAGGGATAGCCTCTGGAAACCGTGTAGACATATCCATAATTGTCAAGAGGTACTTGTGACCTGACCTAATCCTAGGCAAAGGTCCAACACAGTCAACTAAAACCCGACTGAATAATTCTTCAAACGCAGGTATCGGAATCAATGGCGCCGGCTTCACCGAATACTATGGTTTACCAGCCACTTGACATGTGTGACAAATCTTGCAAAACTCAGCCACATCCACATTCAACCCTGGCCAATAAAAATGCCTCATGATCCGATCCTTTATCTTTCTGACGCCTAAATGGCCGCCAACAGGTAACTCGTGAGCAATCCTCAAGATCTCACCGCGGTAACTAGGAGGGACAACAACTTGATGGACCACCGTCCAATCCTCATCAGCTGGCCTATGGGGAGGTCTCCACTTCCTCATCAAAATGCCATCTTTGACATAATAGCACTCAGGGACCTTTTCAGCCTCAGCCTCAGAACACGCCGTCTGAGACAAGCCTTTCAACTCAGAGTCTGCCTGCTGTGCTTCAACCAAGGAAGACTTGCTAAACAGCCCATCGCTGTTAGCCTCGGAGCCTAATACAGCAACCCCATCATTCAAGTCCTTGAAAAAGGTTTCTGCCAACCAAACACCGGAATTCTCCTCCACATCAACAGAATCCGCATCATCTTGAACAGCTCTACGAGCCTGAGACCTAGTCACGACACAATCTGGAAAAATCCCAGGAAATTCCTCCTGCAACTGCTCAGTTTCAGCAACCACCACTGGTTTCTCCGAAACAACTGGAGACGCAACCACCTTGTCCCCAGCCAAGTCATTCCCCAACAAGAAGTCAATGCCTGCCATGGGCAACTCAGGAACAACTCCAACAGTAACAGGACCAGAAACTAGGTCACACTTCAAATCCACTCTATACAGTGGCACTGACATATAACTGCCATCAACAGTCTGAATCAAGACTTTTGCATTCACTGCACTATCTGGTGGAAAAGTCATACCACCATCCACCATCAACGACTGAGAGGCCCCCGTATCCCGCAGGATGACTACTGGCTTACCTGCCTCACCAGAAGTACATGGGGTCACCTCACCATCAAACAAAAAGCTACGATAGCTCTCATCCACCCGCTTCATCCTATCTTTGAATTTGGGAGATTGACTTTCAATGGCCTGTGTTTCACTGAACGGGACACTGTTTTCGGGTAGGACATTTTTTGACATGACAAATCCCAAGTCCTTCTTTGTTTTGTTTTGCAACTTCCAACATTGTGACTTTACATGCCCTGTCTTGTTACAGTGAAAACATTTGATGACATTTGCACTTGTACTGGACCCTTTGTCAGATTGAGACTTTGGTGCCGATGAAGTTTCAGAACTCGTGCCTTTTTCAGGACCAGCATTCTTTGGATTGCTCGACTGATTTTTGTCTCTCTTATTTCCAGAGAAATTCCTGAAAGGTGGTCTGTTGTCATTTCTGTGGGTCAGCTCATACTCATCAGCCATCAAGGCTGCTTTGTGCAAACTTGTCACTTTGTGATCATCCAAATGCGACCTCACACTGAAAGCAACACTCTTTTTGAATTCTTCCAAGAGAACAACCTCACGTAGGTTATCAAAGTCCTGATCCACTTTCAGGGACCTGTACCACCTATCAAACATCATTTCTTTTTCACGAGCAAACTCAACATGTGTCTGGCCTGGTTTGCGGTACGAATTTCTGAACTTATGTCTGTACGCCTCTGGCACCAATTCATAAGCATTCAACACTGCCTTCTTGACTGTAGCATAGTCACGTGATTGCTCTTCAGAGAGAGATGAGTACACATCGGCTGCTTTGCCGACCAACACACTTTGAAGGAGCATGGGCCAAAATTCCTGTGGCCATTTCAAACTGTTAGCCACCTTCTCAAATGACACAAAATATGCATCAACTCTGTTTTCTTCAAACTTTGGCACCAATCGAATGTTCTTTGCCAAATCAAATTCAGGGGGAGCCCTTTCACGATTTCCAACAGTCTGTGCATGAGTCAATTCCATCTCACGCAACTTCATTTGTTGCTCCATTTCAAATTTTCTCATTTCCATTTGTTCTTTCTCCCTCTCTCTTTCTAATCTCATCTTCTCTTTCTCTATTTCCAATCTAGCAAGCTCAAGCCGTGTTTGATCTGAAATTTGAGCTAGATCTTGAGTGTCAATTTCTTCTTTGAGCTCCATGTGACCAGCTACTAAGTCAAGAATCTCTGCCTTTCTAGCACCTTGTGGAACATCAACATTTAAATGCTGTGCAACAGCGGTCAAATCACATTTGCGTAACCTTTGCAAATCTTTGAGCGACAAATCTGTCCTCTGAACAAATGCCTGAACATCCATTGTACTGATTGACATTGTCACACTGTAATACACACAATATACAATTGAACAATCAACTCAACCGGTATTTTGTCTGTACCAATATTCTGGATTCCGGAACGTTCCAAATTCTAAGTTTTGGCTTCAAATTCACTTCCCGGACACAAGCCCCCAATTTTGTTACGACCAAAATCACTCTGAGAATGATCGCACAAAAGAAACAATCAACTGATGTTCAGGCGGTTTATTAACAGTGATATTGTTGGTACAGACTGGTAATCGGCGTCACATCAGTACAATGATCAATAGAAACAGTTATAAATCGGTAGTGGAATCACTTACACGTATTAAGTAATCCTTTGAAAGTGTCCAGATACGATGCTTGATGCACAAATGAATGATCCGTGATGCACCGATTAATGATTCCTTCGACGTAAATCCAGAGGCACGGGTTACAATAGTCCGCGTTATAAATCCAGGGTATATGTCCACAATAGCTCCACAGTATACTGTTCACAGCGAAATGCGCAGAATCCAACGACCACGTCCAGTCGATGCGTTGAATGATGATTCACTTTATATTGTCCAGCTAGGAATCCAGCCCGTCACAGCTTTGCCGTAGCAAAATCCGTTGACATTAAAATATGGAGTCCAATGAAGGCACATTAATTCTCTGCAGGCAAAATGTCTTCCAGGCCTTATCTCCACAAACATAACAGGTCAGCAGGTAACACAGGACTGACTATAACAAGTCGCTTCAGAGCCAGAAGTGACGTAACTCTCAGAGCAGAGGTGTTGGGTACTCTGCCTACTGCAGAATTTCTCTAGCTTATATACTATCTATTCACCCCTTCTAGCACATTCTATAACTCTCTCCAACCTACTAGCCAGTCCAAGTTCCAGGAATCCTGGATGACTCACTGCCTATCTATGTACAAAACATCATTGCCAAGAATAACTACCAATCACATTGGGCTACAGGGACAGTGCCTCACTCAGCCAAATATGTAAGCACTTCCCAGAAAATTCCGGAAAGGGTGAAATCATTCTAGATTGAGTGAGTTATAATGTATTTCCTCTTACATGCATGTACTGTGTAGTTACATTGTATACCACCTAGAAAATTCTCCACTGATCTGGTCAGCCTGTACGTACTATATCTATACCACATAGAATGTTCTCCATTAATCTGGTCCACCTGTGTACATACACATTAAAACAGCCAGGCATACAGTACATCATACATGTACGTGTACATAACTACTAGTGTGTACATTTGTGACAACATTTATGGGCAAAATCTTATTAACTTTTCCCTTCTCAAATTTGCAAAATCATCGAAGAAGTGGCACATTAGACAGCCATTTTGAAAAATGGCTGTCATGGACGTTGAGGGCGCAATTAACGATTGCCAAAATTTTAAATTCATTTTGAATGTACTTTCCCCACTTGTTTGCAAAATCTTACTGGCATACTATTCTGAAGTTAGCAAATATTTTGAGAAAAAATGGCATTTACGGTGGCCATTTTGAAAAATGGCTGCCGTTGCCGTTGAGGGCGCTATTTCCGATGACCCGATATCTAGATTTATTTTGAATGTAATTTCCCATTTGTAACCAAAATCTTATTGACTTTTTTCTCCTAAAATTAGCAAATTTTACGAAAATATGGCATTTATGGCAGCCATTTTGAAAAATGGCTGCCATGGACGTTGAGGGCGCTATTTACTATGGCCCAATATCTAAATTTAATCTGAACGTGATTGTCAACCTGTGTACGAAATTTGGTGCTTTTATCACAAAATGCACAATTGTTCGGCTATGCCGCTCCACTATAAAGAGCAGATGAAATGCTAACTCATCTGGCTGAAGCCTGGAGTAGAAGCGTCTCGATTATACTTTCAGAAACTATCTCTAAAACTTGGGGGAAATCTCATCCTGAAAAGCACATGGTCCATACACAATATGATTGGTCAATTCAGTGTAGGCATGGAAACGTAGGGTGTGGTCTTACTCATTTTGGGGCTTGAAACAAAGGAACAGTGTTGAGGGTAATGGGAGATGGCTTTGTGGCAGGAAGGGAACTGGACAAGGGGTAATAACTTTCTGACCACAATGGGAGTGGATACTTTGATGTGGGGTTGTTAGGAGGAAACTAACCTTGTTGGTCTGACATCAAGACTCCTATTGACATGAGGGGTGATGGACAGGTGTTGGGGTTACTGTGCTATAGCAAGGGGTTATTGAACTATAAGGGAAAGGACTAAAGCACGAATGGAAACTATATCACATAGTTAGGTAATGGAGAATTGCCTAACTCTATGTAACATTATTATCAATTGCTAATGAAATTTATACAAACATTAATGTATTGGCAAGCTGACTAGCATAAGAAAATATCAAAAGCAATTAGGAAATGACATGTAGTAAATGTTGGATCCTTTCAGAGTAGTAAGGAACAATGACCTATTTGCTGAACAAGGTTGGAAAATTTTGCCTTACGTGGTCTATAGTATAATTCTAGTCATGTAAACATACACTGTGTCCAAACTATTTGTGTAGTTGGAACACATGGGAGAAATGCCCCCAGGTTTTGTCCGATTTCAGAGATTTCTTTATTCTCCTGTGACAGACTTCAGTTTCTTAAAGGCGGTGTCACACCTGTCCGGGCAAGCTACGCGGGCTTGTGGCGAGGAGGTAGTTTAAAGCACGTAGAAGATTTTCCGCGGGCGGACAAGAATGTTTGCAATTTTCGCACTTGTTTCTTACTTACTAGACGCGTGCTACTTAGCTTCTACTTGCATGCGTTCCGTGTGACTCGCGTGAGAGCTTTGAAACCGATCCATTTTCTGTTATGAGCGACTTACGGGGATTGCGAAGTACCTGCTTTGGAGTTCCCTGTGAGGTGCTACCGGTACGGGTTTCCTACTTGTGTTCTGCGCGTACCTCTACGGGCAACTCCCTGACTCTTCCGGAACAAGTTTTGAGCATGCTCAAGGCCTTGTCATACCGTATCTGTGGAAGTTTTGCGGCTTGACTTGCGGGGAAACAAATTTGCTACCCGGAGCTCTCCGCAGTTGGCCCGAACTTGACAGTACCTAGCACTTATCTCGTCCTTAGTTGCCCGAAGGTGCGCACGCTAGTCCAATTTTCCCGCAGCAAAGTTTTGAGCATGACCAAAACTATTTCCGGATGAGTCGCGAGGATTGCCCGAAGAGTTCCACGCAGAACACCCGTAGGAGGGCCGTAGCCGCCGCAATTCACAGGCATTTGACCCACTTGAAGTAGGTAAGTTGCCCGCTGATCTATGCCTATGTGAAGGGAGTGTGTGCCATTTGTGGGCTCATTCTCTTCTTTGTCCTCTGTCCTCTGTGCTGTGGCGTCGAGGACTACCTGGTCCCTTTCGGACAGGACTTCATCCGCCGAATGGACTTCAGCAGCAATTTGATGCATTTGCTGTGAATCTTCCGGGCTTTGTGGCTGTCCATCCACTGGACGTTCTCTGCCCTTGTGCACTTTCCGTCTACGGAGCATCTTCACTTCTTGAAAGCTAGTTGACAAATGATTGTTTGCCCATCCACTCAAAGCAGCCTATTGTTCAGGCTAGCACTCACCTCGCAGGCGACTAGTACGCAGATAACATGCAGTTGTGGCGCAGGTACTTCGCAGAGCCCGTATGTCGCCCGTAACTGACATAAAAGAAGCTATCACGAAGCTATCACGTGACACCCACGCGCCTAACATGCAGTTCAACGGAATACACGCAAGAAGGACTTAGGTATCACGCGTTTATCATGTAATACCCACACCAAACTCGCCCTAAACCTTGTCCGGCCGCAGAAATTATTCTGCGTGCTGAAAAATCCCCATACGCAATAAGCCCGCTTAGCTGGTGTGACAGGGCCTTTTTTGGCTGCGGGTAAATAGAGCCAGCGTGCGCACCTGCGGGTAGCTACTTTTGAGATACATGCTAGGTACTGTCATGTGCGGGTCATCTGCGGGGACCTCCGGATAGCAAAAATGTTCTTCGGAAGTCGCACGCAAGGCTGGTGTGACACGGCCTTAAACTGCAAATATAGGGCTCCCTCACTGACTGCTTGTGTGCAACTCTATCTAGTCAATTTTTACTCCTTAGGATTAGTAATAAAAGGAAAAGTGCTGGACTGTTCAGTCTTCAGGATCATTGTGACCGTGCATCACAAATATAAACAAAGAGTGGCAAACACTGATTTTGTGTCAGGACTCAAAATCCAAGAGTGAGCAGCATCTCCACTAATGTCACAAGCATAAACCTGTGCATTATTTGTTTTATAAAATAGTTCAAAAATCAACTACATTTCTCATGTACCTTTTTGGATGAATATCAGTCAGCTACATATAAAACTTTCTCAAAAGCCGGTATGTCCAACGCTTGAATGGCTACATCCTTCAACCCATTATATAAAGGTTTTCATCTCTGCAAGTTTTTTTTTTTCTCAGCTGTTTTGCTTTTCTGTAGAAAATCCAGCCATTTTTTTTCTCTGATAGCGGCCCTTTGTTGTCAGTGCTGTCTGTTTTTGTTTTTTTAACAGAATAGGCAGAATTTCGCAAAAGAAAGCAAACTGGTCGGAGACTGCCTGTGATGTACATTGCTGATGTATTTCTAGAATTTCATTCAGTCACACATTCTTTAATGTTTAAGAGTGTTGAGAAAACAGCATCTTGATATTAAAATCAAGGGTATATTCTTGTCGCAGTATATCTTCAGAATGTCCTTCTTTAGTAGTCGAGTGTAATGCAAACTCCCCCTTGAATGGTGCACATGACAGCAGGGTTATTTTGTACAATGTTCTTCTATTAACTTGTTTTTGGTCTTTCTGACTGAATGCATGATCTTCATGCTCTTATTTGCTGTTTTAAATGGTGGCTGTGAGGCTTACATTTTGTTTTGTCAGAGAACTGAAAAATATTCCCTGTTGTATTGTGGTACTTGTACATGCTAGTTGATTCCATATCTAGCCTCAAAGAAGCGCAATAATATCAGTTCATTACTTGCAACCTTGTAGTCTCCATTGTCTATTGATTTGCTAACTTGTTCAACATACATTGATATTTTCTCATAAAAAATTGGCCATTAGATTATCGATTGCTTTGTGTCCAGGATGTCAGAACCACCCTAGTGACCAGAATGATGGACAAGTCCATTGGTGCGGCATAGTGTCCAAAACCGATGAATGGTCACTGAACCACAAAATGGCCATCAATATCGAACTGCTGAGAGTCTTGTGAGTGTCACATCACTGAGAGGATATGTTTTAATGTGCATACACTCTTGAGCACTCATTTACAAGCTGATAAGAGTCAAAGAATCTATGTACACACACAACCTGTCTTCATCAGACACAAGTTTCAAAACGGCATGCTACTTTGTGGTTAGGAAATTAGCCTGATGTCACATTCACCCGCTATTTATGCAATGAAGGGGAAGTGATTGGGAAAATTAAAAAACAAAAATCTTGGTCTATACGTTGTGAAATAGCATGCAAATTTGTGAATTAGTGCACTATTAGGTTGTGTCTCCATCAGCCTAATGAAGACATGCCTACAGTGGGGTGGGATAGATGTGCATGCACTGATTTCTAGTGAGCAGAGGGTGTTTTAACTTTTTTTTTTTTGAACAGGTGTCAAAATTTCATTCATTTCACTTTCTTTCATTTCCGTATCGGTTTTTGCGAACAAACTCTTCATTTCATCTTGCTGTTTGGTACCATGAACCAGTAGAGGACGAGCTGATTTTGCTATAAAACATGCATTCCCTGAAGACAACTGCCATGTATAATAGTATACTTCGGATTGTTCTTCAATGGGTTAATGGTTCTGATTGTAAAGCCCACATACTTCCAATGAACTTTTAATCCCTTACTAACAAAAGACTGTTTTGCTTGTCCTGTATCACAATGTACTTATTTTTGTGTATGTGGTAGAATTTGTAGAATTCTATTGACTCTTTCGATCCCCTCTCGGGTTATGAGAGTACAAACAAACATGGAATATAAAACAGTATATCAGACTTGTCCACTTATTGTCCACATTGCACCTTCCATGAAAACAGTGAAGTCAAGGGTCTGATGTGCCTACCTACAATGCATTTACACATGACAAACTTGAGGTGTTAAATCCTGTTCCTAATTCTTTTTCGATGTCAGGATAAAATAGTTGTGAACTTTACCTTTTAGAAAGTCTAATTTACAACTGTCTTCTTCTCAATTTTGACTGGTACAAAACTGGCCAACATTTACTACCACACATATTATTTGTGAAATTCTTATTATATAAGTATTTGTTTTGGAGAAAGTGGATTCCAAGCTTTTGAGGAATTGCACCAAAATAACCTACCAAAAAAATAATCTAGACAAAAATGGGATGGGAGGAGTATACCAGAGGAAATAATTTAGTAAGGAAAAAAAATATCTGACAGATAAAGTAGGAGAACCAAGAAATAAGTGCAGGAAGGAACAAAGAAAGAGATATCTCATGTATTAGAAGTTTCTGAGAATACAGCAACATATCTGAAATGGAAGTGCAGAACATGAAAAGAACCAAGCAAATAGGGCAGCAGTAATAAAATGCACTCTCCAGTGAGCTACCAGAAAATTGGAAACTAGAGAGAACAAGGAAAGATAAACCAAGAACAAAGTTGAGATATACATATATTGGTTTTTGAACTTCTTATTCCACAAATATCTCCCTTTTTTTCCAGTGTCAATCACATTTCTCGCTTTATGATAGTACAGAGCAGGAAATATGCACGCACTTTGCGGGGCCATATCCTCTGCGCAGGGTAAGTGAAGTCGACTTAATTCATAACAGAAGGCCATATCTCTGCATTAGGCTAAATCCCCCAGCAAACAAACAAGGGATGTCTCCTCTATCTCACAATTTAGGTGAGTTCCGATTCCGACTTAGCCTGAACCGGCTGAAATCTGCTCCTGCCTTTTTCTGCCCATTAATCCAAGAGAATTCCCTATAGAATTCCCTGAATTATAATGCATTAACAAAAGTTGGAGCTGTAACATATATGTACTCCGTTTCTGTGGCAAGATTGAGGTGATAGAATTGAGGCAATAATATATGTGTGGTGTGTTTGCAGCTAGTTCTGTGTTTGCAACTTATCATGGGTCTAAATCCTTTCATCACAGCATTCGTATATTCTTAACCCATGGAGGACGGACTGATTTTGCTACAACACGCATTTCCCATAGACACCTGCCCGAGTATACTGGGGACTCGTCCTCAATAGGTTAAGCTTTACAGCTTTACATCCAATGGTGAGAATCTGATGACGCATATGTGGGAAATATTGAAATGTTTGTAATAAAGAGAGGGAAAGAGGTTTTTGCCACCAACCTGTTCCACTTTTCCCCAAACCTGTGGCTTTATTGTATTTTTGGACTCAAATTTGTACATGTGTGATATGATATTTGTATAGTAAAGTAGATCATGGATCCATGGTTGTTGTGTTAGAGCATTATCTTTGCCTGTCAATCTTGGACATAAAGTGTTCTGGGTCCACCATGGTATTGATACTCTGTTGATACAGTGGCCCTGAAATCTGGCTACCAGACTATGAGGACAAACTGGGTTTGTGTTCCTACCAGGGGTGCATTTGGGGGTATCAGGTGGGAAAGAACAAGTCCAGTTCTGCCCACAACTATGGAAAGCAGTGAAAACCAAAAAAATGTTGGTGAAGCTATAATGCAATCTCATCTGAGATCTGTTTGAGTGCTCCACATTCAGTGCAAATACAAGTAAACTTTCATGTATTCCTTTAGTGCATGGACTACTGCGGGAATGTGAAACATGTTATGTAAAATTAGCTATGGACACTGGACTTCAAATCTAGACCAACACATATTTCTTATGCAGGACAATGTACTTTGAGCGAGTTATTTTCTTGTTTTGTCCCAA
This sequence comes from Diadema antillarum, assembly GCF_040938485.1. NCBI lineage: Eukaryota > Metazoa > Echinodermata > Echinoidea > Diadematoida > Diadematidae > Diadema > Diadema antillarum. Next base: position 786,108 of record NW_027271313.1, on the reverse strand, counting down.
ATGTAAAGAACAGTGGTGGTAGATTGTTTGGCATCTTTTTTGCCTTAAAGGGATGGTATGGTTTTGGTTGAGATGCGGGTTCAGATTTTAACTTTTACGAGATAATTAGAAAGCACTCATCTGAAATATTAAAGAGCATACAATTCTATGAGGAATCAAAAGTTTATTTGATGAAAATCAGTTTTGAAATGGCAAAGATATCCAAAGCGGTCCTAATAAAAGGTGTGTCCGTAGATGTCTAAAGGCTGCATGTTAAATGTCGTCATAACAGAGGAGTATATTTTGGCTAATTTCCAGTCATTGTCACCTATTTCTTCAAAACTTTTAGAATTTACCTTTTTACTTTCTCATCTGCCTAGTCTCACAAAGTGATTTTTTTTTCTCACTTTTCTCTTGTTTTCATCAATGAAGTGAATCCTATCAGCCTGTTTTTGTGAGTTTGTTAATGATCAGATGAGCTACTTGTGAGCACAGTTTGATATCATTTATGAAATTCATCAAATGAAGTAAATTGTATAATTTACATCTAGATCAGATTTTATCCATTTCCTGCATTACCTTTATTGCTAACTTGTTTTGCTAACTAACTCGATGACAATATTACCCTGTATTAATCATAGAAGTTTCACAGCTAGGAAGCAGTATGTCTTTTGGCAACCAAAGGATTACATAGTATAGAAAGATTATCCCCATTTTAATCTGCCAGAGAGAGAGAAAGAGAGAAAGAGAGAGAGATATGGAAATATGCATACCAAGGAATAGTCTAATTTGCATACTCAATGTCATTTTCATGATACAAATGGCATTTAGATATATAGTTAATGCATGAATCTATATGAGTATTAGCATCCTGGTGTAGGCAAGCATACATTAACTTTGCATTCCACTGTAAAAAGTCTGTGCGTGTACAGGGCACCATGGTATAGGAAGGGTTAGTGTGATGCACTTGTCACTCAGCTTGGATAAAGTCTGTTTTCACTTCAAACACAGCCGCTGAATCTTGTAGGCGGCAGTCAGGCATTGACTGAAAGGGTGAGGTTTCTATTTCTACATCAGTGAAAATGAAGGTTTTAACTTGGGAAAGCTGTTTTTTACAGGAGGTTTCCCATTTTCTGCTAGAAAAAGTCAAAGGACATATCTTTTTATACAGGGAAATTCTTAGTACCAGAAAAAAAAAAAGAACATCAGAGACTTGGGGGAGGCTAGGCCCTATTTCTTGCAGATGCGTATGGTTTGTAGTCGGTAGTAATTACCTATCTATCTCATGGCATCATCCTTCTGTGTCTGATTGGTGATGTATAAATGTCTCTACTGGGCAATTGTTAAACATAATTAATTGATGGTTCATGAGTGTTCCATAACAGTGTTGCCAAAGAAAATTCATTTTGAGAGAAACTGGCAAGTTGTTTCAGAACAGTTTGATTTTTTTGCGAACTCCCATACATACTCGTTACCTCAGATAAGCAATACTAAAGTGAGATTGCGGGAAAAAAATGCTAAAAAGTAAGTGTGCCTGGAGTTACAAATACATATATGGAAATGCAGGACTATCATTATCCCTTCAGAGATTTCATGTATCATCTCTGAATCTGAGTAAACAGAAACAGCAAGGTGCACATCATTGAGGATACTTTGAATAAAGACAATAGTGAAGAAATAGTGAGAATGAGAAGAAATAGTGAGAATGAGAATGAGAAAGATGGGGGAACAGAGCAGGGACATAAAGGAAGAGAGAAAGAGAGATGAAGTACAGTTTAAAGAGAGATAGTCAGTAATGAAGCATTAGTTTTAACAGGGAAATATTCCTTTAAAACTGCTCTATGTGGTTGTAAGATATCCAGCAGAGAGATTTGGGTTTTCTTCCAGCAGCTCATGGTCTTAAAGTTGAGAACACCAGGCCAGTTAGGTATACCACAAATCCTACTGCATAGATGGTGGCTTGGAGAAAAATCAAGTGGTTGCCCTACCTTTATAGACATGACCAAACATGCCATACATCTCAAATAAGAGTGTGTTTGCATTTCAACATAGTACATCTCTATTCAGAATCTCATTCCTGAACCAGTCTAGAGTCAAATATTAACTATACTTGCTAACCCGCAAATCTGTTTGCCAAGATTTAGAGTAGGCTTATCACTTAAAACTGATAGTTTTTTTTTTCAAATTTGAAGACCTCTGGTCAAAATGCAGATATTGCACACAGAAGAAGAAAAAGCTTTTCAGACAAGGGACGTTTAATTGTGAGATGTCATTGAACTTACAATCATTGCATAAATGCATGGATCAAAGTCCCTTGGTATGTGGTGAGAAAAGCTTTCTATATTCTGCTGAAATATGGTTAAAACTTGAGTAGAAAACCACATACCCATTGAAGATTTTTCTCAACCTAGCATAGTTCCTAGCTTTTGATGTTAGCTTTGCCACTGCACAATGAAGGCTCAATCTGTCAATTTCCTTTATAAAATAGTGAATCTTATGAAAAAATCAGGAAAACTATATTTTCTACTTTTTTAAGCTTCATGTTGAAATGCTAATTAACATAACCTTGAACTTCCTTATATATCTAGTAAAAAAAGTGTCATTCAGGAGATCTTAACATACATTGAATTGAATTGAATTTAATTTAATTGAAATTCATTCTAATCATATTGATAATTTCTTGTAGCATTTATTTTGTTTACTACTGTTTGGGACTTGCACTACAGATGTTGATATGACATTACTACAATGTAAAATGAATGTGAGAATGTGAGAAAAATTGCAAAAAGTATGCAGTTTAGAAGGATCAAGCAACAATATTTTGTTTCTTTTTGGCTTTATATTTGGTAGTCCCTCACTTTTAGATAATTCCTGTTACTGCATAATATGTCATGGTCTGCTCACAGGTATGGCTACACTATCCCTGATTAAAAGAAGATCAATGTTTGGCAAGAAGGTGACTTGTTGGTAAAATGCATTGCTGTAGGTCATGAAGGCATTTTATGGCTTGGACATAAAGCAGTTTTAGGGGTTTCTTTAAGACACAAAAGGCAGTGTAGTGCATTGCAAATGACATTAAAGGCAACTTGGTGCCTTGTTTAGGCCATTAAAGCACCTTGGTAAGTTCTAACCTTTGACCTTTTGTGCCCCTATATTCAAGCTGCATAATTTAAAAGATTCTATGACTTTACTGGGTACAAGCCCTAATTCACCAACCTGGTTTTACTTAGCGTAGGACTAAAAATCAGTGGTGGCCCAGGGCCAGTTAAAATTTATTTTGGGCCACCAAATCTCTGAAATGGTTATCTTTTGGTGGCCCAATAAGGCAGCTACAATTCAAAATGAATTTTTATTTTTCCCTTTTTTTTTTAGGTAATTACATATCTTTCTAGGCCCACCAAAATGTCATATTCAATGATTTGGTGGCCCAAACAGGCCACTAGAGAAAAAAAAATAATGTAGAGTCCTGGGGGGCATTTCATGAAGCATTTTGTCCAACAAAGTTATCGGACCAATTTGCTCTTGGCCAATCAGACGCAGGGATTTCATTAGTTTGTAACAGTCTGTCAGAAAAATATCTGACCAAAACACATCATGAAATGCCCCCCTGGGAAGCATATGGACTTTATACAGACCTGCCTTTCAACATATACAGTGTGAAAGGTCAGGACACATAAGAGAGCCTTTTAGTTTATGAGTACAGATGATACCACAGAAATGTTCGACATCAAATTGATGAATGTTTGTATGAGTCTCTTTGTCTGGTCAAAGATTTATGTGCGTACAATCCGTACAATCCACAAAGGTCAGATCTTTGTCTTGTCACTTTGTTGGAGCAAAATCTTGCATCTTTTCTGCTTGATTTGAAGGAATGAAAAATTTCCAGTTACTATTGATCCATATATCTCTTCACCTTGCTGATATATATGTCCATTCATCTACATCTGTTTAGAGTGTTACATTTGTCTCTGTTCAATATCTGTCCCCCAACTGACCGCCGGCTTCTTACCAGTCCCTTAGCTCCTGAAGATATCAACTTAGTGAGAGTTTGTTTTCTCCTTGTAGTTTCTCTCTCTCTTCCCCTCTTGCTTTATTTTTCTTATACAATATGATTTACTTACATATCTCTTTGGTTAACATTCTCCCATTATGAATAGATGACATATCCTTGGTCTTTTACTAAATCATCTCTTGTGCTGTCTTTTTCATTCCATTCTAAAATCAAAATTCTGTCCTTCTACATTACGGGATAGCATGGAAACAATTGTATCCAGACTCTTTTCTTCTCCTCCTTTCTTCCTTTAGTTATTCTCTTCATGATTGTCAGATACATTATATACCTTCTCCCCCCGATCTCTCCTACCTGTCGTTTGTTTGTTCGTTCTCCATCTCCATTTCTACCACTGTCCCTTTTCCATCCTGCTCCTCCCGATCCATTTCTTCTCGGGCCCATCTGTCCCTCTGCCTCGCATTGCAGACACATAAGCTAACATTTGTGTTTCCTCGCCAGCAGCCGGGAAGATGTACGTAATGTGATGTAGCTGGCTATCCAGGATAAACATTGGACCCTCTCTTGGCATCACCACTAGCTACAGATACCGGGTCTGTGTTTGTTGAAACAACATTTTGCATTTGGATGTAATTAACCATGGCGACACCACTGACAAATTTTTCCGCAAATCGAGTCTGGGGATCTCCAATAGAAAGAGGAGGGGGATGAGGAGAAGGAAGAATGCAAGGAGGAGGAAGAGGAAGAAGAGGAGGGAAATAGAGGTCCTGCATCATCCTGAGTGCGGAAGACAGTGAAGGTATCAATAACGTTGTGGGGTGGGGTACAGGGGTAATACCAGAGGTTAAGACTCAGGAGCAGTGGGAAAGGGAGCGTTGGTTTGAGGTTTGGAGATGGTGTTCGAATGTGGTTTACCAAATAATTGATGTCATTACCTGCTGGTTTGACGGGACAGAATGGAAGCTGAATTGATGCTGTCCAAGGCAGGAATGAAATAGTGAGAGAAGAGAGGAATTTTCATTCATTTGGGACCCTCCACGTTGGGGGACAAGTGGAAGGTGAATTGATGATATGTGATAGGAGAAGGGGTACTTGAAAGTTAGGGAAGAGGTACAGAAGGTAGGTGAGGCATTTAAGGAAGCAAAAGGACAGTTGAACTGAGCTTGGCTTGGAAGGTTAAATGAAACAATCAGTCAACTCGTGCTCTTCGATATCCACTAATCACTGATGGCTGAACTCATGTGACTTGAATTTGTTCTCATGTTGCCATTACAGTCCAAACTCAACTATCCAGCCCTCTCCTATCTGATATTCTCTACCATGTGGATGCATTCATGCTGTAAAGACTCCCCCCCCCCCCCAAAAAAAAAAGTGATTTCAAGCTCAATTAAGACTGCTACAAACTCACAAGATATACACTGTACCTCTAATAGTCCTAACAGAAACACATTCTGCATTTTACATTGAAATTATTCAATTTCCGTAACAAAAAAAAAACAAACAGACTACAATTTTAAGTAAGCTAGCATAGACTACACAACAGTTATGGCGTATGCTACCTACTAAGCTACCACTGGATCAGTAGCTACATGTACATACATACATAAAGAGTGTTTTTCCCATATCAGGCCAATTGCTTATCTACACACTACGGTTTTGACATGGTCAGATACCTAGAGGTTGGACTGTACTTATTAAACTTTGTGGTCATATTGGGCACCATACCTGCTTAGTCCTCTGTACCTACATTTCTTTCACAAACCCTTCCCCCCCCCCCAAAAAAAAAAAAAACATATTATAACAACACTATCAAGAAGAAACATTCTGTTTATGTTTTCTTGACACGTGGTATATTTCATGTTGCAAAGTAAACAAACCTATATATACAATCTTCATCCGCTCTGAAGAAAAACTGTAGAAAGCAGATAGCAAGCTCATTGATTGTGCCTTATATCATGTACCACAAATCATTTGCACGACATGGAATTGGGTCAAAGTTGTGTGGGCAACTAGTTTATATGTCTCGCAGATGAAATATGATCCACAAAATTAGGTCAGGCGAGCGATATCACTTCACCTTCACTGCCAGCAATGGCAACGCAACAGTTGCCATGGATATGCGAAAAGGCGAACTTCTCCGATGCAGTGCGAGTCATTTATTCTGTTTGTCTGTCTGTCTGTCTGTCTGTCTCTCTCTCTCTCTGCGATATATCCATGGCTTTAAATGAATAGCGATACTGCATACTGGCAAGTACCCCATCGGCTGTTTAGAAATATAATTGCAAATTGTTTAGTTTGCTTTTCCTTGGGATTATTGTAGCCGGCTGCAGGAGATTGTGCCTGCATTAAGGTCTAGGACAGACTGGTGATTACTCAATTTTTTCTGAACAAGACCAGATGATCATTACACAGTGTATCTTACTTATTTTTCAGTTATAAGACTTTGTTTGTACACCTGTCTTTCATATTCAACCCCGAGGACACTTTCAAACTTCCAAATTTCCGCTTTGCTAAGGGAAATAATGTCTTTGCAATACAGTTATATCAGGCTTCATTTGGAATAAAATGATATATGATTACATGATACAGAGGAAGATATGTGAAGAGAGAGGTATATAGATTGGAGAAGAAAGAGAAATGTACAGTTGTTATTTCTTTTTGAAGGGAGATGAATAATTTATGATACACAATACTGGAAGGGAACTCAGACCCTTCAATGTCTGACGTCCTGCTGAAAGTGAATAGGGAATAGATGCATGGGCCACTTTGAGAAGGAGTAATGACGAGGTTTTATTCTGTCTCTTGCAGAGACATTGGAATTCTAAGGTGATGTAGGATGGGGTTCAGATATGATATGATAGAGAGAAAGAGAACAGAAAAGACTTGATATATGTTCAATAGAGGAAAAACATTTGCAAAAGGACAACATGTATAATCACAAAGATGATACTAGAGTTACTTTGAAGTGACTGGATTTGATTTTAAAGTTCTATAGAATTAGAGTTAAACTTATAATTAAAAATTTCTTGGTTTTCATGAAGCTAGTTGCCATCATGTTTTGTGTTGACCTATTGTGTTTGCATGCCTGACACCCTGCATTGTAGGTTGCACCTAAATTTTAAAGCTGTTTTTCTCAAACTGTATGTGTGTCATGTCGGCAAATTTCTTGTCATTTCTTGGAAAGGTTTTTAGAGATAAAGTGGGGATAATCGTGTGTCATTCTAAAGTTTAAGAGTATGAGGGATTTAGATACTTAACTCAGATGTGAACTGCTTAGTATCTTTCCTAGCCTTTGCAGGAATAGAAAAATGTGTTTTTGAGAGAACCAAGACTTGAAAGTGTGTAAGTGTGTACATGTATGTTTTGATACTATGGTGTAGGCCACATATCTGGACACTTGTGTCTGCTGGTGTCTACTGGTGTCCAAATAGCACTGATACTTTTTAATGCTTTCAGCCTGAAACAAAAAAAAACTCAGTAATCATAGCCACCCTCCAAGATGCTAAAACATGCAGTTCTGTTTGTGTATTGGTTTGTATAAAGAAATGCCATTTCTACTTGGAAAGTTATGTTACTCTTTTGATAAATGGGTTGTAAGAGAAACTGCAGTTTAGAAGATAAAGAGAGATTCAATTGAAGAGACTAGAATCTAGGTTATGAAAGTTTCAGTGACACCACAAAGGTGTCTACCACAATTGAATTTTCAGTCTGTTAAACATCACACCAACATTTTTACAAAAACTAAATAAATCCATGCACTAGAAACAAAATTCACACTTAGTGAAACTTGATGCATTTAATATCCAAATTGGTATCGCCTTGTATGGAGGGAATGTTGGTTGGAATGATGGAGCCATGCTATAATTGTATAGAGATGATACTGAAACACTGTGAAACCAAACATCTGAGAGGCTTGTTAGTGATGGAAGCATGCATGTTTTATACCATGAATCATGGCAAATACATCTTGTCATTTATCTCATTGTTTCGGAATGAAAGAATGCTTCGGGCATGGCAGTATGCTAAGGCAGGTATTAGCAGATGCAAAACAGTGTTTCTCACTGTCATCTTCAATTTTGCAGTAATGCCCTGTTAGCTTTTAACTAATCATGTATGGATACCTTTTCAGGCAACAATTTATTTCTTTTGCCTATGTTCCAATGTTCTGTGTTCAATGCCAGTAGCTATTTGCAGAGCTGTTTGCACATTTTCAACATTTTTTGAAAGCGTTGTCTAGCAGACCACCCTGCGATGCTGACGAATGCCTTTCTGCTTGGTGCGGCCGGGATGGCGCTGATGCGCAAGACTTCAGACAAGGCGCCGCAGAGAACCAGTTTTCCTGCCCTGATAACGACCGGCAACTCAGGCAGGTGCTGCCCTCTTTTCCTTTTATAAACCTCCAGTTAGGATGTGACTGAAGGAAGCCCCATGTCTCTGACTGAGACTGGTGTGCTGGGGAAAAAAATGCAAACAGAGGAGACCTTAACCCGTTGAGGACAGACTGATTTTCCTACAACACGCATTTCCCATAGACACCTGCCTGAGTATACTCAGGACTCGTCCTCAATGGGTTAATTTTGCTGGTAAATCATTTTGTGGAAGTGACTTTGACTACATGGTTTCTGTACAAAAAAGAGCTACAAAATGTGTGTATACTATTTTTCATGTCAGATGCCATGCATTGTTAAATCATGTACTCTAGTTAGATTATTATTTGTATTGTGTTTTCCAGTGATGATCAAATAAACTTTTGTATTCTTAACCCATATTTGCTGGTGGTGTAATGAAGTTTATATAAAGCTGTTGGCGCCAGATGCTTTTTCATACACTTATGAGAAGAACACTATTTTAAAAAAAAAACTATATATTGATTAAGAGAAAAAGTAACAGTCTTTATTATAAGATGTAAATTATGGTCATGTAATAATCTATGTGACATCATATGATGTAAACATTTACATCTGAATTACAAATTAATGAATAATTATGTCACTTATTGAAAAGAAACTACTAATAAAAAATGTCAGTAGTCTTTATACGGAAAAACAATTACCAATTATAAAATCTTTATAATGTGAGCTCTCCAATGGTATATAACTCATATGGTATAATGCTTACAAATATGAAAAAATAGCAAATGATGAATGGGACTACTGTGAAGTATGTATGTGGATGGCAGTGTTTGATCTCACATAGATGTAGACCTATTCTGTTAGCTGTAAACCTCAAAAGTGAATGCCAATCTAAACAACAGTGACAGGAAGTGAGGCAAAGGACTATGGGATGTCAGGTCAGAGTTCACAGGCCATAATAAGCTTTATAAAATGATGTCATCATCCAAACCATTTCTGCTACGGATTATTCTGTAGATTGGCGTTTGTGCGAACTACGGAATATCTCGTAGATTGGCAGATATGGGTTTTACAGGCAATAAATATCCTTGAACCTTGAATCTCGAATGCTTCCTCACTTGGAAAAATTTGATTACCATCCACCATTCTTTATGTGATCTCAAGTTCATCATCATAAAAGTATTTCAGCCAGTGCATTTTCTTATATTGTCTCTTTATCTAAGCCATGTAATAAACATGCCACATGGCATCATTAAATCATCACCCGCAGGCCCATTTTCTCCATGAAAATATGCTACATAATATAAAAAATCCTGATATTCTAACCTTCTGTTCACATTGCAGTAACAAATTGCTGTATTTTAGCCACCACAATAGGCATGCATGAATGACTCCACAGTCTGGCTGCTTCAAGAAACTAAGACCAATGCAATCAATAGCCTGACTGGCTAGCTGCACATGTTGTCTGTGGCTGCAGGTTGTAAAACATATCAGCTGAGAAGCAGAAGGGCACTATTGCCTTATTAAGATAGGTTAAGATTTAAGCGCAAATAGAAATAAAACAATCAATTTTTATGAAATTAAAAGTCTATTTAATCAAAAGTGGGTAGATTTATAAGCATTTTCCCAAATACCTTCTGGTTCTAATTTGTAACATTTTCTGAAAATGTAAATAGCTTGAAATTGACATAATGTAGAGGAGATTGAGCTGCACAACATGATACCTATAACTCAATACCCCCCCCCCCCCCCAAATTAAAGCCCTTCTGGTTCTCAGCTGACAGAAAGTTGTAGTCATATGATAAAAAAAAGGAAGAGAGCTTTTATTTTATCAGATGTTAGCGATATCATGCAAAAGGTTTGATAAAAAAGTGCTGTATTTTAGGTGTCTTTTCCAGTTGCAAATATCTTTCACTCAAATGGTGCATTGTTTACTAGTGTTACAATATCTTACACTTAGCTATCAAATTGATTGTGTATTAAAAAAATGGCTTTGTTAGAGAGTTGAAAAAGGTCATGTAGTATGGTGTGGTGCAATACCCCATGATGCCACAACATGAGCTGTCACCATTAGTGCATCTCTTCTACCAGGGTTTGATATATGCACACTATCATACACTTAGAAGCCATTTTGGCAGGTGGTTTGCGTCTGTTACTTCGTCAACTGTTAGAAAGGGTAATTGAGGTCTGACCACTTAGACTAGCCTCTGATACTGCACACTGCCCACATGTAGTGCTATTGATTGGCTGTAATTAGCCATGAGAGCCGCAAGAATAGACGCTAAATGGATTGCGACACACTCGTTACCTAATCAGACTTGCACTGTCTGTATAAGACCTAGACCTCGTGCCGTAGCGGCTACACCGCACGGCAGTAGCCTTTCACACGATGGTGGCTTTTCACACACCAGTGGCTTTTCACTCCAGTGTGCGCTGTGTGCAAGCCTCCTCGCCCCTTGCATGCTAGCTGGGTACCGATATTACAATGACCTACAAAGGTTCAACGTACGAGATAGCCAGGTTAAAGGGTTAATTCAAAGGATTAAGATAGAGGCAGAGATTAGAAAGCATTTACCCTTGTTCCATCCCGCTTCAGCCATAGTAGAGTTTATAGGAAGGTGCATGTCAAAAACCTGTGGCATAATGTGGCTTTGATTTTGATTCTGATTTGACTTTGATTTTCTAACAAATAAAGGAGAAATCTATACCAAATGTTAGAAAAAGAATCACATTCAGATGTAACTTTGACAGACCTAAAGATTGTCAGGAAATGAAAACATAAACCCAGAAAACAAGAACATTGATATTTGCTCAGAAATTGTTATTTTTATACCCAGACTGCATCCTGTGCACATTTTAAAATAATCTAAAAAAAGTCGAATGACTTTCTAATGAAGAATTTTACTCTGACATTTTGAATTGATGCAATTCTAGTTAAAATGTGTAATCTTTAAGGCATGATAAATGTGGCAAGGAGTGATGCAAGGCTGGCATGTTAGACTCATGAGTTTTAATTCCTTAATGGTTAACCCGCTGAGGACAAGTCCAACATATATCTATGGGAAATGCATGTTGTAGCAAAATCAGCCGATCCTCAATGGGTTAAGATTCACTTCCTGCTAGATAGATCTAATCACACATGGACAATGTTGAGGAAAACTAGAAATGATGGCCTAAGCTGTAAAGGCAGAATTGTTCATCCAATGTTTCAAGGCATAATAGTGTTTATGGTGACCTTTTAATCATGAATAAGCTTCATCACAAATTTAAATGTGTTTTGAAAATTAAGCAAGGCTGTATGCACTCTACCCATTGAGCATCCCTGACACATTCTATGCTGTATGGGACTGAGGCAGGATGGAAAGTGGAGCTGTTTAGATTCTCAGCGTTTTCCTAATTACAAAGCCATTGACCCAACATAGATCAATATTTGAAAATTTCCAGGAGGAGAAGGAGCTGAGTTTTCCTATGCCGCAGAATGTGTGTGGATTGATTTTACCCCATGTATATGCAGACAGCTTCCGTCTTCCTTCCCTGCCAACTTATTTTTCTCCCAACCAAATAGACCCATTATCAATAAGAGAGTTTGAGGCGACAAAAAGCACAAATGAGCCAACACCAAGGGAAATAGAGAGACGGAGAAAGAAAAAAAATTGCCTGCATGTGTGAAAGAGGAGGAGTGTAACATTATCGCGAAAATTCAACCGCAACTACAGGAAAGTCATCGAACCAGGGAATAACAAGAAATGAACCTTGCGAAGGATTAGAGTGGTATTTGTTTTGGATTCCGGCTGGGAGTTATATGGATTGTCTTGGATGCTCAGCGACATTTTAGCTCACTATCAGACCTTCAAAAGGGAGCTGAAAATCAACATGGAATTCCTCATTTGTGAAAGTTCATTGAAACTGGAGGAACCCAGTTTGCACATTTCCATCTTAATCTCATGGTTTGAAGCCATAGCCATATGCCTACATGGAATATGTAAACATGTACCATGGTATGAACTGATCGATTATGTTGACGTTATTTAAGTACATATGTTTGTACCTTGGGCAATTACATCTAAAGGGACTGTCCAGTACTGGTTGAGGTGAGGATTCAGCTTGTAACGTCTTGCAAGATATTCAGAAACCACTCTATGAAAAGTTAAAGAAAATACAATTGAAAGGGATATCAAAAGTTTATTTGATGAAAATCGGTTTCGAAATGACGGAGATATCTAAAAACAAGGTAAAACAAAGAGATCCTAATAAAAGTTGTGGCCTGTCAATTTTATTAGATCACTTTTTTTTTTGGATATCTCAGCCATTTTAAGACCTATTTTCATCAAATAAATGTTGAATCCGTCTTGAAATTACATACTCTTTCATATTTCATAAGAAGTTTCTCATTATCTCATCAAAAAATTTTTAAAACCTGATGTTACATATGTCTCGACCAAAACTATACGATCCCTTTAAAGCCTGCTTTAAAACTTTGATATGTGCCAATCTTCCTAAAGGTTGGCAATAAGTCGTGATATGGCAATTTGATAACTAGATTGCTATGCAGTTGAATAATGGCTTTGACATTAAGAATATTTATGATATGAATTCTGTTTCTATAAAATACTGACTTACTTTGAATCATCAGATGACTTATGCTGCATCATAGATTTCTTGGCCATGCATTACAACACAGTTATTATACTCATCAGTTACATAAATTACAAAAGCACTAATAACATTTGGGTTAAATCTGTGAGGGTCAAAGGTAAAAGCTTACTAAATTTTGGCTCATGACATCTTTTCAAGGCAAAACATTACCAGCAATATAACATGGGGATATGATTACAAATGAGAAATGAAATGAAAAAAAAAAAAATCACACAATGGCGTTAAATGTCAATTCTCAAGTCAAAGGTCTCGTGGGATGTTACAGGAAAAGTGTATTCTCTGTCTGGTTGTAGATGTGGGAATGTGGGAAATTGGCAGTGAAAAAGTTAACCTAAAGTTTAATCTTAACTCCACTTACTTTGAGTTTGTTTGCAATTGCAGGATTGTGGGTTGGAGCAAAACCGTGGAGCTCTTGTTTTAAAATGCAACGTTTCTCTTGATCTGCTTGCCTTGCTCTTCCGACTGAGCAAAGCTAGATGCATGCAAAGTGCTCTGAATTGTGGTGTGTATGGGCACCCTCTTCACCTAGGCCCAGAAAATGCCTAGGGAGAAATGGTTCAAGAAAGCCGAGTCAAAAGCGGGAAGGAGCCAGTGGGGTGGATGGAAGTAGGCAGGTGTGTCAGGGAGGGATGGGGTAGGGGTAGGGCGGGGTGGGGGTGATGGAGGACGTTAATTGGAAGAGAAGAAAAAAAAGGGAGTGTCCCTCCCTTTTTTCCCTCCTTCAGTCGTAGGTCACTGAATCGCCGCCAGGCGTTCGACGAATAAATCACAACACTTGTCAGATTGTATCGCTTGATTGTCGCAGAAGTGTGTCTGCGAGGGCTTCTAGGACACTAGCAGCCTCCACGAAGCAGCGAACTCGGAAATGTTGCATGGAAATTTGTTCAGTTGACTTGTATGTTTCGGGGAGGGAAAAAAAAGATGTGTGGCCCGCGACATTTGCCTTTCCAACGTGGAGGGACAGCCATAGCTAGGTCATTATCATTCCTCCCTGCACATAGCAGAAAGGGGCGTATCAGGCCAAGTATTTCCAGAGAAGATGCTATAAACAGCCCGAAATGGAAGTAGAACACGATGTAAGTGGAACACGATAACATTCCATTCAACGGCAGCTCTGTTGTTGCAGGTGATTAGCAGCGTACTGGGGAAAATAAGTGAAAAAAAGGAAGCAGGATCGTCGAAAAGGCTTCAGTTGTCTCTTTAGGGCAGTCTCTTTCCATGCAGCTGTGTGGATACTGTCTTCAATCTACGAGAGGTGAAGATATGTCTAAAGTGTGTTTCCATGGCACTATGCAACTCTCAGCTTCATGGATTGTTTCCCCAAATCCTCATGATATGACTTTTATCAATTCGTTATGATTTGCTGAGATCCAAATTTGGGCTAGTGCACCATAGATTTTGTCAGACCAGATAAATCTTTCTGACTGAAGCATTTAAACACAAGAGTTCTAATGCCATGCAGTCAACCAACCACCTTGTAGCCAATGTGAATCTACTAGGAGCTTTGATATGCCTGCCTAGAAGGATAAATGATTATGTAATGGAATGCATTATAACATGCTGCAATGTACTGCAACATATGTGACTCTGCACCTCAAAACAAACAAAAAGTCGCCAGACATGAATTTTTAGTTAAGACCATATTCTGAAAGAACAGACTTTAAGCTTTAAACGATGTATAACTCGAATCAAATGGACTCTCCTAACCTATCTAAATATTGGAAAGAAAGCACAAACTCAGGAAAAGCGTGAACTGAGAAAATAGGCTCTATTGTACAGTGTCTACTTAAGCGCTTAAACTTTACCAAACCGTGCAGGCTGTGCGATGAATGGGACAAAAAACAGGAAGTAAACCATGAGAGTAACAACAATGAAGGGATTATTAGATTAAACTGAAATTAAGAATGCCTCATTAACACATTCTGTCCATAATTAATGCCAATTTTCAAAGCAGTAGCACTATCCTTTCAAAAGTTATTAGAGTTGAAAGTGAAGAGTGTGGACAAAGTTTTTAAGAAATGAAAAAGGGATTCTAAAGACACACCTAATCACACTATTCTACCAAAAATGTTCGAGATAAACTACTAAAAAAAAACACACTTTCCTGCCCGTTTTATGATACCAAATTTTAGCATAATATAAAAGAAGACCTGCTCTTTCAGAAAATATGAAAAAGTCAAGTTCGGCTAGGTTGACCCATTTCACTTATTTTCAGTCCTCACGCAAAATCAGTGTGTGCGACTTTATGTTCGTTTTGAGGTGCACGGTCACATATAATGTACTGTGATATAAAGCAATGCAACGTAATGTAGTGTATGTAATGTGGTGTAGTATGGTGTGGTGTACTGTAGTGTAATGCAGCATAGTGTAATGTAGTGTATTGTATTGTAATTCATTGTAATATGATGTAATTTTACATTTACCAGAGCTGTCAGAAATAAAAAAACAACACACTTCTCAAGGCAAAGAAAATTGTAGACATGCAAAGCACCAACAAGTAGATGCTATCAGAGTATAAGGTATTCTGAGGCTCTTTTGATTATTTCAAATTATACACCAAGATAAGTAAAGAGACCTAATCTCAAATGGTCATGTAATCCTTAAGGGCATTTGTCTGGATTAGCTGAAGATTTCTCCTTTCTGGACCACCTTCATCTCAATGTGTTGAGTGTAAATCTCTCCCCTGAAATTGAATCAAGTGTAGTGGAAAGATGGCTTACATTAACTCTACATGACTGTGCTACAATTAAGCAATGACACAAGGTAGTAAATGAAATCTGTTCATGATTAACTGCTTGCTCTCCAAACTAAATTGCTCTGATAGTAAATCATTGGCTTTCCTTAATTCTCTGTCTCAATACCAGGGATGCTGGTTGTAGACCTACTGGGGAGTTCTATTCTAAGAATGTTCACTCATCTGTTTATATCTCAACATTTACGGTACTCAAAATGTAACTCTTTGAAAACTTCAAGGTAGCTTACACATTTAAACCTTTGCTGATTTTCAAAAAACTAATCTGACACCTGAGAAATAAAGGAAAGGAAGATGTCAAACTAGATGTAAGTTTTGTGAAACTAGATTAAACTTTGAAGGTCTGCGCTGGGCAGCTGAATCTTCAGTTGGGTTTCCTTTCTCTCCGTCTATCTTGTTGAGCTATTTACTGCAATTTGTATATTAATCTCTATTGTCTGCTACCACAACTTCTCTTTCTGTACTATACTTTATCAAATATTATTTCAGCAGAGATATCTATGTATATGCGCATTTTAATCTCATGGTTTTATTCCAAAATATGGAAGTTTACAAAATGTCATTTTCGACAATTGGCTCAGATGCATGTCTCACTGAAGGGACTAGAGATAGGCTACAAATCCATTGAGATTGGGTTTGTGTGTGCCCTTTCTACGCACCTTGTATCATTGTCTCAAACAATGTTAATTTTAATAGTATTCAGTTTCATATACAGTCTGGTCTTTTATAGTCAGCTCTGATGATGGTGGTAAGGCAGATGTGTTTATTAGCTTGGTACTGGCTAAGCCACACTGACAAGACTTGTGCACATCAACTTGTGAGAAATACTGCCAAATTTGAGATTGGGGAAAAAAAAGAAAGAGAGAGAATGCCCCCGCTCCCTGTCATCTTGACGTTTCAATTCCGGCCACGTGGGAAAACGGGAGAGCGCAGCTATGCGACGTAACAGGTCGGCGGAATTGATTCACAAATTATTCATGAACTCATCAGTAATTTATAGCAAATCGGCTGATGTGGCAGTGCTGTTATTGTCGTGATAATTTCTGTTAATGCAACTTGACAGATATGATGGATTCCCCGACTGAGACATTTTTTTTTTCCTTCTCTCTTTCCTTACCCAGAAGCTTGGCGGTCTGTTTTCACAAGGCCTTTGTTGAATCCGCATTAACGGCTGAATGGTTCAGTGAAGGCTAATTGAAAGCTTAGGAAAAGTTTAGGCAAAGTCGCCCTTTATCCAGTACATGTGTACATTCAGTGTGCACCAATGTCAAAAGAGAACATTTCAGAGTCTCTTTGTAGACATGATTATGCCTCAGTGGAACATATGTTGCTTCATTTCTGGTTGAAATGTTTTATTTGATCTTTGAACAACCAATGCAAAGCACATAAATGTAGGGCATCAAATAATTTCTCTGCCACAAAACATTTCATGACAATTTTTTATTCTATCGATGTACAGAAAGTTCACTGAGGGAGCATGTCAAGATTATTTTCTGTGAATGATTAGTTAAGTAATTGCTATTATAGTCATAAATATGTTTGTATATATATATATATATATATATATATATATATGTATATATATGTTGATAAGGTATATAAGGTTGATATCATATATATGTATATATATGATATTCATATGAAATATGAATACTATATATATATATATATACGTTTATGGATTTATATATAAACAACAGCCAAAGGTTTCTGCTCAGAGTCTAAGAAAGTATTGATTTACAACAGTAGTTCATATGAAAACTCTGTGAGAGACGTAGTTTTGACTAAATTTTTGCCCATAGGGCTTTGTCAAGTCAATGGCAGATCTTATTTTGAAGCAGATATGAATGTATATATGTATGTGTGTATATATATAGGTTATCGGGCTTGTAGCGAGACTAAGTGTCTCTTGAAGCACTTTGACGCAAACGTGGGTTGACGGCAATGAATTATTGAAGACTTGAAGGCAGCTAATACATATTTAAGAGTACTGTCAAATGGGCTGCAACATTAGCACATTCAGATAATCACATCTGGCCTAATTCCCCCACTTAGCTACATTCTGCTAAACAAGCTTCCGCTCTCGCGCAAAGCCTCGTTGTTTATCGATGCACTTACATTACATAACATTTGGACTATTGAGTGGTGCTGTATGGTGGCAGGTTTCTGTGTGACACACATGATTTACCAATCAATACTATTTACCAAGTGAGTGCATGACATTAGGTCCATATTCTGCACTGTTTTAACCCTAGCTGCACTCGTGGGGTGTACAATTCTAAATACCATTTTTATTTTAAATGTCAGAAATTTTATACCAATCCATTTTATTTACCCAGAAAATGTTCAGACAGTGCATCTGTAGCATTCTTAACAAATATCTTATACTTCTGTATGATTGGTCATCATGACCAATACGAAGTAAATTTGAAGTTTGATGTTAAAGAAATTAATACTAAAATCTTTGTAAGCTTATCAAACTGGGTTTGAACATCATCTTTGGAGCTTTTTGATATTAGGACTTGTTTATTGTAATCTAGTTTTATCTTGCAATCATCATTCTTTAACACCTGTTCTTTCACTTAAATGTTTTTCTTGATTCGGGTATAAGACTACCTGCTTTGTGTTGTATTTACTGATTTTCTCCTTAGTCCCTGTAAGCCATTTTTGTGTGCTTACATCTTCTCTGACCTCTCACATGGGTGTCCTACATTCTCTTCACCTTTACTCTTATGCCTGTCCATCTTTGTTGTGTGTATATTACCATTTCCCTGCACATTTCACTTTCACTTTTTATTCTGCCCCGCTTTTCTGCTGAAGTCCACTCCCTAAAGAAAACGTTGTCCCATTCTCCTGTCCAAACATGTCATGGCGGCTCTGTCCGACGGTGCTGAAGAGGCTATCCCAGCAGTTTTCTCTGGCATTTTTTCTCCATTTTTCGAGCATACCATCTCTTCTTTTTGTTTTTAATAAATGCAGTCTGTGAACTCGCGAGACCAACTGGTTACATCTTCATTCTGTGTGCACACTTGATGAAGTGAGCATTCATCTGTCATGTCGTTGAGACATTCTAAAGGAATGTGACCTTTTTTTAGGCCGTATCAAGGAAAAAAAAAATCTCCAGCTCATGCTCTATTTATCCATCCCATCTGTGTGAATAAGTGTGCACCATTGTTTCAAACTAATATTGGGAGTATTAGATCTCAGTTAAAGTACTTGAGATGAGATTGACTAGACACTATTAAAGTGCCTTAAAATCTTTTGCAGGGTTTTAGATTAATTTCATGTTCTCTCTTTCTCTCTGTAAAGACATCAAATACTGTTTACAAAATGCATTCCTGAGAATATATTCAGAATACCATGGTAACAAAGAGAGAAATCTTATTCCAATAAAGAAATTCCATAATATTTTGAGGTAATGACAACAACTCACAAGCTATTCCACTAAACAACTACAATCATGGATAGCTTTCTCTCTCTCTCTCTCTCTCTCTCTCTCTCTCTCTCTCTCTCTCTACATATAATATATATAATATATGTTTATACATTTTTATATATTCTTTATACAGTCAAACCTGCCATTGTGGCAACCTGTCTGTAATGGCCATTAAAAAAATCCCCCAAGAGAAAAGCCATGTTAAAGACCCTGTCTATAGTGGCCTCCTGTCTATAATGGCCATGTTTTGTTTCCCATGAGTGGCCACTCTGGACAGGTTTCACTGATACATAGATATATGATACTGGTTGCTGACTGGTCTTTATTCGTTTGCTTTGTATCATTTTTTTCATTGTCGCCATACTTTATCAATAATTCTGGTCTACTGTTGTGTCGTTAATGGGTTAAGTCATAGATACAATGATGCAGTGACATCCTGTGTCAGCTAGGTTCTAAAGACAGTGTCCATGGTTCAACTTTGGGCATTTACTTTAATTGTGTCATATGCTCCATAAATACCATCATGTGTATTCAACCTTCATTTGGTCACTGTTGTAGTTTTCAGTACATGCCAATATCAAACAGAAAGAATGATAGCGAATGAATTCATGTGTGTGTGCAGCATCAATTTTTTTGTTTAATAAAAGTTGCCCTATCAAGAAAATAATAATGCTCTTGGGAGTGATAATGGCTGTATGTATTTGAATTGTATCGGAAAGATTTGTTTTAGTCATGTCTTGATTACTGACTACAGTCTTGTCACTTTAAAGGGATGGTATATTTTTTGTTGAGATGGGGCTTCAGGTTTCCAACCTTTTTGTGAGATCACAAGAAACCTCTTATCAAATATTGATATCCAAAATCAAAAAAGTCCTAGTAAAAGGTGGAACCATCGTTTATTATTGGAATTGTATGTTTTTGTATAATCTTTTTTTTAGTGCAAAGGGACATTATCACTTTGTGTTATGCACTATATAAGCACTGTCATTCATTATTATTATCATTGTTATTAGGATCGCTATGTTTTAAATTCTTTTGTATATATCAGCAATTTCAAATGCAATTTTCATTTAATACCGTACACTTTGAATTCCTCTTAGAATTGTATACTCTGTCATACTTCATGAGTGGTGTCTATGTTATGTCACAAAAATGTAAAGTTTTGATCCCCCATCTCAACCAAAACTATACCATCCCTTCAATAAATAATGATCTCCTTTGTAAGAAATGTGATTGGCACCCCTCTTTTCTTCTTCTTCAATAGGTGAAAGGTGACAACCCATAGAACCAGGTCTACACTGATGTACAAGTCAGACAAGGTAAAGGGATTCCCCTTCTGTAGTTTTCAATCAACTCTCCTTGTAATGTGTTGCTTTAAGGCCCAGGTCAGCAGATTTGGACATCTCATGCCAGTGGCGGATCCAGAGTGGGGCGCAACCGGCGCACGTCCCCCCTTATTTTTTGTTAAAATTAAAAGAAATAAAGAAAAAAAAAATGAAATGAAAACCCGGAAGTAGCACCAGAAATATTAGTTGCGCCCCCCCCCCCCCCCCCCTTTACAGAATTCCTGGATCCGCCCCTGCATGCATTGACTATTGGATTTTCCTTTGCTTCATAGCTTCAAATGTCAGAAGACGTCATATCGTTTTGGCCTGGCAGGCATTTATTCCATGTTTTATGAACAGGCATCGATCAAACCGTTCTTACTAAAGCTCAGTTTGGACCTGTCTATGACATTGTAAATGCAGTCACAAATGAAAGTAAGAACTTTTGTACACAATTTATTTGAAACAATCATTTACTAATATATTCCCATTGAAATTTGTGAATGAGCTGTGACCCATGGCCACGTTGTCCTAGCAAAGTCACAGATTATAGTAAAGCCATAAAATGCTAAATTAGCTAAATTAGCAATAGCAGTAAGGTTTCATGAAGTATGTGTGTCTGGTGTTTTGAGAAAAAAAAATCCCTAATCTCCTGCATACTGGACTGCATATAGAAGGTCAATCAAAGTCAATGTTCTCAATACTGTGTTTCTCTGCTGGCCAGCTTTCTTACCATGTCTGAAGTTTGTCTGTAGAAATGAATTGGGACAAATCATGTGACATTGAAAAAGATGGAGAGTGGGAAATTTAATGACCTGTACCAAAGCAGAGAATTAATGTTTGGCAAATTTTATCAGGTTATAATGTTGATGGGTCAAAAAAAGACAAATGAGGGGCATAATATGTGGCTTTGAGTTCTGCTCACCACCAAGTGCCTGGAAAAGATCAATTCATTTCTTATTTCTGGATGAAAGCACAAGTCCCTGGATACCCCCCTCTCAGAAAAGTGTGAAGGAAGTGGGTTATGAACACATTTCCTCCTATCCTCAAAACCTTGTCCGTCGTGACCCAAAAAGAAAATGGATAGGATACTTAGCCGTGAAATACTATCAGTCCAGAGGCATATGGTGGCTTGGGGGGGGGGGGGGGGGGGTGAATTCCAGACAGTCGACCATTCAGCAAGTCAAACCTTAAGGCCCAGTGAAAACACATGTCACCATTCTTCGAGAGAGGGAATTTTCATGCACGGAGTGAAAGACAGCTTGGATTGAATTTGCATAGTAGTGTCACACACACCTTACGAATCAACACGATTGTCAAAACTGTTCTGACAGAAAGCACAAGTTTGGCTGTAAGTCTGCAGGAGGGATGGGCAGCTAACCAAGACTTTGTACCCTTTAGAGATATTGAGTTATCACTGCACAAATCTTAAACACACATGTGTGGAATAAGGGAAATCTCACAATTTTCTGCTCCTTTCTTCCTCCTTCTTTTTTCTTCTTTTTTTGAGCGATCACAGATCTTCAGAAGAATCGTCTAAAATGTCAGCCTTGTGACGCCAGGCGAAAACTTACTCTTGTAATGTCTCACCGCGAAGTGGTACGATTTCAGCGGCGTAGATACTTATCTTGGCCGACCAGGGGAATGAATTGGGGGGGGGGGGGGGAAGGATTGCTATCGAAGAGGATGTGTGGTTTTTTGAGTGCTTAATTGCTTGCGAAGAAGCCTGTAAAGACTTGAGTATTGGGAGTGAATCGGCAGGGACTGGGCTTGAGTGGTGGTGGTAGGGTGATGTAAACAGCAACCTTTCTTTTCTAACAGCTCTATCAGGAGAAGAAGTTTGACATGCACTAATATCTGCAAAATTTCATGATTCTATGTGCCATCCTGGAGGCAAAACAAACACATTGATGACCTTTTTGCCTGCATGCAAGTTAAGTGGAAGTGAATGTGTTTACATTGCATGTCATGCGTTAATTGGTATTTTATGCCTTTCTTGAGTGTGGCTGTGAAACCATTCTGTGCTTCACTGACATTGTTAATGTAAGGGGAAGACAGGTTTATCCATTTCTTTGAAATATAGAATTCAGATGAATGTTAGGTTATTAACAAGTTATATTCATGAGCAATTTTCATTGTATTGAATATTAACAAATGAAAGATGTTTCATGATACCAATTACATTTGCTTACTAGTATATCGGGGCAAAAGGGTGCTGTGAAATTCTATATGAAGTTTCCAAAGTCACTCTTACAATACAGCTTCTGTTACTTTATAATCCTCATGTTTCAGACAAGTAAGTTAAGGATTTTTCTGCAAATTTTGTAATTTTTTTAATGTTAAGAATTTCACAATACCTCAGTTGAAGAAATTTGATCAATGTATCCAATCTCAAGCAGCAGTTTTCAATCGATTCTATTTCTTGAATGGTCAATTTTTATTCAGGAACAGGAACAGGAACAGGAGATATGAATGTGAACCAAACTTGTAATAAAATGATGTGGTATCATAGCTACGTATCTCTTCAAATCAGAAAGATGCATTTGTAGGTAGGGAAGCATATATTCGAGCATTAGAGAGTTTTCCTAACATATTCAAATTTTATGCATACCTTTTAAACAAAGGTTGTTCTTGACAACCTTAAAGCTTATCTGAGGATTGTCAGACATAGGAACAAGTAATAAATGCAAACTGGATTCCAGCAATCAAATTTCATTTAAGAACAGCAGGTTAGTGGAATAGCTCATTTCTGTGTTCCTAAAACAAAAACCATTCATTTACATTAAGAAAAATGGTCTATTGATGCCTGCCCCAAGTAAAGATTCTAGTACACCTCACTTTGAGAAGAAATGTAGTCCTTTGTCTCACTTGTTAAAGAATTTCTTGGTAGAATTTCTCTGAACAAATCAGCCTTGAATGTATTGACAGTTATAGATGTGAACTTGAAATTTGTTGCATATCTTTTGTAAAGCATGACTTATAATAAGGACCTATCTTTCACTGATGTTCAATGCCATGTGCCCAATTGTAGCATTATAATCATAAACTGATTCAAAGAATATGACTATATATTTGTATTTAGAAATCAGTAAAAAGAAAAAAATGAAGAGAGCAATAATTCACAAAAAACTGTCATTTGTGTAAGCAGCGAATTTAATGCAGCATTAGAGACTGCTCAATGAACTCTGCTGTGAGGGTCTTCTGTAGGTACAAGGGACACGAAAATCTTTCTAGCTATATGATTGATATGATCTTATCTCTTCCTATAAGGCTATTCTTCAGGGACACTAAAAGTGTCTTACTGGTGAAATACAAAGTTTAGAAGGGAATGGAAGGTAGTTTTAGAATAAGAAGTGAGGTGCTTGATGAAGACTTTGAATTTCATTTGCTGAAATTGAGATCTGTACAGCCAAATGTATCAATGGGATGCAGTTACAATTGAATTATGGAGTTCGACTGAAGGAAAAGAACACTAGAAAAATGGACCATGCATTATTCTGTGTTTCAATTAGTCTCAAGAAATTAAATGTACCAGTTAGTGAACCTATGCTATGTGATTTCAATTTTGATGGCTGATTATTCTTAAGATTTAATCTCTGTAGAAACTTATCTCAGCACAAACGTTCATATTGAATCACTCTTTCATGTATTCATAAATCTGAGAGAAGTGTCTTTGACCTCAAAATTTTGGCGTCTGGAATATCCACTTCATCTTCTTTGAAGATCAAGAGTAGCTGGGTTCACGACAGCATCATCCATACCAAAGATGTGATTATCTTGAATCTATAAAATAAAAGGAGACACATTAGCCATGTCATCAGATCCACTGTATCCAGCGGAGACCTTGAATTGCGAATCGATTGAAATTCAAATTTGTCATGGTGGTGTACCGAATCAGACACAGTATGTATCGGGTGCTACCGCAGCTCCCTCCCCGCATCATCTCTGATTCTCACCTCATGAGGGCAGGTCAATAAAATGCTTGGAATTCTCTGCCCTTTTCGAGAAATAGTTATGAATATATATACAGGCTTCAAGTAGTGATGGAACAGAAAGGAAGGCAAGAGGATGAAAGATGAGAAAGAATTGCCTTAGAGACGAAAGAGACAGAATTAAGAAAGATATCGTGATGTTTTTCCCCTTCACATCTGAGGGAAACACAAGCCATGTGGACCTCTGGCTACTTTGCTGCTGCTCAAAAAAGGCATGAACATCATGCCCAGAATTACTGCCAAACCATCACATAGATATCCTTTCTCAAAACTCTGAAGGTTCTATTACTTAGATTAAATACTCTGTAAGATATTCTATTGCTGCTGTATGCCCGGGTTCACTCAGTGTTAGCCTGGAGTACGAAATCATAGAAACACTTCGAAAGCTGCATCGGAAAGCCCAAAGAAATAAGACAACGTTGTAGACATAAAGTGAAGTAATAGTAGAGGAAGGATAATATGGAATATGAAATTCTAGATTTGCAGTCATCCAGTTTCCAGCGTACACCTGTCACTTGTTTTTGGAGTGGGGTCTCAAGGTCACTGTTGGTCTATTTTCCATGCTTTGTAACAGTAGCTTGTAACAAAGTCCCCTCAAACTTCCTCATCAGAATCAATACAATGACTTTTTGCTTTGACCCAGTACAACTTTTTTCTTATTTGACCCTTATCTTAACCCGTTGAGGAGGGGCTGATTTTGGTACAACACGCATTTCCTGTAGACACCTGCCCAAGTATACCCGGGACTCGTCCTCAACAGGTTAATGTCAAAACTTGTACTTTGAACTTCAAAATTTGGAGGTAGAAGCCCTGATTTGCAAAACTGTCGTGTAGTGGATGAAACTCATGACTTCCAAGTGGAGGTCCTAAATTCAAGTCCTGCCAAGTGTAAGTCCTTGGACAAGATGTTTTGCCTGTGATCTCCCTCTTGACCCAGGTGTATGAATGGGTACCTAGCAATGCAGGGGTAATAGTAATGGAGGGCCCTCTGGTAGAGCAGAGCTAAGACTGAAAAGGCAACCCTGGATGAAAAAGATCATATCATGAGTACCTTACACCCCTGGTAAATTATGTTTTTGTGTGTCATATGCATTGTATGGCAGTTGAAGGAATCACAGGAAACAAAGGGGACTTTATTGCTTAAAAAAAAAATCTTTGAACAGATCAACTGTTGATTGTTTGTGTTTTGGCAACAAAGATAGCCTCCCAGGCAAAATAACATTTGATACTACTCCCTTAGAAGAAGTTTCTTCCTTTAAATTTCTTGGTGTTTGCGTTGATAATAAGCTTTCATGGAGGAATCATATTGATAACATATGTAAAATTATATCACGTAACATTGGCGTAATGAATAGATTAAAATATTATCTTCCTTCATCTGCATTATTAACTATTTATTCTAGTTTGATATTACCTTATTTAAATTACAGGATTCTTGCTTGGGGTAATACATATCAGATGTTACTTGATAAACTTCTTTTATTGCAAAAGAAAGCGCTTAGAATTGTTTTTAATTTACATACCCGAGAACATACAGATGCTTTGTTTTCTGACCATAAAATATTAAAAGTAAATGATTTGTATGTGTTTCAACTTGGCCAGTTTATGTTTAATTACAACAGTAACTTTTTGCCTAAAATATTCCATGATTTATTTCATCGAAACAGTCATGTTCATAACTATCCCACGCGACGATCCGACGAATTTCATCTTCCATTAATGAGAACCGCACATGCCCAAAATACATTTCTTTATACCGGACCCAGACTTTGGAATGATTTAGATAATAGTTTAAAAGATTCCCCCAAATTTGTTACATTCAAATACAAACTCAGAAAATATTTACTTTCTACTTATAATCATAGATAATTTTAATTGTTTTGATTCATGCTTGAGCCTTCACCTGTCCTGATGTCGCAGCACTTGGCGTGTTCTGTGTGCAGACTTCTCTTCTTTCTTCTCTCCTCTTCCTCTCCTGTCTTTTGTTCTTCGTAGACTTGTATTGTTACCGTCTTCTCTCCTCTCGGTACTGTCTCGCGTCTTACAGTGTATATACGTGTGGGTAATCGAATGTGTGTACGAACGTGTTGTCCTTGTCATATTTTCCCGGTACACGTGGTTCAGTGAGCAGTGTCCGGGCACTAGCATTGGTATTCTATATTTTTTTCCCAACCGGTGTATCTCAAAATAATTACATTCTCCATGCAGGGACTGCTCTGACACCAAATATAATCTGTAGGTAACAAGTGAAATTTGGATTTTACACATGATTGATTGGTGGATCAGGGATGGGAGAGGCTTAACTTTTTTTTAATGTGTGTGTGTGTGTGTGTGTGTTTGCTTGCGTGTTTATGTATGTGTGTATTCAATCTTTTTTAGTCACATTAGTGTGTTTTGTTGTCATTATTGTTTGGTGAAATTTGGAAGGATGCCCATATGAAATGTGATTCTGCACATAAATTGTGTTCACCGAATATTGAACTGTTCACTTTGGAAAATGCTCCTTAGGGCTTAGATTTGCAAAATGTTTTCAATGTTTCCACACAATAATAAGACAGATTTATAACCATGGAAGTATGTATATGTAGTTTATGTTTTGTTTGGGATAGGTTCACTCAAACACAGGCCTGGGCTAACAAGGAAATGTTTGCATTAGCTCCCACTTGCTTAATGTAAGAAAGGGGAAGGAAGGGTTATAAGACCATAAACCCAATGAGGATGGACCAATTTTGCTCCAACACACATTTCCCATAGACACCTGCCCTAGTGTACTCAGGACTTGTCCTCAACAGGTTAATATCCTCTCATGTTCTGTTGTACGTTGGTGAAGATGTGGTCTCTATCAGAGTTTGACTGCAGAAAAAAGCTATAAAATGTCATTTTTTTAGTTCTTTTTCATAACTCAGGTCATCATCAAATAGAGAAAAATTTAATCTTTTCAGTGATACTGCACTTGTTACATAACAGATCTTTTTGAAGATATCATTGAAGTATGTATCCTTATTATCATCTCTGTTTTTCAGCAATTTCTGTCCCAGATATTTCAAATTGATAAAAATGAATATATCATTTTTGCATCTTCATATATAGTGATGTTGATATTTTCTTAGCTCAGAAGGTGATATCAATGGTAACATGCTGCATTTCTAGTACACATTATGTGCTTTTTGCTGAGGGGTCCTACCCCTCTACCTACATTCAAGATAGAAAAGGAAATGTTATGATGTGCTCTAGCATGTGAAAATGAAGGGCTGGGGAAACCAGGTGCAGAAACCCAAGGGTATTACCCTCCATAAAAGATCATGAAGTCAGTCTTATGCCGAAAGAGCCTTAAACCACTTCCACTGTTATGCCAAAAGGCCCTTAACGCTATAGACTTTGTACACTATTAGTGCCCTTTTGGCATAACAGGGGAAGTTCTTTAAGGCCCTTTTGTCATTAGGCCGATGATGATGTAGGATGCCAGACTAAGTTAAAATTGTGAAGCAAATATTGTGAACATGCAAGAGAGCTTGTGAGTATAAGAAGCAAGTGTCTTTTAAGGATGAATCTGAGGTGTTTGCTGTGGATGAGGGGGGAAGATAGAGAAAGATTTTACAGTCCTAGTGTGGAGGAGAGCTGGTGTGTTGAGCCTTGTTTGAGTTTTCCTGGCGATGTTTGCACTTGCCGAACATGATCTGATGATGAGGGGTGTTTGGAGTGTGTTCCCTTGTGGGCTGGTCCATTCAGGGGGGTGAAATAGCCCATGGGGGATGGAGGAGGGGGAGGGGTGGGGGAAGGGGGAGTAGGACGAAGCAAAGGAGGAGTGCTTCAAATGGTGAGGGTCTGTGATGCTTTCCATTTTGTGTCTGTATGCTTTCAAAATAAAAAGACTCTGCAATTCACATCAAACTAAAGATTATATAAATATGCCATATTAAAGGATCATCTATATTAAAGGCTGTTTGGTAATCTTCAACTGTGTTTCTTCTCATTGTGGGTAAGTTAAGAATCTTGCCTCAATTTAGGCCATCCCACAGTGAAATGTTTAAATTTCCAAGAGCTGTGCTTCATCCTAACCTATATTTGTTTTAACAAATGCAAACAGAAAAACTGACCAGAAATGAATATTATTCATTAGTGGAAAATTGACTTTGATACACATTCAAAAGGCATAGAAAAGGCTGTATTCAGTATCACTAAAGTGGGAATTATACAACATTTTAATCTCATTAATTGTTGTAAAAATGCAATTAAAACTTTGTTTGTTCTTTTGCTACTTGATCTAATCTCCTTCCAGTAGATCACAGAATGAAACTGTGAGGTTTCATGCTTTTTTGGTAAAATTTCACAGTAATTAGTGGTGCAAAACACTGGAGAACATAGATTTTCTATGGCTTAAATTCAATACCATAAAACTCACGTCTCCCCCTCTCCTTAATAAGGGGATGTTTGTGCCCTCTTGGCAGCTAATCCAGGGCAAGTTGTGTGATTCTTCCCCCTTTGCCCTATGCCCTCCGATCCGCTCCGCCTTCCGCGAGCAAGTTTCGGCTGTGAGCGGAGTGAAGAGAAATAAACAGAATGCGATTGGATGGGGTCCCTTAAGACGGCGCCTTAAAAGGTTTTATACATGTTCCCCCCTGTTCTCCCAGTCGCGCTTGGCTGGTAGATTTTCAGGAGAATTTGCATCTCCCCGGCCTCTTCAAGTAACCGCCGCACAGAAGGGCATGTCAGAAGACAAACGGGCAGATGTATTTCCGAATCTACTTTTGATCAGAAAGGGCCCGTCGTGAGGTCGCTTAAGCCTGTCCCTCTGTGAGTTAGATAAACACTGCTAAAAGGCGGAAGCAAAATTGGGCAGACAGTGGGAGGGTTGGTTTTACCACTTGTTCCTCCTCCCCCTTTCATTCCTTGTTTCTCCCTTCCCCTCTGCTTTCTTTTTGCCACTATCTTTATAAAAACATGGAAGAAGAAGCAGCAAAAACTTTGAAATGGCTGCTGTCGGTCATGCCTTCGTCCCACTGGAGAAAGCTGCAAATTTTGATAACTAACTGCGGAGGGTTTCGATGAAGAAATGTCAGTGGAAGAGGTCTTCTCTTTATATCTCAAATCAGCTTAATGGCTGGTGGTTTGTTGGAAGTAAGAAAAGCGAGACAGAGATAAGGAATAAGAGGATGTCTACAAGAAGAGTAATGGACAATCCTAAAGGTCGCATTAAAATCTCCCTAGTGGACCTGTAGAGCATAGGTCATTGTTTCAGAAATGAAATGCTCCTGAAATTCTTACACAGCCAAGATTATGAGATAAAATTCAATCCTCCCTGTTTCTCTTATCAGCTACTATACATCTTTACGTAGTTGTTTCTGATTTTCTAAAAAGCTGTAGACTATTTCAGGAATGCATTTCAGCTGACTTCCTTCCGTTATCTTTGAGGATCCCAAGACAACTTAAAGCTTATCCACAATATTACTAAGAAGTGCTCCACATTGCAAGAAATGTCATCTCCTGAATTCAGAGTTAAAAAAGGAAGTTTCTGCAGATATTGTAGAGTTATAGTTTTCATTTCATAGTTTTCAATATGATGTTTTTAATTTTCCTTTCAAATTCGGAGCGTGATAGATAAATTCCTTGAATAGTTTAGTCTTCATGTAACTGTGAGAGAGACATACTTTAGCTTCACTGCATTATAAAAGTCTTTCCTTTTTTTGCTTGTCAGCTCCTGCAAATAATTTTTTGTTGTAATAACTGAGCTAGTACCTGTGAATTGACGGAACAAAAGTAAGTTTGATACTGAAAGGTCATTCACTTTCAAACATTATTAGAACTATAGGTTTACAGAGAGCCACTACTGAATTTTTTAGCATTTACAAGGTGTTTCAGTCACAGATGGTGTTATGATCTTGTTTCATGATTTTTGTAGTTTGAATTTTACGGCAACTGCAGCCAGTTCACATAAAATGGTCAGACATTGTTAAAACTGTTTTTGTTTGAGACTGTTGCCAATATTTTATAAGTGTAATTGCTCAAAAAAATTGTGAAAATTACTTTCAAAATAGACGACACATTGAAAAAAAAGAATCCGTTGTCATACTTATCTTGTCTAGACTGGTGAAAAAGGAGGAGGGAATTTCCTTTTTTTTGTGTGTGTATGTGTATTTGCAGCTTTGCCGACAAATAAAGTACCGGTACTCGTGTACATATGTCTTTTGTGAAAGAAGGCCCTAGGGCAGAGCCCACTTCAGTTGACCACTTAACAACAATAGCCTGAAAAGAAAACTTTGTCAAAAGAGGATTAGCCCAAGAATAAGTCAAATCAATACCAATCATACACTTGCAGCAAGGAAGTTAAAGGGGATATGTGTCTCTCCTCATAGCTGAAGTTTCATTTAGAAACTTGTCATTTTTAATTTCTACCTTATCCCAAAAGAAAAAAAAAATGTATTAATTATCAATTATGGTGGAGACATTATGAAAATAAGTTTTCATTTGCAGAACTGTGCCCAGACTCTAACACAGAAGTCTCTTTGCTCATTCAATTTGCAGCATCACTACCATATCTATCCACCTGTCTCACTCTTTACTACCCTGAAGATATGGTGTGTGGGGTGCTCTTTAACTGGCATCATGGTAGTCCACAATTAATGGAACGCTACAGACACTCTGCTCAGCGGGGACAATTTTAATATGTCTGTCAAGAGTTTGCTACTATACACCTTTTTTTTTCTTCTTCTTTTAGCTCCACCATATCTATTGTCATGTGACAAAGTTGTGTATGGCCACTCACACTACAAGACAATGCTGACCACCCTCCGACACACGCCTTGATGGCTTAGTCTTCGTTTGCAGACCCTATGTGACATCAATGATGCTGCCCAACATGTTTCAATGCCAGTTGAGTGCTGATTTCACCAGAGATTTAATTTCTTGTTTAAAGGCTTTCAGTATTATATCTGTACAATATCCAAATATGCTGGTGAGCAGTATCAAAGTTGGATCTAGTTGGGCTGCATATAAAAACTGAGCATGCTGTATGTAGACTGCGGCCATTGCATGCTCTATCTGAAATCCATTGAATTAGGGGACTTAACACCTACTAATGGCCCTCCACTGTGCCCATGAATAGGCACGCGCTCATCAGCCGTAAACCGCATTTTTTTGTCACAGCAACATCGTGGCGCCACCACCTTGCGGCTCCCCCAGCGTAGGCTGGCGAACATCGTTTGTGGTGCTGAACGCAGACTTTTATTGAATTTTTTTTTCTCTGCCAGAAGAGCAAAAGAAAAGAAATGTAAGGAAGAAAAGAAAGGAGAAGAAAAGTGAAAAAGAAAAAAAATGCACATGCCCTCATCTGTGACAACTGTGTGAAGAATTGGAGAGGAAGAACAGGACTGGGTGGAAAGGAGAAGGATGAGTTGGACCTTGGTACGGCTCAAATTCACACCTGAGGAGACAATAGACACGTGTTCATGTTGTTTTGTGATCATATTCTACTTCCAGCTCCTATTCTGGAGGGTACAATTTCTCACAGCAAGCCACAATCATTCTCTTCTTCAGCTTTTTGCCCTGAGAAGTTTGTCTGTTTGTGTGTCTGCCGTCGTTTTCCGACTTGGAATAAAAACTTTGACCAGTTGTCCTCTCTGCAAGCCTCATGTGCAACATTTGCTCACTTCACTTGCCATTTGGACCATCTTCTCTATCAGCCAGTCAAAGTGTAAGTTACCTTGTGTATTATACAGGCATAGATATATATAGATATGATTGCCGTGGGGGCGCTGCGGCATAGTGGATAAGACTTCTGGCTCCTAATCAGGGGATCCTAGTTCGATTTCCCGCCCAGTGCTTATGTCCTTGGACAAGATGTTTTTACTCACAATGTCCCTCTCAACCCCGGTGTATAAATGGGTACCCAACAACGCCATGGTAATAATAATGGCAGGGTTCTCTTGTAGAGCAGTGGCAACACTGAAGAGGCTACCCTGGATAAAGAAGATCTTATTATTTGTTTATTTATTATTATCATTGACAATTATAAGGAGAAACTGGAAAGTGGCATTTTCCAAGAGAAAAGTAATTCACTGCCTATAGATATAAACAAAAGGTGCATTTTGTGCATGACAAAATCATTTTTTTTTTTGCTTCTGCTGTAAAGTGATACTACAGTCTGCTGTTCTAAACTTGTATTGTATGACAAACCTTATATTTTTGCTTTCCAAAACACTTCCAAGAATTACATTAGATGTGGTATTGGTTGTGAAATCGATACAAAGAACTGATTTGGTGTATGTATACAGGTGTCTTGAAGTCAAAATCACAGAATTGCTAAAATGCCACAATTCAATACATAAATCCTTGAAACAGTAAGTGAAATTAAAAAGGGTACAATGTAGGATAACCACTTGTCTGATTTGAACTTCATGTGTAAAAGATCAAGTCAAAGTCATAATGTAGAACATCACAATTTTCAAAATTCAGTCAAATTTTTTCAGCATTCTAAATGAGGTCAGTACAGTTCAACAGCAAGTAGTGATAACTTGGATGAAGGTCAAAAACTGAGGTCAAAGGTTTGATAAAGTTCATCATTGGTGAAATGATTTGAAATGTGCTTAATTAAGTCCATTTTCCTCACATGGATATTAATTGAATAGCAGGGTATTTCAGTGATCATATTTTTGGCAAAATATTGTGATGCCAAATTCTGTTAATCTGTCTGAAATTACTAAGCTAAATGTTGTGTGGAATATGGGATGAGTGCTGTAATGGTGATAGTAACAAACAATCTCTAGAGCTCATTTATCCCGTTCATTATCTATACACTCTCATAGGAACATACGAGATAGAATATAATAAACAAAGATAAAAACAAGCAAACTGATATGTAGCCTAACTTTATTGTAGGGGCATTGGATGTTCACATTTGCTCAGAATTGTATGTATGAGATACCAGTGTCAATCACACTTGAACATGTTGCTATAGTGATGAGAAATTTACCTGATGTGCTGTGATTACAAGCCGATGGTTTTGTTTGTGTGCCCCCCCCCCCCTCAAAAAAAAATAGATGGTATAGGCCAATGACTGTCAAAATGAACCATTCTGTGTGCAAAATTAGCTTCCTGAATTGAATTGAAATGTTGGCTTCAATGACTTAATGCTATATAATAGAGACAAAGAATTATTCCTTAAAGTGCCCAAAAAGAAGAAATCCCCACTACTTTAAGAGTAAAATGTGTTGAGATAAAAAGTGTCTTTGATCTTAAGTTCAACAGTTATCAACCTCCTGTGATGACAAGAAGATAACTTATTTGTAATCACAAATCTGATATGGCCAGGCTATGAATCGGCTCAGACTGGACACAGCTATGGAAAGATTTAATCCAAAACTAATCCTCAGTGATAAAATGACTCTTTACTCTTTCATCTATGATGACATTGGTCCCTTGCTGTCCCCGCATCGACTGAAAGTAAATTAAGCCCCATTTGAGATATATTTGTGACCCAGTAAGTTTGATCACATCATCAATAAATGTTATTCTAAAACTAGACCATCTCTGAGCTCCTATTTGACAGTCATGCATTAGTAAATTACCTGTGGCAGATTGATAAATCTATACCAAAGTGGATGCTTTTCCATTAACTACCGGGACTTCTCTCACTAGAGGTCTAGCCTCTCTAGATTTGCATTTTATAACAGGGATGTCTGTACAATCGACATGGATATTTGTTAGTTGTTGTCATGGTCTCCGATTCCCCATTGACTGATGTCTGTGAATTGTGTGGTAATGAATTTTGCCCCTTTTTTTGCGTGGCATAATTCGCGGGTAGATTAACTTCGCGGTACTGCCGAGGTGAAATCTCAAGTGGCGCAAGCTGGAGCTAGATTAGTGCACAGGTAGGAACGGATTGTCGGCTTAGCAACCGGCTGGGGCGGAGAAGAGTGGGATTTGCTTGGCTGTAAAGCTACACCCAGGTATCACTTAAAGGGATCACATTGTGGTGTTTGGCATTTTGAAATCAGCTCCAAAATGCATGGTTATGGGTTGTTTTCTCAGCAAATTACAGACACTGACACATCTTCCTTTTGACTGTTTTGTGCTAAAAAATGACAACAAACAAACTTGTGTGATGTGAAAGATAGATATATAGATAGATAGATAGATAGATATATAGATAGATAGGTATATATATATATATATATATATATATATATATATATATATATATATTTACTATATATATCATATATAGAAAGATAGATAGGTAGATAGATAGATAGATGTGAAAGAAATGCTTCATAATCACCTTGTCATTCAGTTTAGTTTTGATTTGTCTGAATCAAGAGTATCTTTGACCTTATCACTGCAATATAGAAATGTATATATACATATATAAACATAGATTTATATCACGGTATGCACATGTATATTCTCATTTATCCATAATCTTTCTTTGTTCTGTAATGACTTTCTAAATCATATTTACTTCCATTTTATATGACAGCTGTAATACAGTACCTTCTTTGCTCTTGTATTAGTTTCTCTTCAAAATCATTTGTCACGGATCTCCGTATTTATACTTATTGGATGTGAATGAATTATGTTTGACAGGTGAATTTGTTGGCTCCGTGCTAGCTGCCTTAGGGCATGTATGGGAAATTGTTTTGAATATTGCCCTTACTCTTTCCCTAGATTGTCAGTGTTACTTGACACAAGTGACATTGCACTGAATATCGGCTGTGGCAAAAATTGCAAAAATCAAAGATATGTTACTCTTGTGTTGGTCAGAAAAAAGAACTATCCTAGTATCATGGCTTAACATGCTGGTATCTGAAGTTTGATTTGTTTATGCATTTAAATGAAAGAATATATAGAAATGTTAAAGACAAAATTGTGTAACCAGTTTGGTGATTTCCTCTTTCTTCTACACTAAGAAATGCATAGAGTATTAGTGAAGGTTATTCAGCCTTTTCACATACATAACTGAAAAAGCAACCTTTTGTCATGCCAGGAGCCTTATGAAGTATCTAGGGACATATACACTAAATACACTAATATTAGGACCTACATGTATGTAAGCCGTGTTAATAATCATTGTTGTTATTATTGTCATCTTTGATTTTGAAGCATGTGATTTTCTGACCCTTGGCTTTCCACTGGAAAATAGTTTGTCAAATTTGATTTCCAAAAAGCTGCGATAGACACACTAGGAGAGCTGATTACCACATATACATAGTTTTGAAAGAAAATCAGTTTAAGTTTAGATACAGTCATTAACATAGGAGTATGGGCATTTTAATAGAATGGGTAGATTACAGTAGCTGTGTTTAGGTGCTGTAATAAACAGTAGAATGTATTCAATTTCAAAAACATTCCTCAACATTGAAATTTGGACAGCAGATCATGAAACCTTTAACTAATGAAGTTTGAACAGCTTTGTCAAAATTCTGACTTTAAGCCAAATTATCACCTTTCGGTGCATTTTTATTCAGCTTTAAACTTTGTAAGTTTTGGGTATCATGATGATGAGTCATGTATGTTGTTAACCCATCGAAGACTAGTTCTGAGTATACTCAAGCAGCTGTTGAGAAATACATGTTACAGCAAAGTCAGCTCGTTCTGAGAGTGATTATAGATTTTAGTGTTGTACACTTTGTGGTAAATGATCAGTCCATTTGAAGGGTCTGCTTGATCTTTATCCTGATAACTTTATATAAACTGCCCAATCATGATCCCTAGAACGCGATCTTGTTGTAAATGGCTTTACCACAAATGAAAAACAGCAACTGGGAAAAATTCAAGTTTGAAGAACTGCAACAGACTTCAGCCTTTAGTTTATATGCATGCCAGTGTCACTCCGGTCCGCCCTATTAGTTGAAGAGGAAATCTGGTACATGTCTGGCTGAAGCTTTCAGCTAAACCAGCTGCCTTATTCAAACAGAAAGTCCTCACGCCTAGAGGAAAAAGCAAGGTGATAGACAGAAGAAGAGAATGTAGAAAGATAAAGGAAGGAGGAAGAGATAGGAGTGAAGAAGAGACAAGAATGTATAGAGAGAGAGAAAGAGAGAAAGAGAGGAGAACGAGAGAAGGACAGAAAGAGGAAAGCAGAAGTCAGATGAGATCAATAATCAGCCTTTCTAGGATGATTTTTCCACCGGTTAAATCTCACATTGCCCAAACAACCAACAGCGATTACTGGCTCTTGTCTTTTAGGTGACCCTCTTTCTTGGTTCTTTTGGCCCTTTCTTCAAACCAAAGAAGGCCACAAGGTTAAAGCACTTTTGAATGAGCTTCATTACACGTTATTTATAGATGCACTGCTGCGATTGATCTCAAACATCTTTTTTTTTTTAACCCACCAGCAGTTGCCAGTAAGTCCTAGAAATGAGAGCACATAGCGTTTGGCGAGAGATCCCAACGTTGGTTCAGAGTTGGATGACTCCTATACTAGCACTCATGCGAACTGGGAGGAATTTAAAGAAGGAAAAATGGAAAGATATAAAAAATGCCATGTAGAAATCACTCTTAGTCTGCCATGCTCTGTGATTGATCTGACGTCGTTTTAAATTTAATCATGTCAGAACATATCAATCAATTAATTTCTCATCCAGAAACAATGTGGCATGTGTTGTTGTTGGGTTTTTTTTCAGCGTGGATCGGGACGGGGAGAGATGGGGGATAGTTCTGAATAATGCTAATTGCCAATTTATTAGTGTGCCTGTTACCATACATCTGATCTCATTATTTAGGTAAAAGTGTATGCATGTGTTTCATGTGTGTATTGTGTTGTGTTCAATACTAACCTTTCTGCAGAATGTGTCTTAATTAGGCAATCAATATTTGGTCATATGATTAGCTGACTGTATGTTCCAAGAATAGCTTGTGTCTGTCAGTTGGTGTCTTTCCTAGAACAATAAATGCTTGAGGTTGGGTTGTCATTTTAGTGCAAAGTGATGACCCATTCCATTCTCAGTGAAATGTTGCTAAGTATCCCGTGATTTTTTTTTTTGCATATTCACAAGTGATATAATGAATTTACAAATTACCAAATATGTGTTCCTTTTCATTGATCTCTGTGAATGTATGTTACAAATATAACACTGTTTATAATTTGCATGGAAACTTCATAAATGAAATGAAATAAGGCTATGCCCAACCCAAACCATAACTTCAAGGTAAAACATTATTCCCATGTACCTGCAGAAACTGTTGATTTTTGCTCTAAAATGGACACAATTGCGTAAGAAATGTGTGAAATAATGATATGATAAAAGATTTCAATTGGATAATGGGAAATATTAGCCAAAAAGGTTATATTGCAATTTGAAAACACATCCGACCATTATTTTGCTTTGTAATGTTTCATAATCATTTACAAATTATGCAATAACAGCTAGTATTTATTGATCTTCCATGAGAAAGTGAATTGCATGCAGCTTGTTGGGAAATATTACTTTCTGTTTTTCAGCTGGAGTATGGGTGATCATCACATTATATTCTACCTACCACTATTGAATAGGAGAACACTGCAGAAACATAAGTCTGGTACTCTGATCTAGATTAGTTTACACTTTTATCTCAAAGCACTTCAGAACAGCTCATTATCCTGGCAAATTGCGTCAGTTGGACAAGTTTCTTGGAAGACCTTTTTCATATATTGCAAGCAAGGTCCAGATGGAGGAAGATGAATTTTGAATGTGTCCCCTTTAATCCACTGCTGATGGGACATGGGAGGGTGCTGTATTAACTCTGCGGTGGTTAACATATTTGGGGTGCAAC
Organism: Diadema antillarum; assembly: GCF_040938485.1. Taxonomy (NCBI): domain Eukaryota; kingdom Metazoa; phylum Echinodermata; class Echinoidea; order Diadematoida; family Diadematidae; genus Diadema; species Diadema antillarum. The sequence continues at coordinate 747,858 of NW_027271313.1, read as the reverse complement.
AGGTTGATGTAGCATCTTTGGAAACTCAAGACACAAGTGAAAAATCAAATCAAATCATGATTATTATGATATTTAGATATCATGATTATCATGATGTTTAAATACACAAGGCATCCCAAGAATGACATTTCAAACCACGTTCATGTTTTGAAATGTGATTCTCCCTCTCAAGTTAGATAAAGACAGCCAAAGATGGCAATTCTCTTGTTTGCTAATATCTATCTTCTCCACATTCTTGAAGAGCTTTCCTTGAGAATGTAGATGTTAGAAGTCCATTAAAATACAATACCTATAATAGATTCTTCTTAGTAGATTCTGCCAAAGAGAAGAATTGTACATCAAAGATAGTTTGACATGTGATAAGTATGGACACTTTAAGCTGGCTTTCTTTCAAACGAAAGAAGAAGGAGAAGAAGAAGAGAAATACAATGTCCCCATTGAGGCTGAAAGGATCTTTAGATAGAATACAGTCTGTCAAATTTGGCAGAAGAAAAAGATCAAAAGAGGGTGTTGGAAGTTCTGGGCATCATGGGGTGGATTTGCTTTGAATATTTCCTGTTGCTTTCCCTGTCGGTGAAGTCTATAATCATAAATCAACGGAATTGGGCAAGATTTGACTAGTGACACATAGAAGCGTGCATGGCACGCTTGTTCTTTTGTTTGCGCCCCTCCCGGGGGACGGAAAGCCGAGCTGACCCGGGCACCCCGTGCATTCCGCGACTCCAAGCCAATTTCCACCATCAGGTGGTGTCCCTTACCGACTAGTCGTGCTCCCTGGCGCTTGCCTAAGCTTTCGCACAAAATAATGAATAATGAGCATTAAAGCAGAACGGGTGTGCGTTAACACTGGCCAGCTCTCCTGCGTGCCTCTGCCCTCTTCCCTTCCCTACCCCTCTTCTAGCCCCCCCCCCCCTCCATCTCTCCCTCCACATCCCACACACTCTCCTGTGCTCTCTTGTAATTCTTTCCCCTCCTACTCCCATTGAGATAAAATTCAGATTTAATCCTCGGGTACCGCGGCCAGACACCATGGCGCCGCAAGATAATATCGCTTAAGATGCAAGCGTGATGCCATGCCAAACGCATTCCTATGTTTAATTCAACATATCATATTCATCACGGTTTTGAATTTCACCTGCCCACAATCATACTGCTTTTCTTCTCTGGGATCGCACCCTTTTTTTCCCCTCCCCTCTCTTTCCTCTTTCTCCCCTACCCCCTTCCACCCTCTCACCTTTTTTCTTGGTGTTTCCTTCTTATTCTGATTTAGGTGCTCCATTCTCAATTCTTATTGTCTGGGGCCGGGGTTGAGAGTGAAAGTGGGGGAAAAACGGGGGATGGTTATGAACCAGCTATAATGTAGCAATGAGTGAGTGATCATTGGAAATAAAGTGGCCCAGCACTAAGTATTAAACTCTGGCACATTTTTGGGCATTCCACGACCCAGTTACGTGGGGGGTTAGTGCTCATTCAATAAAAAAGCGGAATTTATGACAAAGAATAATGAGGCTGTTCAGTATGCATGCAAGCCTTTGATTAAAAGGCATATGACAAAATTAAATCCCCAACACTTGAACCTGTCACACCTTTGGAGTTTTCCAATGAAGAGACACTTTACTTTTAATCGATACACCTTGGTAAAATTAAGATGGACTGAAGAAAAGATTGACATAACATCACTGTCGTCCTAAGTGAGAAACGAGTCATTGTCCCCTTTCTACTTATCTTTTGGGACCCCATCTTTACTGTCCTGTCAAATGTGAAATGGATTGTTGTATCTTCACTTATTTGTACTCATCTTTAGGTGACCCTGACATTACTGTCCTCCAAAAATGTGAAATGGGTCATTGTCTACTTGTGTTTTGGTGACCATCCTGTCAAATGTAAAATGGGTCATTGTTTCCTCCTTTGTTCTAATTTTTTGGTGACCATGATGTTACTGTCCTCCAAAAATGTAAAATGGGGTCACTGTATCTTTCTACTTATATTTTGGTTACTGTCCTGTCAAAAGTGAAATGAGTGTACTCCTTTGTACTCATCTTTTGGTGACCACCAACTTCACTTCTGAATGTGAAGTGGAGCTTTCTTTCATTCTACCTGTCTGTTGACCTCAACATCTCTTTCCTGCTGTATGTGAAATGGGTTCTTAACCCTGTGTTCTTTGACTGCCAGATGGCACAGAAAACCCCATTGTATACACCATCCAAAGTCCCTAGCACCGAAAGGGTTAACAGATACTTTCTAGACAACTTTAGGTGACCCAGACATCTCTGCCCTTATGTAGAATGAGTCATTAGACCCTTCTCTGCTTCTTTTTTGATTCTTTTCACCATGAATGCATAGTTTTAAGACAGGATGCAAGTTATTCATCATTTTGTAGATCCACTCTTCCCAAGATTTTCTGCAACAAGGTTAATGTACCTCCAGTAGTTATGATGATCGTCTTCCATAAAATGACTTATCCAACAGATGCACCAATTACTTGTGTACCTATCCTCTCAAATCCATCATGCCAGAGGAGAATTTAACCAGTTGATAAGACTCTGAGAAGAAGCATTTGTCAAAAGTGTCAAATGTCAAAGCATCATAATTGTGCAAGAAGAACAGGTGTTATCAGAAGCCATTCAAATGGCATCTCAGACAATTATATGATATACAGAGAAACCCCATTATAACAAGCCCCATGAGCTAACTAAATTTCCTAGTTATGTTGGATATTTTGTTATATCAGGAATAAAAATAAGAATATAAAAGGAATGGGACCTACAAAATCACTTCATTATATCCAGTGTCTCACAATGTCTGACCTTGTTATAACAAGGTTCCACTTTATATCAAAAAGAGAGCAGTGCTGATATTAGGCATCGTTTATCTGTTCTCAAATAATAACAATAATGATAATAGTAATACATACATTTGTAAAGTGCCATTTTCCATTATAATTAAATGCTCATGGCTCTGTACACTAAAGCAAAAAGACTGAAAAGTCGTCTACCACATAAAAAAAAGAAGAAGGAGAAAAAGAAGAACTAGAAGAAATGAATGTCTGTCTTCAAAACGCACTGTCAAACAAGTAAGATTTTAGGTTTCTCCTAAAAGACATTATGGTAGCATGGTTATGTTACCATGGTAACATTAAAATGGTAGCATGTGTTGATAATTGTCATTCTTATTCTGTTTTCCTCTTGGGGTAAATTCATTTGTCCTGGCTTTTAATTGTCTAACAGCAACAAGCAGTGGTTACCTTCAATTCTGACTAATCTTGTTACAAGAAGGAGAGCCTCTGACCTTTAAACTGATCAGAGTGTTCCTCCTAGCTAGGCAGACACAGGTCAGAATGTTCCTCCTAGCTAGGCAGACACAGGTTCCCGCAAACCGGTCCAAAGACTTCCCTGATACTGCTGCAACCACTTTGGTCTGTTTTCCCAATTCCATTGTGATGTTTCCCCCCGACCTGCCAGATCTCGTCTCCGAATGGGTTTTCATGCTCGCTGAGCAGAGCGAGACGAGTGCTCCTCAGCATCATTCCGTCTGACATTTGGGGCTAATTGTCAGACTTCTCAAAGTCTCATCCATCACTTTAGGACAGCTTTCCTAACATCAAAGGGGATTCATTAATGATAATGAGGTATTGTGCAGTTCCATTGCAAAATAAGTTCTACAGGCATTATACATAGACGTAACACCTGTTTCTGTAATACACATACACACACACACATTTATACACACATAGCTGAATACTTGAATACATACATACATACGTGCTTTAATATATATCTGTATACATACATGAACATACGTATACATATACATATTCATATACATATAAATATACATATACATATGTGTGTGTGTGTGTGTGTGTGTGTACAATGTATGTTCATATAAGGAATGATATAGATGTCTTTGAATAAGAATATATTGAGAGCAGATTGGATACTGAGCAATGATGCTTTATTAACTCTTTATATGCCATGTTCGCACGTCCTACTCAGTCGACGGCGTGCCAACTTCGCATATTCTGCTCAAACGCACTAATCCACTTAAACCAGTCGATAAATCGCCTAATCCCGCGGTAAAATCAAATCTTTTCTCGCGCTTTTGTTCCTTTCACATACAGATTGCATTCTATGTGGTGATTGACTATCAAGCGGTGTTCCCAACTAAATTTGCATGTAAATTCTTAGTTTCTCTCAAGGTTTCATGTGCAAAAGTCATGGCTTTACAGTAGTGTAGCAACTGGTCATTAAAAAAATTAATAGAAATAGATTTGTCATACAATTTATACCAATGCAAAGCTTGGCATTCCTCTTCAACTTTGCTCACTATTATGTCCAGCTTAACAGAAATTTGTAGAAGTTATATAGATTGGAAAAACAGAATTCTTTCTCAAAGCAGGACTACCTTCGTGTCGCAGAATAACGTGGCACACAGGGGGTATGGCACATAAAGAGTTAACACTATTGTATGCTTGACTTCTCTTTTAATAGGTGACCAGTGTAAGATTCGTTCATTGAATGTGACAAGAAAAAGTTGTAACACCTATCAAGACTAGTCAAATTGTCACTCCTGAGTGACTTCATTAAGTGATATAAATCACTTTTTTTTTAAAAAATTGCATTTGTTGGTAAACAATGCTGACAGTGAAGCAACTGTAATAAGATATTCCATACCTTTTTATTGCAGCTCTTTACACAAGAAACACACACACAAAAATAATAAAAAATAAACCAACAACACATGTGCACACAAAGTGGACAACAATGATTACATTTCTCCACAACTTCGTAAAGTTGCCGAAAGAAATGAAATCACTTACCATTGCCATTACGCATCAATCCCTTTAATCGCCAGCATTTGTGATAAAACAGTGAGTGCTTGTAACATAGATAGCAGTGATTTATGAATGCATTTCCATCAAAATGAAACTACTTAGTGATGGCCAATTAAAGGCATACATGCGGACTAGAAGCTGACAGGAATCTATGTGCAGGTGTCTGTCAACTAAAGTGAAAATCTTCTCTGGGTCAGGCTGCCCATGGCAATTTGGTGACTCTTACACAAAGTCTATGGAAATTCAAAAAGTTTGGAAAATGGTTTCAACTTGTGAAAGTTAGATGGAAACATAGTATTCCATTACATTCAATCATGCAAAATTAACTGAGCAAGAAGAATGTGTAAGTCTGACATCAATTCATCCTAGGGTTACAATGTTCCAGCTATGATGTATCTTAGAGAGGGGCAGTTTTAGATTGATTGATTTTTGCATGATTTCCATACATACAACCAGTAAAAGAGTTGCGGGTCACTCACCTCATTGTACTTCCATGTGTGAGTGTGTCAAACTAATGTTTTGAAAGTTAAATATGGAAAACTTTGAAATGCCATAACTTTCACTCATCATGGCTAATTGTAATGAAACTTTCTCTGTTTTGTTTGTGTGTTTATAAGGGTTTCCTTTTTACTGATGTCAACTTATGCTTGAGGCAGAGTTTTTCCCTTTAATGCTAAAAATGTCAGCCAGTTGTCTCTTGAATGGTGTGGATTTTGATGAAGATGGAAACGGAGCCATTATCCTACTCACCAGCTTTCCATGACAAGTCTCGTGCTTCCTCAATCAGATTGAGGGGTAAAACATGATTGATGGGGCAGGGGTAAAATCATGCTTCAGGAATAAGGCTTGAGCACTACACATGCAATTATCATCAATTTGTTTGGATCACATTCTGACACGACAGAGTGAGAGAAAAACATGATGGTTCAGGAATATATGTGACGAGGGACTGTATGAGAATTACATGTATGTCTCTCTCTGTCTGTGTGTATTAATGTATGTATGTATGTGTGTGCATGTGTGTGCATGCAGCTTTATTCTCATTTGCTTCAAAATTATGGAACAGGCTCCCTCCTTACCTGAACCCTGCGCTAACATTTGAACCAGTTCAAACACAGTTTGAAGACATATCAATGTCAATGTCTTCAAAAAGCATCTAAAAATCACTTGTTCCACTAACAATTTTACTGTAAAGTGCTTCATTTGAATGTGTTGATGGAAAATAGACTATGTGAATACATTATCAATGATAAAATGATTAAAATATCTATTCTGAACTCCATGTACTCATTAAACTTGCGCTGTCACTGCCTGGTAGTTTGTACATATTTTTACTCCATTGCTGTCCAAGAAACAGCTTCTAAAAGTGCTTTAGATTCATCGGAAAAAGAGCTTACCTATTATCATTACCTCCACCAAGAAGGTTTTTTTTTTTCTGGCGTTGGTTTGTCTGTTTGTCTGTTTGCAATAACTCAAAAAGTTGTGAACGGATGTGGATGAAAATCACAGGAAAAGTTGGTAATGACACAAGAAATAAATAGTGAATTTTGATACTGATCTGGATTACCATCTGCATCCAGATATTTGTTGAATTTTCGAAGGATTCTTTGTCATTCGCAAATACAAACGAGGGAATTCAAACTGCATGCATATATGGCATGCATATGTGTACTGAGCTGACAAACAAGGTGCAGCAAAAAGCTAAGGTAGAAACATTCAAAAGGCTTCTTTATCATTGGGAAAAAAGGCAGTTTTCAGCATATGTGGTTTGTATAAAAAGGTGCTTGGCTGAGGTCTGTGCTCTCCCAGTACTTTTCTAGTTAGGATTTGGTATATTTTGAATATGTAAAATAAAATGAAATGAAATGAAAAGAAATGAAATGTGTGTGAGTGTGATATGTATGTGATTTGAAAGAATTTGAGTGTTTCCAGATGTGTGTTAAACACAAAAAGGACAAAATTCTAAACATAACTCTTATCCACAGGCTAGATTGATTCAAAATGGGAAACAAAACAAAACAAAAACAGCATTGAAAAATATCATCTTTTAGGAAAAAGATGAAGGTAAACAACAAAATTTTAGCAAGAGAAAGAATGCAAAAAGGAAGAGGAGAAAAAATGTCAACCTGAAGCAGATGAAAATTTAGAATTATTTGAAAGAGATGTAACATAGATTACTGAGTTCATCAATTATGTTCCCATTGGAATGAGTATGTTATTATCATCTTTCTATTCTGCACCTTTACTAGTGAAAAAGAACTCAGCTTATTACATATCACATTATGGCCTTAAAAGCCTCATTGCGGCTTTGATTGTCAATTATGTAAACAGACATTAACATAAAGAGGTACTCAGTTGAGAAACACAAGAATGTTATCAGTGCATGAACAGAATAGCATTAGCACCATTTTGGATGTCAAGGATGATGTATAGGTTTATTTATGGCATGTGGTAGGTTCATATCTTCAGATGCTTAAAAGACACTCACAGAGCTGTATGGAGTTCAATGAAGTTAATGATAATTTAATAGAAATCTTATGTTCCTCTGTGCCATTTAACTAAGTAACAAATGATTATAAAAGGTTAGAGAAATGCCAAAGATGGTACATCCTGAAAGGGAAACTTCACTCATGGCTTTGATAACAAAAACAAATAAAGTTTAACAAACAAACAAAAAATCTTGGTGATAGTCTCGGTTCACTTGGACAAGAAGTCAGAAAATTGTATGGAAATTCAAGGTTTCATTCGTTTTTACAGAGAATTGATATTGATTGTGATAACACATGCAAATTAGATTCAGCTTTGATGCAAAGCATTGCCTAGCAAACTTCCTGTAGACTCGTAGGTGAAATATGTTATTATTGTAGATTATTTTGTAAACATAAATTCCTTCTAAAACAATATAATTTTTTAGATCTTTTACAACTGTGTAGTAGTTTGATGTGAAGGGCATATACCTGTTTAAAATTCATGTCAAAATAGAAATTCAGTAAAGATTTACATGTGAACCAGTAAGAACGTTTTGAGTACTGACACCATTACCAAGCATGAACGTAACTTTATGACCAATATCACTGTTTAATAAGAAACAAATTTTTGAATTCTGTGGCTTTGATATCTTAATACTTTTCTAGTCAACTTTTCTCAGTATATTTGAGTCAACTTAGCAATAGATTGAACTGTCCTTGTAAACAATGCATTAGAGTGACATCAAGCCAAAACCATGGTTGATTACAAGTTTCTGCTTTAAGTATATGTACCTTTCAAACATAACCTTACCCTTAATATTTGTTCTTACTGTTGATTACCTCGGCAGTCTCTGAGATGTACTGTCCTACAAGATAGAAACTTGTGAGAGGGTAAGAGTCTCACTGCTTGTAAGACTACAAGCTTGTAGCAATGAATAAACAGTGAAAAAAGTTTATCCATGCTTCTATGTTATCCATATGAAATATAAATTCAGTCACTGTCTCCCATGGGTCTGAAAAGCAGACTACAGCGAACCTATATCTATATGGTTATAAAGTGTGTACTGTAGGTTTCTCTAATTCTTATTGATATTTCTGAGGGTAATGACTTTATTTTGCATGAAACCTTACTTTGTGCTATCCCTCAGACTACTGAATGTATTGGTGTGTCTTATAACATGTGACCAGATATGAAATGATGGGTGGATGGATGGATAGATTAATGAATGAATGAATGAATGAGTGGACTGATTGTTAGTATATGTTACAAATAAGAGACAGTAAGACTGAGTAGGGAAAGGGAGGGGATAATGATCTACAAAGTGCAATTGGTGAGGTTAATTACATGTTCTTTCATCATGAAAACAGAGAATGCATGCATGGTGATGGAGAATTTGAAAAGATTATTCTTCCCTCATCTTTAATTCTGAGTTTTGGGCATGCTCATTGCAAAAGGAGAAATAAAAGAAAGGTAATTCCACAGCGTCTGACAGGATAAGTAGGAAATAGGAGATTTTGAAGGCTTAATCAGATTATGTTGACATGCATGGCATTGAAGAGAGAAAGAAAGAGGGAGGGAGAGAGGAGGAGGAGGAGGAGGAGGAGGTGTTTTACTGGAGAAATGATAAAAAGTACACCAAAAAAAATGGTGATATTTACATAGACTTATGTTGATACCATCCAACCACTTTTTCTTCATAAGAATCTCTATATTATCACATACCACAGAAGCATTGATGTATACACTCATATACTTTATGTATACTGGAAAGATGACATCTTAAACAGTGTTATGCACTGGTAGTTGCAATACTTTTCATGCCTATTTCCAATTTCCCTTGTTTTATTTTTTTGTGGTCATTACTTGTAAATCTAATTTGTCTTCCTGTTGTATGCGACACCGATGAAATAATGGGATCTACAGTCAAACAAGCTGGCTTTTATATCAGCCAAACCATATTTCTTATTCAGTTCATTGGTACATGGTTATTATCATATCATTGACAATTTTAGTCATTTGTATTCATTCTGTGTAAGAGTATTTATTTGCGTTGTTGATTGGATGAATCTTTATTTGGAAAATATGAAAATGAAGTGAAATATCAAATTTGAGACATTCTTATGTTGCATCAATTTGTATAAGAGAAATTCCACCCAGATTGATATAATCATAATGCATATGAACCAGAGCTTATAACAGTTGTGATTTATCATTTGAATGCCACATGGTATCTGCTATGCTATTTTGACATCTGTTTACAATCTTTCAGCTTAAAACAAAGAAATGTATACTTTAAAAACTTTTATTTTTGTGAGGTTTTGATTTTTGTGAATTTCGCAAATCACTGTCGGGCCACGAATTTAACAACATGCAAAAACTATCATGTATGGACAGGCATTATTGCATAAATGATATCTTCAGTGTCACATTGTGAAAACAACTTCTGGTGAAAATGTCTGTGATCTCATCATTAACAAAAATATGAGTATGCAAAAATTAACAGCTTTTATATTAAACAATAGAAAAAAAATCTTCATACCTGTTGTTTGTATGCTTTCCAGCCAATGTAATACTCATTGTATCCAGTATTTACCTACTTATCATAAATCTATCCTGATATACTATGCATATGTACATTTATAAGTACACATATCCACATATATATTCTGTATATTTGCAGGTTCAATTCAATTCAGTTCAATTCAATAAAGTCAGTCATGTATCGCAGCCAGTGGCTGAATTGCACATGTTTACAAAAATAAAAGATACAACCGTGATTCTTAATTCATGTAAAACAAGAAAATTGAAACTCCTACAAAATGCACTTAACTAAAACTGAGAATATTAACTTAAACTTAAACATTGAAAAGCTTAAGATATGCAAAAAAATTATTACTAAAATAATTATCACTATAATGGTAAACAATGAAAAAGTGATATGAATATGATTAAATCATCAAATTACAAATACTAATTACATTTCTATCTATATACTCCCTAGATCAACAATTCAAAACTTAAAAAAAACCACTTATATAGCTGATGGCATAATTGCACATATTTCTATAATAAACATTAATATAAACACTATTGAAAAAGGCAATATCTATATAATACACTCAAAACAATCAAAACTAAACTGAATTAATGACAAAAGCATGAAAATATGATTATAAAAGACATAATTATAAGAAGAAGAATTCATATAAAGATTCAGGTAATATACCAATTGTGAAATACATAGTATATCATTTATATATCATTTGCAATTTACAATATGAACATTGTAAACACTTAAAGATATTTGATTTATCTTTGTATATACTACTGCACAGATATTACATATCTGTATCATCGTCAAATGTCAAATGTTCAGGAGAGCAAAAAAATATGGCAGCCAAAGCACTGTATCCAATGGGATAGACATTCCTTTGACATGCTGTGGTGGCTTCATTTTTGGGGTAAGACATCTAGGTTTTGGACAGGACATCACTTAATTGATTACCTAACCATTCATCCAAAAAAGGTCATTTTTACCAAAATTGCAGATACAAGGTCTTGTCTCCCCAGTGACGGTATATTGCATGTCCACAAACTTATCTTGTAATTTTCCTTTACATTTCATTTTCCATTTTGTGCTGATGTCTTTTTTTTTGGATTTTTTGATTTGTTCTTCACCTGTCTTACTGTGTATTGTTAGACCCAACAACCACCAAGCTGTTTGTGTCAGGATCAGTTGTCAGGGAAACAATCTAATCAGGGACTAGTAGGAGCACTTCAATTTTGCTTATTGGATGATATGGTATTCCAGGTTTTTGCTGTGTTTCTTTTTCTTTTGCTTCATTTGCTATAACAAAGGAGTGCAAATGTACATACATGGGTGGCATGAAAACTGGAGAAAAGAGACTTATTTCCCCTCAATCTTGCTGTTTTGTTCCTGTCCAGCGCCTTCTCTCTTTTTTAGCAGCATTCACATTTTCACTCTCTCTCTCTCCCTCTCTTTCTCTTTCTTTCTCTCTGTCTATCTCTCTCAAGGTTTCAGTAATCCTATTATGCTACCAGATGCCCGGGTCCACTCAGCATCAGATAACAAACTATTAATCCCTCAATCCAATAATCCAATTTAATCCTGCCACAGGATAGTGTACCAGGGTTAGCGATATATCAAAGGTAAGTCCAATAAGTCAAGATTAATACCATCTCTGTGGTTCAGGGTTATGTTCAGATATCATTGGTAATCTCTGGGATGGAGAGTGGGTTCCAAGGATACCACTTGTATCCTTTCTTCTCTTTGGTTGTTGTTGTTTTCTGTATTCAGATTCTGAGGAAATACATGGACCGATTGTCATTGTATTGATGGAGGCCTTTTAGGAAACAGTTGTCACGGCAACTGAACCGATGAACTGGCATGGATGTTTAGGGTTTTATTTGTAGTCTTGTGATATTTCTTTTTTATTATTGTTGTAAATGTTGCATCATCACATAGTCTTACAAAATCAGAGATTCTTAAAGGAAGAAAATGTGTGAAAAGCAGTGTTGGCAGTATAATTCTTACAGTTATATGACTTACATCTTTTTGAGGGATATTTTCACTACAGAGAAGTAAGGACAAATATTCTTTTTTAAAAGCTCAATATTTGCAGAATTCATGTGTGCCATAATCCAAAGTCACCTACAATCTCTTCGTCTAGCACATCAGAGTTCTAACAGAGAAATATTTCATAGTGGCATTCTTTTCTTTTAAGTAAAGTCCCTAGCAGAAATATTTACTGCAGATAAAAGTTTCATATTGCAGTAGAAAAATAGTGAGGCAGTCGTAGTGCTCTTTGCTTTAACCCATTGAGGACAGACTGATTTAGCTACAACACACATTTCCCAAAGACACTTACCCAAGTATACTCGGGACTCATCCTCAACGGGTTAAAAGGAGAAACATTGCAAATGATGAGGAGTGGAAATTATAAAGAGAAATAGAATGATAAAGAGAGTAAGAGAGAGAGATAAAAGAGATACAGATAATCAATGTTTTGGAATGGTCTTGGTACTGTAAAACGTGATATATTCGCGGCACGAAATTTTCGCGAATTGGAGCCGACGGCCTTTTTTGTGGCATGAAATTTTCGCGAATTGCCACTGGCGTTGAATGCATATAGTGTAGACAAGAAATTTCACGTACATTTTAATTTCGCGAATCTTGGCGCTCCCAAAATTTGCAAAATTAAAGTGCATGCGAACATTCCTTATTTTACAGTATATTAAAGGCATAGAAAAAGCAGTAGAGAGGAGTTAGAAAATGTGCTTTCAGAAGTAAAGATGTAGAAAAGGACACAAAAACAGAGAGAAAGGGAAAGAGATATAAATTGTAGAAAAAATAGCTAGGGTTAGCTGTAACAGACACAAAGAGACTTTTTTTGTTTATTTCCAGTTAACCAGAGATGTTGGTAGAAAGGATGGGGATTATGTGCTGTTTGGGGAAAGAAGTGGGGCAAATTTGGATGAATCATTTAATTGGTTTAATTCATCATCCACACGTTACCATGGACCCCTGCGTGCGCCCCAATCCTGTTAGAAAGATTAACATCACTCACAATAACCAAATCCAGAATGTGAAACATTGTGTGAGGCATCTTTGTGCCTCCAAACTACCTCAACATGGTGCATGCAATATTTGGACAGATGGGCAGCAAAGAGTCAAAAATTGGGAAAGTTTCACATATGCCCAAAAGGGCCAATCTTATAAAGAGCCCCGCTTGTGGAAAAAAAAAAGAAAGAAAGAAAGAGAGAAAAAAAAATCTCAAGATGCTGAATTGAAGCATTCTTTTGTTTGAAGAAATTCTCTTTCGTAACTATACAAATGATGCACAGGATAGAGTGCGTTAGTGTAGGCGTAGTGCACTCGAGGGTATTTACAATTGTGAAACATGCACGAGGCGAAGCCGAGTGCATGTTGCACTACATTGTAAATACCCGAGAGTGAGCTACGCCTACACTAACGCCACGAAATAATCCTGTGCATCATTTGTTTTATAAAATGGGTCGAAAATTCGAAAACTAACATCATTTTTCAGCGTTTTTCACGTACCTTTGTGGGTCAAGACGTCCGAAGATGTTCGTCCCAAACTTTTACGCACGTCGCACTCGCGGAAGTCCCGCACATACAGTATAAGTATAATGGGGGGTTGGGTTTCCGGACACCCGCATGAAAACTTACTTATTTTACATAGAATATGCACCCTTTACCTTAAAGACTTGATATAGACTCCTCATATATGCCTACTAGACAACATACTCTGAAAACGGCGTGAGAATTAACCTGCTAAATCGTTGGATTTGCTCTTCAAAGTGACTCCATGTACGCGTCCGGTCCCATAACGCTTGGTCTACTGTACTGTACAAAGTGTACGTATAGTACAGTATACGTACGTACGCCACATATGTTATGCACAAGGGAAGACAGGCCGGCCGGCCGGCAGCCCGAACTAGAAGTTGTTTACAGGATTGACAGCGCGTACGCGTATGCATGCAATTCATCAAAGGAGCCGCCGCGCGCACAGACGATCGGCAATCTACCATAGGATTACAGGCAGTGCAGTTGTACTGAAGTAAAGGAAGGAGGTGTGTCTCATTTCAGCGCTTCCTATTGGCTACATTCTTGAACCCATTTTATAACATATTTTGTATTGATGCACATGAAAACATTGTTTGGCATAGAATGCAACAACAAAACTTGAGATGAAGTGATATGAGGATACATTTCAGAATAAGACAATATTTTAAACTGAAGGAGATAGGATGTGAGATGGGTGGTTGCTATTCAAAAGGTTAGAAGCTGATTTAAAGTCACTGTAGTTTGATTTCACTCTCTGCGTATATTTTATGAAACTATATGCTTGTCAACAGGCTTTCCCTTTCAAATGTCCAGCCTGCCCCAAGAGATGATTTGTGTCAGGTGGAACAAGGTTAGACAACATCAGTACAAGCAGCCGACAGATGATCTGACATTGGTCCCTTTATGATGATCGCTTTCACATCTTGAAAAAAGAAAGCACTCCAAAAATCCCTTCTGTTGGAAGAATTCGCTCCCTTTATCTCGTTCTTAGGTCTCATAAAGAAAGATCTAATCAAGCAATTTGCCTCGGGCCATTATTGGCACATGTGGTTACCAAAATGGTAGAGCATGTATGCCAAAGTCTGATTTAGGTAGATTGAACTGAATTTGGTTGGAATGACAGCATGTGTCTGTGTGGTCCTGGTTAAGACGGAGTGACTAACGTTAATCCAGTTAAAGGGGGAGATTTTCAGATCAAGTGAAAAGCTCAAAAAACTTAACATACGGGATGCCTGGTGCTTTGTGACCAAGAGCAGAAGTCGACAGTAAATTAATTTGTATAATACTCAGACAAAAGCATGTGCTTGATACTGATCTCACTTTAAACTGTAACTCTTTTCAATGCAGGATTTATGAACATATGTCTCAAGCAAAACTGGGATATGGAATTGAGGTTTGTTGATAAGGTTTGAATGCCTTGATGTTACTCTTTATCATCCTCATGCAGCAGCTGATCTGGGGGGGGGGGGCACCCTTCTTTATTTTTTGTCAGAAGAAAAGAAGTAAAATTTAAAAAAAAAAATGCGGAGGGGGTGTGCCCCCCCCCCCCCCATTAATTTTGTAAAGGCACCTCCCCATTACGGAATTCCTGGATTTGCCCCTGTCATGTGAAAACTTAAATAGATGTGTGTTTGCACATTTAAATTGTGTTTGTTGTTGTTGTTTTTGGATTGAAGTATCCATTTTAAGAATAGTTAAATGGCAAGCTCACAAGTCTTTGCTGAATTAAAATTAGTAACAGTGCAAAATATAATTTCTAATGATAGCAATGTCATACAAAGCACCTTGCTTGGTTTACAAAACAGAAACAACAAGCAATCTTATTCATCTTAAAAGAATACAATCATGTAATTTTCATGGTGTTAAGGTATTTCCTTTATTAAAATTCTAACATGTTAAGTCTCATGTTAAAGCTCCAGACAGCCAGTTCTTAAATGTCTGGCTCACATTAAGTGTTACAGAGTTACTTTCTTGCATCAAGGAGAGACAAAAAAGTAATGGTTTGATTGTTGGGGCCAAATCCTGTTGACGCCACTTGTTGATGTGATAAGCAGGAGAAGAACGTGCCTAATAGGTGATGAATATGCACTGGCGTATCTTGTGAACACAACGAAAGTGTGTCCATCGTCGCGAATATCGCTCCAAAGTGTTCGTTGGCTTGAGTGATGATCCATTATTCATCGGGTGATAGCCAGCCCGTGTCATTTCGCGTCGCAGAATTATCATCCACACCTACAATATGTCTTTGTGCCCCGACATCTTCACGTCTCTGCAGTTCATTGAAAAATGTCACTCTTTTAGAAACTTATGAGTACACAAGTTTGGAAACCTGATCCTGTTTACATCTTTGCACCATGCTTTTGTCCTTGCTCAAGCAAGCACAACATAAGAAATCAAAAAGAGACATATGATCTTGATTTCATTACACCTCTGTTGAAGCATGCCAGACTCAGACTAATATAATTTGTACTTGGGGCATATCAAAAGTTGTGATTCATCTGGATTCATTGTTTTTGAGAAAACTCTACTAACTAAAAAAAAAATCATCAAATCAGTGCAAATTGAAAGTATTTCCCTTCTGTCATTCAATTCCATCCCAGTGGCAAGGTAGTTGGGACTAAAAAAATCTTGGGGTTGCATTAAAAAGATGCAATCAAATGCAATTAAACAGAAGTCAGATATCAGCCAATCAGAGCTGAGTATTCAAAGACTTAAGTTTGATATTCTGATTTATATTTGATCTCAACTTTTGTGCAACAGGGCTCTGGTGTCTGTTCTTTTTAGTTTTTCACTTTGTGACACATCCACCACTTCTGCAGTTATGGCATGTCATATGGCATATGGCAAATCATACAAAATGTCTGTTTGTCTGTGTTGATGTTTGTTGATGTGTTCTAACCACAAAATGATTCAATCCTTCTCTTTACACTTAATGCTTGTAAAATCCAATCTGTGCAGACCTCACACAGATTCCTGACCGAATTTTTTTATTTGACATACTTTTACGTGACTTGCTTTGAAATGCAGTCCTTGTAAGTTTGTGAGTAATATTCAAGTAATCTATGAAAGATGTACTCTACACAGTACAAAATACATCTTTGACATAAGACCAAAAAACCCCACAAAACAACCTATAGTAAGAGAGTCACCTCAATTTTGCTTTGTGTAAATTCAGCATAGGTATATTGTCCAGTCTCTTTAGTTTTCCAATTCATTTTGCTCTGTTTTACTTGTACTTCCCAAAACCACTGCCATAAAAATAATGTAAAATCCTCACACAAGATGAACACATGTTTTGGGATATCAGCTCTGAAGTTTGGATGCAGTCAAGATACGTAGAGATTGCGCATTTAAAGACAAATTGGAAAATATGGAACTCTTTACTAACATGCTTCATAAAAACTGCAGAGTTTTGACTTATGAAATGGTCTTTGCATTCTGAATATTGATGAAATTTATTGAAGATATCAAAATTTAGTTACAGAAAAAATATCAAGTTTATCATTTTTGTCAAAAACAAAATCACCTTATTTCAAAGTTTTCTTTTCTAATATGGTGACAGGTCACAGATGTCATTTTATATAAACATCTTCTTTTCAGTGCTGTCAAAAACATAAAAATCAAGTCTGGCTGTTTTTTAAATAAATTCCCCGGCAGAGAGTGCTGCTGTATGTCAAATTAGGAACAAATTGACAGAAGGCACGCTGGCATTCTCAACGTGATGTATTTGACAGAATCCGATGGCCATTACGGAATAGGTCAGCAAATATGTGTAAATTTCATGTGCTGGGACAGCGACAATTCCCTCGACGGGATTTTTTTTTTATCCCGTCTGTCTCCGGCGTGAACATGGAAATATGCATTTCTATTTCCATCTGTCTTTACCTCTTTTTTTTTCTCCTTGGCATTAGCGGCAAGTTCCTCCGGAGGAAGTGTACCTTTTCTTTGTATTCTGTGTCATGTTATCTGTACAGAGCCAGTAAAGAGAATACCCCTCAGATGGCTGTATAATCGCATCAGCAGCCTCAAACTATCGTCTGAAATTTCTCCTCTGCTCTTGTCTATTTTTTTTTCTGTGACTTTTTTGTTGTTGAAAGGAAATATATTTTTCTGACACTTTATTTTCATTTCTCTCTCTCTGTTTCACCTCTATTTTGTTCGTGCATCAGCAGGAAAAACAGTTCAAAAGATTTTACGTCAAGGGTCAGTGACCTTTAGATTTAGTGAGTGTAAACTGGAGTGTGTTCTTGTATGTTTCCAAGAGTAGGAAGTTTGTTAATGTGTATTTGTGTTTTTACTTCTATCTGTATATATCTGTTTGATGCAATTATTGCTTGTTACTGTAAAACACAATATATTCACGGCATTAAATTTTCACGAATGGGAGCTGACGGCCTTATTCGCATCATGAAATGTTTGCGAGTTGCCTCTAGCATTCAATGCATAAAGTGTAGACAAGATCTTTAGCGTGCATTTCAATTTTGCGAATATTGGCTCTTGCAATATTCACGAAATTAAAATGCATGCGAACATACCTCATTTTACAGTATGTACATGCCTCTATCAGATTTGATTCACATTTTGATCAGTCATGATATGCTTTCAAAAACTAGACTCCTTTAGTAGAAAGTACTGCATACATCAAAATTAGGGTTTTAAATGAACCATTTTTCTTGATTAGGATCAGTATCTAGTGCACGATCTTCTTCAATTGTTATCACTTGAAACCTGTTAAGACTACATTCAGTGTCTAGTGTGTAGTCTGTGTGAATTGGCAACAATCAAAATTTGTCTGATCATGATCAGTATATCTAGTATGTAATCCCTCTCAATTGGCAACAATTGAAACCCCTTCTATACCACAATCACGTGTGCCCTCTCTCTTATTGGCAATAATCTTAACTTAACGGTACAAAATAATGATCACTGTTTCATGTGAAGTCCACAATTGGCAGCAGTTGAAACTTATCCTGATGCAAGGGGTTATAGCTACTTAGAACGGAAGTATACAGGAAGTTGTTCTCCTGTAGTCATGGAAACTTGTTGAAGAAGAAAAAGAAAGAGAGGAAAAAACTCTGTTTTTTGACAAAAATGGAATTGTCAGCCCACATCCCGTCCCACACCCTGTCACCTGTCCAGCCACACTTTATTTCAATGCATGTTGTTTTTCTGTTCTAGATTCAGGAGTTCTTAATACCTCTTACCTGTTGACTGTTGTCCCTTCAAACACAGGGTGATGATTTTTTCTTTTATTAGCTAATGTCTGCATAAGAGAGACCTATAATGATGAATTGTAAGCACATAAAGGGGCAGCTTCTGAAAGTGTTAATTCCCATTGTGTGGGGTGGTGTGCAGTGGATGCCTGCCTGTCCAAGGCCAAAAATCAATTTGTCCATTGTGATCAGTGAAGGGACCACCTGTCTTACAGCCAGTTGTCTGCCACCCTGTGCTGTCTTCTGGAAATATATCATCATTGAAAACAACAAAAACATCTCCAAACGTGTGTGAATCTTTTCCCACAGTAGTCTATGGCTGCATGTAGCAACACTGATTGTCTGGTAGGCATTTAATATGTATGGACAGGTTAGAACTTTTAGCAGTCACTCTCAGGAAACTTGTCTGGAATCTGTACTTCTTAGAGATGATTTACTCAGGCCTCCATTAAGTTTGTGTGTAGACCTTTGAAAGGTTTATGGTGGATGTACTCTGCATTTGTGATAATTAGTATTCTGCGGTCTGCACTTGTTTGAGAAAGTTGAGAATTGTTTTATTTTACTTCGGTGTTTATTGCTCGGTTGAAGCATTGATATTGAACATTCTAAAGGAGTAATCCACAACATCTTTTACCATGAAGACTAGAAAGATGTGTGCATAGAAACGTGTGAAATACAAGTTGATGAAGAGCAGTTTATATTAGTATGTAGAGTCCTTTGTATTATATCTCCAAATGCTGTTCCTACTATCTCTTAATACCAATTTTCTAATTGTGTTTCCAGTTGTATACCACTTTAACTGCCAATGTGTCTTTTTATGCATGACTGACCATGTTGTTATGGTTTCAAATGGAGGTGAGTAAAATTGGAGCAAAAAGAGTCCATTGTATCTACATGTGGTATTTATGATTATACATGCTAGCAAATGAACAAATGGAGGAGGGAGGAATGAAGCCTACAGAATTAAAGCTACAATGAGGAAAATGTTGTCATTAGACTCAAATGAGGCAAGAATGTAAGTCAAGTACTTCAGGCAAGATAAAGTATGATTTATGTAGAAAGTGGTACTGTAAAACCAGAAATTTTCACATGCATTTTTATTTTATGAGAGCTATGATTTGCAATCAAAATTAAAATGCACGCAAAAGTTCTTACCTACACTCCATGCATTGAATGCCAGTGGCAATTTGTGATGAAAATATCTTGCTTTGCAGTATTCTCTAACTGAAAATTGGTTTTGTCTTGATGTTTGCTGCTGAACAGCACCACACATTGTTCACCCTTTGACCCATAGACTGTGGGAACCTGTGAGTCTTGTACCAAGACTAACACAGGGATTTTCAAGAATCCCAAAAGGAAATGGGTTGAAGCAGCGGCTCTGTATTGCAGGCCTTCTCAGTTTCCAGGAATGTCATCTGAAGATGTCACTTGATTTTTGGTATAGCATGTGTCATTTTCCAACTCAAAGCTGCACTGAGTTTTGCAATAAATGATAAAAGTATTGCTGAGGTATCTTCTCTGTTTGGTTTGGTTCCTGTTGGCCTCTTTCAGAGAAATGGGGGCAAAATTTTACATCCTTTGTACTACATTCCTTCTAGGAGTAGTATGTCCAGCAATCAGTTAGTTATGAATGATCAGTTCCTTTATATCTCTAAATGAGACCACCATGGTATCATTGTAAATTGTAAATGAAGGTCATGACATTTAAGAAGATTAAACTGGTGAAAATGGTAATGGTCTCCCTGTCCCACATATTGGTGAAAATCAGAAATACAAAACTAGAACAGTCTCTTGTTAACCTTACTCCCAGCAGATGGAATTGTTCATACGTAAATTGCTCATTCATATTTTGATGTATTTGTCAGGTCTGTATTTAACTATGCACAACAACAACAGCAACAACTACAACAACTACTACTACTACTACATAGTACTACTACTTCAACAACAACTACTACTACTTCTACTACTACTACTACTGCTACTGCTGCTGCTACTACTACTACTACTACTGCTGCTACTACTACTACTACTGCTGCTACTACTACTACTACTACTGCTACTACTACTACTACTACTACTACTACTACTACTACTACTACTACTACTACAAAAGAAATACCATCTTAGGTATATGGCATATTGATAGGTTGATAGTAACAGAATGCAGAGTCTGTACAGGGCTATATACGTATACCATGGGATATTTGTGTCGCCTCCACAAGTCATCAAAGCCAGAATGCCGCCGCAGACAGCATCTCTTTATGCAGTAACAAATATCGACGACGACAGCCTCAAAAAGCGAAGTTCAGAAATTCAAGGCTGCGAAGCACTCTGACATGGCAGACAGATATCTATTTCGGTGAACACACCAAAAAAAGAAGAAAAAACAACATCAAAAATTGAATGCCCCCATCGACCTATGTCTAGAGAGAATGTGTGCATTGAGTATGAAGTATGTTTCGTGATTCTTTTATTCTGTGTGTGTGTGTGTGTGCGTGGTTGTGTGTTTGATTAGTCCCAGAAATGGTATTCCAATCAATCCTAATTAATGGCAGCCATTTTTCCAGCTGCCTGACTATACTCTCTTTGTGGAAATGATTAGTCTTGATGCAATCAGACCTTTCATGTTGACATGCAATCATTACCTGTATGCGACAGGTTAACCCGTTCAAGAATAGCCCCGAGTTTACTCTGTGTCTATGGGAAGTGTGTGTTGTAGCAAAATCAGTCTGTCCTCCATGGGTTAAACTAACCTTTAGATAAGAATTTTTTGGCACCATTTTTAATGGTATCTGTATCGTCAAATAAATACTGAAGTACATTACTCATATCTAATCTTTATGCCACAGTGAATAGGATTTTAACCTCTGGGGAAGAAATTGAGAATGAAAAGTTAGATGAAATGACATTGAACTGCATATCACCCTTTGCAACAATCAATCAAACCCAGGACCGTTATGGCTATAAACACATCCACCTCTAATATGCCTTGCTTATGTTTGCAGTCAAACAGTTATCATTATTAAAGAGCATCTAATGGCTTACTTAAGCATTGTATATGTGACCCTGCACCTCAAAACAAACAAAAAGTCACCAGACATGAATTTTTAGTTAAGACCATATTCTGAAGGAGCAGACTTTAAGCTTTAAAATGATGTATAAATCAAATCAAATGGACTCTCCTAACCTATCTAAATATTGGAAAGAAAGCACAAACTCAGGAAAAGTGTGAACTGAGAAAAGAGGCTCTGAAGTACAGTGTCTATACCAAACCGTGCTGGCTGTGCGATGAATGGGACAAAAAACGGGAAGTAAACCACCAGAGTAACAACAATGAAGGGATTATTTGATTATTCTGAAATTAAATATGCCTCATTAACACATTCTGTCTGTAATTAATGCCAATTTTCAAAGCAGTAGCACTATCCTTTCAAAAGTTATTAGAGTTGAAAGTGAAGAGTGTGGACAAGGTTTTTCTGAAATGAAAAAGGGATTCTAAAGACACACCTAATCACACTATTCTACCAAAAATGTTCGAGATAGACTGCTAAAAAACACACTTTCCTGCCCATTTTATGATACCAAATTTTAGCATAATGTAAAAGAAGACCCGTTCTTTCAGAACATATGAAAAAGTCAAGTTCGGCTAGGTTGACCAATTTCACTTATTTTCAATCCTCACACAAAATCAGTGTGTGCGACTTTATGTTCGTTTTGAGGTGCACGGTCACATATGTACTTGGTAGTTCTTTCTGCCAAAATTGTGGGTCCCTTGATGGTTTTATTAGCCTATTACTACTTTCATTCTTCTCAAAGGAAATGGTGGTAATTTATTGGTTGTCATGGAACTTCACAAATTTCACCTCCGTTTGACAGTGGTATATTGATTACACAATGCCACAATGCCAGTACAAATTGCATGCTGACTGTGTTGAACCAATGATGTAATACCATACATTGTTGTGACCAGCTGATGAAAACATCTTTTTATGTCTTGATTGCAATCGTAGTTAACAATAGAGTAAACAAGTCACACCCCGTAGGCTAACTTTAGACTATGGGCAAGAGGAAAGATAAATCTAAGAGTTCTTTTTTAGATTGGATATACATAAGTGACAAAGATTTTTTTTTTTGGGGGGGGGGGGGCGGGGGTTGAGGAGGATGTCATAATTTCACGTTGTCCTTTACAATGGTTATATCAGGGATCTTATGATACTGTAAAACCAGAGACATTTGTGGTGTAAACTTTTTGCAAATTGGAGCTGCCAACCTTACTTTTTTTTCAGCATTGAATTTGTGCCAATTGCCACTGGCATTCAGTGCATTGTGTAGACAAATGCCTTTGCATGCATTTTACTTTTGCAAATCTTCGCACCTTGTCAAATTCTCAAAAGTTTTCTGCACATACATATTTCTGGTTCTGCAGTAAGTTCATGATTCATTACTACCTGCATCATTTGATATTCATTGCATGTTTCCCTTTTGCTGATACCCCATAAGGAACATATAACATCATCATCTTTAGATGAACCTTTATTGTGTTTATGTGGCCCTCTAGACAGGACACAACAACTTTACTGTAGCGCTGTTGAGTAGTGGAATTTGATGCTAAGTTGCATGGCATGTGTAACATCAACAGCCAATTTATGACCATGAGGACAGCAAACATTGCGTTCATTTGTTTCATCAAACAAGTCACGAAACATTCTGCTGCTTGCCAATGTGTGCCTATGTGAGATGGGCAGCGAGCCCCATCCCCCTCCCCTCAAGAATAAAAGAGTAGTGATTCAAGTAGGGGCAGTCATTCCATAACATTTCATTACTCCAGTGCTTCCATGTTTCCTGAATAGACATGATGACTCTATTCAATGTTTACATCAGTTGTGAGAGAAAAGTACAGTAAGCACCCCTCGGGGTTCCTCCCTTGCCTGTTTAACTCCCCTCCTCTCCCCATCTCTCTGCCAAATGCCCCTTATCTGATTGATGGATGAGGTAATTCCTGGCCCCCTCATCTACCAATCCGTCCAAGTTTGGGCCCTCTTCCTCGTTAAACTCAACAAGTGTTCTCATTAAGGTTTTTCAGTGGGAGAGAGGCACAAATCAAGAGTGAAGCTACACTCCGTTGCACTTTCCCTCACTTTCCATTCTTCCCTTTCAAACTGTGGTTAAATTAATGGCATATAGAAGTTTATTGGTTCCAGTAAAGTGCTCACATGCTGACTCCTTTGGTTTGAGGAAAAGACAAAAAGATGAATGAGCATGTGAGTCACATCCTGAGTAAAACTAACATGTTTCCCAGCCAAAAGGCGCAGCTACGTCTAAACTGCCTTATCCAAGGGCATGACACGGTAGCTGCCCATTCATCAGAACGTGTTGGAATAGAATGCATCAATTCTGCATGTGCCCATGCACTTTGTAGCCATCAACCTTTATAGTGATCATGAACAAACATTTCTTTTCACATACGTGTAGGAAATGTTGTTAGGCAGTAGCTTCTCGGACATCCATGGAAGTTAAAGTAGCAGTGCATCCAAAACCTATCACTAATTACTACTGAAGAAAATGACACACAAGGTGATATAAGAGAGAGAAAAGAGAAAATATGACCAAATTTCACACACATTCTCACTTTACGTATGCTCTGTGGTGGCCTCTCAGATACAAATTCTTGTCTTGGGGTCAATGTAATGAAAATTACCAGTATTAAAGAGATGGTATAGTTTTGGTTGAGGTGGCACTTCAGGTTTCCAACTGTTTTGTGAGATAATGAGAAACCTCTAACGAAATGTGAAAGAGCATGTAAGTCTAAGAAGGTTTCAAAGTTTATTTGATGAAATTCTTTTTTTTTTAAATGGCTGAGATATCCAAAAATAAAGAATTCTAATAAAAGGTGGCACCCAAATTTTATAGAATTGGTTTGTTTTACTTTGGTTTTGGATATCTCAACCACTTCAAAACCAATTTTCTTCAAATAAACTTTGAATTCTTCTTAGAATCGTATGCTCTGTAACATTTCATTAGTGATTTCCACGCATCTCACCAAAAGTTAAAAGCTCAATCCTCATCTCAACCAATACTATACCACCCATTCAACCCATTGAGGACAAGTTCTGAGTATACTCGAGCAGGGGTCTATGGGAAGTGTGTGTTGTAGCAAAATCAGTCCGTCCTCAACAGGTTAAAGAGCATCATCAGCTGTTTTGACTCCAGAGACATATTCTTGATGTGTTCTTGAAAACTGTGAAGTGTGATGGTAATAAGAATATGACACCAGGATAATCATGAAGTGTTGTATCTTACACCAAAGTCAGTGAAACTTTTGTTCCTCATACTGACCTTCTCAACAGTGCTTCATTTTGAGAAATGAGAATGAATGCTTCTCTGTTACTCTTCACTGTTGTGCGAAGAGTTACCCCCAAAGATTTACTTTCTTGTGTGTGTGTTGTTGTTGTTGTTGTTGATATTAATCAGTAATATTATTATGTATCATAAATTTGTGTAGAGAATTATCTTCTTGACACTCTTAGAGTTCTTATTGTCTGTGATCTCTGTGCTACATTATATTCTGTATTCTACATTCTGTATTATTTGTTGGTTTTCTAAGTTCTATTCCTAACACTGCCATAAAAGTTAATTCTATGTGTCAATGACAATAATAAATCATTTCAGTAGTGGCTACACTATCTTTAACTGCCTTGCTCACTTGCATAATATGCTTTTTGTCAGTTCACAAAAGGTTTATGCTGCAAAAGACTCTGGTTTTGCAGTTCTTATGTCAGAAAACAATGATACAAATGGTCACAACTCCTAAACACTGACTATACAAACACGGTCAGATAGTCTTTGTTTCGAACACACAACAAGTAATGCATTAATATATGCCCACATTGGAGACATCTGCATACATTTTCCACTTGACAATATCTGCAAGAGTTATTTCTGGCCTGAGCTATTCCTGTTTGATTAAAGGGATGTTCTGACCCCCTCCCCCCCCCCCCACCTCATGTTATATTTGCTGTAGTAATTAAATGAGAATACATCCTAGGTCTGTCCTTCGCAGGGCCTTGACTCTAAAACCCACTCAAGGGGTAAACGCGAGGGGTGCGTTTACACCCCTCAGCTGAAGCGAGATGCACATGTTGACTTGTTGGTGGGGGAAAGCAGTTGGTACTGGAAAGCTTTGGGTCATTGACAGGCTGGCATGCAACCATGTAGTACTTAACCCACTCACTACTGGCATCTTTACATGCCATAGACATTGCACACAAGCAGATTGCCAACGGAGATTAAAAGGGGTGAAGATTGAGGATGTAGATATATGTAAAATCAATGCCCAGAAAACATTGGTGCTATGATGTATATATACATGGTGGTATAAGGTGGATTTCTTTCTACCAGTAGTAACCTGCATTACTGTATATGCCAAACATTTCGCGAAGTTTTTATTTTCGTGAATTTTGCAAGTCAGGTGCTGTTCGCGAAATTAAAGACACGAGAAAATATTGACTCTCATCCCGATGTGAATGTGATGTACGCTTGTACATTTCTCTGTTCAGAACGGGACTCCACAAATGCGAATTTAACCACTCGCGAAATCGTCAGAAATTCCCGATTCGTTAAAATTTAGACTCGCGAAATATATGGCGTATACAGTATGTCACCAATGGCCTGGGATTGGATGATGATGATGAAAAGGAAGAAGAGGAAAAAAGAAAGAAGGAGAAGAAGGAGGAGGAAGAGGAGGAGGAGGGGGAATAGGAAATATGCATCACAGCACTTTAAACCACGATTTGTGCTACAACAAACTGAGTAATGCAGGTTTTACATCTTCAACCTTGCAGTCGATTTATACCTGGCAGATTTCTGTACAGCAATTGTACAAATATAGATTCTCATGTCTATTATTTACATAAACATTTGTAAGCTAGTATTTGTTATGATATTCCTTGAAATCTTTGGTGGTACATTTGTTTTTCCTTCTGTGCAAATGTGATTAATCATCATTTTATCTTTACCTTTAACTTCAGTACTGTTTTGCTGTCTAATTTATCTACTAATCCATTTGAATGTAATGTGTCCATAAGCTGATTTAGTGTTACAGTACGTTTCCATTATTCACTTTTGGAGCAAATTGATTTGCGTTTTCATTCGATGCAACATTGACCATGCTTTGCAATTTTGGTAGATTTACCAGGTCTATTAATGTTATTCTCCAGACAAAAGGTTGATGTGCAAACAATTACAACATTTGCAGTACTGGGGTGAGATTTACCTGTGTGTGTGTGTGTGTGTGTGTGGAATGAATGATGAATGTGAGGAAAATGAATGAATGAAAAGTGTATGAAGGTGGGAGTATAAACACCACTGCCTAGGGGGTAGGAAGTGATTGAAATGCAATTACATGCTTGGAAATCCCCCTGATTGGCTCGGGCTGAGGCTGTGTGGCAGTGACAGTACCCTTGGTCTCGGTTCAAGGCTGACAGATATTATTATGATTTATGATGCAATTGTGATCGATGGTTGAGTAGATGAGCTTTAATTCCTCCCCCCCCCCCCCCCCCCCCCCCCCCCCCCGCGTGAAATGATTGATAAACAGTCATCCCTTTCTTGAAACACATCATGTGAACTATTATTAGGGTTTACAGATTGTCATGTATCATGTGTGGAGCTTATATATCCAAGCATTCATGTGTAATTCATTAGTAGTGCAAACGTCTGTTATGATGGTAATAATCATATGAGCAAGCCATATGCACTACCATATCATTCAAACATAAAGCATGCTTCGATGTTTGTAAGTAAAGTAGCATTACTGTGATAAACAACAACAAATTGTATTTTGTATGTGATGCAGGGCTCCTTGGCAGAGCAGTTTTGAGTGAGCTGATGGGGCTAACCTGCTAAAAGAAAATGGAATAGATAAATAAATAAACTTGGAGATATTTCCCACTCATTTGGTAATGACAATAACTAAGAGAAGGAGCAGATGATGTAGCCTACGAACTGAGTTCAATTTAAGATAGTGATGTACATTTAACATATTAAAATTTCCATACAAACATTGCAATTGACAGACATTTGTCTTCTGTTTCGTATTTGAAGCTTGCATGGAATGAATTCGTGACGCAAAATTATACTGTCTGAATTGTCTGAGGTTGTTGCACCGAGAGGAACGTGTCGCATCAGTGGGAATCCTTGAGGGAAGACTAGGGTTGGTGATGTACAAATTGATCTTGGTCGTAACCTCGAGTTCAGACCACCCGGCTAATAAATCACAACCTTCCACTCCAATGACTGTAATTAAACACTGAGTGATTGAGGGGTGGCTACTTGGAAGGGGAGGGAGAAAAAGGCCAACGTGATTACACTTGGGTGGGACTGAAGGCTAGGCAAAATGTTGTGACTTGCCTGAACGTGAATTAAGGGAGAGCATGAGAGGAGAATGGAAATATTAGAAGAAAAAAAAGGATATTAGATAATTTTGAGTAGTGGAGAGTTTTTGTAAGGAGAAATTATGCTGATTCCCACATCATGAGATGGTAGACCCTGATTTTTAGCTAGAGAGAATAGGGAGTGAGAGAAGGATTAAGAGATCAACAGAAACAGACATTGGAAATATATGTGTACATGTTTGTATGTATGTGTGTGGGGAGGGGGCTGTGTGTGTGATTGAGAGAGAGAGAGAAAGAAAGAGAGGAAGAAGTACATGTATGAAAGAGGATATGTACACAGGTGATGGTCAAAAAAAAAAAAAGATTGATAGATAGACATGCTGCCAAAATGCAAACATAACCAGACAGCATCCCAAGAGACAAATGTGTAAAACCACTTCTTTAAAGTCCATTTACAACAAGATGTAGTCACAGAAATATAAAGACAGTACAGTACACACAGAAACACAACTTCCTAAATAAGCCAAGAGTGTTTGGTGTTTGCAGACATGTCACTGTTTGATACACCTCCACACACTACAGCTTCCTCTACCTGAGATATGAAAACACTGCTTTATCACAGTAAGATGTGAACTTTGTGAATAAATTAGTTTCCTTTTATGTCTTATGAAAACAAAAACACACAATACAAGCAAAACTTGAGAGAAAACCTGTACTGGTGAACCTATCATTATGCTTTTTATTTTACTTTTCTTTATTCTGCTAAATGTATTCCACTTATGTATAAAGCTGTTGAAATAACAGAAGAAATAGGATAACAAGTGTAACAAAAGCACACTCAGTCTAAATATATTGGTAGAGTTGCTGTTTGGAAGAGCTCAGCCAGTCTGTCTTGGTATAGTATAGTAGTATCCAAGCGTACATGGTCAGTGTTTAGTGCATACACACCAAATGCGTTCTACTTGGCAATGTACTTGCATGAGGGCTTGAACACAAGTAACTAATAGTTTGGAATATCCGATCAAACATATTTGATTTGCGGTGATCTGAACAAATAGATTGTTTACCCAAGAAAGTAGATATCAATTCTATTATTGCTGACCCGACCATCTGAGCAAATAAGATCTGACCCCAACATGGACACTTCCTCCTAGAGAAATCTTATCAGAGATGACAAAAATACAATTTCTCCCGCCGTTTCACTGGGGCATACCTTTTCAACTTATTAGGCTCCGGAATCTGCCCCAATCAAATTTGATTTTGTGCTGCCACGATTTGAGATGTCTCGTGACCTGGTCGTATCGACAAGAAGCGACGAGATTCTCTCATCTCATTTTTTTTTCTTCCCACAGTTACCAACACTTTTCAATCACAAATTTTGAGCCGTCTTAGATCTGCCTTTTTACCCTCATGTGACACCCATACACTAGTGCATGTGAGCAGAATAGTATTTTGTATGTATGTTTGTGTGTGTGTGTGTGTTCTGCAATGCTGTAGGATGTATATAGAGGCCTGTATTAAAGGGCTGTTCAGTGTTATAATGTGTTGACCTGATTAATCCTTGTCTCAGATAATGCAGTAGTAGGGACCATTTCAACTGCAGTTGAGACCTGGAAGTGCTCTGGGTCAATTTTGTTTTCAGTCAACATGAACAGAGAGAATTGCAGAAGGAGAAAAAAAAACACCCAAAGGCAATTGATTTCAGACTTACAGATTCCAAACTCTGATTTCATATTTGAACCAACTTGCAAGTGACAACTTGATGTTTTATCACATGTTTTCGATGTTTGCGCTACATTTTGTTTTCATTGGATTTTGTTTCCATGCACTGTCTGTCCTACGCAGTTATCATTTCAGGTACTGAATATGTTGTTTTTGAGATTTTCATCTTAATGGTCAAGTTTGGATGGCACAAAGATATTTTTGGCTCTTTTAGGCAGTTTAAATGCAATGGAGGAATTAAAAAAAAATCACCATGCAGCATTTATGAGGGATCTGTTCTTATACATGTCTGAAATGAAAGGAGGAGGCGTGTACAAAGTTACAACAAATAATATGGCCTGGCAGTCAAGCTTCTTAAAGTATACAAAACATATGAGAGAAAGTGTTTTATGGTTCGTTTTCTCCAGGGAACTCAATAATCAATCACTGTCACAGTGTTTGAGAATATGCAGACG
Source organism: Diadema antillarum (assembly GCF_040938485.1). Lineage (NCBI taxonomy): Eukaryota > Metazoa > Echinodermata > Echinoidea > Diadematoida > Diadematidae > Diadema > Diadema antillarum. The sequence continues at coordinate 717,661 of NW_027271313.1, read as the reverse complement.
ACCAGCTGGATTTGATTTTCCAAGCCTGGCAACTTTAATCAAGACAAATAGATCAGGCGGTCAAACAAGAGAATTAAAAAAGCAGAAAAATCTCGCTTCTATATTCAGAGTTAAGAATGGAAAAAGCTCAAATCAAATAGTATCAAATCAAATTGTGTTTCAAGTATCACAAATTCTTTCTGATACAATTACAACAAATCATTGTAGTACAAATTATACACACATGACAGATACAAATGTGTATCAAATTATATCAAGATGACATTAGTAATTGCCTACCCCCTGTTTGTGTGCGTACTAAATGTCATGGTGTAGCAGATGAAATTGTTTCTTGCAGAAATGTCTGCAGATTAAAAGGCTGTCTTCAAGTATGTTTTATTAGGAAGTAAGGGAAGGGGAGGTACAATTTACCCAGTAAGAGTTACAATGCCTAGCCATGATAGCAAGAGAGAAGGAGCAGAATTTCAGAAGCTTTTTTTTTCCTGCTCTGCAGCCATCTGTTGCTAGTGACTAAATGAAGAAGAACAACAAGGTGCCTGCACATGTCTTGTTTCCATGACAACAGACATAATTCAATTAGTTCATACCTGGATGGGAAAGTTTTTCCCAGCCCAATTTCCTCTCTCCTCCAAACCCTCTGTCTCATCACCGTTATCATCACTTTTGTTCTTATTTCTTTTTCCCCAAAAGAGAACAAGGATATCTGTATTGACGATGGAAAAGGTTATAAAAAGGAGATGAAGACAAGGGGATATGTGAGAGATGGAAAGGGAGAGAAAGAAGAAAATGTGTGTTTATTTTTGGGTATGTATGAGACACACAGGTAGTAGAGAGAAGAGATAGGAGGAAAGAAAGATAGGAAGAGGGGAAAGATGTGTCTTGGTGCGTTGTGTGTTTATTTTGTGATTTGCATGAGACAGAAAAATAGATCTAGAGATATACAGATAGACAGATTAGATAGATAGATAGATAGATAGATCGATGGATGGATGGATGGATGGATGGATGGATAGATGGATGGATGGACGGACGGACGGACGGACGGACGGACGGACGGACGGACAGATAGACAGACAGACAGACAGATAGATAGATAGACAGATAGATAGATAGATAGATAGATAGATAGAAAAAGAAACAGGGATGGAGAGAAAAAATGAGAGATATATACAGGAGAGATAGAGAGAGATAGACATAGATAGAGAGATATAGCATTGTATAGACAGGAAAACATAGAGATAGAGAGATAGATGGAGACATGGAGATAGAAGTAGAAAGATAGAAAGAGATAAAGGTAGAGGGAGATATAAAAATATATAGAAATAGAGATATAGAGACAGAGATAGATAGAGATGGAGATAGATGAATAGAAAAAGAGAAAGGGAGAAAAAGAGAGAGACAGAGGTAGAAGGAGATATAAAGATGGATAGAGATAGATAGAAAGAGAGAGAAAGGTGGAGAGATAGAGAGATAGATAGAAGAAGAGAGATAGAGAGGGGAGGGAGAGATATAAATATAAGTAAAGAGAGAGTGAGAAACAGGGAGAGGAATGACGCGGTGCAATCAATAGACGTTGCTGTAGGGGGAGAAGGAGAGAAAGAATTGCCTGCTATCCTTGTGGCTGATCATCACACCTGCAACCAGGCTCCCCTTAACCTCTTCACTGCCGTCGCCGAGTGCTTCCCTATAGAAATCAATTCCCATCAAGGCGAAGGGGGAAGTCCACTCCTTGTCCCCTCTTATGATTCACTCTCCTCCAGAAGCAAAAACTTATCTCCCTTCTATCAGCGCAGATTATTCTTAAGGTGGCATTATGTCACAAGGTGTGCAGTTAGTTTCTGATGCCCCCTCGAGGCCTTGAATATATAACAGTTTACTTAGAGTTGTAGCTTAACACCATCTCTGCATTCTACACGATGTGGAATAAATATACTTATTTCTTTACATAGGCCTATATGACTATGCACCCTAAATGCCACTCCCCCTTGTGTAACCTGCCAGGCAACTGGCTATGCTTCAAACTGCATACAAATGCCACTGTAAACTTGTTTATATCTTATAACCCACAAAGAATTTTTATGTACCGGTACTCTCTCCTTACCTCCTTCTCTGTCTGTCTCTGTCTCTGTCTCTGTCTCTGTTTGTCTGTCTGTCTGTCTGTCTGTCTGTCTGTCTGTCTGTCTCTCTCTCTCTCTCTCTCTCTCTCTCTATCTGTCTCATTCCTTTCTCTCACTCTATCTATGTATATAAATGTATGTTTTTTCTACTTGTTTATATGTCTAGCTATCCATCTATCTATGTATACATATATTTATATACGGCTTTATATTGCTGGGAAATCTTTAATAGAATAGCAGTAGAAAAAAACGAAGAAGGTCACATGTGTCATTCTCTGTGTTGCAGTTTGTTTGAGTTGTTCCCATCGATTTCACTTGGCTCATTTCAGGGAGGTTTGATATACCATTCAAGATGTAGAGCATGTTATCTATTCACTTCCTCTGTCTGCTTCCTCTTGATGGGATGACAGCTTACCTCCATTGAGGGCATCGGTACCAGTTGATGTGGATGATGTGCCATCGCCATGGCGATGGCATCTAGCCATTGTAGTCTGTCAGGTGCACGCTAGGCAGTGTTTAATGCTTTTGTCGGAGTGAAGGTGCTAGTGAAAAACCTTCATGATGTTTTGTTCTGAAAGTGTATATTATGATTAGAAATGATGGTATGCCCAAGCATGCTGGCACCCTTCTTGCTTGGAAGCAAAAGTAGCAAGTATGCTTATTTTCTTCTTCTAGAATGAAGATGCTAGCATCGAACTGCTAGTGAATCTCAAAGAGCCGAAAGGGGCTAATAACAGCCTATGAAGGAGGAGAGGATATCTTCATATGCCACCTGTTGGTTGCCACATCCTAGAGTTAGCACCAACTTGGTTCTCAACCAGTGGTGCGTCCTAATTGAGGGAGACGAGTGAAAATCATCCTGTAAGATGAAGCAACTGGGCGATAAACAGGCACGTAGCAAAACAGGCATGCAATGGGAACGAGGAGGAGGGCAGGCTCCGATAAACTAGATGCACGGAGCCAGAAAACAGTGAGGAGGAGAAAATGAGGCGGGAGGTGGAGGAAATTACGGAGTAGAGAAGAAAGGGGCGAGAGAGAGAGAGTTTGGGCATCTCCACCTCTGCTTACCCAAAATTAACCTGGATAAAGTGTCAGATGTAGGCTAAAAGGTAGATGGAAATCAATACTGAAATCTTGTTTTCATCAGAGAGAGATAGAGACAGAGGACTAACTGTTGTTTCCATCTCTTCTGCCACTTCTTACCTCCTGTTCTTTCAACAAACCTGCTTTGCTAATCAAGTCCTTGACGGTTTGAAGATAGTTTGTGATTTGCTTACCTCTTTCACTGTATTCACTTACAAAACCTACTTTGGAAATCTAGTCCTGACTGTTTCTTGAAAGAAAGTTACTTGATTATTTATTTCTTGCATTGAATCTCTTTGATAAACCTGATAAGGTAAGCAGGTCCTGCTTCTGTTCCAGGAAAAGTTGGTGATCTACATACCTGGTATCATGTTTATTGTATGAACCTGATAAACCTACTTTAGTAATTAAATCTTTGACTGTTTCAAGAAATTTGCCGGTTTGTTTTAGTGCTTACATTATCTCCATTTAAGAAACCTACATTGATAATCAAGATGTGTACCTTTTTTATAGCAACTGATTGAAAAATTGCCCTACATTGACGTAAATGAGCACTGAATTAATCAGTGTTTAGTAGTAGCTATGACAAAAGAAATCATAGGCATACATTCCTGAGCAGGATTTGAACCTACGACTCTGGATCACCGGATAGGCATGTTATCCACAAGACAGCTAAGCCTCTGGCGGACAGGCAGGGCTAGTTCTAATCCCATAGCATGCAGCAGGTACTGCATAATTATTCAAATTGCTGAAACTCTTTTGTCGATGTAGGGCAATTTGTCAATCAGTTGCAGTGTGGACAAACAAACTTGATTGAAGATTTTCATCGATTTGAGTAATTCATGCATTGTTAGAAAGTTTCTTGTTTGCTTTCTTCTTTAACTTTATTCCTCCAATAGTCTACTCTTGGTCTTTTACTGTTTTGAGAAAGTTAGTAATGTGTGTATTTCTTACTTTACACTTTTCAAACCACCCTTAACAGTTGAGGCCTTTAACATATTTAAAGACGTAATCAATTTATTATCATATTGTATTCCATCAACAAACATACAAGATTGAGTTTGATACTATTTCAAAAAAGGGAATAATTTATTTCATTCTAACAGACTTTTCATAAAAATGTTTTAGTATGTGAGCGCAGAAACTTCAGTGTTCTTGAAATCTGAGATTATGAGTGAAATCTGTGCACTTGATGAACATTAAATCTTTGTTCCAGTTTTAGAGAATCAGTCATGCTGTCATCTGTGTTGGATTTCTTTCAATCCTGTAGAAATGATGGGGTCTTTTTTATATCAGTAGAGCACTGCACTTGTGTTTATATGTGCAGAACATGGAAATATATATATGTATCTTCTGTGTCCTTTTTGTCACTCTAGGTAGATGTAGATTTATAGTTATATCTCACGTATGTATGTATGTGTGTGTGCATGCACGCGTGTAAGAAAGAGTGTGCAGTGAAAAATTGAACATGTCTCGAATGATGCAACTAAGTGTTTCCATATCAATGCCAAATATTTCCAAATGTGCTGTTTGCTGTAACAACATGCCATAAATATCAAATTGATATCATTTACAGATGAGTAGTACTTACATGAATGGTAGAAATACCGACACTTGTAATTATTATGTTTATTTGTTTTGTCATCTCTTGGTACATATTGTATCTTGATCATATGCTGTCACTGGAATATTGACTGTGCTTGATATTTGCAATATTGCCTTTTGTCTGTGATGTGTCAATCAACCCACCACCTCTCAACAATGACCAGTACTAAATACCCTTCTTTTGAAGCCTGGTTTCACTTTTAAGCAAGAAAGATAACAAAGGAAAATCTGTTGATGCAGAGTACTGTTTTCACTGTCATCAAGAGCAGTGTTTTGTAGATTGTAATATAATGATGGCTCTCGTTTATCAAGTCCATTGAAATACCAAGTATGTTGCATTAGAGTAGATTGCACTCCTCAGCTAAACATTACATAGCCATGTGAAACACAAGATGGACATATCTCCTGAAATGCAAACACCATCTTATCTTTCTTGGAGGGAAAGGAGATAAGTTCTGTCATAACCAGGAGATATTCCCAAGATCCTTTGCTGGCTACCTCAGTGACTAACATTCCACTCCCTTTGACCGTGTAAAAGCAGAACTCGATCTGGGCCTGTCTGATGTGACATGAGCGCGGGGCTTGCTTTACACGCCTCTTGCCTAACGTTGCACCTTAATGTATCAGATAATTCCTTATCTTCCCAAACACGGCTCCATCTCACCACCTTGAGTATGGGGCGAAATAACGTGATGACAGAAATCCACGGTCATGCCCTCACAACTTCTTCCCATTTTGGGGATTGCGAAAATCGAGCCGTGCTTCGGCCCTTCGCTACGAAACCCAAACGCGGTGTGCATGACACACCGCAATGGGCGAGCAAAGAGGAAGGCGAGAGGGAGAGGAGAGCGTAATAAAATATTGACCCGAGTAAGGACTGGCTTCTTCGTCTTTGCCAGCACATCTCATGGTTGCTGGAGTCTCGGGGCGGGCTTCGTGGCTCCATGCAGCGACTCCCTGCACCACTATCAGGGGAAATCTTATCAAGACTGAGGGTTGTAATCACACTCCGCCGTGTTAGTCAACATTTTGGTGGGTGCGACTCGGGTTGCCCTGCTCTCATTCAGTCTTGCCGGTTTTGCACCCTTTCACATTCTTATCAACCAAAGTCTCTTGGACCGCTAGTCTTGAGTCGTTAGACCCTGTTTTGTAGCGCTGACTTTGGGATTAGCACGATGATCGTAGAATGTATTAAGAGCCACGATATTTCATTTGGCATTGAGTTTCATCATGCGAGTGTAGCTTGTAAAGAGAAGAAGACCCTGTAGGTCTTTTTTAGTGTCTGTCCTGGAATATTTTGCAGTAATAATCACTACATTTCTAATATAAAAAATTAGACTCCTGGTGCACGGGATGGTGGTGAGTGGTAAGGTAGGTACCACCCTCCCCCCCAACCCTCAAGTCCGGTATGAATGAAGGGTTTATTTTAGACTGCAGTATTCTATAAAGGTGTAAGTAACTGATACCATTTATGAGCACTAACAATTACTACATTACTTGGCAAATTGCAGTTCAAGAATTATTCAGGTCTTTGTCATGTTTTCAATCACAATTCTGTTTTACCTGTACCGTGGGGAGCCACTCTACACTCATTCTATACCTGATGCAGACGTCCTTATACACATTCTGTCTGTGATATATTAATATTTTAGTGATGAGTTTATAATCCTAGAAAGAGATTATCTACTGGCATCAGACATTCAATTCATTTGGAGATTCTGCTAAGACAATAGAAAGAAGTGAAGGTCTCCATGCTTTTATAATTCAGATGAATAAAACGAAGGATGGGTATGTCCCAAAGTGGTCAAGAGCATTAGACTAAGACAGGGTGATTTATCTACTCCCTTTTTCCCCTCTCCTAAATGACTTTAAAAGAAAAAGAGAGAAAGGAAAAAAGATTCCCACTTCATGCTTGCTGCATTCTCTGTTTTCCAATAGGTCAACCAAGTTCACGTCTGCTGCTCTCTTCCCAACGTACCCTGCCGATTATCACTTTGGGCTGCGCTTCCCTCCATTCCGTGCACCTGTAAACCTTCACCTAGGTGGCGTGAATCATACGCTTATGTCAATACACTACTTGGCAATTAGTTCCAATTTGAGGCTCCAAATTTCATCAGTGTTAAACGGGATTTGAGCGCCGTTAGTGGCAGATCTGCCAGTCTCCCGTCACGATGATTTGCAGGGGGGCTTTTTTTCGGCGCTTTATTTCATTTGATATCGTTGCGGAGTTCACGCGGGCATGTTACGCCGTGACTAATGTGTCTGAATCACTGGTTTCATGAGCTCACGGGCTGCACTGCCTCATGGAGACAAGATTTGGGTCAGTCCACATCACGTACATTCTCCCACTAAGGTTGACGATTAATTCAATTGCAGCCAGAAAAATTCCATATCTGGTTTGGATTGCTGATAACCGATAATGAGTATTTGATTACATGGTAGAAGTTTGCACTGTCATATGTGATATATAGTTATCACACAGTGACATTTATGGTTAACATACATTTTTTTTTTCAGACCTTACCTTGAAAAACTAAACATTTCCATCAGACTGATGATGGCCACAATGGAATGTTTTTGTAGGAGACTATACCAAAGTTTGAGTCAGTCCTCTATCAAAATATTCTATTATGCTGATTTGTAGCAGAAACAGGCTTGAGAAAGGTACTTATGTGTACAGTGTTGATCAAAGACCAGTTACCAGCTATGAAATGACTGTGAGGAAATAGATGAAATAGAAGATAAATAAACTAAAAAGATATACTTTTAAAAGTAAAATCCTACTTCAATGATTTACTTTTTATTTAATTAGAGAGGGGGGGGGTCTTTGGTCTGAGGAAGAAATCATCAAAAAGGAAAACTGGTGCTTTTTAAAACATATTCTGCTTGATTTTATCAGTTTGATTTGTTTCTGCCTATTATACTTTCTTTTCTTTTTAGATATAAACAGAAATTTGTGGCTGTAAGTGTAAGATTTTGGAAACCCCTTTTGAGGTTCCAGTTTTCCCCACAATGCCTTGCTAATGAGACAGGTTGTTACTCCTAAACATTGCCGGCCCCGGTTTGCCGAACATCTCACGTTGCCATCTTGAGAGGTTTCTTATTGATTGGAGTTAACCTGGTTCAGGACGACTCCCAGTCTCTTGCCGGCAAATGACACGTTTTTAACCCTTTATCTGCATAATGCCAAGGTATGAGCTCTCACAGTCCCACATACTCTCTTTAGCGTTCTTTTGTCTTCTTTAGTCTTGTCTTCAAAAAAAAAAATTGTGTGACTAGATACAATTGTATTTTAAGACAGGTCTTTATAGAAGAAAAAAGTCGAGTTAAAAAGCTTATTACCCTCTCTTCACTCTTGCGAATGTTTCTGTGCAGAACAAGCTCTTCTCTCAAGTTCATCTGAAGTATGTAGGCTGTACTTTATTAAAAAGAAATTTAGCAGTATTAAAGATTATTGCAGTTCTTTCTGCTTGTGTTCTATGCAGACTTACATTTTTCACCGTAAGGCTCATTCGTGATAATTTGCACATATATGTATATGTATGTATGTGTGTTTGCATACAATTTGACTGTTAACCATTGAACTGTTCAGTTTGAAGAACTCTTTTTGTGGTATGTTTGCTACTCTCTGCTTAGTAATGAGGGTGATGAACTTTCCTCTCCAGTGTTTCTGAACTCACTGTAGAGTGTCCACCATGTTTTCTGGACATTGGGTGAAGTTTGCAGAGAAACAGCCCATTTGAAGGGCATTGCAGCCATATTTCTAGTGACTCATTTTGCACTTCCGATGATTGTAACTGAGCCAACCAGTGCGGATTACTTTCATTGCACTCGGTTCCATTGGTAATGGTGTCTAGAGCATGTGTTTTGATATGGCAGACCTCACTTTAATAGTAAAACTAAAGATTTCCATTGGACTGATATATGGTCATAATGGAATGTTTAGTGAGATGATAGCAAGATTTGAATCAGCTTTGTAACAAAGTGTTTTAGAGCATGCTGATTTGCAGCAGAAACTGGCTTGATAAAATGTACTATTCAATGCACAGTTGATTTAAAGACAATGTACATGTAGCATCGTGGAGAAACAGGCAATTATACTTTGCATTGAATTTAAGTTGATCTACTAGTATTACACATTGCCTTTATGAGAAAACATATAAAAAATGTGACCACATGTGAGTCATGCATTAAATCTATAGAAATTTACCATACCTTAAAAGTAACAGATAATATAAACACTTTTATGTGGAAAGTAACAAAAATTACTGATTTAAAAAAAACCCCGCATATGTCTATACTTCTTCAGCTTATTTCATTTCTGTAGAAACATCTGTGTTGAATGAGTTATTCATCTGTTGAAAGCAGAGAATCTCCTCCTTCAAAAAAAGTGACCTATGTTAATCTGACCACTTATGTTGAATTTGTGATGCTAGGTCACATAAAAGAGTAGATAAAAAGGTAGATCTATAGAAAGTTAAAGACCTATCACTACAGGAATAAGATGAAATGTTAACTACTTGGACTGGAGGGGGGGAATCATGGTAGATGCTACCTTGAAAAGTCATTGAATTCTTGCAAATTGATGCAGACCATCATGCTTGAAATTCGACGAGGAGAGAATGGCGATGGTGAGATGGCAAAAAGGAGCACCCCTCAGAAGAGCAGCTGGATAAAATGATTCCCCCATTTTTCATCTTCTCAGACCACTCACCGGACGGCCGGTCGGCGTCCTGTGAAGGGAGGGTAAATGACCTCAACTCCTGTCTTCAAGATTTGCAAGGGGAGACGAACATCACTTACCGACCAAAGAAACGCAAAAAAAAAAGAGAATCGCGCGTGTCAGTGTGTGTAAATGTCACTGCAAGGTTACTGCCGTGGCATTCAGGGTAACCACGAAAGTGACAAAAATGAAGATGCCTGCAAATTCTTTGAGGTGGATTCATGGCAAATAGATTTGATGAGGGTCATGGGTGTTATCCTCCTTTAAGTGAAATCTTTTTCTCTCCAATTGTCATTTGATTTGGTTCACTTGGAAGAGTCCATCTGTTCTTTGTGTTTTCTCCGAGTTGTAGTCAGTCTGTTTTCCAGAAATGTTGGTTCCCCAGTCAGAAATCTTGACCTGGTGTCTCATTAGATTTAAGAAAGTCTCCATTATGTGTGAACAGTGCTAGGCAGATGTGACTTAAGGGTTGAGAGATTTTTAGCATTGTGAAAAAATAACTGATGTGAATGTCTGCTTACCTGGTAGGAACCTTGTTGTGGAGCCTTCTTCACATTACAGATGAATCAGTTCTATTCTTATTTGAACATGCTGTTCACAATACTTAATTTTTTACGATGTATATTCCAACTCCATTTATTGTGTGTTATTTTTAAGATCAGTTCACTAATGTCTTATATGAGAAAAGGTTCTGTAATGTTCATGATAAAATTTCCATTATGTTACCTGATTTTGATTAAATGCAAGTATGGAAAGCCATTGCGTGTGCCTCCAAGTTTCATACCTTGTGATCTGAAGTCCTATTTGACTAAGAACTTTAATTTGCAGAATAGTGTATGTGGAGAGATGGTAGGATATTTCATTACTTCCTCGTTATTTATATAACTGTTTGCATTTTGGATAGTGTAGTCGTTAGAATTTAGAATCTATGTTTGCACTTTATTTGAGGCTAAAGAGAAATGGGGATGGTATTTAGAAAGATATCTAAATGATAATTTCTTATCTTTGTCTAATCAGTAAATGTTTTATGATAGAATCATATCTTATTCTTTGAAAGCTGTATAAATTTAGACTTCCTCATGGTCGGCAAATATTATTTTCTTTTTCATGTATTTTTTCACCACGCAGTAAATTAGGCATGTGATTTGCTGAATGTGAGAGAAACACAACCAGACTTGATAAATTATTTCTCTCTATCCCACAATGCATTGCATACTATGATTTGTTACATCCTGCCATAAAGCAATGCACTTGGTTGTGAATCCACCAAATTCTCCGTCAGCATAGGGGGGGGGGGGGATGGGGTTCTATCCCCCCCCCCCAACACTTATGGGTCCATAGACAGGTCACAAAATTTGCACCTTGATTTTTGTCTCCCCCCCCCCCACCTTTTGTGTATACCAGCCAATTTGCATAAAATCAATCCCGTTTGTCTAGTCCTTTCCTCTGTTCAGATTCCCCTCTCCCGGCTCATCTGTCATGTCCCTCCTGACTTCAGCCTGCGTCTTTATCACCCTGCAAAGGTGCCATGGTCTGTGCACTATTTTACTGAAATTATGAATATTTGACCAAATTCCCCAAAAGAGAGCATATGAGTGTGACATAGTAGAACATATCCCTTTTGTTGAACGAACTTGTTTCAAGTGGCAGGCAAATTGGACACTGCATTCTGTTCCCCGTTTCATTTACTCTTTTACAGACTACAGTTTCTGCACTCGTTGCGTCTCCAATTGCTCGTGCGGCCACTGGGGAATTAACGAGTTTACCCTAATTTGAGCTTGTTTAGTGATAACGATCATTCCAGAGAGCTGTCTATAGGACTGGCCTGCCTGATCACAGCTCTGAGGGGTCAATGCCATTTATGTAGTCTTTGCCCAGGTTTGATTGATTTTAGGCTACAGCTCTAGACCAGCCACAGGTTAAGGGCAAACCTTAAGTAACCATGGAGATCTCAGCCCTGTGGGGCCTTGAGAGTTGTTGTTTTTTGTTTGAAGCACATCTTTGGAGTCTTCATCTTATATATGCTAGGTGCATTGTAACATTTTGTTAAAATAAAAAAAGAAAAAGAAAAATGGGGGTGCTTCTGCCCCTCCCCCCTCTTCAATTTTGTAAAGGCACCCACTCTTTACAGAATTCCTGGATCTGCCCCTGTTGTCCTACTACAGTGACCTTGCTTGGGGGATTTGTTGCACTAACACAAGTAACTGAATGTTCCAGAATTTTATATCGCACAAGACCAGTGCATAAGATGATATAACATGAAAAAAGACTAATGTCATTACAGAAACCAATTCATGTTGTATGACTTGATGATATTCATACAGAATGAATATTTATCTACAGTGAAGCTACAGATGATAGCAGTCAATGTATAAATGCACAGAATGTATGCACAGTATTGGATATATTAACTGGCATTTAACTACAATTTCCTTGCAGCATTTATCACAGTTGTATATTCAGACTAATAGACACAACAAGACACAAAAAACAAACAGGCATAAAATATTCAGATGTTATCACCACTCAGATGCTGCTGTAGAGCATGCAGCTTTTAATGCAAATAAGGGCTTTATGTTTGATGGGTTGTTGTTAAGGTCTGATAACATTTTATAATGCCTGCTGGCACTCGGGTTTGTTGTCTCCGTGGAAAAAGCGTCTTCTATCGGCCAGAACAAAAGGAAATAATCAGGGGATACAAGGCCTCCCATTACTGAAACGTCTCTTGCTGCTTGGTGCTCCAAACTTGCCGGTATTAAAGCTCACATGTCGAAAACCAATGAGTAGTATTAAACCAACAGAACCTTCTACAATGTGATGCATGGCAGTAACAGAACGAAACAAAGCAAAACAAGAGGATCAGTTGCTTTAATCCATTGAGGACGAGTCCCGATTATACTCGGGAATACATGGGAAATGCATGTTGTAGCGAAATCAGTCCATCCTTAACAGGTTAAAGGAACTATGCCGTGGAAATGCATGTTGACTTGAATAGACTCATAATGCTCTGAACATTACTTATATAGCCTCAAGAGTATCTAAATATGTGATATATATTTTATGATGATATTTTTGCTATTTTTATTTAGATTGTTTGGATATGCCCACAAAACAAAACCCGACCAAACCAAGATTCTGTCATTAACATCATCTTAAAATCATTACCAAAGTACTAATATGATTAACCTGTTGAAGACTAGTTCTGAGTATACTTGGGTAGGTGTCTATGAGAAATGCGTGTTGTAGCAAAATCAGCCTGTCCTCACTGCACCTCCCCTAGACAGAGCAAAACTTACAACATTTCTCTGGAATGTCTATTATTAATCATATTAATAACATGGAAACATTCAAGTTGTGTTCAGTCACAAGGGAATGGTGCATTCCAATGCCTTTTGTTAATTCATTACTTTTTTTTTGCATATTTAAGCTGATGTCCTTTTTCTCAGCATGAAACTTGTGGCATTCAGTGCATTTTGTAGACCCAAACATCTGTGCATGATTTAGTTTTGCAAATCATGGCTGCTTGCCAAATTGTGAAAGTATCATGCTCATGAAAATTTCTAATTTAGTTTTACAGTATGGTACTTAAAGACTCATACTTGTATATTCAATACATTTTCTAGTGATTTACAAGATAGTATTGTACAGTGTTAATGCACTGTGCAAGGGAACATATACTGTCACTTTTTTGTGAGAGCCTTTGATCTTATTTCATGAGAAGAGCTTTGTCAGAACTTGTTTTGTAAGAATACTTTTTTTTTCCAAGAAAGACAGTTGCTATCATGCAATGACTCAATTGGTCTCCAAGGGTTTTGTTTTTGTTTTTGTTTTCCAAGGAATATCTGCACGCATATGATACGTAGTATCCTCTTTTTAGACTGTTATGAAATTAAAGGTGAATATGGAAAATTTTTTCGTTGGGTTGTTGTTGTTGTTTTTTCCAAAGAAACAGATTTAGATACCTTACCCATGTGAACAAGCCCTCAGCTAAACATCAAATATTGTAAGGGTTAGCTGGCATCAAACTAGCAGTGGGCCTTGGGTCATAGATTAGCCATAGGGCCGTAAATCTCACCTGCTCTGTGCAAGGCTTTATTACCACAGCTCATACAGTTGCAAAAATCCATAATTTCGTATTCTATTAACTGAATTGTGGTTTCGAGTTGGGGTGCCCTACGGCAAGGTGAATGGCTGTAATAGCTGGTTCTTACATCGTATCCGTGACGACAGTCTGGGGCAATCAGATTTTTTCTCATCTCATCTCTTCTATCTTTCTCTCTCTCTATCTCTTTCTCTCTTTCCTGATATACCTCATTTCTATATTTCATATATCTATTTTGTTGTGAACATTGCATATGATGAAAGCAGTCTTTTAGATGAGATGAGATTTAGTGATGAATGTAATTCATGATAGAGTTATATAAACAGGTAATCATGTTCTGCATCGGATAGTTATGTTGGATATATTAGACCAGATTAAGATAGTGAGAGTGACTAAGCAGTTAGATGAAGAATTCTTTACTGAGATGCATTCAACAATTCTACTGATATGGAAAACAGGAAGAAGTCATGTGCCACTCATTTAAACAAATAGATATGTGATGTAAATATGTAATCATCAATGTGCTTTTTTTAATGCTATAGCTTGTACTTCTGCAAAGATTTGTTAACCTAATGAGGATGAGCTAATTTTTGCCACAACACACATTTCCCATAGACATTTGCCTGAGTATACTTGGGACTAGACGTCAATGTGTTAAGCTATTTTTAACAAGATGTTCAAATCCAGGGAGACCTTTCGATGGTACCCGCTAGGTTATCATACACAGTCAGTTGAGAAAAAATAAAGGAAATGGTGACTTTAGGCAAGAGAAAAATGAGAGTTTTTAGATCTTGTATTTGTTCAATCACTTTTGCATCTCTCTTTCTCTCTCTCTTTCTCTCTTTTCTGTCTGTTTCCCGCCATTCCAGTCTTTTCTGTCTCTCTGATTACCATTTCTGCCTCTATTTTTGTCCGTTCACTCTGCGTCGCTCCGTTGCGCTGCCCGCGTGTTTCACTATCACGTACTGGGATTATGGACGATCAATACTGCATTACGGGCCGCATTATCTCTATACATTGCCCCTCTCCCTCTCCTGCCGGTGCGTGTGGTAGAGGTCGTTTAGACTGGTGTGTTTGCGGGTTTACCTTGCAGAAATCCCCCCTGTAGTAGCACATGTTTGATTTACATGCCTGAAGAGTCGTCTGATTGTTTGTGCGTCGCTATTTTGATTGGGCACGCAGAGAATACTGGCACTGTCCCTTTTTCTGTGAGTCTCATCCTCCACGTCCATCTAAATACACACACAGCATGGGAGAAGAAGAGGGGGTTTAAAGGGATGGTATAGCATTGGATGAGAATCCAACTGATGAGGAGTCAGCTTCTAACTTTTTGCAAGATACTTAGAAACCACCAATGAAATATTACAGAGCATATAATATTAATAGGAATTCAGAGTTTATCTGATGAAAAGTGGTTTTGAAATGGCTGAGACATCCAAAAATCAAGTAAAACAAAGCTATCCTAATAAAAGGTGACTCCCACCTTTTTATGATCCCTTTGTTTGGTATCTCAGTCATTTCAAAACCAATTTTCATCACACAAACTTTGAATCCCTCTTAGAATTACATGCTCTTTCACATTTCAAAAGAGGTTTCTCATTATCTCACAAAAAATTTGGAAACCTGATATCCCATCTCAACCAAAATTATACCATCCCTTTAAGAGGAGAGAAGGCTTAAGTGTTATATACTGAATATACTACTAGGTCGAGACTTAGGAAAGAAAGTGGAGACAGAAATATATAGGCACCCTACTGCAACCGAGATGTGTACTTCATACTTCTCCCTTACTTTTCTTCCGTCTTTCTCTGTCTGCACATACTAACATACATTTATGTTGTGTGTATTGTCTGCATGTTTGTGTGTGTGTTTTCTGTGAGTGTAATAAATAATACTGATTGACCATGTATCATCAAATGACTCATTTTTTTGTTTACATTTTGCCAAGTAAGGTTCAAATGTCTGCACATGCATACATCAGCTTCTCATTCTTAACCCATTGAGGACGAGTCCTGAGTATACTCGGGCAGTTGTTTATGGGAAATGCGTGTTGTAACAAAATCAGTCTGTCCTCAACGGGTTAAAGCACTTTGAACTGCAAGAACTAAGAACCTCCCTGTATGTCTTGGCTACTTCCGTAAAAGTGAAATTTTCGTGCATTTCGCGCAACCAGACGCCAGAGTGAAAATAAAAGCACACACGAATATTTTTGCATGCTATATGTTTCCAGTAGGTAATGTCCTGATTCCGCGGAACTAAAAACACACTACATCTATCTTACCCGGCAAAAGCGCGAAAATATCCACTTTCTACAGTAATTGCACTTTTCATATAATTACATGGGTAGTATGATTGCATAGGCCTGGATTGCTTTCTGGGGGGTGTTTCATCAAGGAGTTCGTTGGAGGTTTTCACCGACAAATTTGAAAAGCTACTGAAATCCTTGCGTCTGATTGGCTGATTGCAAATTTGTTGGTGAAAACTTCTGACGAGACTCATTGATGAAACGCCCCCCTGTTTAACTTAATTTGAAATCCAGAATATTCTGTTCTTGTCTGTTTCTACATGAATGTGACAATTTTGATTCTTCATCAAACCTGCATTAGTTTCAACTCATATGTTAATTTGCTGAATGAAACATGCTGTAAACTGTGCATTCATTTTATGAGGGGGTACTGTCATATGAATTCCCATATGCCGAGATGCAGAAGTTGTATAATCCAAGTAATATATTACAGGAATAAATTCTGTGATCGGATGAAGGCATCCATGAAAGTCATATTCAGTTGAGAAAAAATTCCTGTCAGAGCAATTTTTCATTTTTTTTTCAAAATGGAATTGTTTACATGTCGTTGCAGATTAATGTTCCTTGGAGATTTATATGACATTTACAGCCCACAAATATTGTCTGGATCCTCGCTTAGAGCACTGCAGCGCACATCTTCCTCCTCACATGGGACGATTTTCTGATCCTTACGAAGCTATCCATTCCAGAATTCAATTCCCATCATGTGTTATTAGAATACAGACCCACAGATGAGGATGAACATTTTTTCTTTTCTTTTCCTTTCCAGCTCAGTTGGCTTTGAGAGCAAACATTGACAGTAATATTCCCCTCCCCTCACTCACAAAGAAGAAAACAATAAAATGCTATGCAAAATAGTGCAATGGTCAGAATCCATCATGAAAAAAAAAGACAACCTAGCAATGAGGATTGATTAAGCACTCTGTGTTTGCTTGCTACCTGATTAGGCAACTGCAGCCGCAATGGCCAGGCTTGGATGCGGACCGATGAAAATGGAACGCAGACATTTGACTCTTGCTAGGAAATCATCATTGTAGGATGAGGTAAATGCCAGGGCTGGTTGAGGTTGAAGGTAGGAGGCAATTTTTTTATGCTCATTGTCAAGTGGTGATGGTAGGTACAAAATAAAAGAAGCAAAAACAATAATTCTAGTGACATTGAATGTAAATTAGAGAGGGAATTCTCGTGAAAGCTATTTCTATTCTGTTCCAGTTTTTGAGAATCATGGGTGGGGTCCGTTTCCATGAACTTTGGAAACAAAAGATGGCAATTTGAAGATGGCTTTTGAAGAGTGATTTTGAATTATATTCCAAAGGGATTACATTGGGATGTAGGCGAGTACACACAAGGCAAAGCAAGCTTGCTGCCTTCCACCTTCAGCAAGTCACATACCATTATAGATTACTCTAATCTGTGTGTCCACACACTTTGTGCATTGACAGTGATGTCATGAACTAACTGCACTGTATGTACTATTGTTAGTGTGTTGGTTTTTGGTGTATTCTTTTTTATAATGAGGATTGTACTTTATAAATTGTTACAGCTTGAAATCATTATCATAAGCCAATTTTTAAGTAAAGATGAAAGATGACAAACATTCTGATAGTGAAAGGTATTGTTTCAAATTTGAAATATGAAAAGTGGTGGTTGGTATGAGATTTCACATTTTACAACTCATCAGTATGGTGTAGTGCACATTTATGTCTATTTTTTTTTTTGTATATTAGTGCGGAAATATTTACTAGAGAAAGACAAGAATTTGGGATGTTGATCAAAAGAGAAAATCACCTCGGAGTCTATTCTACTTACATTAAACGAGGAAATAAGTCAAGCCATCACAATCACGATAGTCATCATTTTAGTAGCTCTTCTTCTCCTTTGATTCAGTTGATGTTGTCTGATACGGCTTCAGAGTACCACCGACGAGCTACTTTCATTGCTTAGTGAAAGATAATATGAATTAGAGATGACATCCGATTTGACCATCTCTGTCACGCTTCACGACATTCCCTTCCCCCTACTTTTCCCCCGTGTTAAATATTGAGTTTGTTCCGTCGAGCGAAAGGAGTCGGGGGATCACTGAGAGCAGTAGACGGGAAAATACGCCCTGTTTCATCAGCTTCGCGGAAAGACTCTGTGAGTCCTTTGCCGAGAAACAATGTTGCGGCTCCGTTTAATTTCCCCTGTGACTGAAGACTTTATCTTTGACTACCCCTATACCTCCCTTCCTGGTTAACAATTTTTCTCAGTGATGATGATACTGATGTTGATGATGATGGTGATGAGGAGGGGGAGCATGAGGATAATCTACTGGCATGAAGAAGAGACATTGGACATTGAAAAAACTGTGACATCATGATGAATAAATTGACCTATTTACTTTTGAAACTGGACTTTGCTTTTCTAATGTGTGCTATCGCAACGCTGCTTAAACAGTGTTGTTCCTGTAAAGGTTGGTGTATTTCTTTTAGAGCAACCTTGCAAATGTTCCTTTAAAGGTATTCTTCACTTTCAAAAAGATGTGGTCTCTCAAATCTTAAAGATTGCTTCAAAAAGAAGATTTTTCCAAAAAGAGAAAGTTAATTGGAGTTAGAGAAAGAAAGGAAAGGATACAGAAATAAGCATTGCTTGAGGGGTGAAGGTGGAATACCTTTCATGAGGGCAATTTCACTGTCAAATGTATTTTAGGACTTTAAATCTGGCCTAGGGCATGAAGCAGAATGATTCTTTGGCAAGGAAGCATTCTATGAATCCATTAACTTCTGGTTTTCAAAGATGCATCAGATTCAGTTGAGCGGCATACATATCAAGAAACATAAGATGACCTTAACACTCCAGCACATTTTAAGAATCTGATTACAAATATTTGAATCTAATTCCAATCTCCTTCCCTCAGGGGGGCTGCAAGTGCCTGCATAAATCCAGCATGTCATTATCTCCTGACATTGAACCTTGGTTCAATTCAATTTCCCCTCACCTAAACCCTCATCCTCTTAGAAAAAGTGGGGAAGATATCCGTGGCATTGGGGTAAAGATGAGGGAGATGATTGGCAGCTGGAATGGTTGGGGTTATTCATGCACATCACAGACCCCTCAGACGAAGTGGAGTAGCAGTTGTTTCTACACTAGCCTGAGAAAGGAGTGGCCCTGGGCAAACAGCATAAATAAACTATTTTCCATGAATACTAATTGTTATTTCATATCTTTTAATTGATTTTATGCTAATGCAGAGTCTCGTGAGGGGTGGAGAGTGTGTGATGGATGGGCTACTTGTAGCTAGGCAAGGGATTGCTGCAGTGTGTTGAAAGGGGGAAGTATTGATTTGTGAGTGGTAGGTAAAAAATGGGAAGGAAGGGTTTAGGCTTTTCCTCACTTTTATTTTGTCTGTCCAGATCTTCTTTTTTTTTTCATCTTCTTTTTTTTCTGGTGTCATGAAATGTACCACCAGGAATGCCTTCTGGTCATTTACAGGGTGCACTGGAATTCATGATAGTCTCTCTTTCTGCCACCTTTCCATTTTATTTTATTTTTTTTTGTATTTTCTGCAGTGAACATTGTGCATGATACCTTCAACTTCCTAACTCTACACTATAGTTTACTGACCTGTGGATTAGAATATGTATTAGGATTATCATTTTGTTTTGTTTTTTGTTTTTACACAGGTATAAATAATTGCTGCCATTATAATATTCTGAATCCAAAGGAAGAAAGCGGATCAGATGAAGACTAATTAGTGCCATTAACATGATGTGTCATAGGAATCCGCTTTAAGAGGTTATCCCAAAATGTCTTCATGTTTGTAGATAGAGCATTCCCCAGGCAGTGTATTGATTCAAAGGGTTTCTTGTACTCAATGTAAATGGATATGTTGAATATTGGATAGTCATGCTTGATCCATTTTCCCTACCAAACACTTGTTAGAAGCATCTGTCTTGATATTTGTCATAATACAATATCAGATGGAGTTAGATATAACAGGAAATCAATTTCTTAAAAAAAAAAAACAATAATGGCTGAAAACACAGCAAATCATTGGAGATTTTTAGCAAATTTTGCAAAGCAGGCATTTTCAACAATGTAAAAGTCTATAGATGATCTATTGAGCCAGCTAACAGCAGGCAACTTTGCTTGTCAGAATATATTTCATGATTTTTTTTAAGACAATGCAGCTACATGTAATTGAGCAATATATACATTGTGTAAGAATGTCTATAGAACAATAAGGAAGGAACTTTATTTCGCTTAGATCTGTTTCTGTGACATTTCACAAAAGTATGTTGTATTTGAAAGATTAGGTGTAGACATATGTGAGTCAGCTTTTCCTCATAACCTTGGCTCATTACCTAGAATAGCCTTGTGTAATTTGTGAGAAACTCTAATGGGATGTCATGCAGAGTCAAAATAGACGGTTCATTACTTTACCCGGTAACAACAAAATTTGCATTGTGCCTTTTTGTCATGGCTAGATTATCATGCATTGTGCTTAAAAGAGTTTGGTCATCATTACATGTGACTTGCTGATTAGAGCGAAAAGTTCCACACATGTACTTTTGGCCTGTTAGAAGTATATGTTCCTTGTAGAATCATAAACATTGGATTATGCCTCAGTAACACTGTTGCTTCCACATGAGTAGTATATTTCTTGCTGATAACATATTGCAGTGCCACCTAATTGCCTTAATGGGGATTCAAACACAATTAGTGTGAAACTGGATAATCCATGTGTGCTGGACATACTGGTTTTCATGTGGTGCTGGACATACTGGTTTTCATGTGGTGCTTGTGTACATTTAGCCATCACTCATGGATGCAAATACACATTCAACTCTTATGTCTGTGTGCTGTGAGCTAAGAATTTCACATGAGCTGAGCACAACAGATGGAGAATACATTGTAACCTGCTGTGAGCTAAATAGGTGTGATTTTTCATCATAGAAGTAATACTTGTTACATCCAGCTCCCATTATGAATATGTTTTAACCATTCAGTTCCTGTTGCAGGTTCAATATGTTAATGAACTCATTGATTGATATCATATCATATCATTTCATGTAGATTTGTCTGGTATATAATAAGATAAATAATGAACTCAACATATGCCCTTTTTGTATTAGCTCACCATGTCTGAATGCATGTGAAAATAAACATTCCTTAAACTGAAATTAAATCTATTTGTGTGTGTCAATGCAGAAGTCATATGTGGCTGAGATACTAGTGTCTTTGCAAGTATTGAAATGTTTCATTTTGAAAATGAATACCAGGCCATCTACTGAAGTATTTCATTCTTTAAGGAGCATAAATTCCTATTTTCAGAGAAACATTGTGACATTGAAATGCTACTCTTCTGGGAAAGCATGCCATCTTAACCCTCTGCCTGCTACGTTTATTTCCTGTCCATAGGTTTATGTGTGAAATCTGTGCACATTTGAGTCATTGGCAGAGAAAGGGCAAATCAAGTTCTCTGACACCATGAGTACTGACTCTTCAATAGACATACTTTTGAATCTCAGTTGATCTGGAAAACACGGTGAGAATGTTTGCTGGCAATATATTCCTCATTCCAGAGAGAGAGGGTCAGATATTGAAAGTATACAGGACGTGTTATTTCGGGACGACCTCCCTCCGAAACATATGAAGTTATTGTTCTGGAATTGTCTCCAATAAGGCAGAGTAGTGGGTAAGAGTTTGAGAGGAGGCCCACGAATATAGCACCGCGGCGTTGCAGGGTGTAAATAGACCCTTTCCGTAGTTCTCCTTGGCAGTTATCGCTCAAGTGGATTCAGATTGGAGAGTTGGTTTGTTTGTTTTTTTCCAAATGAGTTTCTCTGCTCCCCTCCTCTTGAGGTGGTTATGATGTGGTCATCTCATGGTATGGCGATCATACATCATGTTGTCCCCGCATCAAGTGAGAATCAGCGAAATTGTGTGGAGGAGCCGCAACGCCTCTTTGCAGACCCTTTGCAAGGGGGCATGATCTATTCGGCTTTTATTGGGGATTTATTGGTGACCTTTTAGCTGTGTTTCCCAGCCCCCCGGGAAAGGCTTGCCAGAAATTGCCTTCTCCGTAATGTGGGTGCCTCGGCAAAAGGTTCAACTGTGAATTAGTGGTGGCAGCAGCAAGTAGAAAAGTGTGCTGCAAAACATCTGGCCAGGAAAGGGGGCCTCTTGTGTCACTTCAAGTGAACAGTAAAAAAAAAATGTAGGAAAAATGAAAGCTTAAGATAGTCTTATCCTCATTGCCTTTTATCAGTTAAAAACTGAAGCAAACTATCTCCATAAATGCAAATCATCTATCACTATAGACAACCATTCTCAGACAAAATCATGAGATATTTGCTGGGTTCATTCGGTGAGCAACGCTGGTAAGCCACAGCAGTTATGACAGACTGCTGCATTTTGCTGCACTTTCCATCCCTCAAATCCTCCACACGTTTCCATCCCTGCACTTAAAATGATTCATTCCAATACTTCTAGCCTGCTCCACTGCGCAGGGTGCAGTACATTACTGCAAGGGACATCTGTTGTGTTAAAACACATTATGAACACAGCACAGTGCCCTCAATCCCTCACTTGCAATTGGCCCCGGCACCCCTTGATGCTAAATCGAGCACTCCAGGTACCAGTGTACATCACTAATCTGAAGGTGTAACAATACAACACAAGTTTAGTGATGTGAACCTAGCGCAGCTTTTCCATGCGCAGTGCTAACACACACATACACAATCTTCAATGCTCTTACACACTGCTGGATGAGCTGTGGTGATTTTTTCCCCCATTCCTTGTGCACTGGTTTGAGGCTTTGAACGACACTTCCACATTTACTAGAGCACGTATTCGTGCTCCGCTAAGCAGCTTTTTCGTGCCTCTGTGCCGCTTCACAGGTATTCTTATAAGTGGACTAATATTTCCCATTCCAGAAAAAACAGGTAGGTGAATGTTTATGTTTGTTTCTTTTACAGGTGGAGAATAGAAAACAGTTTGAAGTGATGTCGGGGACAAGGAAGACCTTGTTGTGGGTGTAAACATTAACAGCTGTGTAAAGTCTGTTTTGCTATGCTTTGTGGTCAAAGTTTTATCTTGTTGAGTTGGATGCGGCAGAACATTTTTTTTAAACCTCTCTCCTCGTGGCTAAAGATTTATTATTTGACAGCCAGAAAGGCAGAAAAACAAAAAGTAAGGCTCTAGTGCAGTTTCAATCATACTTAAATATGATTTCAAGGTCTATATGCCACCAAAACTGTATTCTCTTGCAAGTCACTATCACAAGAATTGGTATAAACACTTTCAGAAAACTCCACGTAAAATGAATGTTGATGTGGAAAAAAAATAACAATCTTTTAGTTTCCATTTAAAATTTTTTCATCCTCCAGCATAAAAGATGTTTGTCAGACTAAGATGTGAAATTACTAGCTCTCCTTACGGCCTTTATTAGTCATATCTAAAACTTCAATCAATAATCAGTGTATTATATTAGTGAATTGATCTTGGAGTAGTAAAGTTCATGGGCTTTTTCTTCTCGTGAAAACCTGACTTGGTTTTCACTTTTGGTGGGGGGGGGGGGGGGGGCAAGTAAAGCCCAACACAAGCCATAAGAAAATGTATATAAAATCATGTTTGTTTGTGATGTCCTTGAGTAGAATTAACTGTAGTTATTGTAATTTCAAAGAAATATCATATAAAGTGAGAGAGGATCTATTACATATTTATCAAAGAAATATCCATACATTTCAATATTTGAAAAACAAATTTTCAATTTTTAACCCTTTGAGAACGAACTGATTTTGCTATAACACACATTTCCCATATACACCTGTTGGAGTATATACTCAGGACTAGTCTCCAGTGGGTTAAAGGAAAAGCATGAATGATCAGAAGTCAGAGGCAAACTCATCAGTCAGGTGGAGTCATTTGATTTTAAAGGAAGGATAAAACAGACAATGAAATGAAGTAAAGAGCAAGGAAGCTGTGTAGAAAGGTAGATAGATATAAGTGCACCTTTAAAGCAGTACTCTAAAGACTTTTTTTCAGTCTGTATGGTTGCCAGCATTATGCTTCTTTAATGTTGGATTTTTTCCAAGAAAGGAACAAAATTTCTGAATTTCCAGCACTGTAAAAGTGGCAGTTTTCATGTGAGTAAGGATAAGATAGAGTTCACTTGTTCCTAAGTCCATGAAAACAAAATATAATTCGTATTACATATGACAAGCAATATAATGTGCTTGCTTTTATTTTTGCCTTAGTTTCACATCTCACAAAATGCATGAAAATTTCTGCTTTTACAGTAATCATTTACCAGACTTCTTCTGTCTTTGAGAATGTGTGAAAATACATTTGTAGGGTTCCATGACATTTGCTCCTGCAACAATTGCTTGCATGAAATATGTGCACGCTAAGCCAAGCATCAATTCTAACCCCAAACATAAGCCTAAGCGTAATAGTAATCCTCACATCAAACTACACCCAAAACCTTATCACAGCTCTCACCCTAACCCTAAGTCCTTGGAGAAAATACGACTGAAGCAATTGTCGCAGGAGCAGATGTCGTGTCACCCAATTGTAGACATATTGCTTACGGATTCACCGAGGAGAGCTCCCTTCCAGGAAAAGAGGATATTTGTGATATTGTGTGTGGACCAGAGATGGGGAGAAATGGCAGTTAATATCACAGTCACTGCAGTGAGGAAGGCTTTAACACGTTCTGTGTGTGACTCAGATATCTCCATGTACATTGCACATGACTTACCAGGTTACCAAAGGTGATGGGTTAATGGTATTGACCCTATGATATGTAGCCCCACCTTCAAGTATTACATGGGGGAAACTTCAAACAAGCATTTGTGTGATTGTTCTATCATTTTTAATTGAATAGTATTCACACTAAACAACATAATATGGCCAGTTGTTTATCCTTTTCTTTGTTTTGTTTTGTTTTTTTGCTTGCCTGTATGATGTGCAATCATGGGAATGAACGAAAAAATAATGTTCTACTAATTATTCATGCATTTCATTTCATTTTAGTCTGCAGAAGAGATAATAGGCCTATATTGCCCCTTTGTTTGTACATCACTAATATCGTGTTAGTGTCTTGAATACATTTTTTTTTTTTCAGTAGGTATTTTTTGGTAGTGATTACAGACTGGAGTGACCCTTCTCCCTGATTTGAAGCAATTACAAAGCCACCAATATGAATCTGTTGAATTTAAACATTGCATGCGCTATAGTCTGTGAACACAAAGAATGCTTGAAGTAAAAGATGTACTGCATTACAATATGAAAAAAAGCACATGCCAGAAATGTAGACATTATGTGATACCTTTTTTTTTTAAACAAAGAATATCAGTGCATCAATTCCATCTAATAGCATATGGCAGACTATTTTAGTTGGAATGAAATCTGGAAAAATGTACAAATTGTTATTGCATTGTACAAATAGATGGGACTGATGAGTTTCCCATGTCAGACGTTGCTGTAACAAGTCTGAAAAAATGTGTAAAGCAAGAACAGATACTGATTGGGTAATGATTGATCAGTCTTGTGGTGTAATTTAGGCAATAAATTGATGTACAGATGTATCAAATGCTCAAACAATCAAATATGTGAATGTTGCAAATGCCTGATGTGTGCACCTTACATTGTAATTAATGTCTCTTTTTTAATACCCCATAGAATGTCAATATCACAATGTTGAATTTGTTCATCCATGACTGTCTTGTAAGATAAAGTTTGTGGTTTATGATCACAAGGCGTACAGATGTAACGAATGCTCTAACAATAAAAAATGAATGTTGCGAGTGCTTGATGTATGCATCTTACATCATAATTAATGTCTTTTTAGTACCCAATGTTATGCCAATATCACAATGTGGAATTTGTGTATCCAATGCCTGTCTTGTAAGATAAAGTTTGTGTGTTATGATCACAAGGTGTACAGATGTAACAAATTTTCTAACAATCAAACGTGAATATTGCAAATGTCAGATGTGTGCACCTTACATTGTAATTAATGTCTTTTTTTTCTTTAGCACCCTATAGAATTGCAATATGAAAATGTTGAATTTGTGCATCCATAACTGTCTTGTAAGATAAGATTTGTGTTTTATAATCAAAAGGAAAGCTATTATCTCAAAGGAAGGTATTTAGGTATTGCTAAGCGAGTCTCATCCTGTGCTTACACCACTGTCCATAAATAAAGTAAAAATGTACAAGGGTATGCAGTGGTATGTGAGATTTCTTTTCTCACCAAGAGATGCAGAGACGACCAACGAGTTGTCTTCCTTCCGCTGCGAATGTCTCGAGTCTTGCAAATCCCCGGCCGAGTGTCAGATATGCGCCTCGCTGGACCCGTGATCTTGTAACGAGGCTTGACAGCAATGATGGAGGGCGCTTAGCACAAAAGTGGGCGGGCTTGGTCACGCTCCGCTGCACTCCAGATCATGTTATCGCATTTGACTAAACTCCTGTAATTGAATTGGAGGAGCACTCCTCCATCGTAGATGAATACTGGATGAGACCGGCGTGTGTGTGTCCAGTTTAAAGGCATCCCCTCCCATGGGTCGTCACAGTGTGTATATCATCTGGGACGAGAGAGAGGGGGGAAGAAGGTCTTGTCAGGGAGGCACTATGATGGCAGACTTACGACCCTGTGACATGAACATTAGTCCTCTCTGTGTTTTGTACTCCTTCATGTCTGTTCCGCCCTTTGACATAGCAAGAATGATGGTTTAGTGTTAGTTTGCAGGTTAAAGTACACACTCAAGTGTACTACTAAAAGTTTTGACATCCCAGGTTTTTGCTCCTCTCATTTCATCTGCACCTAAGAAGTGACGACATTGAGTCAACATTCTAGATATTTATTGCTCTGTGATTTTAAGGTATGTTCAAATTCCAGCTACAATAGGAAGAAATAGAGACTGTTTGAGTATATACATTGATATACATATCAAGCAAGATAACTATATCTGATCAAAATTAATGAGATAAACTAAAATATTAAGATACACCATGATATTTCGATATACCTCAGAGGTATTGAAATACACAATGATATTGAGATACGCCATGTTCTTGAGATACATTAAGATATTGAGATATATCAGATATGGAGATGTGCCATTATTTCGAGATACACCAAGATATATAGATACAGTATGATATACACTGTGATATTGAGATATCCAAGATATAAGTATGCACTAAAACATCACAATGGTTGCATATCATAACCTTATTCTATCAAATCATATGTCTTTACGTCCCTCTTCGTTAAATCCTTAGGTTTTTGTGAATATCAGAGAGTGAGAATGGAAAAAAGATTGAAAAGATAAGGAGAGAGAGAGAGAGAGGAAATGATAACATTTTTTTTTCTTCTGTGTGTTTTGTGTCAGTGAGGGGAAAGATAGGGCATCTTTATAAATTGCTGATAAAATTTATGACAGCTGCATCTGTTAGATACCAAAGGAAGAAAATTGTATCATGCAAAAATTGATAGGGAAAGCCAATTTGGGAGAGAGATTGTGTTTTAATTTAGCGAGGTCTCACAGAAAGTACACCACGGTGACACGAGGACTTTGAATGCGAAATCTGCGCTGTGGCATAACGACCTAATGAGATGTGGCACTGGGCAACACAGATGACATATTATGCTGGTTATGTGGGAAAATTAGTAATCCTGTAACCAAGGATATTTGCTTTGTCATGGTGGGCTTTGCCTTCGAACAACAACTCACGTACTGTCGGGAGGACAAAAAAAATAAATAAACGTCCAAATTGGATATGTATAGCTGTCTCTTTGGCTTGCTGACTGATTTAACCTTGGTTGCCTATGGCGTCTGTAAAGAGAGCTTGTATGTAGAAAGAAAGGATGCCAAAAGAGGGTTGTATCATACACCGAGACTGAAAAGAAGCTAGCCCGAGCATGGAGAGGAAAATCCATGTATTGATCAGCCTGACAAAGAGCTGCTGGAGTCAGTCTTGATCAAAATGTAGTCTGACAGAATTATTCCAAAATACGCGTACACTTGTTCATCTCCCTCATAATCCTGTGCATCCATATTCCCCTCCTCCCTGCTTAAAGTTCCACTCAGAAGTGCAGGAACCGTACATGTAAAGGGAATGAGAAATGACGAGGACCCTGCTAGGAAGATGGGAGATAGTCTTACTTCTTAAACTCTGGTAGGAAAGATAAAACAAACTCAACTACATCCCATGCCAGCAGCTCTACTCTCCAAACAGTAAAATTTCAAAATTTATTCTACAGAGCTGTGTCTCACTGTATACTGTATACGCTATATATTTCGCAGGGGTTTTATTTTCGCGAATTTCGCGAGTCGGGAGCTATTCGCGAAATTAACAACACGCGAAAATATTACCTTCCAAAATGAATCCCTTGCCTTGATGATACAAACATTTCAGTACTAGTATACCATGTCGCGGCTTACTGAACAGACCATACTGGCTAAGCTTGTTTACGTACATACCAACACGTCCACGTCTATACTTACGAATACTGTAGAGAGCCAATCCATTATCGCAAGGGGACCACTCGTCAGAAATCTAGCGCGATGGAATTAACCACTTCAAAAATGTTGAATTCTAACTTACTAGTTCACAGAGTTTGGTAAGTTTTTTTCATGCAGTGTATTACTAGTATCATTCTTATTTGCTAGTAAGTTGAAAATTCACACTTTCTTTGCCACTTCATATTTTCTCTGGTCCCCCAATCGCGAATTTAACCACTCGCGAAAATGTGTCACAGCGGCAATTCGCGAATATTTATGTACGCGAAAATTATAGCGTATACAGTATTTAAATGGCATTTGACCTCATCTATGCACATTATTAGTTGTGCCCTGATTTATTCTTTGAATCAATGTTCTCATTGTTAGTGAGTTGATTGAATGTTGTTAGAAATTGGTGCACTTTGTGTGTACACATCATGTTGCCGTAGGAACATGATTGGATCTATGCAGGTGGCCAGATTTTGTATTCCACTGGTGTTGGGTCTCATTGATAATCAGGTTCAATTTGTTTGAGAGGATGGGATCTCTTGTATTGTGAACCCATCAACACAAGTCCCACAAAATGTGGGAAACGTGTTTGACATGAAAACTAGGCCATTCCGTGACCTTTCCTCAGCAGCTGCAGAAATAATGATAAGAAAGGAATAAAGAGAAGAAAATGCCAATTCTGCACAGACTGCAAATAATTTTATGGGAAAACAATGTGCCCCAAACTAGGTGTTGAAAAGCATTTACGCCAGCCATTATGGCATCAAAACCAATGACATATCAGATGTTGTAAAAAAGAGGGGGGGGGGGACAATCTTGAAACAAATGGTTGCCCTTACTGACATTTATTGAGTTTCAAATGATATCATATCAAGAAAGGCTGATAGTTCATGAACTCCTTACATGGCAAACAGCAACAAATTGTCTCGAATCCAGCTCTAAGTAAAAATCCTTGGCATTATCACAGACATTATAATTCAAAATAGTTTTATACTGGGTAAGAAAAAATGACAGCAAGCAGGAGGTACATCTAATATATATTTGTAGAACCTTTCAAAATATATTTCCATATGTTTCATATATGTAACATATATCAGTAGAACCTTTCAAAATATATTTTCAGTGATTTATTGGAAAAATGAAAAGTACATTTTTTTTGCCAAGTGAAGCTGCAGTCCCATAGTGGTATGTATTGGTATACACATTGTTATGATATGAATGGCATCTTTAATCCACTGAGGATAAAAAGAATATATTGCAATGATATAAAAAATAGACGAATTTTGTGACGAAAGTCTTCATTCACTTACACAGGATCAAAAGTAAAGAACGACAGCAAATGGGCAATTCGCATTATATACAACGTATCGATAGAATCTTTCAAAATGTATATATTTTTTCATTGCAGGGAGAAATTGAAAAGCAAATTGTTGCCATGTAAGGCTGCATTTACATGCTCATTTGTAATAGTGTATGCATATGTATGCTATGTCTGTTGATGATGTATATCATATCATATTGGCATATAAACCTTGTGATGTCATGATGGAAGTAATAATGTTACATTCAACTCTTCTGATTTATTATAATCACCCCATCCCCCCCCCCCAAAAAAAAAATGCAGAGGATGCATGAAGTCAGTTGACAAGGATTTATCACAATCTGCTTACATTCACTGTTTTCTTTGTGTCTTGTAAATGATCATTACCGTATTCTTTGTAGTCATAGAGAATACCAGTACATCTTAACCTGTTGAAGACCAGTCCTGAGAATACTCGGGCAGGTGTTTATGGGAAATGTGTGTTATAGCAGCATCAGTCCGTCCTCAGTGGGTTAATTGCAGACAGCCCAGTCTGGAGACTCATGATCTTTCTATCTGTACAGTAACATCCTATCTATCCATTCATAGTCTCCATCCAGACTTTTAGGCATGTAAACATTTGGTGGCATAATTTGTCCTTACCCTTACCTTACTTACTTTACTGTGTTGATTTCAAACTGCCAATCATCCAAAGTAAATTAAAACGTAGACAAACATTCTTAAAATGTCAGGTAATCAAACACATGTGTATTACACTCCCAATTTCAGGAAACCTTGTAAATTTCATTTTAAAAAACCCGCAAAACAGTGATGCATCTATTTTTGTTCGTGTTACTCATTGGATATGCATTTTCGTTTTTGGTAGAATTCCTTGAAATCAGGCTAGAGGTGGAAACTTTCTCAAGAAAATCTTGTCACCTGAATATTTTGCCATTTCCAGCAATTTTCCTGACTGTGCTTATTTCCAAGTTTATTTCAGAATCAGCAGGACTTGTGTGGGTTTTAACACAGATCAAACTCCATTCCAAATGCCTGATTTCACGTCTCTACTAACATGTATTAACCCTTATTCTGCTTTGAGTGTCGGCTGTCACAGAAAACCCTGTTGAATTCCACACACTGTCCAAAGTTCATAGCACAGAAAAGGTTAACTGAGATGCCAACAGGGCTTGCTTGATACGCCCTCTGTAGGGGTGATAACCTCCAAGCTTATTCAATTATAACTGCCATAGCTAGATTGTCAAATGCTCCTCAAAGTCTCATTTAAACAGTTTTCTTTGACAAAGGAATTAACCTGTGCGACTCCATGGAGTCAATGTATTTCCCAGGCGCTCTGTTAACATGTACAACTCTGAATCTGTTTTCTACATTACCCAAACTAAAAAGTTGCTGGAGAGAGCTGAACACATATCATTACATTACATGGTGTCTCCTAAGTCCTTTGTTTGTTCAGTACTTGTGATGTAGTGTGGGAACTTCAAATAATGTTCTGATCATTTGTCATGACCTTATGTTCTGAGTCATGTCTATCCCAGTCTTATGCTAATAAGCATCCCTAAAAGCCACAGGTAGTGTGGACTGCTCATTTACTAACCCACTGAGGACAGGCTGATTTTGCTACAACACACATTTCCCATAGACACCTGCCCAAGTATACTCAGAACTAGTCTTCTATGGGTTAACCTTTGTAGTACATTGGTAAGGTTGCACCCTGGTGCATGGACAATATATATATCTAATGCTTTAAGATATATAGCACCAAAGTGTAATGCCAGAGCCATTTATCGCCATGGAAACCGGTTCAACACAATCTCACTTTACCTAAGTATTTATGCCTGCATCAGGTTCCTACGTGAACTATAACAAAAGACTGTGACATCATCACTTCGGCACTCTATTTAGATTTCTTTTATCACCACATGAGATAACAGGTATAATGCCAGTTTGGAATACCTTTCCAATTGAGCTTGAGAGTTGCTATGGAGTTTTTGTTATGGCATGCTGTTACTAGGACAGTGAAAGTGAAATCCATGTTGTCAAGTTGGTAGAATGGCAGTGAAAAGGTTTCTTTTGTATGGTATCATTAATTCTCCTTGGGCAGAGCTGTAGAAAATGTTATCTCCTTGAAGCTATTAACTCAAGAGGAGGTAAAACCTTGTTGGTTGAGTTGTAGCTACAGCAGCAACAAACTGCTTTGACTAGCCAGTGCTTAATCACTGGACCAGTGGAAATGGATGAATAAGACAGCATGTTAGGCCTTGAATAAAAAAAAGAGAGCAAGTTTAGCTATGGATATTGAAGTAGGGTTGGCATTTAATGCATTTTTGTTTGGCATCAGCATTGTCTACATAAAACTGGGCATATATGAAGCTTCCTATCACCAAACTTGACTCCAACAACCAGTTTGATTCCAGTACCAGTTTGGATGTGGCTCCAGTTTGACTTTGGCCTCGAGATGGTGCCAGAATAAATTCAGGATGGTGCCAAGTTAAGTCTGGCATGTTAAGAAATTAACTCTTGGCTGGTAAAAGTCTTCCAAAATACAGATTGGTTCTTCAGTTAAATCCTGTAAATATTTTGTAGTAGATTGACTGACTCAATGTTCTAACAAGTTGGTATGAGTGTATGAATTAGACTCTGAGGATATCATACTAGGTAATTGCCTGGACTGTTGATTGCAAGCTATAAATTGATCACAATCAGAGCTGCACATGTCATTACTGTACATCCTATATATTTTGTGGGGCTCTAATATTTGCAAATTTTACAAGTTACATGTTCTTCATGAAATCAGCAACACACAAAAAATCAATTCTGATCACGCCATGCATACGTGATATGCCTGTGTGCATGTACTACTGGTACACAGTACGCAATGGATGAACGAGGTGTGTTATAATACACTGTTCCACAATTGTAAATTTAACCACTTGCAAAGTTGTTGCAAAGTTCCAAATGATAAAAAAAAACCTAGAATTGATGAATATATGGCGCATATGGTAATTTTCTGTGGTCCTTGTGTCAATTACCATTTCATCTGATCAAGTTTCTCTAAATGATATGTACAGCTAGATGGCGTTGTTGTGAAATGTTTGAAGTGGATGTTTTATTTAACCCATTGAGGATGGTTTGATTTTGCTACAGCACATATTTCCCATAGACACTCGCCCGAGTATACTCAGGACTTGTCCTCAACGGGTTAAGTTCAATCCTCTTCCACTTAGTATTAACCCGTTGAGGACAGACTGATTTTGCTACAACACACATTTCCCATGGACCCCTGCCCGAGTTTATATGGGACTTGTCCTCAACGGGTTAATGTGGTGATGTTTAGGAGATGTAGAATACCGAAGTGATGGTGTCACAATATACAGCTTAGTGATGGTTCCATATGAAATATCCAGCTTAGTGCTGGTTCCATATGAAATATCCTTACAAAAGGCTTCTGGCAGTGGGTTGGAATTTGGTACGAGCATGGTTAGCAACCATTGTGTTTATAGACATTCAGGTCATGTGAGGTTGTTTAGAACCAGTTTCCACGGCGATGAATGGCTATGACATCATACTTTGATACTCTATAGAGAGTAATTGATATGACATGACTAGGTTGGAATGTTGCATGCTCTTCAGGAAACTGCTTTGTACATCAGACTACCTGTTTTCCCTTTTGTGCTCAAAGGTTTGGTTAACCCATCGGGGACGGGCTGATTTAGCTACAACACACATTTCCCTTAGACACCTGCGCGAGTATACTCGGGACTCTTCTTCAATGGGTTAATGGTCAATTACTGATTTGACACCAGGAAATGGTGCAATACTGTTGGAATGGAATTTCAAACACCATGATGTAGTGTAGAACAACTACAAAGATGAAGCTATGATTAGGAAATAGACACCTCCTTGATTGCAAAGTTGATCTAGTGTTGAACATTTAGAATTGACTTTCAGATAACTTCTTTTCATAAACTGTTCCAATGTATATGTGAGAGCTAATAAAAGATCAACAAATGTTTTGTCTGCTTTTTTCTTCATCCTTCAGGTTGATGAAAGCAACTCAATTTTACTGGAGAGGACAGTATTACCCCACCTGTGTGATTGCCTAAGTCTACATGATGTTCGAGAGGATCTTCTCCTGACAGAAAGATAGAGGGCCCTCGGAAAAGTTTTTGTGGCGCCAGATAAATTCGCAGAACTGAAGTGAGCGAACAACTTTTTTTTATTATTTACACGCGCCCCTTTCCCTGTGCCCTGCATTTTTAGACAGGAGTACCACCGTCGAACAACACACCTGCTTGAGATTTCATCAGCTGAGGTGTCGGGGAGTGTTTGTTGGACTTTATGGATGGCTAAGAGCCATTGGCCGAGATTGCTGCTTCAACACGCTCTTGCACCGAATTGTGGTAAAGCGCGGCGGTGGGAGGAGAAAAGATGGCACAGCGACTCGCGACGCTTCTCCTGTGTTGCTGTTTGCTGCATGGAACATGTGCGGAAGGTACGTCAAATGCAGTCATTTCATTGGCTGATCAGTAACATGAGAGTTTATTCCTTTGAGATACATAAAAATGAATTTAGAGTTCATGCTGTTCACTAAAGGGAAGTGAAAACAATGATGAAGTGAAACCATTGATGCTCCATGCTAAGTTATGACAAGTTTGAAATTGTCAGATATATTTTGAATTCATATTGAGAGTAGACCTGTATTCTATTCTGAAGGAAAGCAGAATGCTGCAGACTCAGAGCTTTGAGAAACATTACATACCTGTTGTATGCAGTTGAGCATATGCTGTATAAGAGTTCTGATGGACCATAACCGTATATGCTGTTGAGACATTGTATTTGAATATCTCTTCATCTTCCTGTAAATAAATAGATGTATAGATTTGATGTGTGTGTGTTTGTGTGTGTATGAATGTATGTATGTCTATATCAATGCATATAATTATATGTGTATACATCTATCTATTTATCTATTAACACACAAAGTAAACGAATGTTCTAGTGCATTTCTTTAAAGGAAAACTTTCTTGTCATGTGTAGGCATATGTTCTAAGACGGCACTTGACCTTTCTCGGTGTACCTTAGAGTGTGGGAAAGCACCGGTGATTGATTCAATGTTCCTCCAACTTGTGAGCCCTGAGTGAGAGATATATCGAGCACTCGGAGAAGACTCATTTACAGAAAGTGCTTCCCCCGAACAGATGTGATGGCGTGAAGAAGGCCCTGGATGACAGATATAGAAAGAAGAGAGGGCCATATATATTTATATGTGCGTGTGCGCCCAGTGTTTTATAATATAAACCAAATCTATTGCCCGGTAGATTGAATACCAGATAAACTCCAATATTGTCCAGTTGGGGTGAGCGGGTGAGGCAGAGATGGGGAAAGAGAGAGAGAAATAGAAGAGTGGAAGTGGATGAGAGAAAATGTAGGAAGACCTTGAGAGAAGAAGATATATATGGGCATACAGAGAAAGAGAGAGAAAGAGGCTGGATGCCATGGATCAAAGAGATGGAAAAAGTCAAGGTGCAAAAAATTAGGCATGAGATTAAAACCTAAAATGGCATTAAAACGCTTCATCCTGGCGAGGAAATTAAGCGCATGTCTTAGAGACAAGACACCAAACAGGTTAGTAATATATATATATATATATATATATATGTATATACCCCTGCATAAGAAATCATTTAAGGGTGTGTCATATTAACCATTTATGATTGTAATGACTCATGCATTCTTAAACATCGCCAAGTTTAGTACTGTGATACAGCCATTGTCGTCCTCAAATGCAATAAGACAATGATGCAATATTTACCAATAGAATTGTGAGGATATTCACTGGAGGATTTGATTGAGCCAATTGTGACAGAGAGATTATCAACTAAATGGGAGAACCTGTGTTTGAGTTAAAAACCAGTCGTTGGTATGTTCATCATATTTACCAATTCCCTTATGTCAATTTTCAATCACTGATGCTGCTGCTAATTCTACCACTCCTACTCATATTGTTACCACTTATGCTGCTATAGGTAATGTTGATGCAATTGCTACCACTATAATTATGACCATTTTTAATTTTGCACTCCCCTCCTTTTCAACAATGAGAAAGTAAATATTAAATGGGACAACAACACGTACTACCTATCACTATAACCACCACCACTACCACTACTACAACTATATTACTACCAGTACTTCCAATATGACATCTTTTGCACATCTCACCGCACTATTTGTGATGTCAATTATGTCTGGTTACTTTTGAAGATATGTCTGGAAGCTAATGCTGTAAAGTTTAACTTCTGTATCAGTTGATCATACAGTACATAAATGCGCTGAACAAAAGGGTTTCTTGAGGACGCAAGAAAAGGAGCGAATGTGATGATGAGTGGTCCGAGGTATACCCCCATCCCAGTGACATCAATCATGTCATGGCTGTAGTAATTGAATTTTTGACTGGGAGTGTTTATTAAATGAATGACAGATGATGAAGAGGTGCTGTGTATTTGAACAGTGGAGGCACTATGGTTTTTGCCTCTCTCCCCCTTCACTCCAAAGCAGCACAAAAGACAGTGAGATGATGAATGGAGTGATGTAGGGGTGTGTCATTTCACCGTTGGAAGGCGAGGGGGATGGAAGTGGTACAGATGTTTGAGCACTTTTTACACTAATCCGATGTGCAAATTGTGACTTAGTCATGGTATTTCCCCACTTCTGCCTCTGATTAGCAACAAAATTTGCTAGACTCTGGGTTTCCCGCCTTTGATCCCCAATTCATCACTTCATATTTGTGGTCGTGATCTCTGGATCCGACAGAAGAGTTTACTGACACGCCCTTTGTGAAAGGGTTGGAAGACAAAGGGGGCCTAGATGGAGTGCACGTTGCTAATTTGCTCCTGTTCTCATTAGATTCCCTCCTCCCTCATCATTCTACCCCCACTTGTATCATCCCATACCATTTTAATTTGATTAGACTTCACAGTTGAAGACTTTTTTGTCTTTGAAATATTTGTCTTTCCATCCTTTCTTCAGCAAAAGAAAGTTTTCAATTCTTATACATGTTTAAAACCACAGTTGAATTTATTATTTATCGTGTTTGAATTCTTACCAGGTTTTCTTTCTCAAGAACACTGTTTTGTTAGTAGTTTGTCCTCTTGCTTTTATTACCTTTTCCAGAGGAATGTTTATTGAGAGCATGTTCACATTCAGTGGCCCTGCTTGGGAAACCTCAAGATTGAATGGGAAGCCAGTTTGGAGTTAGCTCATGTGCAGATTGGTACCAGTGACCTTTCTTTTTTCTCAGTTGGCGAGGCACTTCAGTTGATTACAAAGTGACATAATGCACAAGCTTGTCCGACATAACAATCTATTGAATTTGTCAGTCATGTTCAAACAAAGAATAAACTTGTGTACACCAGGTAACCAGAAGCGTCCATCAGCTAATGCTTCAGAAAGCATCCATTTCATTATTTTTGCATTGAATGTTTTAAAAGTCTTTTTCTGTCAGTATTGCCAAAAGAATATACCAGTTTTGCTGTAAGGTGGAGGTGCCAAATGCCATTTATAATGATTTGTTTAATAATCATTTCATCACATTCAAAACTTAATGTTCAGAAATGAATGTTCCCATTTTATATGGAAAGTATGGAATGATTAAAAAGATAATTTTTTCCGCTTAGGGAAATTGTTGTTTTGTTGTTTTTGTTACTATGTGTGTGTGTGTGTGTTTTGTTTTTTTTTTTATACGAGGGGACTGCACTCTACAAGCTCTGCTTTTTAGCAGTCCCCTCCATTTCCAGCAATATTGTGTATGCATTTACCACAGCGACACAAGTTATTTTTTGTATCTATGTTGGAAATTTACCTGTATCTGTGTTACAATGTTATTTCTGTTGATCGCATTGTGGTACTGATTTTCTGACATCTGTTTATACGAATGTTTCATTGTACTTCCAATTATTTTGTTTGTTGGAAATGAAAATAAATGAACTTGAACTTGAATTGCTCTATACCTCAGTAATCAGCACCAAGCAATATAGCATTTGCTGCAAATGTCTACTCCCCCAGTTCAGACTGAAACTTTACTATCAGTTTCTCCCAAGATTGGGCTTTACCTGCTTCATCCAAAATGTCATCAAGACACAGAGGCCATGATATGGGAAGTCAGTATTTCCATGTGAGCATTTTGAAGGTGAAAGGGATATAGCCTGCAGCACAAGACAAGTCTTGCAACATCATAATGAGGCGACATGCAAGAGTAATTGCTCTGGCTGGAATCATTCATGCTCCTTAGGTGCAGGGATCTTGAATGATTGAGATTTTCTGATGTGATTGCAGCATCGTGATTTAATGGATCACTCTTCCGACATCACTATTCAGAACATGCCCCCTTCCCCTGCACACGCTGATACAGGCTCATTGATTACTGCACCGGAAAGCCAAATCCCAAAGTCGTGCTGGGAATGCATCAGCCAACACTTCTCCAAAGCAAGAAGAAGACTCCAGACATTTATGTTATGATTCTCCTCCAAAAATTGTGAAAAGATTGTCATTCAGAGGAAATATGACCCGCATTGCCCTTATCAAAGAGCCAGACATTCAAGTGGGATAAATTTACCAATAATGTGATGTGGTAAAAAAATAGAGCTACCCAAAACTTATGTTGCTATTAGTTGAGAAGCTGAATGTTTGATATCAGAACTATTTCCTGTCCTAAAGTCTACAAATGCAGGAGGTTGAAAAAAATGTAGCTGTTAGAATCTATATTACTTTTGGTTTTTCTTTGAGCTGCAGTTTTTTAGATGCGAAATATGCAATATGCTCCAGTGTATTGAAATTTCAGTTCCAGTCCTATCAAACTTTTACATTTCTGCAGTTTAGCCTCTTTTTTTTTGGCGAGTTCGACAAGAAGCTTTTAGAAATACAGTTGGGCTAATTGAATATGACTAAAAATCTTAAGAGTTAAGAAACCTGAGAAATATCATGTTAAGAAAATTGATGTTTGGTTACTTCATTAGGTTTGTTTACTTAATTAGGCTTGTTTGTGGTAATGGGTCACACATAGAAAAGGAAAGCCAGAAATCACGGAGGAATAATCTGGAATTCATGAGTATGATAAGTCAGGTAACAAATTTGCATTTTGTTAGATTCACCAGGATGGTGTCAGATATGTTTAAGGTGTCTAAAGGTTCGTTGGACATCTACGTATGCTGGAATGATATGTCGGTTGAATTTTGGAAGCTGAGAATGAGTCATGTATGATAAGCATAATTCTTCAGAAATTGCCAAGGGCTAGCAGGACAGGAGAAAATTATTAGTCAGTACAAGGCAAGATGAGATGGAGCTAATTAAAAGAAAAAAAGGAGGGGGGGGGGGGACTCCTAAACAAATACCACAATGAGAAACCCATGTGAAGTCAGATGTTCAGGTTCAATGACTGGTGAGCCAGTCAACCCAGCGAGAGAAATCTCCCGACTTAAAATCCATGTTTAGCTTTATGAAACCTTAACATAAAACCCTAGTTTATACATGGCCAACCTGTATGATATGCTGCTCTGCGATTGCATGGAACAGTTCTCAATGCTAAGAAATACCTAGAAAAGAGGATTTGTAGAGATTTATAGATTTGAGGACCTACAGAAGATTGTTAGTACCTCATGTAAGGGGACAAAGCTATCTACTTGATGCTTAAAGCTATTTTTGGCTTGGTTTTTACAAGTGCAGTTATTGTCGATTTGGTGTGGCTAATATTGAACAACCACACCTACAGCATATCAATATTTGACACAACGATGAAAGAGAGAGAAGAACAAAGTAAGAGAATGCACAGGGAGAGAGAGTGGGCGAGAAAAGGCAACAAATTTTGTGGTTAGTAAATTTTGTGGTTGTGATTAGAAAGTCAAAGCAAGTAGGGAAAATTCTGGATACTTGAAGATAATGAAATTCAGTGAAAACCACACATATATTTATGATGCTCAGCAACAGTGCCACTAGTGAAATGATTGGATAGATGTGGCCATGAGGAATTATTCTTTTAGTGATATTCGATGATCATTGATAAAAGGCATGTGGTTAAACAATTTTTTTTTTCTGCACTCAAGACAAGCACTATTTTCTGTGTGTGCATTTTTGAGTGAATTAGGGCATATTAGTCTCAGAAAGCAAATAACCTCACTTTCTCCAGCATGCATTCTTATGTAGGCCGGTGCATGAGGGGTTGTGAGATAACCTGTTGTATCCAAAGTTATGACAGTGTGTTGCAACAAAGGTTGCAGTTGCATGTTGTTGCTGCAACTGCTGTAGCTATCATTACCACTTCTACTACTACTGCTGCTACTACTACAACTACAATGACTCACAACACTATTGATTCGACTACTACTCTTTTAATCATTACAAGTACTACCACTACTACTACCACCATTACAAGTGCTACCATTGCTACCATTGCAACTGCTACCACAATCTTACTGCAGCAGCTATCACTGGCTAGTAGCTTCTGTGACAGATTCTTGTGGAATTCTTCCTTTTCTTTAACCTTTCACACTGTGACACCAGTGCAAGTGTAATGGTGATAGATCTACCCCTATTCCTTGCAGAATTGTTGTTTGATATTTGCCCTCAGAACCTGCATTGCAATGCAGCAGCTATAGTGTTACAATAATCCCATATATTGTGATATGATATGAAAATCAGATTCCACTGCTGATGTCAAATATCATGACATGTGTGTTTGCAAATACACACATACACACACACACACACACACACACATACACACCAAATTCTGCCCACTTGAAACAGGCCTCTTCAATCTTACTCTGTAATCTTGTTTCATCCATTATAAATGTTGGAGTAAGTGTGTGGCTGTGTGTTTCTGGATGTATCAGATAACTTTACCAAATCCTGCAGGTAAATCCCAGTGGAGATGGGTCACACCCGTGCACCTCCTTGTAGCTGGGTCATCCCTTTCCCGAACACTGCTGCTCCAAATAAATACATGTATCTCAGGCGACCTGTAAGAGACACTCTCACCTCCAGCCGAATTCGTGGTTCCTCCGCCAACTGATCAGGCTTAATGTGATTACGTCTAACTATAGTTGCCTTATTTCTGCCTGCCGACAGAGCGCGGTTTAATTTACATCCACGAGGGTCGATCCACCCCATGCTTTAAAGCGCAGCTATGTTCAGTGGTGTGAAATTCGAATCTGTCTCCCTGAAACTGCATGGAGTCTATGCACTCACTGTATATATGCAAATACACACATACACACACACACACACACACACATACATTTATGTGTATGTATATATATATATATATATATATATATATATATATATATATATATGTATATATATTATGTATTCATATATATATATATATATATATATATATATATATATATTCACATAAAAATATATCTCTGTATCTGAGTCCTTGTTTATACTATTGGAGACCACGTAATACAGTTCCTTCGCAAGTTTCTAGCATTACTCACACAGACCTAAAAACCCTGGAAATGTAATTCCAACAAATGGTCGTATTTGATGAAAGAAAATGCATTTTCCCCCTTAAACAAGAAGAGTGTGAAAAACAACCAAACCGATAAACAAAACAGTATATGAATTCCCAAAGTCAGCCAGAGTATGAGTTATTCCTATGTTGGCATGAATATAAAACAGAAATATTTGGGGAATGAGAAATTTGAACATGGTCTTCTCAAACTACGGACTGATATTCTGAAGTATGATTGCAATTAATTTTAGACTTTTAGATTTGAAGTAGAGATGGTATGCTGAAGAGGGGTATATCATATCTGTGTTTAGTGTTTGGTTAATGGACAGGGCAAATATTCTCCTTTCATACAGACAATAAATCTCAGGTTTTTGAGCTCATGTAGCCCGCTTCAAATGGTTGCTTCGCTACAATATGTTTCACTTGTAAATTTGCACTCCACGGATGGTGTGTCAACAAACCTCATGCTTTTTCCACTGCTATTTGTTCATGGATCTGTGATGGCATTTGCTGCACGGTTCGCACGGTTTTTGAAAAAATATGAACCGCAAATTGTCGACTGGAGAACAAGTGAGTCAGGATTAGATTCGCGCTGCCCGGTAGATTACGGTCAAGTACACCTCCGAATGCTGAAGGCCACATTGTGATGCCATCTCTCACTGTCACAGATTCCAGTGGAGCGGTCAGTTGTTTACAGCATGGTGTGGATTGATGATCGCCTCCAAAGCAATTTGAGAGTGTCATAGATCACTTGGGCGTTAACCCCTTTCCTCTCTATCATTCCATCTCCCTCTTTTTTTTTTCTCTCTTTCTCTCTCGTGCCACAGGGTCTTTCAGGGATTAAACAGTATTTACGAAATTCAAGGAAGTTCATCCAACAAGGATGAACAATTACCCGTACATAGCCTTCTTGATCCACTGCCACCTCAGTCAATCTATCTCTAGAAGTAAAAGAGAAGTGTCATCACAAGAAGAATGCAGAAAGTGATAATTTTCTTTCTGAATTTACCCCCATCCAAGTCCAAATATTGGGGCTTTACCACATCACAGTACTTACAGGGCCGATGATGCCCCCAAAGCTGATCCTTTACTGGACTGCCATTCTTTTGTCACCAACCTGGTAGGAATCTAGGTGAATATCATGATATATGTAGAGTATTAACGACCTCGTCTGGCAGACTGACCATTACCTTTCATATATGCACATCATTGGCACACTTAGGCTGCAAGTTTATCCGACCTGGGGACTAAAAAAAGGGGAAATCCTCTCTTTCCACAAGGACAATCTCTTTGTTTTGTCAGGCCAATAAATATCCTGATTCCAGCAAAGGAAGTAAATATATCCCTCTCACCGTATCAAAATTCATCAGAGTGTGTGTTTGTGTGTGTGAAAGAGAGAGAGAGAGGATAAGAGAAAATGGGGTGAAGACTAAAGGAAGATGCTAACAAGAATGGAAGGGACAACTGCGTACATGCTCATTGTACTTTTTCATTTGATTTTGAATCTCATGCTATGTAGAGGTGTTCAATTTGGGGGCTGTTTTTTGGTCAGTGTCAATGTCAGCCCTATACATAAAGAAGGCTTCAGTACGTCTAACAATATTTAATTCATGAACTGACATAGCAATGCACTTGCACTTGACATGTTGCATGACCCATTTTAATTACCGTTTCTTTGTATTTTGGTATCCCTCCCCCCCCCCCAACTTTGGTAGACATAAAATACAGTGTTTTAATACCAATTACTTCTTTATCAAAGTGTAAACAACATCAATACTTAAAGGGACAGTACAGTACTCGTTGAAGTAAGGATTCAGCTTGTAACGTTTTGCGAGATATTCGGAAACCACTCTATGAAATGTTAAAGAGTGTACAAATCTAAGGGGAATCAAAAGTTTATTTGATGAAAATCGGTTTTGAAATGACTGAGATATCAAAAAACAAGATAAAGAAAGAGATCCTAATAAAAGTCATGGCCTGTCAATTTTGTCAGGATCGCTTTTTCGGATGTCTCAGCCATTTCAAGACCAATTTTCATCAACTAAACATTGAATCCTTCTTGAAATTACATGCTCTTTTATATTTCATAAGAGGTTTCTCATTATCTCACCAAAAAATGTTATAAACCTGACATTAAGTCTCGACCAAAACTATATGATCCCTTTAAAATCAGCTGAATATGGAGGGTAGACAAAATAAGAATGGCATTTGAGAACAATGAACTCGCAAGTAACTTTTTTATGCCTTCTGCAGCAAAAAGCTGGAATGAAGCAATAATCAATCAATTGGCTAAATCATCAAAGAACTGAGGAATTGCTTAATGAAATGATAGTTTTGTCACAGGACCATAAACAGATGAAGGAGTGGGGGGTTAAAATGCTACTAACGTGATTGATCAATGTCAAATATCATATGTTCCAGAGGAGTGTGTGTTAATCACAGCCCTGGGAAAGTTGTATGATATGATATATTCATGAGGTTTCCTTGCAGCAATTCTTTTTTTTTTTAAATACAAAAACCCATTCATCATCCATGATCAAATGAAATTCTTCAGATCTTGAGTTGTTTATCATTTATGCAGCTGGTGAAGGAAAATATGTGATATTTAATTTATAATGGTCACATTCATATATTTGTGCCATTACTTGAAAGACTTTAGCTTTCACAAAGAAACTCAAATTAAACATATGTATGCCATCACACAGCTTGCATTCTGATGTGCACTCAAATTTGTTTTATTAATTTGCAAATAGACTGCAAAGGAGATTGAGTGGGAAATCTGCTAGAATCCACAGCAGTTAATAAATCCTTTGTCTCATTGGGGATTTTGGAACAGGGAGCAGAAGGGTTAAGGAGGAATTTGACTTCTATCTAAATCACTGGCCTTGGGATAATTTGATGAGTTTGTAGAAAGCGTAAGGTTTGCATCCTTCGTACACAGGGGCTGTCACACGGCTGGGTTGAATGCCTTCTGTCCATAGACTCTGGTTTCAGAAGGCACGGCAAGTATGAATGACTCTCGTGGGAGATGTGGCTCGTCCAAATAGAATATTTCTTCTCCGCCGCTTCGGCATTGATATATCTTCTGTTTTGACAGAAAATAGATATATAGATCCACACAAAGCGA
This sequence comes from Diadema antillarum, assembly GCF_040938485.1. Lineage (NCBI taxonomy): Eukaryota > Metazoa > Echinodermata > Echinoidea > Diadematoida > Diadematidae > Diadema > Diadema antillarum. Next base: position 673,257 of record NW_027271313.1, on the reverse strand, counting down.
CTGCTCATGAATTCCTCATCCGTGAGTGAAATTACAGATTTTCCAACAGAAAGGCACGTCGGATATTCATTGTTGTCGCATTATAAACATTGTGTTGTTTTGTTTTACTTGTGTATCTTGTAAGATTATTTTTCATCTGTGTGAAGTGAAATGTTTGTCGTTTCTTAGATATGTGTTGAAAAGTGATTTTCTGAAGAAAGAGAGAGAAAAAGTGAAGCCTTCTAAGGTTAAAACACATGAAAATTGCAGGTTAAAAAATGTAATGTCATTTGTTAGTCAACAGTTCTTTCTTACTGCTACTCTGTAATTCTGAGAGATTCACCTATTTTGATATTGCATAGTTTGGGAGGAAGAGAAGAGTTAATGCCATTTGAGACTGTAATATTACTTTTCTGTGGCTACTTTATGGTACAAAGCAAAGTGAGATCAATTTTGAGTTTCTGATTTTTAAATGAAAGTTTTGAGGGACACAAGAAAAGGACACAAGCTCTTAATAACAGAGATGTCTTTATGGCGCAGAGCCCAATAGGGTATCAGAGTTTTTGCATGTACATGTAGAATGAGCAAAAATCTCTGCACATGTAGTGATTAACATATATTATGTTGGTATTCTTCCAATTGTGGATGTTGGTGTTATAAGGATATAAATGTGAATTTGGGTAAGATTTAAGCAGAATTACTCCCTTCCTCATGTGACAAGATAGATATATCAAAGGTCTCGCCAAATTCGTGCATGGAACATTGCCAACAGATTGTGGTTTGTCAGAGTTTCATATTTTTCCCCCTTTTGTATTAAATCCTGTGATTCCAGATAATGTAACTTGACATACATTTAGCTATTTCTACATGTGGTCAAGTTCATTAGCCGTGTTCTTTGACCATCAAACATATAGCTTTAATTTGTTTTACCAACATTGAAAATAAAAAGACATTGATAAACTTAGTAATGATGACTTTGTATTCATTGAAGGAAATCATAGTTTGATTATTGTTGGATCATATGTTTGATTTTTAATGTGGCTCTGCTGCCCATATGTTCTTTGTTTAAATAATGATTTACGATAACATCTTAAAAGACCATGATGGCATGGATGTTCAGACGTTACTGTGCATAAGACAAACAGTTAAGGCACTGTCACACCAGAGCATGTAACAGCAAACCTATGTCTAGAGTACAGGTTTTTGTCTTCAAAATTTGACAAAGTTCAGGAATGCTCCAATTTCCTTGAATTCCTAACTGAAAGATGTTTCTCTCATAGCATTATCACACCCTCAAATTTTGGACATGCTCAAAATGGGAAGGGGGCAGCATACCTCTGTAAGCCTCGTTGAACCCCTAATGAATACAGTGGATGTCTAAAGTGTCATGAATAGATAGCAAATTACACCAATGTACACCCAAATGCATGACAGTGCCAGCACATGTAAGCTCTTATGCTGAAATGTCACAGGGCCTTTAGGGACAAAATGGCTTTAATTTGGGAACTGTGATTCAATCTTTTATTTGCAAGACTTATTCAAATAATGGTAAAGAGATTGTCATGAAAAATGTCTATGGAGATGGACATACCTTAGATATAGTGTGTAGATACATGTCATCTGTGAGTGTATGATAACAATTCAATATCACAGGAAAGAATTTATTCTCATTTATGCGTTGTTTCAAAACATTGTAGACTTGAATTGTAGTTTAACAGATTCTCTTAAGAGAGGATTTATCTTGATGATTGCATCTGACTGAGAATTGAGAGAGTGTGAACATGTTCAAAGCAATTCATGATTTTCAGTGTGGAAGTAATGACTTTAATCTGCTGTCATATTTATTATGATATCGGCTTCTTTATGATTGAGCTTCTTCCAGCTAATGTCTGTTCTGTCCCTTTTGTGTAGTGGTAGAATGCATAAGTGTTAACTCAGATTTTATTCCTGTGTAGAATCTGCATCTAACATTCAGGAAAATGGCTATAAGGGAATCCCTGCCCTAGATTGGAATGAGAGAGAGGATTCTGTATAATTGGCAAGCAAATTTGTTTCAAAATGTCTGTATTTGCTAAACCACTGGAGAGCGAGCGCACAAAAGTGGGAAGACACGCGAGGCTTGCGTGCAATGCGGAAACACGGAGCTGGAATTATGGGCATGTAATTATTTGATGAATAATACTGTGCTAACAGTTGTGACGGATGGCTGCGAGACCGAAGGAATGGCGCTGGCAGAGGGCGACCCTTGCGGGGTGACGACGAGACGATAATAAGGTGACGTATCGCCGCGAATTATTGCCTAAGCTTGCAATAATGTACACGATCAATCTTGCCAGCTTTTGGCACGCCGATAAACGGCCATGATCTGGGGATAAGTGCCTTATTACTCACTGTCCTGAATCACTTAGCATAGATATATCCATCTTGCTAAAAGAGCAAATATAGTATCTATTTGCAAGGGGGGAAAAGAGGTGATTTAGATGTTAAGAGGAGATTGGGATTTCAATGTGAGGAATAATCTTGAATGAAGCAAGACATACAAATTACTATTAGACTTTTGCTCTGTAAAGATATAGAAATAGACCTTTTGCAGAAAACTGACACAATATCTTATCTAAACTTTATCAGCTTCCTGATTCTACTTAGAAAAAGAGGTCATTCTTTATATGGAACCATGAATCCTTTTTATCATTTTTAGAGTAAATTGTAATTGGTATACTCCTACAAGCCCTTTTTTGTTCATCTGAGTGACAGTGTTTTTGTACAGTTAACCCAACTCTATATTTTGAAAACAACAACCATACCAGTCGATGCTTTTGTGAGTAATTATGAACCTTTGGAATTGCTATCATTGGTCAGTCACACATATTGCCATGTTGTTTTTTTGAGATGGAAAATGCACCCACGTAAGGGTCATTTTCCTTGAGAAGAAATGTGTCTGTCGGCAGGCGGTCATCGCATCTCTTCAAAGCCTGTTGCCGGGGGCGCTGTGTATATGATGCAATCACGGTGAGATTGAAGAGGGATCTGTCTGAGAGATTTGTTTGTGAGATGAAAGGAGGATGTTCTCTCTCTCTCTCTCTCTCTCTCTCTCTCTCTCTTTCTCTCTCACATATACTTTCATTTTCTCTCACACATTTTCTCTTTTTCTCACATATGCTTTCTCTTTCTCTTACATATTTTCTCTTTTTCTAACATATACTTTCTTTTTCTCTAACATATATTTTCTCTTTCTCTTACATATACTTTCTTTTTCTCTCACATATACTTTCTTTTTCTCTTTCACATCTTCTCTTTCTCTCACATACATTTTTTTTCTCACACATTTTCTCTTTCTCTCACACATATGATCTCTTTCTCTATTTTATAAGATTCTTTCCAAGTAAACTGGCACACAAATGAGTTCCAAAATCACTATCAAGTCATTCTAACCATATTATGTCCTTACTCTGAATATATCGTACCACTAGTCATGACTTCTTGCTACATGTTTCTACTCCCCTGAGTATTTTTCTTAGATAAAAGTAAGAAAACCAGCCACATTATTTGACCTTGCTCATTACAAGGATTTGGTGCTTGAAAGGTATTAGTCAGAATGGAATTCACCATTTACAATTCAATTACACTTTATTTAAAAGCAAAACAAAATAAGACCATGCATCTTGTATGAACTTGATATCAATGATTTTAAGTGCATCATTTACAAATTTTGTACAAGTTTCCATGCAAGGATAACAATGAAGAAACACACTAGCTCTCTGATAATTCAGTAATAGAAGATGTAAACCTGCATGCTGTCACAATCATGGCACTTAATGTCAATGCCCTCTGCTCTAAAGTGTGGCGTATTCCATGACTGCAGACTCATATGTATGAAAGCGGTGAGAATTTAAGTAGATAATGAAACGAAATTTCTTGTGATATCCATTTTTTTATCGCAGCAAGATAATCATTGCTCCACAGTTCTTAAACCTTTTAAGAGAAGTGAAAAAGGATAATAAAAAGTATGATTTCATGGTACATATTTCTGCAAAATTGAAAAAGGAAATGTAAAGGCAGTGGTTTATAGGAGCTTTTAAAACAATTATGCTTTCATAGGAAAATTAGAAAAATGGAGAAGACGGCTGTCAATATATTCCAGTCTCAGAATACCCCAAGAATAATACGTGCCGGTATCCGTGGGCTAATGTTACTAATTGCTTAATGTATACTTAGATTGCCTCACTTCTGCATGTGATACAGCAGCAGTTTTCCCATTGTGTGAGTTTATTTGTGGATTCTTCCACTTTCTCACAGAGGGAGAGAGCTGGTAATAGAATGATATGGACAGGTGGGATGAAGGGCTGTTGACACCGAGTCACTAAATATGATTATTGATTCTAGACACTTGAAATTGTGTGACTACCTTGTTAATAGCAATCCGGCTCACCAAGGTTCTGTCAGGGAGCGAAAGCGTGAAAATGGGATTTGGCCAAAGCACATTTGGGTGAAAAGGATGTTCTCTCTTACTCAGGCTCACTTCATTCCATGCTGTGTCGTATGACGAGAATAGCGGGTGGATATTAGAACAAGCTGCTCACCATGGTTGCAGTTTAGACTGTGAATGGGGCTTTTGTGTCCCGGGGCCTTTGATTCATGCCGACAAAGAGCTTCATTAGCAGTCTCGCTTTCGGAGATTAATCGCTGGAATCCCGTTCCTTACGCTTGTGCGCACATCCATCTCCTAGCCACTAGCCCACATATCTTGTGTGCGCAGCCCGTAAAAAAGGATGAGATAGAAGAATGGGAAATATGAAAGTAATCACCAATAAATGTCTAATGATTAGACTGAGTCTTTTCCTCACGCGTGATGGAATTTGACGATGGGTAATAACCAAATAAAAAGGATAGCTTTTTTTTGGTCATCGTCAGTGGTTTAAGCTGTGTGTCAGCGTCACCAACTGCTTACGTATTTGTCGCTTGAGCGATTCAGACAGTGCGCACATTACAGACCGTGGGTTGTGGCGATTGATTTTTCAGAAGCGCGAGGTCTTCATTCAAAGCTTCCCTTCACCTGACCGAAGAAAATATTGATGTGGTGTGAATGGTAGACAGGAAATGAAAGTAATTTGAGGGAAATAACAGTGGCTATTATTAAAAATCAGTTTAATCACACCTACACAAGAAACTAAGTAAATTTATAACCATTCACAATTTGAGAAAATGACAAAAATATTTCAAGTTCTCCAGAAGTAAGCAATTTCGTCTTTTCTTCCAATCTAAAAGAAAAAAAGAAAGAAAATGATGGTGAATGCTTGAGCATGTGAGCCATGGGAACATTGGTGTACTCCAACAACCACTTCCACCACTACAATTTTTACTACATATTTAAACTGATTATATTGTTGTTTGTACTGATTTATATCAATATTAGCTGGAAAATGAATGTCATTGAACTGAACTTAACTGAACCGAACTATAGCTGCAACTGCTCATACAGGTACAGGTAACTACATCCTGATCACTAGTCTTTCTGCAAACCTTAAATTTTACTTCTCTTTTTGTCTCTAGTTTGTCATATTCTACATTTTCTACTTCCCATTATGAATTCCATGTTACCACTGATGCATTGTTATAATGACATTGATGCTGGTAATGATATGCGTGATTGATGGCTTAGACAATCAGTACCTGCTAGTAATTCAAAGAAGGAAACATGCTGTAGAGTATCAGTTGAACTTACTACTTTTGTTTCTAATTAGTGAAGTTAAGTTTCTGTATCAGATTTTGCTATTCCACCCTATATTGTCTGTACTCTTTTGGCTGCCTATCTACAGGTTATACATCCTTTTCTTGTCTGAGTAAAATTTACTTCCTTGTGCTGAGACACTTACATAGACTGAGGTTGTGCCCCTCGAATCTACAATTCTTTACATTTTATCCTGATTGATTGGACGCCTTAAAGAATGGAATGTTGGAATCTTTAAACCCCCCCCCCAAAAAAAAAAAAAAAAATCTGAAGGGGTACTGGAAACATGAATCTTACTTGATAAAAAGGATCTCCTTTGTGTGGAGGGTTAATGATGATTTCTTGTGCCACTCTCATGGCTACCAGCTGAACCTCTGTAGCCTTGTTTCTTAGTTTCCTAGCCGTGTCACACTATTCCGGGCAAGCTACGCGGGCTTGTGGCGAGGAGGTAGTTTCCAGCACGTAGAAGATTTTCAGCGGGCGAACAAGAATATTTGCAATTTTCATTCATGCCTTGTCATACCGTACGGAGGAGCTTCTGCGGCTTGACTTGCGGGGAAACAAATTTACTCCCCGGAGCTCTCCGCAGTTGGTCCGCACCTGACAGTATCTAGCGCGTAGTTGCCCGGAGGTGCTCACGCAAGTCCGATTTAACCGCAGCCAAGTTTTGAGCATGACCAAAACTTTTTCCGGGTGAGTCGCGGGAATGCCCGTAGAGGTCCACGCAAAACGTCAGTAGGAGACCCTTAGCGGCAGTACTTCCCAGGTAATTCCCACGCAGGTACTTCGCAGTCCCGTATGCAGCCAAGATAATGAAATTCTGTGAGATTTCAGCCATTCCATTAGAGGAATTCCTTCACTGAGTTGTCAGCCCCAATGCGACTAGTACAAAGGTCACAAAGTATACTCGCAAGTATAACGCGTCCAGCAAGTAAGACACATGCACTGACTCGCACAAATCCTTTTCCGCCCTCAGGAATGTCCGGTATGCTAGAAAATCCCTATACGTAATGAGCCCGAGTAGCTTGCCTGGAAAGGTGTGACAGGGCTTAAACACGGTTGCGGGTAAAAAAATATGCTGTGCGCACCTCCTGGCGACTACTTTTGAGATACATGCTAGGTACTGTCATGTGCGGATCATCTACGGGGACCTCCGGGTAGTCAAAATTGTTCTTTGCAAGTCCCACGCAAGGCTGATGTGACACGGCCTTTACCCATACCCTATAACATTTTTAAAATATCTGTAGACCGTGTACAAGAACCAATACGTCAATGAGTTAAATTAGATGGAGAGGGGGAGGGGGAGGGGGAGGGGAGGGAGATAGAGAAGTGGCAGGGGAGGGAAGGGAAGGGGGAAAGGGGAGAAGGAGGCAGAAGGGCTAAATGTGGTGATGTGGCATCTCGAGACCAAGATGCATGTGAGATAATGTTTTCACATCTTTGCCTGAAAGCTGGCGAAGTCTTCCTACCCCTGCCAGAAAGAACAGTGTCCCACAGTGTGTTCACATACTGTAAAAGTGGATATTTTTGCGCAACTAATTTTTCATGCACGACCAGGTAAGAAGAGTTTCGCATGTTTTTAATTCCGCGGGATCAGGACATCAAGTACTTGAATATATGGCAAGGAAAAATATTCGAATGCTTTTATTTTTGCACTAGTTTCTGCTTGCACGAAATGTGCAAAAATTTCCACTGTTACAGTAGTTGACTCTGTGAACACACTGTGTTGAACCCCTGACCTTCAGTTTGATACACAGTGTGTTCACATAGTAGACTATGTGAACACACTGTGTCATACCCTAGACCTTCTGTTTACACAGTGTCGTCAAAGAGTCAATGATGTGAACGCACTGTGAACACATTATAAAGACACTATGGGGTGCTTTACACTGTTAAAACATTCCAGGGTATGATGGGGGTGAGAGTGGAGGGGGGGGGGGGTCCTGACCCATTGAAAATGACAAACAAAAAGAGCCAGTGATGTTCCATTCTTAGTAGTGTAAATCTTCTGCAGCCACTCTGGGGGTACAGCCTTAAATGTCACATACATACATCACAGCCGCTGGAGATGGCAACGGGATATATATGAGGATTGGAATCGTATGGAAGATAAGAGAATGAGAAGGGAGAATTGGTAGAAGAGATGCGGATTTACAACATGGAGAGGAGAGGGCAGGGAAGAGATTAATATGTTTGTGAACAATCAGATAGATACAGAAAGAAATAAGTTTATGTACCACAGACCTTAAGAAGCCTGCCTAATGTATGTAGAACATGGTTTAAATGAGATGAAGTTATTATGGGGAAAAATGCTGGACATAAAACAAGCAGAGAGAGATATAGAATATAGGCCTACAAGGAGAGACAGAGTGAATGGACAGAGATTGGCGCAGATGTTTGATGTAAAAGAGAAGAAAACTTTGTAGGAAATGACTTGGAGTCAGATGGGAGAAAACAGGAAGCCAAGAGGAGGATTACAAGATTAAGAGCTAGGAGACTGAGAAGTGGAAAAAAAAGAGTTAAGATTTAAAAAGAGAAGATGATCCAGGGAGAGAAAGAGAAGGTCTTTGAATGAGAGAGAGAGAGAGAGAGAGAGAGAGAGAGAGAAGGAAGAGAGAGAGTGAGTGAGAGGGCAGAGCCCAGCTCCTGGAAAATGTTGGATGTGTATTCAGAATGTATTCTGAAGTTCTTCCCTACATGTCACTAAAATGTCAATAAAACCAAATTTCTGTTCATTTCCCTTCATTATGCTGCCTACGTCACGAGCGGAGGCTTGGACGGTAGGTCTCGTACGGAACGAGGCACCTCAGAAAAAAGAGAGAGAAAAAGGGTAAAATCCTGCACTAAGCCAAATTGCACATGTTGTCTCTCTCAACCTTTGCCAGCGACCTGGGATGCTGGCGAAAAATTAGATACTCCCTGCTCTTGATGAATTGACATACCCCGCGTTCTATTTCTTTATTAACGCTACGGACGAAGTCTTGCACAACGCGAGTCAAATTTGTGAAGCCGCGTGTAAGAGGGTACGTGAGAATTAGGAAGCCCCAATGTATCAACAATAGGGTTATTTCCAAGTCGTCTCGGGCTTTGAAATCCGCTCTTTTTGTCTTGGATTTGATTGACCTCCAGGAAGTCATAGCCACGGCCTCTTGAGTGTGAGATGGTTAGCCCCACTCTATGCCACGGAGGCTCCAGATTCGAGAGTCTCATTGCAGTAAATAGGATTGATCTTTCTACGTTGCCGCCCCAGCACTATCAAGGGGCATCAAGTTGCAATGGAAGCATTACTTCTCTTCTTTTTGTGTGTTAGTGTAAGTGAGTGTGTGTGGATGGGTGGGAGGAGGGGGTGTGCTTTAAAGGGGGAAAACCAGATGCAAAATACACTGTAATTTAACTATGACAATCTTTATTCATCGTCGGCTGAGTACCAGAAGGACTTTATTGCAATTAAGGGAGGTATTGAGTTATTGGTATCATGTTGTAGAGCTTGATCTCTACAACATTATGGTGTCAATTTTAGATTATTTGCATTTTCAGTAGAATGTTGAAGATTGAAACCACAGGGGCACTATTCTACATTATGTTTTGAAAAATGCTTGTAAATCTACCCCTTTTTGATTGAATAAACTTTTTATTTCTTGAAAATTGATTGTTTTGTTGTTATTTACGCTCCCATCTTAGAATGCAATAGTGCCCTTCTAGTTCTCAGCTGATGATATTTTGTTGCTAGAGGAATTTTGACATGGGCAAATTAATCTCCATCTTTTTTTCTGCTTTCTTTGCATTACTTGCAATATATCGTTGCTACCAAGTGCTGTATATACATGTGGACAGATTTAGTAATGATTAACCCGTTCCATACTGAATTATGAAAGGCCCATGGACTTAATACACAGGCCACCAGGCACCCATAGGTAACAGGTCAATTATCACACAGGTAACAGAGGTTGTTTTTTTTTAACAAATGCAAACCACTCCATGTGAAAGATCATTGACTTTTGCAGCACCGTACTAAAATCCACATGCACATTATTAGCTGTTATTACTCTGTTCTTAGAAAATGCTTGATGTGTTAATGCTTGTCAAATTGTGAGGAAATTACACTAATTTTGTTCTCACCTGGAATATTAATCATATTTTGCACTTAATACCCAAGCAATTAGTCACTTGATATTTTCATCAATACTAATCATGTACTCTTAAAACTACTTGCAGAGTATTTGAACAGGCTTCATGTTCATAAACTATATTCAGTGCGTATATAAATGTGGAAGAATGTCCTTTAACAGAACTTTGAAAATGTAGCTGTTGTTGTTTTTTTGCAGAAAGAGCAATGCTGTTTGATAAAGTTGCACATTATATGAAAAAAGAAATAAAAGAAGAAGTACAGCTATCAAAGACAATTGTGTATTGTCTGCAAGTATAGAGACTCCTACAAAGTTTTTAGGAATAAAATTGAAAAAAAAAAATACTGTGTTCTTTTGCCCAATTTTTGCTAACCTTTTACACCTCTTGTGACCACCAACTAAAAATTCCTTGACAGTTGAATACAAGTAGATGAGTGATAGTTGCTACTGACGAGGTTCAGCCAACCAAAAGGTGAACACATTTTTTTTTTTTTTTTGTGCATATAGCATACATGACTTTTTGTGTGCAAATTTTCACTGCCAGTGTCAATGACCCTTTATGTGTTCATTGTGAGCAGTGACTGATATCACAAAGGATAGATAGTTTCACACTATCAAATCCATGACATCACATTCCATGCTCATCTTATGAACATACTGCGGTATGCCCAGCAGCCATTGAGGTCCATGTTGGGTCAAAGGTCACCATACATTTTTTTTTTCCACTGTGGAAAACTGTAGCATCCCTACAGTAGCCAAGGTGTAAATTGATTTAATAAAGTCATCTATGATTGTGGTCACCAAATTATATTTTTAAGATGCAGGTCCAAGCCTGGACATCATGCAATGTCAAACAAACAGAGTCCTTGCATGCATAGTTTGGTGCAAAAGTACTGAGAATCAACAGACTGTCCACTTGTGTGATTATAAACTTTCCTTGCATCACTGCATTCCTACCTTCTCAGTCACGGGAGGTTGTGAGATTCTTTTCTTTTTTAGGCAAGTCCAACAATATTGCATTTTTTTTCTTCAATATTGCTCCATTTCTCATTGCAAGAATTTCTCGAGGGGTCTTATTTGTACACACACACACAGGCATGTGTAACAGGGTATGAACGTAGACTGGAGACCTGCACCGTGTAAATCAGGGTTTTGCTGGCTAGTGTCTGTGTCTTTTGAGTGTGTCGTGTGTGTGTATGTGTTTATGTGTGTGTGTGTGGTGTTTGTACAGCTGAGCGTAAGGGATTGCCAGTGTCCTTGGGTGGAGTTATGAAATGACATTCCACATGAGGCTGATTCTATCTTTATTTGTCGGTTCATATTGTATTCCCCTCCAATCACAAAAGGTCACTCTGAGCAAGCAGCTAAGCAATCAAACTTCCCTTTCTCGGAAAAGAAAAATACACACTCAGTCTTGTATACGTGCATGTGTGCATATATATAATATTCTCCAGTGCACAAATATTTGTTCTTAGTACAAATGTCATCATTTCCATTCATTGGTGTGTAGATTGAATAGAGAAAAGCTGGATGTATAATGTCATGATGAATGAAGTGAGGTTAGGTCATAAATTGATAAATTAAAAAACAAACTTGCATTGTAGCATAGTCTGCTGTGCATGTGCATACATAAGCCTTTGCACATATCATTTGAATGTATGCACATTTATGATTACCTACCTGTATAATTGCTGTTGATTAAAAACTAGAAAGTTACAGAATTATGGAATCAATATCCTAATTTTGCAGAGTTGTACCTGGATACACATGTTGTAACATCAGGGCAGTTAATGTACTCGATACTTGTTGATTTTCAATGTCAAATATAATTTGGAGTGTGCCCAACCTGTTTCCACTTTCCAAAAGAATCATTTTGTATGTGGTATCCCCCTTTTAGTTCCCATTGTAATACTGGTCACCGTTGTCAAAACCATGCATTTGTAATTATAACTTGATGTGGAACAGTGGATTGAAATGTTGAATTAGCAGCAGATTAACGAAGGAAATGAGTTTTAAAGTTTGACGTCAGTCACCCGCTTTCTCAGATATTTATAGAACATGCTTCTAACTTTCACATGGTAATAGTATTGCTTTTCCAGACAAATTGGGGTGTGTTTATACAGCTATATGTATAATGAAAAACAAGAGAAATATATGTATATACATATAGAGGTAAAAACATGTTGAGATTTCACATATTGGCTCCACGAAGAAATGAAGAAACAAACTGGTAATGGATTTTTGGCCAATAAAGCTTGAGTTTATTTGACTAAACTCATGCTTTATTGGCCAAAAATGCATTACCAGTTTGTTTCTTCATTACATACACTTTGTATAGAGGTAGGTAAATAGAATGAGAAAGAGAGTGGTAGATAGATAGATAAAGATATAGATAGAATGTAAAATATAGATAGAGAGGGATAGACAGTTTTGAGATATAAGTAGGGTATAGGAGATATATACCATATTTCCCCCCAAAATAGGAGATATAGATAAGGAGATAGTGAGATATAGATGAAGAGAGACAGAGTGAGAGATAGATATAGAATGAGAGAAAGATATAGAATGAGAGAAATATATTTATATAGAGAGAGAATGAAAGCAATAGATAAATGGAGAGAAATCATTTGAGAGATAGATATAGTAGGAGATTTAGATGAAAAGAGAGAGAGAGTGAGTGATCAACTGACAGAGACTACAGAGCCAACTTGATCCACTGTAATGTTTATCCTGTAAAATGAAAACAAGTTGGTTTGAAGCACAGGACTAACCACATTAAAAAAATTCTCAATTTATCCATCGATATCTTACTGACCTTCTTGCTCTGATGCACCATTAACATCTCAATTAACAACTCAAAATGAAGGGCAAGGACCTTACAATAATCAAAGTGATGACTAGGTCTACATCTGCAGTCTGAAAATGTAGTTGTGTATGAAATACAACAATGAAGTTATGCACAGCTTCTTACATTAGTCCATTCCCTGTTTTATTAAACCATACATGCACGATGCATTAAGAAAGATATAGAATGATTATATTGTCAGTGGTATCAATTTTTTCTCTTTTTTTTCATTCTTGTTTATTTCTGTGTCGGAACAGTCCCATGACACCAACCTTTCCTTTTGTGAGCAATCTTATTTGGATGTATCGATGTCCGACTTCCTGGAAGTCAAGGTTGTGTGAAAATTCACTTGTCCTTAAGGCTTGGTGTGGCATTTCAGGCTGCAGCTTGATAGGAAGAAGTCACACAAACCTAACAGAAAGAGGAAAGTGGACATAGAGGGAGGAGAAGTCATAAGGAAGTCAAGTCATCAGCTGTAAAAAGGTTTGCATACTTGATGTGATAGCCATTCATCTAATCTTTTTGGTACAGGGTGACAGAATAAGAAGGTTACATAATACAGGTTGAATCCGTACTTCCATCCATCCATCCATCTATATAGCAGTTAGTCTATTCATACCAACAAATTGCAGTAACAAATAAACAGTAATCCACCCCCCCTCCCAACATGTAAACATACCAACAAAAAGAAGGAAGATTTTGAGACTGTAAATTCCTGCATCTTATTGATTGTGACAAGTACACATACTTCCCCTTAATTTTTTCCTGCTCTCTGAAGGTTATATGTATTAATTTCTTAGTATGCATTTCTTGTTTGTGCTTGTAAGTCACTTAGAAAAATGTGTGTTTAAACCTCATTAGCTCTTAATTTTACAATCATATACTGTAAGCAACGTTGTAAAGTAGAATCTTAGGCAGTGTTGTTGTCATTACTTAACCCATTAAGGACAAGTCCGAGTATACTCGGGCAGGTGTCTATGGGAAGTGTGTGTTGTAGCAAAATCAAACCATCCTCAATGGGTTAAGGAGGAAATGATGATTTTCAACACTTGAAAGAGTCAACTGATTAATATCACCACGTGGATGTTTCAAGCTTCACATAATCTCTTTAATCCCTTCCAGTGATAGGGGTGATTAGAGCAAAGGATTTGTTAGATATATCAAAATCATTTGTGTGTGTGTTAATTACCTTCAAAAAGAGATGTCCTAATTTTGAATGTTATCTTTAGCTGTAGTCATACAAGTTGATGGAAAATTCTTTGATAACAAAATGGGAAAGTCTTTGCAGTCACACACAGGATTTAAAAAAAAATCACTGTTTTTTCAGTCTCCACTACTTTCCAAAAAGAAGATGAAATTCGGCCCACCAGCAATTTATTCCAGGCAAGATTTTTCTGGAGGGATTGATATTCATATCGCATCAGATTTGCCGTAATTTAATCCAAGATATCGGGTCAATCTAAGATACATCCATCAGCTTGCATCACCGGGGGGAGACCACTTAGGGCCCTGTTCACATGAGACACACCTTGGCGAGGGAGGGAGCGGTGGAAGGGAAGTGTCAAATTTGCCATTTAGCATTTCAGCTCGCACCGGTCACCGACAAATAAGCAGCAAAAATACCTCCACTTTCTCTTTGCCGGGGCATGTCTGTGGCCCCGGTCGGAGGCAGAATATCTTTCCATATTTTGATTTCCGCCAAAAACCGCAAACAAATTTATCCTTGAAGACATGTTTTGGGACACGGGCAGTGGCAGAAGGGGGGATGGATGCGGGTGTTTTGCTCCCGTTGCCCCGGTTGGAAAGTGCCCCCGGGTGTAATCAGAGGATGTGCTGCCCATGTCAAACTCCTGTCCACTCTACATGAAAAACATTAACGCCAAGAGTTATTTATCAGAGTGACAAATGATTTCCATCTCTGCACAAAGGGAAAAATTGTCCAGCAGGGTTAGATAAATCAAAGCGCAAATGGCAACGGTGCATCACAGTAGAAAGGTCATCAGGGCAAGGAAAACAACAACAACACTATTAGAATGCTGACGAGTGGAGAATCTGATTTAACTGCCCAATGCTCTCTCGAGTCAAATGTTATTTTCCTTTTTGCCATCACTTTTGTTAGTCTAGCATCTTGCTGTGCATCTTTTCTAATTTTGGGGCTTAAGTCTGTTCTGTGCCAAGCCATAGTAAGGCACAAAAGATCAATTTTCAAAATGTATCTTTGAATTCTGCAGACCTTATGATTCTTAAAAGTATAAATTCTCTCTCCTTTTGTTTCATGGAACCATCCACAGAAATGGTAAAATGATGATTTCATTGAGGAATGCAGCTTTGCAGTTTAAATGCAGAAGTTAAGGCATAAAAATGCAATCATTCAACTTAAAATGCCATTGTTGCATGCTTCATGGGAACCGTAAAGTTTCGGAGTTCTGAATGGGAAGGGTATGTGAATATGAGCTGTCCTTGCTTGATTAAATACCAAATATCTTACCTTTTCCTACCAATGTACCCTTTCTTTAAATTCTCTTGGCTTTAAGTGTCTGTGACCTCATCAAATCACAGTGACTGGTTACATAATATATCCTCAGCTTTTGTATCTGTTTTGTCTGTTGCTCATTTTCTTCTGAATAATGCCACAAAGTGTCTGATGACTTGTATAGTGTGACTGCAAACTTGTCTAGACTGTGTGAGCTGCGTATTCAGCATGGAGCAGAGCAGTGGCGGTTGCGTCCATGATCCATCATTACCTTGTAATCACCTGAGATAACCTCCCTCCGTCCCGCCCCTGATCCCCTTCGAGAACAGGAATTGGGTTAGGGCGGGTAGCTGGAGGCACAAGGGGGGGGGGGGGTGCCTGTGGATAGTCTGCATACACAGACCATAAAATAAATGTTACAGTTCTACATCTTCCCAAGATAACCCAAACTGAAGGGCTAAAACGAGAGCACTCTGTGCCCAGTTCAGCATCAGCATCAGCATACCATTATAAAGCATAGATTGAACTGTGTTTGAAGAAGCTTCTTGTGTTGATATGTCACTTGGCTATTTGTCTTGTTGATAGAGACTAAGATAGAAGCATACTGGTTTTGCAAGACTTGAAGTCCTCACAGTGGATGGATAGGAAGATGACTTTGACACAAATATCATTTGAGGAAAGAAAGAAAAATCTAATGATTCCTGCCAAAAGAAAAAACAAAAAAAAACATGGTAATTAGTGTGTAGGTAGCCCTATTCATGGCAATTGCAATGAAAAAGAGATTCGTAAAATCAGTCAATGAATGAATGAATCAATCAATCAATCAATCAATCAATTAAACAATCAAGCATGCAAACAAGTATGCACTGAGTAAAGATGAAAGAATTTGTACACATTTATAAAACAATCAATATGTCAATATCATACATTGTCACATCATTCTTTACACATGATCCATTACCACAAGGATGTGAGCTAGCAGTAATTATCCACTTTTAGCATTTTTAGAATTATCCAGAAGCGAGCTTCCCGAGCTTTCCGATGACATATAATTTCGTACAATTTCAAAAGTTTGATTGCCGAAGATCTACTGCAGCAAAAAAAACAAAAAAACAAAATTGAGCCAGCAATAAGGTAATTAAAGTTTTGATATGATTGCCTGTAAAGTGTGGAATTGGGTTTTTAGTTCAGACAGTCTGTAGTTCACCCATTGAGGATAAGTCCCGAGTATACTCCGGCAGGTGTGTATGGGAAATATGTGTTTTAGCAAAATCAGCCTGTCCTCAATGGGTTGATATGTCTAAACAGTCAATTTGTTTGAGTAATGATCAGATGATATGATTTTTCAGCAATATCACCTTATGGAATAATTTTGTAGCTTTGGGTTGTGCATCTGTATTATGATATTGTCTTGATGGGACATGTAAACTGTGTGCAGTGATTGACATTTTCAGATGATTTGCTGATCTGTATGTGTTTCATGACATTTTGGCTGCAATTTGTCTGATACTTCCATGCAGAGTCCTTGAAGATCATAAATCCACCACCTTCCCTCGGTCTGCCTATATATCTGTCAGGCAGCTCCCATGATGAGTGGAGTTCAGGATAACATAGATGAGTGATGGTATTCTGGTGGTCATTAACCCATTGAGGACAGGCTGATTTTGGTATAGCACGAATTTTCCATAAACACTTGCCCGAGTATATTCGGGACTTGTCTTCAACAAGTCAAAGGGACTGTACAGTAGGCTCCCACTGGTTAAGGTGAGGATTCAGCTTGTAAAGTTATGCAAGATATTTAGAAACCACTCCATGGAATGTTAAAGAGCTCACAATTCTAAGGGGAATCAAATGTTTATTTGCTGAAAATCAGTTTTGAAATGACTGATATATCTAAAAACAGGGTAAAACAAAGAGATGCTAATAAAAGTTGTGGCCTGTCAATTTTATACGGATTGCTTTTGTGGATATCTCAGCCATTTCAAGGCCAGTTTTCATCAAATAAACATTAAATCCTTCTTGAAATTACTTGCTCTTTCATATTTCTTATGAGGTTTCTCATCATCTCACCAAAAATTTTTTTTATAAACCTGAATCCTCACCTCAACCAGTACTGTACAGTCCCTTTAAGTGGGAGCATGTTTCATCTGCGTCCCACATATTATTTGAGCCCTAGATTAAAGAGGATGCATTCCCCCAAACTGGCACATGGTTTTAATGAATGCAGAAAGATGCAGGTACCCTTGGTGAAAGTTTGATGAAAATTAGACAGCACGTTCAAAGTTATGAATTTTTCATAGCTGATTTGATATTCTCATACTTGAAATATAAATAATATAAAGATATAAAAAAATATTGAAAACAATGAACCAAATCTTTTTACAATGTAATGCTGACCTCCTCAAAGGTCGTAACCATGGTAGCCGTTCACCCCACCACTGTTCCCCTCTATTTGAGATAGATGCAGAGTGAAATTTAGGATGGATTCATCTCAACATCTCTGGAAGGTTATTTCTGTTTTGCTTCGATGGTTTGATACAAGATCTTTGGTGGATGGTATTGCCCGGGGTGCATCCTACAATGCAGGGTGGAGGGTAAAAGGTTTAAGATGACCTCAGGGCTTTTGAACTTTTGAGTCCGATCATATCATCTGCATCGCTGGCTCCACTTTCAGAAGCAATTATTGGACAATACCCGGTGTGGTGTAATGTTGATAATGACCTGCATTTTGTTCCGAGACGGTGACGTATTGAGATTTGTTTAGAGATAGGACCAGAGGTGTAGGTGGGAATGCTTAACCCATTCACAACAAGATTCTTGTGAGTCATCATGAGGTTTATACAGGGTCCACCACATTCTGATAAGAGGGTGGGTTTATTTGCTGTTAACGCAAATAATGCTTTCAGGTCATGCTGTAGGTGTTGCAACTTCTGAAACACTCATGCACACACAGACACACAGTATACAAAATGAAGGTTTTGATTGCAAAATTGCACCATTTTTAACCTGTTGAAGACGAGTCCAAAGTATACTTGGCCAAGTATCTATGGGAATTGTGTGTTGTAGCAAAAATCAGCCTGTCCTCAATGGGTTAAAGCATTTTAAAGATAGTTGATCATTAGATAAAGCAAAATAAAACCTTTCAGGTGATATCTCACTTGTTAAGTAACAAGAAATATTCTTGAAGATATGACTAAATACATACCATATTTTCTTGTGATTTTCCTTAATTTTTAGCAGCTTTAATCACAAAAAGCTCAAATAAACGAGAATGGAGTTAACTCGTTTTGTGACTAAACTCTCAAATATACATGTTTCTATGTCATGTTCCAGTCAGTTCTTGTTGCTGTGCTACCAAAGTGAGATTCATCCATTCACAAGTGGCAATTGCTAATTCAGATGTACGTCTTCCAGGATCTCGAACCCAGCGTTAGTCTCAAAGTATTATCCTTCAGTTCCATGGGATCATGGAATCTGTCACTAGTTTCTCATCATTCTTTGCTGTGTGTCATGTGACTTGGGTTGAGCTTTTTGTGTGTTAGTGTGTTCCAGGTTTTGGCCAGGAGTCTGAAAAGTGCAGTGGAATGGTAATTGTTGGTTGGCTTTTCTGGATGTCACAGTAATCAGCTCTGATTAACCTTTGTGAGTGTGATTAGCTTTTCCCTTAGCAGAGAGACCAAAAACCATGAAATCGCAAAGTCAAGAAAATGGGATTCTGTCTCGGTGGAAAATAACTCAAGGCTTGCCATTTGGATGAGGACAAAAAAAAGATATTCGGTGACATTTGTACATACTTGTTTGTGTGTCTGCTTGGGGTCTGTTCGGTGGTAGGGTTATCTTGGATGAAGAGTGTACCTTATTTTGAGCAATCGATCCGGCCGTATCGGGCCGTGAGGTGAAATGGTCATGGAGGACTGAGAGAGAGAGAGAGAGAGACGACGGTAAATGGCAGATAATTTGACATCAATCACTCATACTGCAAGCCGGGTTTAATCCGACCTTCAGCTATAATGATATCTGCCCGCTGTGGCATTTTAGGTTAACATGATGACTCCTTTGTCTGCCTACTATAAAAAAACACACAAAAAACACACAAAAAAAACTTCCTCGACATTGCTTTCACCTTTTTGGAAGAGGGCAAACAGGGGACATGTTTTGAAATTGTCCCGATCCAATTAATTACTGTTTTATTTTGCTCTATAGACTTTCATAGAATAATAAATTTCACAATAGTTATGATTGAATAGTTGCCTTGAGCATTCCCAGTACATCAAACTTTATCTTGTTGACACAAACACCACTTTTACTTTTCAGGGGCCTGAGTAATACAAGCTGTGCTTGCAATTTAGGCTCCCCCTACTTTGGTTCTTATGACTACTATTTATTTATCATTTGTTGTCAATGTGTATGTTATCAAAATATGTGTTCTGATTATCTTTGTACGTCACAAAGACAAATCGTTATCATTTAATCATTGTAACTCATTTTATTTGCTATTTGTTCTTCTGAGCACAAAGTGGAAATAAATTCAAATCAAATCATATTCAACCAGCACATACACGTGTGGGTATGGCGTGAAGTAATAATACTTGTATGTGAAAAGAGACTAATTGAATACAATTAAAATATTAACCCACTGAGGACGAGTCCCGAGTATACTCGGGCAGGTGTCTATGGGAAATGTGTATTGTAGCAAAATCAGTCCGTCCTCAACAGGTTAACAAATGCGTTGTTTTCTTATGTTAGACAAAATGTTCAAAGTATAACCACTTATGCTTCCCAGTGCGAATATGTGTTTATAGCCTAATGAATGACTACATCAGGTCAGTTTTACCATGGGTTCTCATCTCAACCTTGTAATCAAAGACATTTGTGGATTGGTATATGGTAGCAATATAGCAATCTTTGAACATTTCAATCATGTCTTTAGGTCAGCTTATGAACTCGTATCTCTAGCTTCAAAATCAATCCCAGTTTCATCTCAACGAATCCTGATAGTGCAGTGACAATGGAACAGAAGAGAGTTTGAGAAAAGAGATAGAAAAACAACAAGAAACAGAGTTGGAGAGTTCATGAGAGAGGGTCTCTTGTAAAATGGCAAAGAGGAAAAGATCCACACATGGGTATAGTAAATCTCCTCTTCTATTTTCTCCTTGATTTCTGCATGGTCTCTTAATTGGAGTGAATAAGCATTGGCATGTTTACAGACTGATTAAACCGGGAGACCATGCTCAAACATTTCTACCAGTGAATCATCAGGCCAGTGGGAGAAATTGTCATCATTGCTGACTGTAAGTAACTCTGGACAAACACAGTTAAATCTAGGATTCAAGCATGAAGGACAGATGCTGATTAAAGTGCCTTTGCTTGTTTGTGACATCACAATCAATTGGTATCTATCTATCCATTTATGATAGGCCCTGGGCCCTGTTTTATAAAGAGCTATAATTTATTATATAGTTGATTTCTATCATAAGTTTATGGCAGCCTGTGTGGTAAAACGAAATTTATAATCGATTATAGATCTTTTGATAAAACGGGGGCCATATGTTTGTATATAGATAGATAAATAGATAGATAGATAGATAGATAGATAGATAGATAGATAGATAGATAGATGAGCAAAGACATGGAGAGAAGGATATATTTTAGTGCTGCTAACAATGATTGGAATGCAAAAACACATGAGGAAATTTACAATAATTCAATTACTGCAATGAGGACAACAAGGTACATTGAGAAAAAACAGAAAATTAGAGATTTAATGACAGGATAATGAAACAGAAAGCGGTGGAAAGAGAGAGAGAGAGAGAGAGAGAGATTAGAAATGATGCGGGTGAATACTGTTAGACTCAAAGGGATTGCAATGAAAAGGGAAAATGGCTGTTTGGCACCATGGTCTAATTCAGTGGAAGGCAGAGGCACAATTAAAGTGGAGTAGACATTAATGGCTGCTTAATGTCAATAGCTTTTCCAGCTTAATGTGAAGCGGTGCTCCGTGGATACAAGGGAATTATCAAAATAGCTCAGCGGAGCACACACCGCCCTGAATCTAGTTCAAGGAGGCATCAATGCTCATCGTCTCTATCACATGACAATAGTGAGTGCAATCTATCTACTGTCAGATCCTTTCCAAGCCCCCCCCCCCCCCATCATCACCACCGCCACTGTGCTAAAGACGCCATACTCCTTACTTGCACTCATAAGTGATTTCTCGTAAACCTTGTGATTGACAAAAGATTTTTCTTTGCTTATCGTCTTGGTGAGACCTTTATGCCTCTTTTTGAGTGTCCTCATGCTTTTGCATTTGAATATTGAGTAGCTCTATTGAAGGTTAAAGGTAATCATGACACCGATCACATATGCAGTAAAAGATGCAATTTTGGCTTTGGAATTACCTACGTCACTGCTGCTGCTGCTGCTGCTGCTACCACTCTACTACTACTACTACTACTACTACTCCTACTACTACTACTACTATTACTACTACTACTGCAACTTCTACTATTACTACTACTACTACTACTGCTACTACTACTACTATTACTACTACTACTACTACTGCTACTACTACTACTATTACTACTACAACTACTACTACCATTACTATCAGCTATGATTAAAGGGCAGGCAATCACACAAGTTATATGTCAATGATGCTTATTTAAAAAGTGTAACCAAAACATTCATATTTGTGATATTTCCATTATTGATGAAAAGAGGAAAAATATGGATTATTTGTGCTCTGTCGGCAGGTGGCTATAGCGTATCGATTTCAGGAAAGGTGACCATAATTCAAGAATCTCTGCTTGAAAAAAAAATAGTAACCATCGAGGAAAGCAAACTTATTTTTAGTCATAAATGAGTCAAGTGACAATTAATGAAATCTGCCCAAAGGGCAGAGTGTTCCAAAGAGCAGGTGCACAATCTTAGCAGATTCTTTTTTTTTTCATACCCCCAGAAGGGGATCTGATTTTGTTGAAAGCCAATATGCCACTAAAGAAGATCAAAGGTCACACAAGGCAAATTATTGGAGATGATATTTTAGAAAACACACACATTTTAGACAACTCAACCACAACAGCTTTTCATTTCTGAAGCTGAATTAGGCATTGTGATGATGATTTCTTTGACGATTCTAAATAAGAAGGCTCTGAAGACACATGATATTTCCACGATTCATATCAACTGAGTAATTGATTTCATTAGCATTATTCAATCTTCAGCAATTCATTGTCTGATTTTCAAACAAGGGTGATTAATCTTGCACCATGTATAATTCTATTACATCATACAAAATGCAAGATATTTGAGCCAAAATGACCAAGTGTACAAGTTGTGTGCGTATACAATTTTAGTGTCTTTCATGATGCTGAAACAGGATAATGAAAGTGTCTGTGATAAATATAATT
The DNA here is from genome assembly GCF_040938485.1 of Diadema antillarum. NCBI lineage: Eukaryota > Metazoa > Echinodermata > Echinoidea > Diadematoida > Diadematidae > Diadema > Diadema antillarum. Next base: position 650,693 of record NW_027271313.1, on the reverse strand, counting down.
ATTGTAATTTTGAAAAGTGGGGCAAAAGATGCCCTGTAGGATCCAAGTAGAGTAGGTGTGAACACATTCTTTGGGTTGAATGGAGCAGGATTACGATTGAGAAAGACAGACCATGAGTAGTGATGAGAAGGAGAATAATCACAAGTGTCTCTCCCAAACCCATTGATAAAGGAGACAGTTTTCCCTTTCACCAGCCCGCTACGTTTTGATCACTTCAACAAACCTTGACTCTCAATCTCCCAAACCCGAGAGCCAACTCCAACCAAAGATCTTCTTTTTTTTCTCTCTTAACATCTGACACCAGTGACTCTTTTGTGAAACGGTGCATTGTGCTCCTGTATTTGCTTCATTTTCTTTCATTGTGATCTTAAATCTTAAATTGGAAACACAGAGCACAGACCACAAAGTATAAGATAATAGTAGGGAGATTTCCAGTGACAGAACTTGAAGCATCTTTAAGTAAAGAGAGAAGATGAAGATACTGGGAACATATACAAAGTGGTATATGATGTATGAATCACACACAATGATTCTTCTTCCTGTCATTGAGCTCTTTTTATCTTTTCATCTTTGAAGTTGCTTCTTGTTTTTTGATCACTAGAAAGTGTTACGCTGGAAAGAGACACTGTAGGCTAAAACAGGTGCGCAGTGTATCAGGTGCGTGGAAATCCAATCTTGGTTCAGAATGCCTTTCAGACCTCATGCACCGTGTCTGTTTTTTTGTGCGGTAACCTGAGGATCCGCCTTTGATGGCAGTTGCTTGGCGGAGACCTGACACCAATTATGTCATAGATAGATGTTTTCAAGCTCCGCCTCATTCTGGCAAGCCAAAAGGGAGTGCAAAATGACCCCTCATTTTCCCTTTTATTCAAGGGGGGGGGGGGGTTGGGGTGAGATCATCCCCAGAAAGATTGGAGTAAAAATTTAGTTCAGAATTTACTGACTCTTGCATGGTAGGACCAACTAAGAGCCAAGCTTACCCTGCTGATGGGTTAATAGTTGCAAGAACACTATTGATCCATCCTCTACAATGCAGCTGGTGGCTATAAAGAGAAAGGAACATGTCACTTTGAAATCCAGAGATGTGGCGGAATAACCATTTTTTTTTTGGTAATTCAGAGATTGTGTATAAGTTAACAAAAGCTTAAAGGTATAACTTCTTTGCCAAGTGCTCTTGTCTTTTGCATACATGTTATTTGAAGGTGGCTCTTTAAGCAAGGATAGAATCTGACAGCTCGGCTTAAGCTACCCTTTGGCTTTGCAAAGCTACAATAAACTATCGCTTTAACTTGATTGATCTACATGCTGGTGTCATTGGGAACCACATGAAACCCACACAAAGTCTATGAGAATTTTAGACTTTTAAGGGAAATGGTAAGTGGTGAAATAACTACAGGCTAGACTTTATTCACTTAGTTTTTGTGGAATCATTAACTTGAAAGACTTAAAGAAATACGTTTATTCTACAAGATTTATCTTAACCTGTTGAGGACGGACTGATTTTGCTACAACACACATTTCCCACAGACACCTGCCCGAACATACTCGGGACTCGTCCTCAACGATGAAGAAATGCCTTCTAACTGGTCCATTAAATAAGTGTTACAGCCTTTGACAAATTGTGTCTTCAACCCTTTAGCTACTATAACCTCTACTGCTTTGTACACTTTTATTAATCACTGTTGGGCTGAATATCTGTGAGTGCTCAGAGAATCTTACATTATTTCTGTAGAATGGTGTAGAATGCATACACGGCAAAGGCTGCATCAGTAACACAAACACAGTACCACAATAGCAATACTGTCTAATATCCCTACAGAAATATCTTTTTATCTATTTTGACTAAAGGACATTTGCCATGGATGCATTCAGCAGGTGTGAGACTTTGGAATTATTATTTACCATATTAAGCCATTGAAGAGTAGTCTCGAGTATACTTAGGCAAGTGTCAATGGGAAACGCATGCTATGGTAGAATCAGCTCCCTCTCAACGGGTTAAGAATAAAGCCCATCTCTGGAAGGGCTTGCTTCTAGGGACCGAGACTACCATGGGTTTACAAGGAATCCTCCTGGCTAAGGTATGAAATTAGGGTTAATCTACACAAGTGTCATCTCTCCCAGGAGATGACATTATATCATGATGAAAGTTAACCACACAGGACCTTCAGCCGAAATCTACCACAGATGTGAACACACTGATGGGGTGTATACTGGTATACTCGGTCAAACATGTATTCAACTTCAAGTCAAATCATCATTAAAGTATATAAAGCATAATGAAATATGACAAATATTTGCAAGCATGCATATCAGACAAAAAATATCAAATGTAAATATCTTCATGATCAGAAGAATACATTAAGAGACTAGAAAATTAACATGAAACAGCCATAAGGGGAAAGCTAAAAAAATACAGTGTGTATAAATGTATGCTGACTTGTTCAGAAAGAGAAGAGACACAAACTTTTTTTTAAAATCATATTTGCTTACCATGGTGGTAATAGGTAGAGGAATAAAAAGATAAAAGAACAAACATCCAAACTGGCCTTGTCCTTCCTTGGTATATAATCTATATAGAATGATAGATGTAGATGGAAAATGCTTCCAGTGCTTCATTTTTGGCCAGGGTTACAATGTGAGGTGTACTGCTCACTTGGATTAGAATAAAGGCGCTTAACCATTTTTGCAAACAGATATCTATGTTAGGTGCTACTAAATTGGACATTTTTGCATGTTGTTATTACATCACTTTTCACAAAGTATGTATTGTGTAACAAGCGACAATACTAGCTCTGAATGTTTTTACATAATGATTCCCTGTAATATAAAAGCAGTCACTTGTGAGGTACTCTGAATATTTATCTTGGGATATTATCTTTTATTTTCGGAGTGATCCTTTCTCTCATAGTCTTCTAAAACATAGACTGTTTATTTGTGAATGTGTGTTGACAGGTTTAATATGAATCCTAGTGTGATGTGGGGCAGGAATGGGCATGCTCAGTTTGTATGCATGCATCTATCAATGCAAAGCCGAATAACTTGATTGAGTTTTCAATTATTTTCTCTCAACCACCAATTCCACATGTATTTGTCACCAATTACATATGACTGTCAGCCACCGTGCACATTTGCAGAAATGGCTCATATTTATGCGTGCCCGCATTCCCCGACTGTCCGACGGTGTACACGCTAGCGCCACGTCTTCTTCCCGTTGCGCTAATTGAATTAACCCTCTCTATGGTGACCGGCTACAGGAAGAACTTGGCCCTACCTTTAATCCGATAATCGTGGTCGTGAACGCCAGCAGCTCAATACACCATGTCTCCGTTCTTCAACAATGAGTCTGGGAAGATAGGGAGAGAATGAACAGAAAGAGATGGAGAGAGAGATAGAGATGGAGAGATAGATAGAGATGGAGAGAGGAGAGTCCAGCGTCCATTCGTGTGTAACTCATCGATCATACATCTCTGCGAGCTGTCAATCATAATTTTGGCTCTATTTTGACAGGATGCCCATATTGTGTAATATTTCCATTAGACTTGTCATGACCAGCCCCACTGGTTGAGCTTGGGAACACCTTAAAGGTACACATCATGCATTGCTTGCAGATCAATGATATTCTTTTGGAGAGAATGTAAAATGTTTCCGATTCATAAAATACAGCAATAAGAGCTTTTATTGTTGCATACTTGGCTGTATTTATATAGGCTTCTATAATGAATTATTCACATTCTTAGCACATTTTATTTGTGTTTATAACTGTTATTTTTGTGTTACACCTGCAAAACATGAGCAGGGGTGTCATGCCCCATTCAGCTGAGCAAAAATATTAAGAATACAGTGGAGATT